>NC_090939.1:535769561-536415707 GCF_040938575.1 Ambystoma mexicanum
CAGCTTTGAAATTGCACAACATGGAGCCCTTGTACCTTTTCATAAAATTGCAGTTTCGTTAGAAATATGACATAAAAAGGAGATTTTGATAAAGGCACTGAGGTGAGTAGTATTCCACTGGTGGGGTTTTGTTTATAATAAGCACCCACCCTAATGATTTTAAATTGTCATTTCAAATTCAGGTCCAAATAAAGGTGTTCCAGCTTACTGAGTACTTTTTTGGAGGACAATTCCGGAAAGTCAAGTTAGAAAGACAACAAGAAAGGATGGGAAGTGGGGTTCAAGAAAAGAGGTCTTACGCAGGACAGAGGAACTTGATTTATGCACAGGTTTCACAAGACGTGGGTTACAAAGGGGATTTAGTCAGGGGATCATGGTGACATTTCTTCAAAATGTATATTTGTTGTTGCGGCAGTCTCAAATAAAGGCAAGAGTTAAACGTCATAGTGTTCATCTCAGTGACTTTGATAAAATCTCTACTTTACATCGGAAAGCCATCACAATTTTAATGTTGTTGGTGATCATTGATGGATGTTCCCAGCATGGTGTTGAAAAACAATTAAGGCACAGTTTTCCTTCTCAAAATTATGGTAATGGTATGTACCATTGCTGTGATGTTAACTATAACTTCACATATCATGTTATAATACCAGCGATATTGCCATCATCTAGCATGTCTTCATTTGGTAAAACAATCTTTTTTACAGAATTGAAATGTTTTGTCTTCTTTATGATTTCATATTTTAATGTGCATGGTTTACATGTCAATCCGGTGTGCAAGCAATAAAATAGAAATATGACAAAAATGCAATCATTAGACCAAAACGATACTGTTATTATGGTTGTGACATTGGAGCAGTACAATAATCATACATTAGCACTGCTTTGATATCACAATACCCTCTGCAGTGCACTTTCCTTTTCCAACTATTGTGGGGTTTAATGATAGCCCCAGGAGCAAATCTACTAAAAGGCCATGTTAGGCCAAAATGTGCAAAGATACCTGCTGTCATGGAAGGGCACATTAACAGGAGAGAAAACAGCTTTTAAATGCCAACATATTCCCTGTGCCTTGTGAGTTCTAATTCATAGACTTTAGCAATGGGAGCTGGAATTAAAAAGCAACATGGCACATGGGTGACTGATAGATAATACTGGGTCCATTGAAAAATGAACAACTGGGCCTCCCATATACAATTTAAAGAAAAGGTATGTCCATCTCATGTGATTAAGGAATACCATGCTAACACAGAAACTGACCTCCTGAATTCATGGAAAGCCTGGTATTTTTCAACAGAGATCACTAAAATGTTTAAAAGGTTGTGCATTGTGTAGTTTCAAATAAACACATGGAGGGAAAATGTCTGTTTGTCAAACTGATGGGAGTCCGTCATCAGATATGTACTTTAAAGTGCAGTTTTGTTATGGGGAGTAAGGCTCTGTTTTAGTCCAAAGGACATTTGAAGGAACAATCACAGACCCCCCGCCCCCTCCCCATCAGCTGAAAGACAATTCTTTCAAGCCGGCTAGGGCAAATGGTCTGGCTGATGCGTGTCAGGTATTTATTGCAGACTGAATCAGCATTACCCCAGAACCCTGCATCAAGTGTTTATAGGGAAATGGAAACTAACAGAGCTAATGGAAATTAAACTAACTAAAGTAAACAGAGAATATGTATCATGTATGTTACCAATGAATTGCCCATGGGATCATACTTTCTGTGTTTTTCTCCATCATTTTAAGGGCAAGAAAAGCCGTTGAGATATAATTTTGAAGAGATTATCGAGGTGTTCTGGGTCGAATCCTCATGGACATCTGAATCTTTGAACTCTTGTACCAAGCTAAAAAGTGATCATAACTCTGCGGAAAGTGGTTCAAATCTGGAACTCAGGACAATGGTGGCTGAGTGAATCATGTAACAGGATGTAACGTCTGGTGATAATAAATGTTATGGTGTATGCGCAAAGTGAATAAACCACTTTTTACACTTCCAACCTCCTACTGAGATGTGGGGTCATCTTAATCAATCTGTCATGATTATCCCAATCGGAATTCATATATTTTGTAAGGTTAATTTGTAAAGGGTAACGTTTACCCATGTAGGGACTATTTAAGTAAAACTCTGGAAAGTAACATGTGGAAAAAAATGTAACTCCAGATAATGGATTTATCTCCTCCCTTAATTTTCCATAATTTAAATGTCACCAGCCCAGAACCTATCTGTAAACATGGGCCGGACTTTGGGAGTGGAGAGAGAAGTAAATGACCAATCATGTGTGTGAGATAATGACCACTCATGTGTATGAGATAATAAGTTGGCACCTCCTAATAATAATTGTGTGGGTGTGATGAGGGGTACATAAAGTGGATCCCCCATGAGAGAGACACAGAAAACCATATCGGAGGGAGAGATGCTAAACATCCTGAAGGAGAATTGCCCTAATCCAGTTGGGGCTATCCTGAGAAAGATACCTGACTGCTTTTCAGTGGAGAGGCCAACGGTTAATGGAACATCAACTTTGCATGGAAGAGAGAAACTGGGAAAGCCAAAAGCTGACTGGGGGCATGATTGTTAAGGATAGCCAAATGAGGGATAGATGCTGGGCCTATCTTTGGCAGCAGCCTGTGACCAGATGTGTGCTTGTTCCCCAAAGGAGCCTGTCTGTCTTTCCTGAGTTCCCCAAAACAGAGTTCAAATGTAAGTAGGATTGATCCATTTGAAACCAAGTGTGTGGGGATATCTGACAATCTTAATATTTTCCATTCATAGTGGGTGTGGGCAAATTGTGTAGAGCCTTGGCATATTTGACTGAATCTTAATTTAATTAACTCCCAAATATATTGATGCAGGGGGGAGCTTAGAGGAGTTTGAAACTTGCACCCATTTTCCTATTGGAAATGAAGTTACAGTCACGTAAATTAATTGAGTGCCTTTATTTTTCCTGTCCATCCCAGATTTCCCTAATGAACAGAGGCCTTGCCACCAAAACGAAATTCCCCAACTGATACCACTTCCCAAAACCCTGCCTTTCAACAGAAGGTGTTTGTCCCAAAACGAAATTCCCAACTGACTCCATTACCAAACCTTGCATTTAAAACAGAAAGTTGTTGGTCCCAAAATTAAATTCCCAACTGATACCACTTCCCAAAACCCTGATTTTCAAAAAAAGATCTTTTGGTCCCAAAACAAAATTCTCAAATGTCGCAACTACTTAAACATGTTATTTAAACAAAGGGGTGTCCTTGACCCAAAATGAAATTCCTGAACTACCCTCAGTCTGCAAATGTGGCCTTTAAACAAAGGGGTGCTGCAGATAACTGATGCCTGGGTTTTTGGTGTTTGGAGAGAGAAGTTCTTTGCAAAAGTGAAACCCAGTATAATTCTCCATTGCAAAACATACACTCTTTCCTGACCGTGAGGAAGTTACGATTTTGGTAGTGCCTTTGGGGTGCGGAAAGATAGGATCTATAAATTAAAAAAGTATCTTCAAAGTCTGTGGGGATCATAACATCCCTGGCAGTAGGGGGATAACGCGGCCGGTAGAGCTGCCGGCCCCGTTAACCCCCTACTGCCTCATTACGAGGTCCGCTCGTGGGACCTGCTTAAGAACGACTGGTAAAACCAGGCGTTCTTAGCGGGTCCCGCGAGCAGTCCAGCATGCTAACAACGGGCCTGTCATTAACGGGCCTGTTGTTAGCATGCTCCCCATTCCCATTGAGGGGGCTCAAATGGGAATTGGGATGCACAGGGTCTGGGTTCCTTGAATGGGGAAATTCTGTGCCCTCCAAGGTCAGAATGGCCCAGTATTTCCCCATTCAGGGAACTCAGACCTGGTACCCGGAATGGGGGTAGCCATGCCGCAAATAGCAAATAGCGGCATGGCTACCGCCTTCCGTGTAATGAGGCCCTGTGTGTTTTCAAAACTGCGAGCATTTACAAGTGTGCAGAGAAACCCCATATATCGAACACTGCTTGTGTAATGTGTAACTTGTTTTAAACTCGAAAATGTGCTTTGTTTTCAATCAAAACATTTTCAACTAATATTTGCCAGTTTATTATGAAAAAGAAAGTTCATGTCATGTTGAAGCTTTGTTTTGTGCCACAGAGAAGATGGTGTGTGTCACCATTAAAAGATGTATTGAACATATACTTTAAATAAATATATATTCTCTCTATACCCCTGCCTGGTTATTTGCTCATTGTTGGCTCAGGGGGAGGGATAATTGTGGCTCTATATGAGTCATAAATACGGCTAATTGAATCCAAATACAAAGTGCTTTGTGCCAGATTATTCATACTGGTGTAATCACCTTGAGGTAGATAGAACAATTAAGATTGAGTAGAATTGTTTTTTGATTTGACATTGTGTGTGTAAATCAAGCAGGAACAGGATGATTTTGCCCCTGTGCGAAGAAAGTTTTACTAAGTTGCAAAAAGCCATTTCAACTTACTACCATAGAGGTGAGTGATGCCAGGAAGCATCTCCTGGCTAAGCTATTCATTCGAGGAGAATTGAGTGAGAGTGAAGCACAAAGCTGGCAAACCAGACTGGTCCAGGAAGTTATATCAGTGAACACTAATATTTGGCTTGAAGTGGGATATTAAACAAAGAATTTGAGGCTTTTTATATGACCCAAAATGCTTGAGTCAAATGGCCCAGCTCACAGCTTATTTATACGTCCCCTTGCAGTTAATGGAAGAGTGCAAAATAGTAAGGCCTGTGTGCTGAATCAGATTGAGGTTTTGACTGAGGCCCATAAAGAACTCAAACAGTTGGAAGGTAAAGCACAACAGAGCCATATTTTGGAAGTAAAACAACAAAACCTCATGGAGCAATTTCAAAATGAGTCATAAACCCACCTGCAGGCCTGTGCAGAGCAAGAGATAGAATTCACTGCACTGCAAGTCACAAGCAAAGAGAGTGCAGAAACTATGAGTCACCTCTAATGCCAACTGAGGGACCTGACAGGTCACAATAGAGGGCTGTTAGAATACACTATGTCCCTCAAACACAAAATCAACAAATTAGAAAGGGAAAACAGTCAGTTTATCATCAAAGATATGAACTCACAAAAGGTGTTTTAGAAATTGCTTCAGGATTTAAATATTCTGAAGCAACAGAAATTGCAAATGAGTAAAGAGCAAAATGGATGCAGAAAAGAGTCAGTCAGATTCTCAAGCGATGACCATAATTAGGGAAGAGAACATGGAGCTTGTGGAGCGTGTGAAACAAGCAGAAGCTGACATGTCACAGGCAGCAAATTGTAGGGGCGTGTTAGAGAACGAGATGTGTTTCTTGAAAGGCAAGCACTTGCAATATGCATGAATAATGCAGGACTCCAAAGAAAATGAAACATCTCAGGAGGAAGTGAGGGAAATGGTTCAATTAGTGGCTCAGAGCAAGGTGCCTGAGACTAAACAGGGCTTGTGAGAGTAAAAAAACTAGCTCTCTGAATACCACCAGGAAATAAGGACAGAGAGAAGCAGGTATGAGAGTCTCACAGAGAAATTCTGAAATATAAACAGGCCTTGAGGCACCCTGACCATTCAGGGCATGGGATAGGGCCCTCTGTTCAAGGAGAGAATCCCCTCCAATCAGGGACCTCAGTCCAGGTATCCACAATTTCCCATGTACAAATGGGAACTGACCTCATGCATACTGTCAATAAAGAACAGGGGAACATGAGGCATTTGGACTTACCCACGGCTAGCTAAACTGTTTTGGAATGCCAGTCCTCATCTGACATTGATGATTATTCATCTCTACCACACAGAAGGGAAGGGGGCCATCCTGGCTTGCCATGGGAGACCAAAAGAATGCTGTGAATACTACAGACCATGAAATCTTCAATAATGAGAAAATCAGGACGTTAGATTGGCTGAAGGTGAGATTACAAAGAGACCACCTACCCCGCTTCACTGGAGGAGAAAAGCCAGAGCTTCTGCCAAGGAAGGGCATACTAAAAACATCCATACATTCAGGAAAAGGAGGACTTTCCCCAGCCTCCCTGGAAGGATGGATGAAGAAATTGTGTTTTACCCTGGGCCTAACAGTGACACCAGGGAAAGGCACCCAGCGAGTTCACTGTGGTCCAGGCAAGAGGAATCCAGAACCTATGAGTCTGGGAGGTATTCCCAATCTTACATAGATAAGGAGCACTTAGAAGACAGGAAATAGAGGATTCCAATATGGCCGCCACACGGTGAGGTCATGTGTCCAAGCGCTCCATCAGAAACCAATCCCTTTTGCGGCTTCATCCAGTGAGAGGTGGTGGGCCGCAGCCAATGAATAGTGGTTGTGGGCCAGGGAGCGCCCCCAGCTAGAGTGACTGGGCTTGTTATCCCGTGGTTAGCAACCCCAGCAGAAACAGGAGTCGGGTGTGGCCACCTGGTCGGAGGTTCACGGGGATCAATCCTGGGCTGGATTGCTGAATAATTCAAAGTGGTCGCTCCCTGCAGACCTCAGCAATCACAGCGCAGATCCATTGGCAGCAAGGATGTCGCAGAAAAGAGGAAATTAATACCACAAGTTTAGCCGTGTCTCTGTTGAAGATCCCTGCTGGCTGTGCAATGACTAGTGTGAGGACCAAGGGTCCCCCACAGGTGGTAAGTGGGGTACGTGGAACTCTCTCCAACACTCCCATGAGAATTGACTGGTGACGGGCAAACAGGGAGCAGGGGGTCTGTGCAGGAATATATAACTGGACCAGGGCAGGAAGGAAATGATTGGAATGTGCATTCTGATGAGACCGTCCTCGAGGTAGAATATAAAACTGATAAACTCTGCTTCTGGTGGCTGGCCACTATAGAACATTGGAGGTAAAGCAGTGCTGCTTGTGACATGCAACCACCCAGACCTGAAAACCTGCTGCAATTTCCTCTTCCACTAGTGAGCTGCCTACGGCAAGCAGGCCTTTTCCTCTGGATGGCTGAGAGGAGCGGACAATCAGTCAGTTGTCGGTGTGCTGAGTATGGGGATATAGAGAACAGTTTGTTTTGTATTCAGGCAGCAGCATTGGGCTAGGCGTTTGAGTTTTAAAGACCAATTTGTAATCTGCAAGCAGGCGCAGTGTGGGGTCTTCCTGAGACTATTACAAGTCACAGGGATCTAGGCACAGACCTGGTGGTAGGCGTAAGCAGACCCAGGCTGGGAGCATACAGCCTTGCCCTAAACAGCCTAGTCCTCTGTAGAAGTACCTGAAGCGCACAGAAACCACACAGCCTGCCAGATCGTCAACACTTCAACCCCCATCGGCCCCTTCCACAGAAGACTTAGAGACACTTCTAATGAAGTATCTCTATTGAATAATAGCTTTCAGGACTTTCAATATAAGTTCTCAGCTTCCTTCCAAGTACAGTTCACGTCTTTCACTGCGGAAATCAAACATTCACTTACTGACTTTAGCAAAGAGATTTCTTCTCTAGGGAGCGAATTGACAATAATGAGTAGGCAATTCAAGAGCAAGCAGAGGATGGCAAACTCATGGATATAGCCCTAAAAGAATTGTCAAGGACTACACATAACTTGGAAATTCAATGCAAATAGCCCAGGAATCAATACAGATGCTCCAATATCAATGTTAAAAATCGTCCAGAATCAGTTATGGATTCAGACTTAAAAGATGCAGTCATGCAGATCTTCACAGATTTTGCAGATCTGTTTGCAATCGAAGAGCCCACAACCATCACATTAGACCGGGTCCACAGGACGGGACCAAAAAGAACAGAACTGGTGGCACGTCCACGAGATTTTCTGGTAGCATGCGCACAGTACACACAAAAGGAACATATATGGAGAGAACCGAGAAGTGCCTCACCGATCACATATAATGGAGTAGAGAACCAATTGTATCAGGACCTTTCACTGATAACCTTACAAAGGCGTTGAGAAATGCAGGAGGTGGTGAAGATTCTCCAAACTCGTGGCGTTAAATACAGATGGACCTTCCCATTTGGCTTGTTTTTTTCCCTGGAAGGTAAGCAGTATAGAATCACATCCAGAGAGGAGGCGCTGCTACATATCAAGGAAGAGGAAGCTACAGGAACCACGAGTGGCGCGGAGGATACGACAGGACGCTGTACCAAGTGGACAGCATCAGGTGAATGGTCCTCAACCGAATGGCAGAGAAAAAAACATAAAGGGACACAGAAGCAGGTCTGGCAGACCCGCCTTAGAGGACCTAACCCACCATTTGCCCTGGGTTAGAAGGTAATACACGGCTGGTGGTTTTACCCAGGGTAACAGTAGGTTCTATGTTTCACACCGGGGACTCTTGGGGGTGTCAGGGTTGGTTGAGGTTAGGGGGGTTGTTTGTTGGGGGAATGGGGCTTGAGGGGGAGGGGACCCGCTGTGTAGGAATTAATTTGAAGTTTGCTTGTGGGACAGTAGACACATTTATCGGCTCCAGGATGAGGCAAATAGAGTGTATTTAACTCAGGTTTCTATCATTGAATATCCGAGGGCTAAATACCCCTCTTAAGTGATGAAAACTCGTGGGTTTGCTGAGGCACCACCAACCAGATTGGTGGCGCTCCAGGAAACCAATATCCGGGGTGCGGACTAATGTAGATTGAGTTTGCCCCAGTCCCGGTTGATCTTTCAGTCAAATGTGTTGGGGAAGTTAGCAGGGGTGCTCATAGTAATCGAGACTGTTTCCCAAATCAAAGTTCTGCACACGAAAGCACAAAATGTGTGTGGGGGGGCGGGGGGTCTATTTGTGATTTGGCTATTAAACTCCCTCATACTGATGGTAGCCATGATATGACCCCAATGCGGGTGAAGAACATTTTCTGGGACACATCTTAGAGCATGTGGAATCCTTTGGGGAAGGGAAATGAATGCTTTTGGGTGACCTTAACATGGCGTGTGATCCAACTCGCAGCACACTTACACGATCCTCCCAAGCTCCTCCTTCCTCCACCTTACAACAGAAATTGGCACAAATGTCCCTATTAGACATGTGGTTATCTCTTGAAGGAACAGCTAGGGGCATCAGTTTTATTCCCATGTTCATTGGTCTTTTTCACAAATAAATTACACCTCGGTATCCATTCCGCTGTTGAGACAAATCACACAGATTATTACCCATACGAT
The DNA here is from genome assembly GCF_040938575.1 of Ambystoma mexicanum. NCBI lineage: Eukaryota > Metazoa > Chordata > Amphibia > Caudata > Ambystomatidae > Ambystoma > Ambystoma mexicanum. The sequence continues at coordinate 535,778,657 of NC_090939.1, forward strand.
AGCCCTATCAGATCATGCGCCCATAACATTAGATTTAAAAGTCCCCAACAGCAGTCAAACTCTTTGGGCGTGGAGATTCCCATGGACCTTAATGCATAATCAAATTATCAGGGAGAAAATAGGTACGCAAATAAGGGAATTTTTATATTTAAATCTGACCGCGCTCAATGTATTATGGGATGCCTTTAAGGCCACGCTGAGGGGGGTGTTGATATTGCAGGAGGCGATTAGACGGATACAGAAGATGGCTCTAGAAATAGAATTAGAGGAACTTCGACAGATAATGAAAAGAATTTAAACAAACGCAGGTCCGACTACATAAAGCATTTAGGGCCGCTGCTGGTAGACTACATCTTTATTGAAACAAGAACTTGGAAAAATCCCTGCTTTTTCTCAAACAGAAATATTATATTAAAGCGAATAAGACGGATCGTCTTTTGGCTTACCAACTCTGCCAAAAAGCAGCCTCCTGAATTATACAGCAGATTTGGCTTCCCTTGGGTGAGGTGATCACGGAAACCCCTCAAATTCTTAAACAATTCCATCAGTTTTATACCAAGTTATACCGCTCGGAATGCGCAGGGCAACACCCTCAATGGGAATAGTAACTCTTCCAAGTTTTACAAAGATGGAAATGAGCAGCTCATTCTTGATATAACCCAGGACTAGGTTCTTTGAGTGATTTGCGCCCTCCCTCTAAATAAATCCCCAGGTCCAGATGATTATCCGGCTCTTTTTCATAAAACATATGCCACTTTATTCATCCCCAAGGTAACTCAATTACTCAATTCTCTGGTATTGTCTCTCCTTTTCTATGGAGGAGGCAAAAAGAGAATTATTTCCCAAACCAGGCAAAGACACAATGAATTGTTCATCATACCGCCCTATAGCACTGATGAATGTAGATGCCAAGGTCTACACAAACATTTTGGCCAACAGGTTAGAAGACCTACTTCCCTCGTTAATATACCCAGATCATACAGGTTTTAGTAAGCATCGACAGACACATGACAACATCCGAAGAACGTGTCTGTAGATGCCGAAAAGGCCTTCGGCAGAGTTGAATGGTTGTTTCTATTTCTCACCTTGGAAAAGATTGGATTTGCTCATAAATGTATCGATAAAATTTGGGATAACTATGAGCATCCTATCACGAGAATATCAATAAATGGTAATTTAGATCCTCCTATCGCTTTGCAACATGGGGCCAAGCAGGTGTGGCCCTTATCACTGTTAGTGTACGTAATTTATTTGGAGCCATTATTAGCCAAGGTAAGACAGGCAGAGGATATAAGGGTGTCCCTCACAAAATCATGGCTAATGCAGATGATATGCTCTTGTTGGCCTCAGAACCCTTACGTACACTACTAGCAGCGATGTAAGAATTCACGAACTTTGAGAAGTGTGCAGGCCTCAAAATAAATGAAACACAGTCAGAGGTTTTGAATCTCTCTCTTTTCATACAGTGCAGGAATTGAGATCACAAACACAATTTGGGTGGGCGCTGAGGGATATTAAATTGTTTGGGGTTTCTATAACTCCTCGAAATCGAGGATTTGTATGACACTAACTACCCGCCTGTGCTGAAAGAAGTAAAATCACAATTATTAGGATGGGGCCACCTTACAATATCGTGTTTGGGCGAATCAATACGATAAAAATGGTCACACTTCCCAAGTTGCTATATATGTATCAGGCTTTACCTAACCGGGTTCTCATTACATTTTTCCGGAAGTTACACAGAGCAATCTCTGCATACATCTGGAACAACAGAAACCCAAGGGTTGCTCTTAATCCACTAATGGCTCTTACAGACAATGATATGATATGATATGATATGATATGGCATTTGTAACGCGCCTATACACAAGTGTTTCAAGGTGCGATGAGGCGAGGGGGGAGGGGAACAAGGGGAGACAGACAACGATCCTACTAGGCCAGGTGTCATTCAGATCGCGCAAGTGCAAGGGTAGAGGGGAAGGGAAAAGTGCAGGGGGAAAGGGAGGGGGGAAAGTGCAGTACAGGGTTAGTAGAATACAGATAAATAATAGTGGCCTGCTATTGGCAAGTGCAAGGTAAGTGCTGGGAGGAGGGGCTGTAGGGATACAGAGACAGTCCCGCAGTGCAGGGGTTGCCATGGTGGCAGTGCTGGGAAGAGTGGCTGGGCCAAGGACCGAGATCGGCGAGTGGTCCAGTTGCAGATTCAGTGCAGGTACAGTGATTTTAGCAGGGGAGAGGGGGAGAGAAAGCAGAGGCAAAGAGGAAGGTTTTGAGGTGCTTCCGGAACCGGAGATGGTTCTCCTCAAGTTTCAGGGAGGCAGGAAGGCTGTTCCAGAGGGAAGCCCCTGCTGCGGAGAGAGATCTACCCCCAACTTGTTGCTTGGAGAAGCGGCTGACCCTGAGGGAGTTGGAGGCGGACGAGCGAAGAGCTCCGGAAGGAAGATATTTAGGAAGAGATAGTTGAAGGTATTTTGGCCCAAGGCCCCAGAAGGCCTTGTGGACAATGCAGAGGGTTTTGAACTTAATCCTCGCAGCCACTGGGAGCCAGTATAGTGATTTCAGTCCTGGAGAGATACGGTCCCTGGGCTTGAGGCCAAGGACAAGTCTCGCTGTCCTGTTCTGGATGAGTTGCAAAGGGCTGGGTCTTCTAAATGTTTTAAAATATTACAAGGCAGCACAAATCCGGGTTCTTAAAGATTGGTGTGCACAAGACACAGGGAAAAGGTGGGTACATCTCCACACCCACCCACACGAGAGGTCACACCCTCGATGTAATCTTCAGCACTACAAACTTATCTACCCTGCTCCCTCGCCCCTTCATGGACTGATCACTCAGCAATTTACTTCTCCATACCATTGAGCACAGCGGCTGGAGGTCAAGGCAACACACAACCGCCACCTCTCCTCTCATTCCACCATGGAATAAAGTCATAATCACCCCAGACCTAGCACACTCACCCATCAACTCCCTCCCTACACTTTCCCTCCAGGAAGGACCTCTAGCGATTGAAGCCTTCGACCTCTGGCTTACAAATGCCCTCACACCACTCACTCCAACATAACAGACCTTTCAGAGATAAGGACCAACACCCAGGTGGTTCACCACCAAACTCAAATCACTAAAAACCCTCAAGCACCGTCTTGAATGGACCTGGAGAACCAACCCCACAGCCCAGAACAAAACCGCCCTAGCAAGAACAACTAGAGCATACAGACTGGAAATCAGACAAACCAAGAAAACATTCTATGGAAATAGAATCCTAAATGCTCGAAACCCGAGCAAGGAACTGCATAGAATCATATCTGAATTCTAATCCTCTGCCTGCTCGAGCTACCCCTACCTGTCTCCCAAGCCCTATGTGGCACCTTATCATTACACTTCCACAATGTCGCTATTAACAGACACTCCGCCATCATCTCTAAATTGGAACGCATGCACCCTCCACCCAACCCGCCCACAGGCTGACCTTTGTCAAAACCTGGCCTTGATACAAATATTCAACTCTTTCTCTCTCATTTCACACAAGGAGGTCCACTCGCTTGTACCAGATAGCTGCCCTTCAGGCTCCCCTGAGCACCGCTGCCAGCCCACACATCTCAAAAGTGTCCTAACCTCAACTGGCGGAGGTAGTATCACACGCTCAATAGTTAACCACTCACATCAAGATCCATCCCAGAAACCCTAAAAACCTCCTACATCAAACCCATCCTCAAAAAACCAACACTTGACCCACTAATCCCTCAGAACTACTGGCCAATCTCCAACACACACTTCATGGCCAAACTGATTGGCTGTACAGCATACAAGCAACTTGGCCTATTCGCCGAAGCCAACAACCTCCTAGCCCCTGCACAATTGGGCCTCAGGCCACTCAGGGGAACATAATCCTCCCTACTCTTAAACTGGAACAACCTAAATAGAAAATCCGATGCAGAAGGCTGTGCTGTACTCATCCTACTTGACCTCTCCGTAGCCTTCAATACCATACATCACACTGTCCTACTAGACAGGTTACAAACATTAGGAATCAGAAACACAGCCCTCTCATGGATCTCCTCTTTCATCTCAAATATCTCACAAATCATTCACCTCCACCCATTCAGATCCACCTGACGGGCAGTAAAAAAGTGTCCCACAAGGAGCATCCCTACATCCCCTAATCTTCAACTTCTACCTAAAATCCCAGCCTGCAATCATCCGCTCTCACAATCTTACTTTCTACAACTATACAGACAACACCCAGATCATTCTTAAAATCCCAAAATCTAAAGGCTCCAGCAGTCTGGACCTGTTGTCATGCCTCTTGGATATTGACCACTGGATGATGACTAAGCACCTCATCCTCAACCCTGGGAAAACTGAAATACTAGTTTGCGGGAAAACAACCCTCCTTCCCCAACCAATTCCGTGGTCTCAATCCCTTGGACCAGAACTGGCAACTTCAAACGTGGTAAAAAACCTTGGATGCACATTGGAAATGGACTTATCCCTCACCCAACAAACCATGCCTATATCTAAAACCTGTTTTTTCCATCTACGGATTCTTAGGTGTATTTTCCCTTACCTCACCTATCTTCACCGCTTCGCGGCCATCAACTCCATCATCCTGTCCCGCCTACACTAGGCAAACTACGTCGACCTAGGCGCTCCAGCGTATCAACTAAGGAAACGCCAAAGAATCCAAAACACAGCCGGGCGCCTGTTCATTAACCTATCTCCCAGAGAACACATCATCCCTACACTAAAAGTCATCCATTGGCTCCCGATTGGTCCTACTTCACAACTCTTCCAGGCTGTGCGGATCCTCGTTTTCCGTCCAATTGCTGATTATCTGGCACTCCCTACCCCTACACATTTGCAATACTGAAAATCACCTGAAATTCAGAAAGGACCTAAAAACCTGGCTTTTTTCAACATCCTCTTGAACCACTACACCTCTCTAAACTAGATTGCTGAACCCAACATACACCAATTACAGCAAAGATGCTGGCAGCATTCAAAGCGGTTCACCTTGACAGACTATAACCCCCATGCACAACAACACTCCTACCCGATACATTTTGCAGGGAAGCCATCAGTATTTGCTGAGGCACACCACAATAAACCCTACACCTCCTCCAATCACAGCACCGATAATCGCCAGGGCTTGTGATCGACTCACCCTGACAAGCTATCGCCCCATGCACAACCGCACTCCTACCCAATGAATACAAAGGGAAGCCGGCAGCATTCGCTGAGTCACACTGCAATAAACTCAATCACCCCACTGTTCAGACTTTCGTTCCACAGAGACGTTATTAGAGGCCACGAACAATGAGATCATGAGGTCCACATTGGACAAAAAAGAGCGCTGCAGCCGAGCTACATTAAAGCATACAGTACGTATGCCTTACACCACGTAAGTGGACACACGCCGCAGGCACAGCCATACATCCATGCACCATAGAATGCAGCTATGGCTATGCCATTCCCTTCTAGCAGTGTACATAGTCGTTCACACTGATACCCCTGATATACTTCAACACTTCTGCCACTAGCATACAGCGACTACCAACAAAAGAAATTCGGTATAGCTGGGCACACATCGAATCTTCAGCAATAACACTCTATTCAAAACCAACAACAGCGCCCACCCACATGCCTGACCTTTGGGCTGCTTAGTGGAGCCTAGCCAGCCACCCAAGTCCTAGGCCGGCAAAAATGCACATAGGCATCTCTTAATCTAAACTCTTAGAGCCTTCCACCACATTGACTGTGGTCGCCGAGGGCATCCCAATCACAAAGCGCATTGAGACCATGCAAATGGAGAGAGAGCGCTATATAAATAACCAAATACAATACAATAGAATACATATGGAGAGGGCGGTGGGGTGTTTGTGACTGGGGGATACATTGTGTTTGCCTAAACAAGACCGACCCCTGAATATGCATGCAAGTATAATCACACACTTGGTGGAGGAGGTCTGGTATGTACTAATTATGAAGTGTCAATTGATGACTTTTCCTTCCCCCCCCTTACTCCATATTTTTCAATCCTCAATTTACACTGGGCTTTGAACCTAATGCATCCATTGAATGGAAGCAAGCGGGATGTGAGAGGCTTAAGGATGTGTTTCAGGGGAAATACCCTAAATCTTTTTATAATATGTAAGCAGGACTTTGGTGTCCAGGAAACTGTCCAGTTTCAATACTTTCAGGTTAGGCATTGGATCCGAGCCCCACCGGTGCAAGAGGCGGCGACGAGAGAACTCACGCCCTTTGATAAATATGTGACATCTAAGCCAGGTAATAAAGCCCTAATTTCTAATATACATATATTAATGGTGGAAATTCCCCAGAGAACCCATTTGAGCTATAAAACACGCTGGCATCTGACATTGGGGGAGGAAATACTTGAGGAAGACTGGAAAGCATTATGGAAAATAATTCCTAGGCATACAAGATCAATCCAAATAAGGGAATTTTGGCATAAATGAATGGTGCAATGGCACTATACACTGGCTCGCCTAGAGAGAATGAAACCCTCTCTCTCAGACAAGTTTTGGAGGGAGTGTGAAGGCCTGGGGGATTGGAAACATATATGGTGTAGTTGTTCACGGCTAGAGAAATATTGGGAAGAGTTTGATAAATGTATGGTACAAATGTTTAGTTTGCAAGAACCTATATCCTTGATGTCATGCCTTTTGGCCGTGTTGGAAGATTATATGATAACAGAAAATGCCAATAAATATATTTAAAAAAAGATTAAGACAGGGAATAGAGTCCAAATAGCAGCCATGAGTCAGAAAATGAAAGACTGGGGTGCAGAGAAAAAGAAAGACAGCAAAACAGAGGAAGGGCTTTGTTAAAGAACACATCAGACAGATCAAGGCCATAAAGAGTTTCCAGGCCCTATACCATGAGAATGACAAGTGTTTGGTGTGGGAGCACTTGGAACTTTATGAGCAGATGATGGCATTATGCCAGATCAGAAATTATGTGAATTGCATACCATGTGCTGAATGGACATTCTCACCTGAGTACTCTAGTTGCTTTGCCAGATTGGAGGACCAGGATCATTATAAATGGTCCACATAAAAGGTGGCCATTTGTAAGCATTTCTCTACACAGGAACCCACAAGAAGCCTGTAAGGCTGCATATCATTTTCAATGTGGGGAGGATCAGGCACCTAGGGAATTTGTGTAGGAGTTAAAGCACACATTTGCTCAGACTTCCCGGTGGGTGAACACAAATAGTAGGGAGTTTGTGACCACCTATTTCCATGCACTCCCCAAATACATTATGAGTCAGTTGGTGCGCGATTTTCATGAGCATAGGACCCTGGATTGGGAAATTGAAGACGCCACCAGGATATATGAGGTCCAGAAGCCCACTGAGAGTAAAAATACACCCAAAACCCAAAAGCCATATAAAACACCTGCTACTGTGAAGGTGGCACAGGTGAGAACTACCCCTCCTTTGGACATGGAGACAGGGGGCCTAAACATACTCCTCCAGCCAACAAGAAAAATGGAAGGCATAAGGGGCTTCCCCACCCCAGCCCAATCAAATGGTAGTCAAGCAGGAGTTCATAACCATGATCTCTCTGGCCCTGCCACATTGCCACATAAATAAGCCCCAAGTATAAGGGTACCAAGCCAATTCTGGGGTATGCATACACTACCCCGTCCCGGATGGGGGGGAGTAACCAGGGACTGCCCTGGGGAATTTCTCTCAGGAGATAATTATCACTCCACCTCTTCTCCCCGGTTCCAGGACAATAGATCCCTGAACCTGGGAGAAGGAAGGAACAGGATGGAAAATTACAGGGGACATTTTTAGTACTCAAGAGACTGCGGGATAAGGGACAGTTACTCTTTTCGGGAGCAACAGAGGTATGACTCGAGACCTCCCTACAACCCAGAACAAGTCTCAAAGCTAGAGAGACAAGTCCAGTAACTGATGGATGAACTGGGGTGCTTGTTGAGGGCTCAGTTAAACTCTCAACTTAACCCTGCTTCCGAGAATTTCCACAATACCCAGGTCTGATGCACCAGGAGGAAATGACAGGAGGAGGGTAGATGCCAATCCCTTGAGGAAGCTCCCTTTCTCACCCTCTCACCCAGACCACCTGCTGGAAAACATTCAGCCTGAAAGTGACTCTTCTATCCCAGGGAAGTTAGAAGCAAAAAAAAAGCAAAGGGTACGTAGGAGAGGCCAAAGAAGAAATGTCTTTGTTGAGGAGCAAAGGATAATACCCTTTGAAAAAGAAGAGTCCCTGGAGGATTCAGGTAAGCAAACATTCTCTTTCATGAACAGGGGGAACCTCCCAAAGACAAATGGGTTCCAAAAGACCCTGAGTTGGACAGGGTAAGTATGGAAATCGACCAAGATCAAGAAACTTGTCAACCCCAAAAATGTGAGCCAGACCATTTAGAAACGGAGGAGGTTTCCTTCTCCCAAACAGGTTCTGATAACTGTCTCCATTTAAAGAGGGACAGCAAAGAATCGGGATAGAAAGGGATCCCCCAAATATGCCCATTGTTAGTTGTAAATTTTGCCTTGCAGATTCCCGATCTCTGACACAGAAAATCGGCCAAGATCACACAGTGACAGTGTTCAATATCAAGAAAATGGCCCTCGGGTTGGTAAATAACTCAGACTTTCTTTGCAACCTTGAAGAGAAAGAAAGTAGATCTTACACACTGGTCAAGGTGCAGGGTCAGTGTGAAGTATCAGCTCTGGTGGATACATGATCCCAAGATACCCTCCTGTCCAAAAAGGCTTTGGACCAACTCAACTGAGGAAGGGGGCGGATCACCATATTTCCCTCACACCTCTTGCTGGGCAACTCCAAAATGTCATTGTCAATGACATTTTCGTCAAAGGGACTGCAGATTTGGAAATAAAATTGGGCAACATTGGATGAAACATCCGATGATAGTCATGACTCGAGAGAGCAAACCTTGTTTACTGGGGAACTATCTCATGTGGAGGCTATCACCTCTGATCAACTATGTAAACAAGGTCCTCTGGAACCAGACTAGATGGCCGATAAAATTAAAAATGAGTACTAATTATGTAAGCATGAATGGTACCTGTAATTTATTGAACGATGGTCAGAGAAAGTAGAATTCCATTTCAAGAATAGCCTGGTCCCAGACATCACCCTCATCTCTGTAGGAGAACAAACTGGTGATGGTTCATTTATCATTAATTCACGAAAATCAACCTTCCACCCATTTTTAAGCTCCATGCCACACCGGAACGGAACACTCTGAAATTGTACACTAGTCCCAAGTCAGAAGAAACATTGAGCCCCATGAAAAAAGAAGATGAAGAACCAGATCAAAGTCTGACGGACATTCAGAAAAAAGACGAACAGTTGTTTTTTCCCATTGAAATAAATGAAGGTGAGGAGCCTGTACTCGCCTGAGGAAGCCTGAATAATGGAATAAGCTTAATCAGCAAAGGATTATTCAGGAAACTCCCAAAAGATCAGAACATTCCCACATTTAACTTGATTGATAAATGGGAAGTATGTCTGGAAACCCAAAATTCCAAAAATTTCCTGCCTAGAAGGTGTATGCTAAAAATGTCCATTTGCAACAAAAGCACAGAACATAAGTGTTGTGTTGTGAGAGATGTGCTTTTCGCCTTTTATTTAGGCAGTGACATTATCAACGGATTTGCAATCAATTTGGACCTAATTAATAATAAAACCTGGTCACGCCTGAAAAGCATTCTGTTCAGCTCAATAGCTGCCTTATGCGGTTGAAGTTCAAGTGCGAGAAGAGGTTACCATCCAAGGACAGGTGTGACAGTTCAATATTCCTCTCCAAATTAAGTGAGTACAAACCATCAAACATCAGGACGCCTATATACATTTGAATTCCCATCTCCAACAAGGTTGTATTTAAATCCGACACCTCTAGTAGACCTAGAACATGACACCATTTGAAGATTGGTGGATAACAGCGACCATCAAAGTATGACTTTGGGCACAGACACCTTTGTAATTACAAATGTAATTGGTTATTTACAATGCGCGTACTAACCAGAGGTTTCTAAGTGCAGACCCAGGGATCAAACTTGTGTTGCACTGTGTCGTCTTGCTTTCAAAGCGAGCGTGTTGCACCTGGGCTATGCTCCTATTGTCTTTATTGAAATCACGTTGATACTCAACATTATTCTATTGACTCAGGTAATTAAATCATTGGACCAGTTCCAATTAACTGTTTTGACATCAGCGACTGTATTGCTCCAGAAAATAATTTTACCAGGCATGGGGCCTTTCTTGATGTGTTCTTCCTGCCCTTATGGGATGGCACGGGTGCCCTGTGACATCAGGAGGGATGAGGTAGTATTCAAGGTCAAGGGCCACTACCTTGAATCCCTGGAAAACTCCTGTCCAGGTTAACACCATAAAAAGAGATTTCTCAGTCCAACTGGAGAATACAGCTGAAATTGCCCAGCCTGAGGTCTTTGCAGGTTTCAAGCAGATGATAGAAGAAAGGATTAATCTTGCTGATGCCTGTTAGACCGAGGAGCAAAGACAAAAGCTGAAGCCGGTATTCCAGGACTTCCAGTATATCTTTTCAGTGGACTCACATGACTGTGGACACACATCTATTCAATCAACCACCACAACCAGGGACCTCGAGATGGCTGCAGTATTTGTGAAACAATACCGGTTACCTCTTGCGTTCATGGAGTCACTCACAGAGATTATGAAGAATTTTGAATCCCTTGGGATATTTTGTCCAATCCACAGTACCTTTAACAACCCGGTACTGGGGACACTAAAACCAAATGGGCAATGGAGACTATGTGCAGACCTAAGGGAGTTGAACAAACGGGTCCACATGTCAAGATAGCCACTTCCCTGCATCGATCAAGGGCTGGCACATATCCAAGGGTCAAAGGTGTACACAGCCATTGATCAGACTAACGGCTACTGAACAGTACCCGTGTGTAGGGAAGACCAATACAAGCTGGCCTTTACCTTTCAGGGGCAGCAATACATGTGGACCCTAACCCCCTTTGGATACATATACTCTGGCAATGAGTTCAATATCTTTCCGCATAATGTTTATATTCAAAATGTTTCTGTGAAGAAATAGGCTTAAGTCATAGGCGAATCTGCCTCTTTTTTGTACATGGTTGTTGACACAGTAGATACCTATATTGTCACCATTTCAACATAACAATATATATCATATTCAACCAAATGGTATCTTTACCTGTGCGCCAATTCCTATATTTGTTGAATTATAGGGTAAATGCTTCAAATTTAGTCAAAACCACACTGTCCAGGCATTGATTTCATTTTTCATTATTCATTTTTTTCTCTTGTACTCCAATTTTCCTAAAATAAAAGATACTTTTGTTTTCAAATTTTTCCAAAATAAAGGATATTTTGTCTTTGCCTTGTTGTTTTATACATATCACAACATTTTCTCTCTCTGCATGTGTTTCACGTTGTATTTAACATGGATCTTCAGGAGAGAATCCTGTTCTTAATTCTGTACACATTTGTCTGTGAGGTCACTTGTTGTTTGATGTTTTTTGGGATTTGTATCCCTCACTGTTCTTTTGCACAGCTTGTTCAAAGCCTTTGTATTGGAGATACGCTTGTCCCTTTCACCGCCATTCCGTGACCTTTCTGCATAAGGCCATGCCCGGTTTGGGAGAAAGGGGAAACCCAGCTTTAGTAGATGATGTTCTGATCAAGATCTCTACTGTGGAAGAACATATAGCAGAACTTTGCTATGTTCTGACAGTTGCAGAAAGCCAGAACAGAACTGTTCTTTCAGAAGGCCCAGTGGTGTAAGACCTGAGCGAACCTCTTAGGGCACAAGATCACCCCTGAGGGTCTCAATCCCCATGTAAAGAAGGTGGAAGCCTTATTGAAATTGAAAGACCCTATTACTCTGTGAGAATTAAGAAGCCTTCTTGGAGTCACTAATTATAGTCAAATTTTCATCGAAGGCTACGCAGAGGTCACTTGACATTTGGTCCATTTATTAAAGGCCGGAGTCAAGTGGGAGTGGGATCCAGAACAATCTGAGGCAGTTAAACAACTGAAAAGAAGCCTTTTCCATGCTCCTTGTTTGACTTACCAGATAAAGAACAAGGAGTTATTTTTGGAAACAGGGTTCTCAGATGCTTGCCTAACAGTGGTGTTGTACCAAAAGCACAACAAGATCAACAAAGTTATCGCATACACAAGTATAATGACTTTGAAAAGGCACTCCTGGCAATGGTGTGGGTGTTGAAAAATGACTGCCCATTCATCCAGGGGGGCGTAGAGACTCTTCACCAACCATTGCAATATTTACAAGGTGAGAGAATCCAGGCAGGGAACGTGAGTAATTCCAGGATTCTTCCTCGATTCTGTCCATGCAAGGCTTTCCTGTGCAGGTCAGATATGGCCAAAACAAGAAGAGTCCTGTAGCGCAAGTATTGGTGGACATGCATGATTGTGCTCAAGAAACATGTCTCGAGGATGAAAATCTAATGACCAACAACAATATGGGGGCGTACTTAACGTCCCTGCACAAGATCTATAAAGAAGACCCGTGTCAGTGCATACCCACAATTTATGTGAATGGGTGCTGCTAGCATGTTGATAATAACTGGAAAAAGATCTAGTGGCTGGCATTGGGAATGCCTGGGTCAATGAAATCCAGGAGCCATCTGCTGGTTACAAAATAGGACCCCCAAGTAGTCAGGTGGCAGAGTTGATGGCAGTTTATCAAGCCATCCTCACTGCAGTGCACCACCAACTCAAAGTACTGGTCATAATCACTGACTCTGATTATGTCAGGAATAGGTTTGAGGAGCACCTGATTAACGGAAAGAATCGAGGCATGCTTTGTGCCAACCACATACCCTTAAAGCATGGCAAATCGATCCAGTCTATTGATGATCTGGTGACCTCTAGTGAAATGACAGTCTATTGGAAGAAAATAAGAGGTAATTCCAAAACAGATGGGCCAGATAAGACTGAATTGCCTGGCTGACTGACTGTTTGGCTAAAACCGGGGCTCTGCAGGGGGATTTCATAGAAACTGAATCTCTGCTGGGTGAAATCCAAGTCGCTGCTGTCATCAGGTCAAAAACTCATGCCAACAGTTAACTCTTAACTGCCCAGTGGAGTAAGATACCCCAGATGCAGATTTGATCACTGCGCAGAAAGAGGAAAGATTATTGGAAAATGCTATCAACACATTAAAGACCCGATGAGTGTTCCTCTAAAAGAATCGAATTATGCCGGTAAAGAGGATCTCTGTGTTTTGATGAAGTTCTCCAAAATGTTCTAGATCCAAGCCTACCTCATTCTGAAGCCTGATGTTGAACCATACCCATGACGTGGCCACTGCCGGTCCTAGGAGGTTTCATATGACATTGGAAATCTTGCATGATTTTGTCTGCATGGGCCAGGACCTCAACATTTACCTAAATGGATGTCTTCTGCGTCCTTACACTGCCTTGGTCAGATTTGCAGGTCAATTTCATCAGGCCAGTGATTTGCTACTATAGAGGAAACAAGTACATGTACACTGTAATGTGCTTGTTCACAAAGTTGGTAGAATGTCTCCTGGCCCCCGAATTGTAAAGCAGAGACAGCTGTCACACTAATGATCAATCATATCTTCTCTTGTTTCAGCCTCCTCCAAAAAATTGAGTCGAATCGAGGAAGTCATTTTACCAAAGTTGATGGCGCAGATGTGGGAGATTCTGTAGGTAAAACGAAAACTCCACATTGCCTACAGCCCAGCCTCGAGTTGAGGTGTAGAGAGATCCAACAAGACAATTGAGAGCATTTTAAAGAAGTTTGTGGCAGGCTTTATACCCATTTGGGACATGTGATTACTGCTTGTCCTGGTGGCTATTAGGTCTACACCATCTTCTACAACAGAAATGTCTCCATTTGAACTTATGACCAGACTAGAAATGATGTTACCTCAGTATCTGTCCTATAGAACTCAGAAGCAGAACCTGATAAATGCATCCTCCACACATGATTACACTTAAAATTTAAGGAAGCACCTCGAGCACTGTTTTGCTTATGCTCAGCGCAGTTTGGAAAAGTCAGCTGAAGGAATGAAAACATGTTATGATCTAAAGACCAGAAAGAAGGAATATGAGGTAGGTGACAAGGTTTACCTCTACAATTTTCAGAGGATCCAAACTAAGGAGCGGAAATTCCTTCGGTCTTGACGTGGTAGCTTTGAAACTAGAGATAAATTATCACCTGCTGCCTATAGGATCTGCATTCCAAAAGGAGAACAGACAGAAGAGAAATGGGTCCATATCAATCAGTTAAAAAGCTGTCATCCTAGGCAAGCTTTATGACTGCTTGAGGGGCCCAAGGAAGGTCGAACTGAGGATGCATCTGAGGAATGAGGGTTAAGGATAAAAACGTGTTAATGGAAACCTATAGCAGGTGATAATTAGTGTAATCTTGAAATGTTAAGATGGGAGGTGAAATGTGCTATGTCTTATCTGCGGATCTACGTGATCGGATTGTGGCTGATTTTCCCGTGGCCAAAAAGTTTGCATGTGAAATGTACGAACCACAAAAGGTTTGCACATTTCCCATGCAAACACACTTTGAAAACTCCTACATACCCACACCCACACCCACAACACACCCCCGCACGCACCCTCAACACACCCCCACCCCAACATAAACAAACCCTACTTACCTTTTCTTCAGGCTGTGTCCCTGCAACGCCTGTTCCCTTTCACTTCCGTGATCGGAAACTGGCACCGCAGGGTCCTTTTCTTCTTTTTTTTCGGGTGCTGCAGGGGTTTCCCCCACAACCCCCGCTCACTACTATACTCTAAAGTATAGTGAGCGGGGTCTTGAGGGGGACACCCCCTCAGTCTTTTTTTTAATACTTACCTACAATTCTACCACCAAAGGTTCAAACTTTTGATGTTCAAAACTTTGGTGGTAGCATTTTTCGGAATTTTTGTACGGTCAGGCGTTTTTTTTCGGTCCGATCGTACAATTCCCTTATCTGCAAAGTCGGATCCCTTTCAAAGCAATGTTGTTCCAGGTTTCTAAAATATTGTGTTTTTATTCTCTGTAATGTTTCCAGGGGAAACCCCACACTCCCCTTCTCTTGCCCACGAATGATCCATAAAAGAACCATGGACGGGGGACTTGTGGGTTTAATGGCAGCCCCAGGAGCAAATAAATGTAAAGGCCATGTCTGAGAAACCTGACAGTGTCTCCCTGGCTAGTCCCCGGGTATCTGTCATCCAGGTGGCCAGGACAAGGTTATCGCTATTGGATCAGGTTCCTCGGGGTGGACTAGTGAGGGAAGCTCACCTGGATGGGGGGTTTTTGGGGGTGGAGGTGAGACACTGACAGGTGAGACGCGGTATTCCCCTTCTTTCAACACCTTTTCCCTCATCCTACCATGCAGGATATTCCAAAACACTGCTCTGCCCTTTACCCACACAAACACTTTCACACAACACAAAAGACAACAGACTAACCCCAGAGCCATTTAGCTGACATGTCCCTATAAAAGGATTAGGCAAAGTCAGACAAGTGACCAGAATCACACACACCTGAGGGCGCTATCCCTCCCCCACAGGTATAAAAGGTGGAGCACAATAGTACAGAAGGAGCCAGGCAGACTGCATGACTTGAGAGCTAACTCAGCACAGCAGTTCAAGAGGAGGAGAAGGTCCTCACTTAGAAAACGCTGGCGATTACCTAGTTGTTGAAACTACGATAACCAGAAGGCCTTGGGAGAAGGCAAAAAGAGGGCCAAAGTGGTTATACACGGGTCTTGCAAAATCACCTGTATCATCAAAGGTCTTTGACTGACAGATGATTGTGAAGTGTAAGGAAATGAATCCCACTTGGATAGTGAAGGCATGAACTGTGTATCGTAAAGGTTGGCAAGAGTGAACCCGGCGGGGGGATGCTAACAAAAAGGGGTGAAGCCTGAAGTCCTTATGATCAGTGTGTTGACAGGAGTGAACTCTACCGAGGCATGTCCTCAGTGAACTGTTGTACAAAAAGTGGCCAGAGTGAAACCGGCAGAGGGAGGCCGACAAACGGGGGCGAACCATTATGAAACTGTTTAAAAAGACGTTAAGATTTGTGAAAGCAAGAAGTATTGCAAGACAAGGGGAAGTGAAGGGTCCTTCTTGTCATCTGGGGTCCAAGCCTAGTAGAGGGAGATCCAGGGGGGAAAGTCATTACCCAAAGTTCACTGAGAAAGGAACTGTTTGGTTAACTTGTTGAATATGACTTGTGCAGGGTTTGCACCCAGAAGAGGGGTACTGGGGGGGGAACACTATGTATTAGTGGAACAGAACGTTGTGTTTGGTTGTTGATAA
This sequence comes from Ambystoma mexicanum, assembly GCF_040938575.1. Lineage (NCBI taxonomy): Eukaryota > Metazoa > Chordata > Amphibia > Caudata > Ambystomatidae > Ambystoma > Ambystoma mexicanum. The sequence goes on from NC_090939.1 coordinate 535,795,009, forward strand.
CATCAGGCCCTCGCAGACAAGAGACTTTTTAAAAAAGAGACTTAACCATCGAAGAACCTGGTAGATATTGCAGAACTGTTGGCTCGTGCTGGGAAAGCTCGAGTGTGTGCTGTGCTCAGGAGCTCTGCCTTGTCCCGTGCTCAAAATGTGGGGAAGTGAGAACCCTGGAAATCACACCCTGACTTATTATTTGTGAACACTTTTCGAAACCCTATCCCACACTCTTTTTGTAATTAGCTGTAAGGAATTGCAATCATTTATTTTTGTAGTATAGGCCTTTTACTTTGGCAAGACACCACAAGGACTGCCTTATTTTTCCATTTGATGGTCAATGCTTGCTCCCATCTTAGATTTAGGTTTAGCTTAGGTGTTTTTCCATCCTGCATTTACAGTTTAATAAACAACATTGAACTGTGATCACTTGTGTCTGTCTTTACTGTTGCCACCATGAGTTCCTTACACATGGTAGGCCTAAATGTGCAAAGAAACCTGCTGTCATGGAAGGGCACATTAACAGGAGAGAAAACAGCTTTTAAAAGCCAACACAGCCCCTATGCCTTAGATTTTTGCAATGGGAGCTGGAATTAAAAAGCAGCATGGCACATGGGTGACTGATAGATAATGCTGGGCCAATGAAGAATTTACAAACTTTGCCTCGTATATAGAATTTTAAGAAAATGTATGTCTATTTCATATGATTAAGGAATACCATACTAACACAGAAACTGACTTCATTAATGCATGGAAGGCATGGCATTTTTAACAGAGAAACAAACTTGTTTAAAATGGTGTTCAATTTGTAGTTTCAAATGAACACATGGAGGGAAAATGTCTGTTTGTCGAAATTATGGGAGTTCCTCATCAGATATGTACTTTAAAGTGCAGTTTTGTTATAGAAAGAAAGGCTCTGTTTTAGTCCAAATAACATTTGAAGGAACAAACACAGACTTCCCCCTTAACCTCCCCTCCGACCCCATCAGCTGAAAGACAACTCTTTGAAGCCGGCTAGGGCAAATGCCTACCTGATGCATGTCAGGTATTTATTGTAGACTGAATCAACATTACCCCATAACCCTGCATCACATGATTTCAGGGAAATGGAAACAAACCCAGCTAATGGGAAATGAAACTAACTGTAAAATAATGTGAGAATATGTTTCATGCATGTTGCCTTTGAATTGCCCACAGGACCACATTTTTGCAATTTTGTCCATCATCTTAAGGGCGAGAAAAGCCATTGCAGTGTTATTTTTAAGATATTATCAAGGTGGTTCTGTGGGGGAATCCTCATGGACATCATATAACTCTTGTACCAAGCTAAAAGATTATCACAATTCCCCAGAAAGTGCTGCAAAGCTGGAACTTGGGAAAATTGTGGCTTAGTCTATCGTGTAACAGGATGTAATGTTTGGTAATAATAACTGTTATGGTTTATGGACAAAGTGTGAAAAAACGATATTCACACCTCCAACTTCCTGCTGAGATGGGGGTCGTCTTAATCAATTTGTCATGATTAGCCAAATCGGAATATATATATGTTGGAAGATTCATTTGTAAAAGGCAAAGTTTTGCCACATAATTACTTTTTAGGTGAAACTCTGGAAAGTAACATGTGAAAACAAATGTAACTACAGACAGTGGATTTATCTCCTCCCTTCATTTAATTTATATGTCACCACCCCAAGAACCTATCTGCAGACAGAGGCTGGACTTTGGGGTTGGCAAGAGAAATAAATGACCAATTATGTGTGCGAGATAATAAGCTGGCACCTTCGAATATTAATAATTGAGTGGGCGTGATGATGGATACATAAAGTGGATGCCCTATGAGAGAGTGACAGAAAAAACTGCCTAAACAATCTTGGAGGGAGAGTACTAAACATTTTTAAGTAGAATTGCCCTTAACCCACTGCGGGTATCCTGAGACAGATGCCCGACCTTAATAGGGTGGAGAGACTTACAGTTATTTGAGCATTTACTTCGCATCAGAAAGAGAAACTAGGATAGCCAAAAGCTGACTGGGGCCATGATTCTTAAGGAGAGCCAAATGAGGGATGGATGCTGGGACTATTGTTGACAGCAGCCTGTGACCAGACATGTGCTGTTCCCTCAGAGGAGCAAGGCTTTTCCTGAGTACCCCAAAACAGAGTTCCAATGTAAGTAGAATTGATCCATTTGAAACCAAGTGTGTGGGGTACCGCCTGCCTTAATATCTCTGCTTCATAGTGGGTGGGGGGGGGGCAAATGATGTAGAGCCTTAGCATATTTGACTGAATCTTAATTTAATTAACTCCCAAAAAGATTGACGCAGTGGGGAGCTTGGAGGAGTTTGAAACTTGCACCCTCTTTCCTAGCGGAAATTAAGTTATAGTCACGTAAAGTATTTGGGTGCCTTTGTTATTCCTGTCCAACCCAGATTTCTGTAATGAACAGAGGTGTCATTGCCACAAAACGAAATCCCCATCATGCCACTTCCCAAAATCCTGCTTTTCAACAAGCCTTGTCTTTAAAACAGAAAGGTGTTGGTCCGAAACGAAATTCCCAACTGAAACCCCCTCACAAAACCCTGTTTTTCAACAAAAGGTGTTTTGGTCCCGACATGAAATTCCCAATTACCTCAACTCCTTAAACATTGTATTTTTAAATGAAGGCGTACCCTTGGCCCAAAACGAAATTCCTAAACTGTGCCTGCTCCGTAGACCTGGCCTTTAAACAGAGGGGCTCTGCATACAACTGATGCCTGGGTTTTTGGTGTTTGGGGAGTGAAATGCTTTGCAAAAGTGAAACCCAGAGTAATTCTCCATTGCAAAATATACATTCTTCCCTGAGAGTGAGGAAGGGATCTGATAGCAGAATGATGTTGGCACTGCCTTTGGGGTGCAGAAAGAAAGGTTCTATAAATTTAAAAAAGTATCTTCCAAGTCAAGCATTTTCAAATGTGCAGAGAAATCCCATGTATCCAACACTACATGTGTAATGTGTAACTTGTTTTAAACTCGAAACTGTGCTTTGTTTTCAATCTAAATGTTGTCAAGTAATATTCTCCTGTTAAAGGCATGGTCCAGTAAAAAATGTTATTTAAAAAATAGATAGGCAACATAAAAAAATAAATACTAGCATTCTCTTTTTTAAAACTTCCTATGTAAAATTTTGAGCTATTCATGCTCAAAATTCGCAAAAGCAAGCACATGGGCGCATCCATTTTGTGAAATGGATGCCCTCCTGTGCTGGCTTTTCCTTTTGCGGCACTAATGAAGGAAAAGCCAGCCAGCTGTAGTAAACAAAAGCTACAGCTGGGTGGCTTTCCCTTCATTAGTGCTGTACGCGGAGGACGGGGACCGGAGACCAGAGCAGGAAAGCTGCAGCTGAATCTCGGTAAGTGCTATTTATTTTTTTTTTAAAATAAGCACTAGCTGCGTTTTTTTTTCTAAGTTTTCCGGGCTGGAGGAGCCCGGAAAACTTAGAAATAAAACCACAGCTTTAAAAACATTTTATTTATGTTTGCGGTCGCTTTTGAAGCGACCGCAAACATAAATACAACGTTATTGTGTTGGAAAACGCTGCGGTTTTTCATTCCAAGTTTCTCAGGCTCCTCCGGCTCGGAGGAGCCTGAGAAACTCGGAAAGAAAAACCGCAGCATTTTCCAACACAACCGCGTTGTGTTTCTGCCTGAATCTGCTTTCCCATTTGGGGCTCTCGGGCTCCCCATGGGGAGCCCGAGAGCCCCAAATGGGAAAGCAGATTCAGGCAGAAACAACGCAGCATTGCGGAAAACAACCGAGTTGTTTGTGCCTGAATCTGCTTTCCCATTTGGGGCTCTCAGGCTCCCAGTGGGCTAGGAGGAGCCTGAGAAACTTGGAAAGAAAAAAACCAGCGTTTTCCAACACAATAACGTTGTATTTATGTTTGCGGTCACTTCAAAAGCCCGGAAAACTTAGAAAAAAAAACGCAGCTAGTGCTTATTTAAAAAAAAAAATAAATAGCACTTACCGAGATTCAGCTGCAGCTTTCCTGCTCTGGTCTCCGGTCCCCGTCCTCCGCGTACAGCACTAATGAAGGGAAAGCCACCCAGCGGTAGCTTTTGTTTACTACAGCTGGCTGGCTTTTCCTTCATTAGTGCCGCAAAAGCAAATTCCAGCACAGGAGGGCATCCATTTCACAAAATGGATGCGCCCATGTGCTTGCTTTTGCGAATTTTGAGCTTGAATAGCTCAAAATTTTACATAGGAAGTTTTAAAAAAGAGAATGCTAGTATTTTTTTTTGTTGCCTATCTATTTTTTAAATACATTTTTTTACCGGACCATGCCTTTAATTACAGAAAGTGTATGTCGTTTTGAAGCTTTGTTTTGCGCCACCGGGAACGTGGCGTGTGTAACCATTAAAAGATTCATTGAACATATACTTTAAACAAATATATATTCTCTCTATAGCCCGGCATGGTTCTTGGCTCATTGTTGGCACAGACGGAGGGATGTACTTGGCTCTGTATGAGTCATAGATAGGGCTTTTTTAATCCAAATAAATGATCTCTTGTGAGCCATCTTAATTTGGGGTGGGGGGGAATGAACTCCCTATTTCGAGCATGGTCTCCCGTTATTATCTCACTCTAGGGGCTACATGCATTTGCAATGATACTCTTTTAAATCAGTAAACAGTAGGCAAGAAGTGCAGAAGGAAGTATAATATTGGTAACAATCTTAGAATTGTAGTGAAACAATAAGTAAGCATCTGTTTTATTTTTTATTCTGTCATGGCAGAACGTGTCCATTTTGAAGTTAAATTGTGGCTTTTTTATGTTTGGAGGAGAAAGGAAAGCCCCTAAAAAATGTACGCCTGATAAGTAAAAATGAAGTACTGTATGAGAATGAATTAATGTATTAGCACTTCCATATATACGTGAGACTTTTATGCAAATGCATGTATAACGAACTTTAAAAAACACAGAAATAAAACAACTATAGAATGGCAGCTAAAAGGGAAATCGAGCAATCACAACAAACAATCTACAAACAGTCTCATTTTACATGAAAAATGTATTTGATTTCAGGAACCACTTAAGTTAGCACTTACTTGCTCTGGGTTCCCCCTGCATGCAATTTTCAATGTTAACGAGGCAGATGGGAAAGGTGAAACGTAAATGCTCCCGTCTCCTTAATAAATAAACTGTGCCTGCAAATTACACTCTGCTACAGCATTTACAAATGGATTCCTACTGAATCCACATGGTTTTGAGCAGGTGCAAAACTGATGGAGATTCCATATGAATCTATTCATTTTACGCCAACATCTCCTGTCATTTATCAGAGCTATTAAGTGTGTGCTTGTGTCCTGGATTTCTGATGACAGAATATTCCACTCTCATGCCTTGTTGAACTCTTTACCCCATGTCAGACCATCCTATATTCTAGGTAATTACGCAAGTAATTATAATAAACGTACATGTGTCCAAATTGGGGGTGCATTTTATAATGTAGACCAATTGTAAAAGAAATGCAGGGAGCCACCCACCAACATTAGCACATACGTGTTGTGGAGTCCGCTGCATGCAATTTTAATCATTTGCAAAGGAGAGTGTATAAGTGAAGAGTAAAACCAGGTGAAAGTGCCTTTACTCTTCATTTTTACTCTCGGTCTTATCAAAATTAAATACCGCCTGCAAATTACTATTGCTTGCAAACAGCATGTTCTAATGTATTTCTTTGGAATCTGCTTTTAGCAGGTGGTAAATGGATGCTGGTTCCTTAGGAATCCATTTATTTTGCACCTGTATACAAATAGCATGCAGGCATAAAATGAAATTCACTTACAAAAGGGAGTTGGGACGCATGGTGAAGATGTTCACTCGGCACTTTGTCCCTTCTCTGCATTGCAAGCACTTGAAAATGGGGCAGAATGAGAAATGAAGGCATGTAGTCCCCATGCCTGGCTTTTACGTCTTCCTTTCCTGCACTGCCCCAAGTAAAATGACGTCAGAAGCTATTTTTGAGAGTGTGGTTTATACAGAGGTTTTCCATAAATCTGTAACGTATATCTGCGGCTTTCCTCCTGTTAGACTACTGGGTAGATGTTACAGTAGCCCAAATCTGTTTTTCACTCTTTGCAAGGGTCTGTAGTATCCATGGGTGAAATTGTAAGTGAAGCCATGGCCCTTTTATTTACGGGGCACATTGAATTAGACAATGAGACAGTCAGATTCACGTGGAATGGCTGCTGGCTGGTGTATTAGCTGTAGTATTTAGAAATTCCATCTGAAGAGCGAGGTCTGGTTTGCTCACCATATAGCAGGAACGCCAATCCCTGTAGGATAAAGAGGAGCCAAGCTCTTGACCTTAAAATGTAGCACTAGGAGGACCATCCAGTGCAATTGAAGCATTAAAGGTTGGGAGATCAGGACCTTGCAGACAACCCTCTGTCCTACTGATATCTCCTCACTGACCAGGTTGTCGTCACCACACTCCATCTTCAGGTGTCTCTCTCTCCTTTTGCTCCTTTCTAGTACATCACTAAAGCAACTCTGATGACTTCGGAGATTAACTAACAGAGATGAGGATATTGCAGGTAATATTGCAAAAGTGGCAGAGCGGTGGCAGGGGGTAAGGGATGCACTTTGCACCACCTTGTTAAAAAGATCTGTTCTCTTTTCTGGTGTGTCGCGTTAATGGCACTGTTACCATTATAGGCATATTAAATGGATCTGGTCTTTTCAATTGATGTCCTTTCTATGATACCCATGCTATGTGTAGTGGGCATGGCCATATGGGGATTATCAATTTTTTGCAACTAGGCTCTTGGTGGGGACACCTCCTCAGCCTAAACAGATCGAATATACCCTAACAGCAAATAAGTCAAATTGAGTACCAAGATAAATGCCAACTGGCAGACGAACAGGGGTCAGTTCAGGTCAGACCAATGCAAAGATTACTGCCAACTGTCAATGAACACACCTGGCTGTCCTGTCCTCTAGAACAAATCTTCTGAGAGCGATCATTTTAGGCCTCTGACTTGCTTAGCTATAGAATTTCTTCACCCCTTTTTAATCACGTAGAGGATGAACTGGTGCCCACTCTCCAATAGTGCCTCATTCTCCCATTCCCATCATGTGACGCTTAAGCAAAACGCAGTGCACCAACGTCTTAAGTCACTTAAACCAGTTGAACTTCAGCCAAGCTCCTGTGTGTATTTTGCTGTTATTCAGATAAGACACAGGGCCTCATTATGAGTAGCCCCGTAAAAACGGGTCCATTACCGGCATGCCGGTAAGAGCGGGTCCGTGCTTGTATGACCCCGCCAATAGCGGGTGATTATGAGTGCGCGAGCACGCACGAACCCCCATGCCGGTAATGGAAATACCAGCATGCCGCTAAAGGCCCTCCAACCCCCCGATAGCGGCATCACGGGACCCACCGATACCGGCACCGCTTAGGAGCAACCCCTAAATACTGGCTCGGTAATACCACCATGCTAATACCGGGTTCGCAAAATCAGACCCGGAAATAACGTCATCACGCAGGAACGGGAAATGGGCCGGCGGCCATCTTTAAAAACACAATCCATTGCAATCCTCCCAAACCACCAGTCAATACTTGGAGAGCACAGAGGAAATCGATAGAGAATGTCAAAGGCTACCAGGAAGACCACCCCCCGGCTGACTCAGATGCAGAGCTGACCATGTTAGCGGACACTCTAGCTGCACATGCAGATATAATCCAATCCCACGACAAGAAGCAGCAGGTGCAGCAACAAAAGAGGCAAATCTGGCAGAAGGTAGCCTGCAAGGTATCAGCCATAGGTACCACCCCGCGCAGTGTGAAGGACTGCAGGAAGCGGTGGGATGACCTCCGGTTGAGGGTAAGCAATATCATGGCCAGCAATCGGAGGGAGGCCATGGCCACAGGCGGGGGTGCCCACTCCCCTGCCAAATTGATGCCCTGGGAGGAGACGGCTAGCAGTTTCATCAGTCCTGAGTCCATCGAGGGATATGGCGAGATGGAGACCGGTGCGGCATCAACCGCGGAAGGAGGTGAGTGACCCTGCAGATCCCTGTAGCATAAGTGATGTGGTAGAGTCTAGGCAAGGCAATGCATGTCCCAACACCCACATGACCATATCCAAGTCCAGACGCTGCCACACTGAAATGCATGCTGAGTGCCAATCCCATAACCAACACACAGCCAACACACCTGGACCTTGCCCATGTAATACATCATACAAACCCCAAATCAACGGCATGCCACCTGCCATTCAGTGAATGCTAACATGCCCCCTCTGAATACCCTGCGTGACACACCTGTAAGACATGAATGCATGATCAAATGAATAATGAACAGCACCATCGTATGCCTCTGCCATGTCACACCATCACTGATGCCCTGCATCTCTTCTACCCCCAGGCACCATAGAGGAAGATGGCCACTGCCAGTGTGCCTGTGTGAGCTGGGACACAGCCAGCAACAAATGCTGCCAGTGTGCCTGACACACTACAGACCCAGCAGTCCACACCCACACCTGTCGAAGGGGAGTCCCTGGATGCACCCGCCTCCTGTGGATGAACTGGATGCCAATGTGGAGCCAGAGGGAGTCACCGGGGTGACATGTCCACCCACCCCGAGCCCCGTGCCCACCCTTTCGCCCCAAAACATGCACTCAGCCACATGCAGCAAACCTGATCCCTGCCTCTGTGACTGTGACCTACCCACCTCTGAGGAGTACAGTCCCGAAAATGCTGTACCCGTGACTGCACAACCCACCACTCCAGCTCCCCCCAACACCCTGGAGACACGACTGGCGACAGTGGAGCCCAACAGGCGGCCATGTTAGATCTGCTCCGCCAGTACATAGCGGACGGGGAGGAAACTACGCGGGGTATTGCCACAGTAATTGCGGGGACCACAGTAGCCATCGCCGCCAACACAGCCGCTGTTAAAGCATCAGCTGTGCTCATGAGGGACTGCCTGGGGGCGTTAACACATGTGCTGACTTCCATGCTACTCCATATGCATCGGCCATGTCTTGAGGAGGTGTGGAACCTGCCACTGACTCACCTTCAACCTCCGCACCAGCTTCATCTGTCCCCACCAGCCCAGTGCGCCAGACACATAAGAGTGCAAGGCACACTGAAATGCTGCCTCCCGACAGGAAGAAGTCCCGGAAGTAGTGTGGGCAGACAATGGGAGTGGGACACATGGTTGTAGGTGAAGGGATGCATCTTGTGGAGTCTGTTGGGGGGTCTGGGAGTGTGTTGGGGGGGTTAGGGAGGGGATAGTGGGCACATTTTTGCTGTTGTAAATAATACACAAGTTGTGATAAGAAAAATCCATGGCTGGACATTATTTTCGTGTGCATCCATTTAATGTGTTACGGTGTTCAGTGCCCAACTCCCAACATCCCCTGTGTGCATGTCCACATTGGCCCAGTGTCTGACTGACACATGTCTTTCATAGTCCCTGTGGGTCAGGAGTATTTGTGGATCTGTGCTTGGCGTACTGCATGGCCATCCCATACATCACCTACTGGCAGGGGGGCTACTTCACCTCCGTCTACATCCTCATCATCCTCACCCAGTGCATGCATGTAAATATCAGGTGGCAGTGGGACATTTCCCCGGTAGCACATGTCGTGCAGCATGACACAGGCCATGGTGTTCTTTGCCGCCTATTCATGCCCATAGAGGAGTGCCTCACAAGACCTGAATAGGCAGCGGAAACGCACATTCAACAGGCCAATGGACTGCTCAATCACAACACGCGTACAGGTGTGTTCACTGATGTACTACTCTTCATGGCTGTTCTGCGGGTTCCACGCATCAAGGGAGGTCCTCCATCACCTGCAGGTGGATACGATTCACGAATGGGGGTGTGTCACTCAGAGCTGCCACCTTCAGGAAGCACAGTGATGGCCGCACCTATATGGTGTGGGCATGCACATGTCCCTGTACATATGTAAGGATGTTACCACGATGCATACTATACTGCTATGAGGTGTGGTAGTCTGGATGGCGCTCAATAGTTGCAGGGTGTAATCATGCTTGCTGGCATGCTGAGGCGGTTGTACGGTGGTATTACGACAATGTTTAGCCTCCCATTCAAGCAGTTAATTCTACACTATGCATGCTCACACTAGCCACATTGGCACAGTTGCCTTCCTGTACAGTCATGCATTGCTTTCCATCACCATGGTGGCCTGGTTGTGGCTCTTACTTGTTGTCGTCGATATGCATTATTTGTTTAATTTGTGCCGGTGATGTGTCATGTTCCGTTTGGGAGGTTCAGGTCTGGATTGTTTAGCTCTGCATGCATTCTCCAATCACAGACAATTGCCACCCAGGTGGAGTATGCTCCCCCCCCCTTTCCCAACCAGGTGGAGTATGCATCCCTACACATCAGTACCCCAAAGCACTGCCATGGCCCAGTTGTGCAACTCACGAAGCAGCCAGGCACGTGGTCCAGCATGTCGCTCCATGTGACGGGGTAGGGTGGAGTTGCGCAGTACCATGGAATCATGTGTTGATCTGGGATATTGGGCGCAGCAATGTGTGATGATCTTGCTGGAGTCACATACCATCTGCACATTGATAGAGTGGTATTGCTTGCGATTGCGGTACACCGCCTCTATGGCATGGTGGACTACCAATTCAACATGGGTGCAGTCCAGGGCACCAACACAATTGGGCATGCCTGCCAGTGCATGGAAGCCTACTTTGGTGTCAGCTATCTCCTGGGAAGTCCGTGTTAGGAATGTGGGGGTGCTTGCGTGCTTCAGGAGGGCATCCAACACTTGGTTCAACATGCGTGAAAAAAGTGGTTGTGAAATGCCATGCAGCTGCCCCACTGTGTGTTGATTGGTGCCTGTGTCCAGGAAGTGGAGCATGGACACCACCTTTAGTAGCGGGGGGATGGCAGTGCGTATTTCTATGAGGCTGCCTATGTCGTTGTGTATCATGTCTACTATGGAGTGATGGTGTCCCGGTCCAACCGGTACAGGGTGTGGATTTGCTCAGGGGTTAGGTTAAATGGGCTGGGTCTGGTGCGAGGGATTGGTGGCTGCCTATGAGGCACTGCTGGCTGGGCTGGTGGTAATTGCTGGGCCTGTCTCACCCTCCTTCTCCTCCTGCGTCTCCTATGTGCTGCCTGTTGTTGCTGCTGTAGTTGTTGTTGTGGTTGGTGTTGTTGCTGTAGTTGTAGCAGTATTGGCATGTCCTCCAGCACCATGATTGCAACAGCTAGTGGTAGCATTTTGTGTGGGTGTGCTCATTTTGTACAGGCCTAGGCTCCATTGACTCCACCTGTGGGGATTGTGTGCACCTGTGGCAGTTGGCTTGTTTCCTGATTGCTGTTTGCAGGTGGTCCGCGATGCCTGTATGGCCGGCATCATGCAGCCCATGATTACTGCCTTCGCGATGCCGGTATTTGCATGTCCGCGTGGTTTGGGATGTCCTGCTATTACCGGCATTTTCTCCCTGAAGGGGCGCGTGTACGCGCCCATGCCGCTATTAGCGGCACTGTTATTTAGGGTGCGGCTAATACCGGGTTGCCGGGTCAGAATACACCGGAGCGGTAAGTGATGCCGGTAATCCATTACCGGCATCATTTTTCGCTTACCGGCAACCTCGTAATGAGGCCCACAGACTTTGCACGCTGCTGCGGTTCAAGTAGGCCATTTTAGGTTGAAGATAGCTGGTGAGGGGATGTAACAATGGTGGTCACTGACAATGTTGGCAGTCGTCTATTCCCATGGTAGGCAACAATCATCCCAATTAGAAGCAGAACAAACCGAATATGCTGATGAACCCCTGCTCAGCAAAGGAGGAGGAGGGCAGAGGAAAAGGGTGGGAGACCTAGCTGAACATCGCATTGACAGCAATGTCAGCTGCTTCTGCAGCACCTAAGGGACCCGGTCGCACTCGTCACCACTGCATTGGAGAGCAAAATAAAAAACGTACCAGTAGGGTCTGTTTCCTTCTCTCAAAACTCTGCTGACAGAACTAGTAGTTTGTATTTGTTCTAGATATACCTTTGTTGCCCTTTCCCCTGTTTCGTCATTTTAAAGAATTGCTTGAGAAACTGAAAGACACACTGTCCCTCTCGAAGAAAAAAAAAGCAAAATCCTTGTAGTCATCTTTAAAACAGATTATTCTTTCAGAGAGAACATCAGGTGATCACACAAGACTAGAAAGGAAAGGCTACAAATATGTCCTGTACTATTCATGGAACATACAGTACCTGCAACTTCAAACTATCAGGCAGCCTCAGACATTAAATTAGAAAGCGCTTGGCCTATAACAGAGTCCTCCATGCTGTCCGAGAGAAACATGTTGGCAGCAATATATTTTTTAATTTGTTTATTTGTATACGGTTTATTCAAACCTTTAAAAAAAAGTGTCACAATTTTTAAAAAGAGCATATTCAAAACAGTACATTTACGGAAGCAGAAACAAAATCATACACCAATCACATCATTTTACTATTTCACACAATCGCAAAATCTAAAAAGGGTTTCACTCTAGCTGCAGGATTTCTTAAAAACAGGATTGACTCCATCTGCAGGATTTCTTAAAAACAGGAATAAATTATTACAGTAGAATTAATTAAATAGTATCTCAAAATAGATAATAAACTGCAGTTGACAGTAAAGGTTACTCAGTGCGAAACTACTCTGCCAATAGCAAAGATTTCTTGTTTAAAATCAACCAGATCGTCCTCGATTTGAACAGAATATAAAGCAAAAATACAATACATTTAAAACCAAAAAAATAACAGTGCAATCATACGAGGGCCTATTGAAAATCACAAAGAAACGAAAGAAAATTTTAAATAAAATAGAAAGGGACAGACTAACGAATCCACAAGCTCAGTGTGTGCGATGCAGTTAGACCAACAATGCCTCGATTTTATCCAATGCATCATAGGTAGCAGATCCTCAGGTATCAACAAGGAACACCCTTCTAAGAAATCATAGCTACAGTGTATACCTCCTTTTTCGGTTTGTCTAAGGATAAACTTTAAAAAAAGTCTTGACAATAGTAAGGTGGTCCCTGCAAAATTGACTCCAAATAAAATCATTGTTAACACACTTAAGGTTCAAATCCAATTTCTTAATGTAACTCATTCTCAGGGAAGAAAGTGTTGTGCAATTAATCAAAAGATGTCTCAATGATTCCACTGGGTCCTTGAGACCACAAAAGCAGCAGTACACAATGTTAACTTATATCCTCCTGCGTCTCAAAAGTACCTCTTTAGTATAGAGCTGGTTCCATCTGAAGCGCACAATGATATATCCATAATATAGATTAAGGAATAGGTTTAGATAGTGTATGTTTTGTATGTTCTAAGGAATGTATCCACTGTGTTTGACCAATCCCAAACCCCCAGTGCATTTTTGACTTTTATAGAATTGCATTGCAATTCTGCAATGTTACTTCCAAATTCCTCTAAAATGACTTTACAATGGTCACACATTTTCTTAAAAAGATTGGACCTACTAGTGATAGGCAAATTCTTTCGTACTCCGCTATACAGCGTTTTCTCGAGGGGAAACATGATTTTCATATATAGTCAGAGTAATTGCCATTTCACTATGGCATGCAACGATGCAATACCAAATTGAAACTGAACTGCTGCCAAAGGGATGCAATTGGGAACTCCGAGAACCTTTCTCCAGACAGTTCCCTCAATTTTGTCCAAGTGTTTGCATAACCAAGATCCTCGCAGTTCCATACCATATATCATTTCAGACATGCTTTCCCCTCATTGAGAGAAAGAACCGGCCTAATCGGCCATATTTCCTGTAGATGTTTTTCATTTGATAGGCTAACAACATAGCTTACGCTTCAAATCTGCTATGAATAGCTGTTTCTGAGGTTGACTAAAAATCATAAAACCCAACTATAAAAAACATTTTTCTTTATTCATGGCGGGTCTTACCATTTGAGCGTAGTATATTTCAAAACTTTAGACAATTCTAATATTTTAGTTTTCTTGGGATTGATAGTTAGCCCATTGTCCTCAGCAAAACATTTGAAAGCCATTAATAGACATTGGATACCTATTTGAGTCCTATCAAAAAGAAGGAAGTCCTCCGCGTATGCAGTCCATGGTATACATAGGGTTCCGATTTTAGGAGAGAGAAAAGCAGTGGGGCCCAAGTAGTTGTGCACATCAGACACATACAGATTGATTAAAAAGGCAGTGAGCCAATACACATCCCTGCCTAAGACCAATCCTTGTGTCTATCCTACGAGTAACATCTCCATCCTTGTTCAACCTTGTACGGATACGGGATCCATTATGTATACCTATGATCAACTTCAGGAGTCCCTCAGGAATACCTCAAACCGCCAATTTTTCCCCACAGTCGGGAATGGTCTACAGAGTCAAATGCTACAGATAAATATATTGATTCAGCAAATGTCTGACCCTGCTTTTCCAACCAGTCCTGTTCCCATATGTGTCCCATTATGAGACCATTAATATCAGTCCCATGTCCTTTCCGAAAGCCGGTCTGCAACACATTCAATTTCCCAGTCTTCAAGATGAAGCAATAAAAGGTGTGAAGACTTTACTATCAACATCCGTAACTGTCATCATTCGATAATTCCTAGGATCGGTCTGTGTGCACCTTTTCAAAATGTGTATCACAAAAGATGTACTCCATGATTATGGGAAGGATTCGGTGGCTACTATGTCATTGAACACAATTGTCAACACACAGGACCAGCAACCTGGATCACTTTTAAGTATTCTACTTGTGAGCTTTTGGGACCTGCCGCTCTGGAAACACTGCACATTTTTATAAGGTACAGAATTGTTTCCGGATCCACCGTAAGAATACTTGTTTGCTCTTTTCCCTGATTACATTCTTTTTCTATATACGAGAGCTCCCCTCAATTTGCAAATACCCTGGAATAATGAGGGACCCAATCACTCTCAGAATCCACATTTGTTTTGTGCACTGCTTCATCTCCAGCCTTTTGTACCTCCGAGAATGTGCTTGTGTTACTTTCCTTAAGAATGTCGGACATTCGTTCAGGATCATTCTGGAGAAATATAGCTCTGTGTTATTTCATACAAATGTTAAATGTATGCTTTAACTTTCTTATTCCTCCCAATTTGTCTTTCATTAAATAATTGCCCCCCCTTCACCTTCCTAATGGCAGAACGGAGTTCTCTCATTTTCCTGTGCCGTAACAATGTCATATCTATGTTTATGCATCCTTGCCTGTCTACCTGAATTTGTATGCTTAAAAAGCGAAATAGTTACCAGTTTTTCAATTTCGTCATTATAGTTATTCACACCAAAAGTGTTTAGTTTCCATACATAAATTGTTTCCTGCATGATCTTTCCCATCTTGTGATGCAAAGTGTCAGTATCTCTCAGTCTCCAAGAGAACCTATTATTTGCTGGGTAACCATAAGATCAACTACCCCACCCTGTTCAGTTTTACCCAGGTCACAAGCATAATTATACTATGGTCACTCCACTGGTTCTTAACAGCATACACCAATAATACCGTATATCGTGTAATTACTTATGGCGGTATAGAACACCATAGTGACTGCTGTTTTGTGATATCTTTACAGACAGTAATAATTGATACTAGGCGAGAGCCTGCAACGTGATCATCGTCTGCTTCCATAACCGCCATCTCTCTCCCGACAGGTGCTGGGCGACCTTGTAAACAAAGCATGGGCTGACTCGTGATGCGAATGAATATGTTCTCACAAGAGCCCTGCGTTTGCAGAGCATCTGTTTAATCAAATGCACTGACGTGTGAAGAACACACACGCTTGCTTTTCATAACGTCAGTTTGTACTGTGCATGTTTGCTCGCCTGCTGTTATGTAGAACAAACCACATATGACTATGCCACAATAGGTTGCACCAGTTATCGCAGTCTGCTGCCACCTCACAATTACCAATTTCGCCTTCGATGGTATTATGGACCTCCTCTTTAGCGTTATGCATTCTGGTATGATACTGTTACACTTGCACAAAACTGTTAATAATAGCAGAGTTAATGATATATTGAGATTTCCAGTTCTAGCAGAAAAATATGATTGTGATTTCATTTCCTGCAGAGAAAGTGAAAAAATATCACTCTTGTTTCGACATCACAATGCTCTGAAAATCTGACATAACAGTAACCTGATTGCACACACAAACACCTTTCCCTTACCCCTGACAGCCTCTGGTGAGCAAAGAACAATAACCCTCTTTACAGACGCCAATGAAATGCATCGCATTTGTGAAAAAGACACCCAGGCCCACATTGCAGAGTATCCCTCTGCAATGTGGGCCTCGGTGTCATCCTGGTGATTTTTTCCATAGTTCACGGGTCCGACACAATTCCTTTGTAATACATATTTCATTGAATATGAAACCGAGAACATCAACTTGGTCAATGAGACAAGTTGTTCTCTTGGCATGGCACTCACCAGTAGCATTCATACACAGCGTGCCATTAACATCCATGCTAATGGTGGGAGGAATCTGATTTCTTTGATCAGCAGTGGCAAACCAGTCCTACCAATATGATTGTTAAGCCAGTAGCTACTTTCCAGGATAGGTAAGCAGGGAACATGGGTGTCCCAGCGTTAGCTGCAGATAGTACCTTTGAAAATCCTGTACTTCTACAGACAAGGGGGCAGATTCATGGAATTATTTGCGCCGAAAAACGGGGATTTGTGCGCCATTCTGCCCGCAAATCCCTGTTTAACAAATGGGGATTTGCAGGCAGAATGGCGCACATAATCCCCGTTTTTTGGGCGCAAATAATTCCTTGAATCAGCCCCAAAATCTTTACAAAAGCTGCAGCTTGGAAATGGAAAATGTCTTGCGAAAAGCACACCGACTAAATGATATACATGAAATCAAGAAATATACTGTACTGCACTACAGCTTACCTTGTGTGGCACTCCTTTTGGGTGATTGATATTCTCCCAAAAAACAAGGGGTTTTTATGTGCCTCTCTCCTATTATATACAGGTCAATGCTTTGAATGAAATCCCCTCATGCCCTGAGAGAGCTATTGTCTGCTGTAAAAGTGGGAAAAGGTGTCATATATATATATATATATATATATATTACATGGCCACGGTAGTGGCCATGTAGTTATGGTTAAGTTGGTGTTTCCATAGGAAGAGCACTTTTTTTGGGCGGCTTATAACTACGCTCCCCCTGGACGAATCCTCACCAAACTTTGCAAAAAAAGGTATATGGACCACTCTGCATTTATTTGCAAAGTTTGGTGAGGATTTGTCTAGGGGGGGCAAAGTTATAGGGGGGGGTCCCAAAACTTTTTTTTCCCATAGACTGGAAAAAAAATGTGCTTGCGCCTACAGCCCAAACCGCTGGACAGATTTTCACCACATTTGGACCAGGAGCAGCGGCATGGTCCCGAAAGCGTGCTTTTGCAAATTTGGGAAAAATCCGTGCAGTAGTTTTTTTTTTTAAATGACCAAAAAGTAGGTAAAAAAAAATGTGTGATATCTGTGTTCGGACAGCGGACACACTTCCCTGTTCGCTCCGCGGACAGTGTCCTGATTGGCCGAGCGCTTACGTCATGTCCGCGGACATGCGGTGTGTTCGCTGATTGGATGGTGTGAAGCGTGAAGCGCGTCAGATTTTCAGTAGCGCCCGCCATCTTGGATTCGTGGACGTCCGCGAACAGCGCAGTGAAAGTTTGTTCAAAATGTGTATTTAGTAGAGTGTGTTGGTGTGTAGGAGTGTTTTGGGAGGATGGGAGGGTATGAGATAGGTTAAATGTTGTGCTTTTTTATGTGGTAGACGTTCTTTTTGTGTTCGATTTGTCTGCGGACATCACAGGTGTTCTGAAATGTTCTAAATAAACTGAATGGGGGTGTTCTGAGGACTCAATATGTGTCCGTTTTGTTCGCAAGCAAGCTGAAACTGTTCTAAGAACACTCGCGGTGTCCTGAAATGTTTGCAAATAAACAAAATGGGGGTGTTCTGAGGACGCTGTCTGTATTGTTCGTTGTCAAGTTGAAAGTGTTCTAAGAACTGTCGCGTTGTCCTGAAATGTTCGTAGGGGGTGTCCTGAAGATGCTGTCCGTATTGTTCTTTGTCAAGTTGAATGTGTTCTAAGAACACATGTGGTGTCCTGAAATGTTCATAGGGTGTGTCCTGAAGACGCTGTCCGTATTGTTCATTGAGAAGTTGAAAATGTTCTAACAACTCTCGCGGTGTCCTGCAATGTTCGCAAATAATGGGGGGGTGTTCTAAGAACTCACGCGTTGTCCTGAAATGTTTGTAGGGGGTGTCCTGAAGACGCTGTCCGTATTGTTCAATGGCAAGTTGAATGTGTTCTAAGAACACTTGCGGTGTCCAGAAATGTTCGCAAATAAACAAAATGGGGGTGTTCTGAGGACGCTGTCTGTATTGTTCGTTGTCAAGTTGAAAGTGTTCTAAGAACTCTCGCGTTGTCCTGAAATGTTCGTAGGGGGTGTCCTGAAGACGCTGTCTGTATTGTTCTTTGTCAAGTTGATTGTGTTCTAAGAACACTTGTGGTGTCCTAAAATGTTCGTAGGGGGTGTCCTGAAGATGCTGTCCGTATTGTTCATTGTCAAGTTGAAAATGTTCTAAGAACTCTCGCGGTGTCCTGAAATGTTCGTAGGGGGTGTCCTGAAGACGCTGTTCGTATTGTTCGCTGGCAAGTTGAATGTGTTCTCAGAACACTCGCAGTGTCCTGAAATGTTTGCAAACAAACAAAATGGGGGTGTTCTGAGGACGCTGTCCGTATTGTTGGTTGTCAAGTTGAAAGTGTTCTAGGAACACACGCTGTGTCCGTATTGTTCTTTGTCAAGTTGAATGTGTTCTAAGAACACTCGCGGTGTCCTAAAATGTTTGTATATAAACAAAATGGGGGTGTTCTGAGGACGGTCCCCGTACTGTTCGTTGTCAAGTTGAAAGTGTTCTAAGAACACTTGCGTTGTCCTGCAATGTTCGTAGGGGGTGTCCTGAAGACGCTGTCCGTATTGTTCGCTGGCAAGTTGAAAGTGTTCTAAGAACACTGGTAATGTCCGCAGACATTAAAAGTTTCCATAGGCCATAGTTGAAATGTTTGACTTTATGGGTGTGATATGCTGCGGTGGTTGTGGCCAGGGCATAGAGTGTTGGGTGCATGACCATTTGGTCATGCACCCAACATTCTATGCCCTGGCCACAACCACCGCAGCATATCACACTCATAGTTGCTTATAACTTTGGGTCAAAAACTAATTTATAAAGAACAACGTTATAAGATATTATGGGTGTGATATGCTGTGATGGTTGTGGCCATGCCATAGAGTGTATAATATACTTACTGTTTGGTTTAGTCACTGGCGTACATGTATTTCTTGTTAATTTCTGTGATAAAAGAAAATAGCATGTTAGTATTAGTATTTTGTAATGACTTATTCATTGTATAATCAACATTATTTTTTTTTTACCCTCATATTTAGTAGATTACAAACCAGAGTACTGTGCAATTTGCTCAGTTTCTGTGTTCGTTGCTAAAATCATTGGGTCTGTGGGAGAAAAAAAAATCCATGTTGGATAAAAAAAAAACTTTTTCTGTTATGCTACAGTTTATTTGTTTGTTTGTTTTCAGTGTTAACTTGTTGGTTCTGGCTAATGCTTTATACATTGGGTTGTTGCATTTGTTTGGAGCACTAACATATTATTTATTTGTTTGGATATTATGAAATTTTGGAGCAGTTAGATACCAGTAGGTGTATTGTAACTGTCTATTTATTGATATATTTTAGTGATATTGATTTATCTGTTTCGATATTGTTAAATTTTGGGACAGTTAGACACCAATTGGCATATTCTAACTGTCTATTTTGTGCTCTAATTTAGTGGTATTCATTTATCTGATTAGTTGTTGTACAATCTTTGGACAGTTAGATAGCTTTTGGAGTATTCTAACAGTTTATATTTTTTTACTACAAGTTTACTTAAGGTTTAAGTACAGTTTAGTTATCAAATTTTGTTTTAAGAACATTAAATACGCGTTTGTAAGATTTGCTGGTAATCTCTGCTTTAGAGTAATGGTACTATCATTACATTCAAACCATCCACATTTCTTTTTTATATATGCAGTTTAGTGCCCTGAATTGGTTGTGGCTCGTGCGTGGTAGATTATACCTATTGTTGTGAAGGTTTTCTTACCAAGTGATATTTGACCATGTGTGAATCCAGTCAGCTTGCAGTTGTTTTTGGTACCATCTGCATTGTAACGTAGAAGCATTAGTATTACGTATTTACTATGTGTTTGTATGACTAACGTGGAGCGATTATCTGAATTGCAGGTAGAACATAATCTACATGGTTTGCATTTTGTACAAGTTGCTGAAATGGAATACATTCACAAGTAGGTATTGATATATATATGAAGCGTTCATTGGGGATTTCTTCTTGTTTCAAATTGTTGCAGAGAGTGCATGTATGTTTCCACATGTATGAAATCTGGAAGATTTCATTTATAGGTATGTTTTTGTTTTCCAGTACTTGTAGTAAGTACATTAGAAATTCTTGTGGATCTTCCTGTGAGTTTATAGTGAATTTCACCATTCCAGCACAGTAGTCCAATTGTTGTCTTATTCCATAAACACTATACGTGTTGTCAGGATTGTTTGCTGCATTTCTGTGAAGTACTAACATTTGCATACACAATGGGTCTGTACTGTGCAAGTAAATGTTGTCAACAATTGGTGGTAATTGAAATAGAATATTCATTGCTACATTTGCGTAGCAACTTACACCAACTATATTTGAGAGTATAAATGGACCAGGTCGTTCTGTATCTGACTGCTTTTTTTGGAGTTTGTCTTCCTTCTTTGAAGAAGTACCTGGTTTACTTTCCCTAATTGATTCTTTTTTGCTTGTGGTACTTGATGAAGTTTTACAGTCTTTTACTCTCTTTGGAGGATTTGCAGTGACATCCTGTTGCATTTCTGTTTGATTTATTTTCCTTTTATAACGTTTTACTTTTTGTGAAACAGAATATGTGTTTAGATGGGGGGTGTATAGTGAGCGAAGTCTATTGTGTTCTAAAATGCAAGGAATATCAGCGTTTATTTTACTTACATCAAAGTTGATTAGAAATAGACCGTGTAGTGTACGTAAGCGTGATAGTGCTACGTAGCTCATGCCTTTTTTGAAGACTGTATTACCAATATCTATCATTGCTTTGTCTAGGGTAAGACCTTGTGATTTATGAATCGTGACTGCGTATGCAAGAGTTAGAGAAAAATTGTTCTCTGCGTACATACATGTCTTTGAAGAGAAGGAATCGAGCTGTTGAGCGACCTATCCTTTTTACTTCTGAAAGTTTGTCAAAGAGTATATTGACAAACTGAATTTTGTTGTCACGTGGGTATGTTTGAAAGCCAACAACTGTACCCAGTGCTCCATTAACTAGTGCTTGTTCTACGTCAAGGTTACATTTAAGCATTACTCTGCAATTTAAGGATAGTTTTAATATCTTCTCTAAGCCTGCTGTGTTTGAGATTGATTTTTCTAAACTATTTAGGGGCCGATTCATGGAACAAACGTGCGCCGAAAATCTTCGCGCAAGCAGGCGCAAGCAGACGCAAGCGCAAAAAAACAGGCACACGCGTGCGATTCATGGAAGTCCCTGCGCGTGTTTACCTCGGGATGTGCGCCAAACCCGTGCATGGCGCACACGTCACTGCAACATCCCGAAAGACGTGCGCGACGCGCACAGTGAAAGCGCACAACCTCGGCGCATACACTAGAAAGTGGGCGGAACACGGGGCGTAACGCGCGGAATGGGGAACAACTCGCGAAAACAAGGGCGTAACTGGGGATGTACTGCAGGGAAGCAGACGGAACGCCCACACGCACCCGAACCACACGTATTCATGGAATCGAATAGGGCAAAGCCACGCACAGCGAAAGACACGCACAAGCCGATACACGTCCGCCACATGAAGGCAGGCGTTAGCGTCCCTGCGCATTACAAAAGTGGCAACATACAGCAATTGTGCGAGCGGGGCACGTGTATTTCGGGGTTGCGCGGGAAGTTACACACGCGATTGAGCGGGGTACGTGTATTCCGGGGGTTCGCGGGAAGTCACACGCGCGATCTGGCCTGGGGGAGCGGGCTACGTGTATTACAGGGGTTCGCGTGAACATTTACACGCGATCGGGCCTGGGGGAGCGGGCTACGTGTATTTCAGGGGTTCGCGTGAACATTTTCACGCGATCGGGCCTGGGGGAGCGGGCTACGTGTATTTCAGGGGTTCGCGTGAACTTCTTCACGCGATCGGGCCTGGGGGAGCGGGCTACGTGTATTTCAGGGGTTCGAGTGAACATTTTCACGCGATCGGGCCTGGGGGAGCGGGCTACGTGTATTTCAGGGGTTCGCGTGAACTTCTTCACGCGATCGGTCCTGGGGGAGCGGGCTACGTGTATTTCAGGGGTTCGCGTGAACATTTACACGCGATCGGGCCTGGGGGAGCGGGGTATGTGTATTTCGGGGGCGCGCGGGAAGTGACACACGCGATTGAGCGGGGTACGTGTATTTCGGGGGTGCGCGGGAAGTTACACACGCGATTGAGCGGGGTAGGTGTATTTCGGGGGTGCGCGGGAAGTTACACACGCGATTGAGCGGGGTACGTGTATATCGGGGGTGCGTGGGTAGTTACACACGCGATTGAGCGGGGTACGTGTATTACAGGTGTGCGCGGGTAGTTACACACGCGATTGAGCGGGGTACGTGTATTCCAGGGGTGCGCGGGAAGTTCCACACGCAATTCCATCAGGGTACGTGTATTACAGGTGTGCGCGATATCAACAGGGTACGTGTATTACAGGGGTGCGCAGGGAGCAGCACACGTGAATTGCACGTGTGGGTCCTCCCAGGTGTTCCCTCTACACCCTCCACGGCCCCTGCAGGTGGCTCACACCACAGGGGCCTACCCAGCACATGTCATGCAGGCACCCCACCCACCATGGCCATGCCCACCAGCCAACCCACATGTCAACTTGCACTGCTCCCCCCCAACGCATGTCCCCCTGCACCCCCAGCCACCAGGGGCAGCCTCCACCAGGCCCCCACCCATGTCTCACACCACCCCCACCCCCCAGCACTGTGGGGCACCTGCCAGCAGGCCCCCACCCATGTCCAACTCATGTTCCCCACCACCCCCACCCCCCAGCACTGTGGGGCACCTGCCAGCAGGCCCCCACCCATGTCCAACTCATGTTCCCCACCACCCCCACCCCCCAGCCACCAGGGGCAGCCTCCACCAGGCCCCCACCCATGTCTCACACCACCCCACCCCCCAGCAGTG
Organism: Ambystoma mexicanum; assembly: GCF_040938575.1. Classification (NCBI taxonomy): domain Eukaryota; kingdom Metazoa; phylum Chordata; class Amphibia; order Caudata; family Ambystomatidae; genus Ambystoma; species Ambystoma mexicanum. Next base: position 535,818,327 of record NC_090939.1, read on the forward strand.
CAGGGGCACCCACCACCAGGCCCCCACCCATGTCTCCCACCACCCCCACCCCCCAGCCACCAGGGGCAGCATCCACCAGGCCCCCACCCATGTCTCACACCACCCCCACCCCCCAGCAGTGCAGGGGCAGCCTCCACCAGGCCCCCCCCATGTCTCCCACCACCCCCACCCCCAGCAGTGCAGGGGCAGCCTCCACCAGGCCCCCACCCATGTCTCACACCACCCCCACCCCCCAGCCACCAGGGGCAGCCTCCACCAGGCCCCCACCCATGTCTCACACCCCCCCAGCAGTGCAGGGGCACCCACCACCAGGCCCCCACCCATATCTCCCACCACCTCCACCCCCCAGCCACCAGGGGCAGCCTCCACCAGGCCCCCACCCATGTCTCCCACCACCCCCACCCCCCAGTCACCAGGGGTACCTGCCAGCAGGCCCCCACCCATGTCCAACTCATGTTCCCCACCACCCCCACCCCCCAGCCACCAGGGGCAGCCTCCACCAGGCCCCCACCCATGTCTCCCACCACCCCCACCCCCCAGTCACCAGGGGCACCTGCCAGCAGGCCCCCACCCATGTCCAACTCATGTTCCCCACCACCCCCACCCCCCAGCACTGTGGGGCACCTGCCAGCAGGCCCCCACCCATGTCCAACTCATGTCCCCCACCACCCCCACCCCCCAGCCACCAGGGGCAGCCTCCACCAGGCCCCCACCCATGTCTCACACCACCCCCACCCCCCCAGCAGTGCAAGGGCACCCACCACCAGGCCCCCACCCATGTCTCCCACCACCCCCACCCCCCAGCCACCAGGGGCAGCCTCCACCAGGCCCCCACCCATGTCTCCCACCACCCCCACCCCCCAGTCACCAGGGGCACCTGCCAGCAGGCCCCCACCCATGTCCAACTCATGTTCCCCACCACCCCCACCCCCCAGCAGTGCAGGGGCAGCCTCCACCAGGCCCCCCATGTCTCCCACCACCCCCACCCCCCAGCAGTGCAGGGGCAGCCTCCACCAGGCCCCCCCATGTCTCCCACCACCCCCACCCCCAGCAGTGCAGGGGCAGCCTCCACCAGGGGCCCACCCATGTCTCCCACCACCCCCACCCCCCAGTCACCAGGGGCACCTGCCAGCAGGCCCCCACCCATGTCCAACTCATGTTCCCCACCACCCCCACCCCCCAGCACTGTGGGGCACCTGCCAGCAGGCCCCCACCCATGTCCAACTCATGTTCCCCACCACCCCCACCCCCCAGCCACCAGGGGCAACCTCCACCAGGCCCCCACCCATGTCTCACACCACCCCCCACCCCCCCCAGCAGTGCAGGGGCACCCACCACCAGGCCCCCACCCATGTCTTCCACCACCCCCACCCCCCAGCCACCAGGGGCAGCATCCACCAGGCCCCCACCCATGTCTCACACCACCCCAGGGGGGCCTGCTGGCTGTGTTGTGCCCCTAGACCACATCTGACCTGTGTTATGCCCTATGGTCGCCCCAGACCACATTGCACTTAGCCTGTCTCTGACTGCATTTAACCTGTCTCTGATTGCATTTAGCCTACATATGATTGCTCCGTCTAGCCTAGAGGTACCCGACTCTTGCAAACCAACTGCTCGCGCCTAAAACCAGGTCACAATGATACTAACTTTTATTTACCTGTCAGCCTTTTGGACCACAATGCCTAAAGTAAACCACTATCCGAGGCCTACACAACAGGGCACACCGCCTGTGGATGAAGGACTCTTAACTCCCCCCCTAGAGCCTAGCCATCAACCTTCACACTTACTTATTACCCACCAATCGCTAACATACCTTCCCTGTGACATTGCAAATAGAAACGCAAAACTACGTTCAAGACTACCTAAAATTTACGAACCATTAGCTAGACTCAATACCTCTTGCAATAGAAGTAACACTAACATCCGAAACACTCCCTCTGTAAAAATTGGCCTCCATCGCAACAATCGCCCAAACAAGCAGCCCAATGCTAATAATAGCATACCTAAAAAGAAAAGCAATACCACCCAGGCCACAACAAAGCCGAACATCCAACTGAAATGCGCCCTTATTAATGCCAGGTCACTAATAGCACACGCTACCGAAATTGCGGATCTCATTCAAATAGGAGACTATGACATCTTCGCCATAACAGAAACTTGGCTGCACCAAGCTGCAGGACCTGCCCTAATGCTTGCCTTACCCCATAATTACACCATACTTAGAGAAGACAGAGTCAACTCTCGAGGAGGTGGCCTCGCTATTATTGCTAAAAATAATCTCACCCTAAAAACTGAATCAAGTTCAACGACTAACTCCTGCGAATCATTAACTGCTAAACTCCTCGCATCTCCCTCTCAAACTATTACTATTCACCTTATCTATAGACCACCAGGCCCTATTGGCACATTCGAGGAGGACATTTCCACAATCCTCTCAAACAACCTAAAAACTTCATCCCAAGCTATCCTTCTGGGAGACCTAAACCTAGGCTACAATGACCCTAAAGACCTGCAAGCAACTAATATCACCAATGTCATCTCAGAACTAGGCTTCTCCCAAAAAATCTTACAACCCACACACGAAAAAGGCCGCATACTTGACTGGGTTGCTGACTATAATTGCAATACAACGATTGTTGATATCACCTCACAAATCTGGACTGATCATGCATTGATAACTTTCCTCCTAAATGTTAACCCGGCCCTACCTATTGAAACTGCTCTGGCTCCCCCCTTGCCAACCAGAAACAAAAAACTTATAACTACAGAAAAACTGCTACCACTCATCCTCCCCAGATTAAACTCTCTACCTGACTTATTGGACACCTCATCACTACTAAATGAATTCAACTCTTCCATGGCTACAGCTCTAGATACTATTGCCCCATTGAAACTGCGAAAGAGTAAGCCCAGAGCCCACCTAAACACCTGGTTTACTCCTCACCTCAAATCTCTAAGACTTGAAAAACGTAAATGCGAATCTGCTTGGCGACTAACCCCAACAGAGACAAATAAAATTACACTCATCAATGCCTCCAAGATTTACAAAAATGAAATAAAGAAAGCAAAAAGAGACAATTTCAACAACAGAATACTGCAGGCCAAATCTGGAACGAAAGAACTACTCCTTATACTAAAGGAACTAGAAAACCCTATTCCTGTCCAGGATAACTGTGACAAAAATAAAACATGGTGCTCGAACATCCAAAAAGCACTAAATGACAAAATTGCCACACTCCAAACAAAAATTGAGATAAAGAAACAGAATATTCCACCCTCAACTAACCCAAGAGGCAAACCACCAATCAGCACTAATCCAGACCATAAATTTAACTTCTCGAAAGTAACTATACTTGAAACCGAAAAGATAATACTTTCACTCAAGCCATCCAATTGCCGAGGCAACCTATGCCCAGCCCAACTAATTAAAGACGCGGCCAAAGACCTCTCCCCATTCATTGCTAAGCTTATTAATGCCTCCTTTGCTTCAGGCACTATACCAGATAACCTCAAGCAATCTTGGGTCCTCCCCCTCCTAAAAAAACAAACACTGGACCCATCCATCCCGACTAACTACAGGCCTATCACAACGGTACCCTTCCTGTTAAAAATCCTAGACAGGGTAGCCTACCTGCAGATCCAAAAACATCTGGAGCTGCACCACCTTTTAGGCACAAGACAATCAGGCTTCAGACCCCAGCACGGAACTGAAACCGCGCTCATCGATCTTAAAACTCAGGTTGATGAGCTGAGAGACTCTGGAAAGATGGCCCTACTCCTCTTACTGGACCTCTCTGCAGCCTTCGACCTGGTGGATCATGATGTGCTCTGCACCCACCTAGAAACAGCTGCCCATTTCTCCACACATGCCATCGCATGGATCAAATCATTCCTAACCGGTAGAACTATGAGAGTCTTCTCTACTTCTGCTGCCGCTGACCCTGTATCCATTACATGTGGAGTCCCACAAGGTTCTTGTGTCTCCCCCACTATGTACAACATCTTCACGAAGCCCTTGTTCGATGATCTAGATAATCTGGGTGTTACCTACACTAACTATGCGGATGACACTCAGATTCTCATACCACTTTCAGGGGATTATGAACAAGATTTGGCCTTGGTGAACAAGATTTATCTCATCATTCAGGCATGGATGGCCACCCACGGGCTATGCCTGAATGATGACAAAACGGAACTTATCATACTGGGGAACACACAAAACATCAATAGATTAAAAGAAGAATACTCCTCCTTCGTCATAGCCGGCAACACTATCAAGGTGGCAAAAGAGGTAAAAACTTTAGGGTTTTACCTTGATTCCCATTTCTCCCTAACCAAACAGGTGAGCGCAATGGCATCCAGCACCGCATATACCTGCAAGCTGATTAGAGCCGCAAAACCATACCTATCCACTGCCAACTGCCTAACCCTTGCTCGAGCATTAGTGCTGTCGAAATTGGACTACTGCAACGCACTATACTTAGGGGCCAATAAACATACGTTGCAAAAGATTCAAACACTACAGAACAACGCTCTTAGAGCTGCCTTAGGAATTCCAAGAAGGGAGCATATTTCAGAGGCTAGAAGACAATCCAATTGGCTCTCCACAGCGGACAAAATCAAACTCAAGACAGCTTCTCTTACCTTCAAAAGTATCAACCATCTAGCACCCAAATACCTAGCTGCTAGATTCAACAGAAAAATCTCCACTAGACCCACCAGAGAAGCATATTCCAACCAGCTAGTGATACCCCCATTTAAACTAAGTACGGCCGGAGGAAACAGCTTCCCGGTCAAAGCTGCCCAGCTTTGGAACTCCCTCCCGCCCGGCCTGAGATCTACCCAATCCTACGCTCTCTTCAGATCTAACTGTATTAACTGGATCAAAGAAAATGACCAATAGTCCTGCCCTACACCAACACAACTACTGTTCTACCGACGTACTATGCACATAATTATATACTCTCCATCTCCTACTGCATATTTCCTGTATATATTATGTTATATGCTTATACTATACTCAATGTATATTCTCCCTACTGTCCTGCATTATGTAATTTCTACGATGTACCACTTGTAAGCATGCGTAACCTGTAAAGTTTAAAGTATCCTTGAACAACGGGCCCGGTTACCCTCGGGTTTGGTGCGCGCTATAAATAATAAACAAACAAACAAACAAACCCCCACCCCCCAGCAGTGCAGGGGCAGCCTCCACCAGGCCCCCCCATGTCTCCCACCACCCCCCGCCCCCAGCAGTGCAGGGGCAGCCTCCACCAGGCCCCCACCCATGTCTCACACCACCCCCACCCCCCAGCCACCAGGGGCAGCCTCCACCAGGCCCCCACCCATGTCTCACACCCCCCCCACCCCCAGCACTGCAGGGGCACCCACCACCAGGCCCCCACCCATGTCTCCCACCGCCCCCACTCCCCAGCCACCAGGGGCAGCCTCCACCAGGCCCCCACCCATGTCTCCCACCACCCCCACCCCCCAGTCACCAGGGGCACCTGCCAGCAGGCCCCCACCCATGTCCAACTCATGTTCCCCACCACCCCCACCCCCCAGCCACCAGGGGCAGCCTCCACCAGGCCCCCACCCATGTCTCACACCACCCCCACCCCCCAGCACTGTGGGGCACCTGCCAGCAGGCCCCCACCCATGTGCAACTCATGTTCCCCAGCCAACATGTCATCACAATCTAGATCCCTGGTCCCTATGGTCAGCCTCCAAATGGAAAACACCCACCCGAGTATTGCATCCACCCACTCATAATTTGCAATTACATCACAGAACACCAATTGCAAGTTCCGAAACAAACACATTTCCCTCACATACACCCAATGGGTGTCAGTGAATCTCAAAACACATATCATGAAATGCATGAAACCAATGAGATACCACACATTGAAGTTCACCAAAAATAATATGTATTAAAGGAAACATCAATAGAATAAAAAACGAAGAAACAGAAACGTGAATGTACAAAAATGAAAAGAAGCATGTCTGTCAAAAAAAGCAAAACCAAAAATATAAATCCAAAGTAATGTCCAAAGTCGATGTCCACAAAACTAAATCCAATGGTAAATGAAAAAGAAAGCCATTGCTCCATGGTCAAAAATAGAAAAAAAAACACAATCCAACTGTCAACTATGTACATGGGAACAATCCAGGGTCCATTATCCCAACAAAATAAAGGAAACCTATCTAACTACACTAACTAATAAAAAAAACTATATGCAAAAATGTGGCCAATGTCCGAAAGGTCCAAATAAAATAAAAACAAAAATGAAACCTAACACTACCTAGAAACTATGTACAAGGGCAGCGGGCTAGTTTCACGGCTCACTTGTGGATGTTACGGGCCAGGGCATCATCGAACTCCTCCTCAATGTCCCGGAGGCGGTCCTCCTCCATGGCCCCGAGGGTCCGCAGGGCCATCGACGTCTCCACCTCCAAACCCCTGCGGATTGCCACGAGGCACTCGGCCCGCCTCAGGGCCCTCCGCATGGAGTTCTCCGCCGTGACCATTGTGAGCCGTGCCTCTTCCGCCCGCTGCTGCTCCGCATCTTTGGCGTGGCCCAACCGCTGCCACACGGAAGACACTCTCTGTCCTGGGTCCTCCTGCCCTCCGGCCGATGCCTGCCCCTCCGATGTCGAAGGCCCCGAGCCTTCATGGCTCCCACCACGTTGCTGCTGCTGCTCTGTCTCTGCCCGTGCACTGCCTCCTGCTGCCTGCACATCCTCCGCCGGCTGGGGTGCAGTCGTTGATGTGGCCACCCCTGCTGGACGTCCGACTCCCGACTGTGGCAGGGATGCCTCCTCCACCAGCCTGGCCGCACCGTCAGAGGCAGGTCCACAGGGCACCCAGGTGACTGATGGGTGGGAAGATGGCACAGAGGACGACTGGCGCGTAGGGGGTCCAGTTGAGGAGGGGGTCGGAGCAAGCCCCATCAGACGGAGGAATCCGGCCTGGGTGACCTGTCCCAGCAGGCTGACGTGGTCAACGAGCCATTCGAGATGACGTGCAGTCTCTTCATGAAAAGACTGCAGGTCACCTCGCATGGCCCGTTGACGCAACGCCACACCAGCCAGGACAGGCTCAACCCGGACCTGGATAGCCACATCCGCAGGCAGAGGAAGGCCAGTTGACGTGAGCTGATCCCCTGCCTGAAAACGGGTCTGGACGTAAGCATCCCTGCTGGTGCAAGATGATGCAGGGACAGGATCAGGGACAGGATTGCACACAGGCACCTCCGCGGCGGCCTGTGCTGCCTCCTGTCCCTGGTCCTGCACTGCACCACTAGCACCAGTGGGATCCCCACCTCCAGACCCCGTCTGTGGTGCTTGCACGGCCTCCTCCTCCACCAAACCCCCCACCAACCTGGATGACTCCGTGCCATCTTCCCCTGTTGGGCCCTGTGGGGTCCCAGCTGCCCCTTCTGCTACCGAGGAGTCCAACTCCAACCTCTGCCTCTTGGACCTCCCCCCGGCAGCTGCGGCCTGGGACGCGGCACCGGATTCCTCACTCCCCGACGAGATGACAAGATGGGAGGGGAGCCGGGCCTTGCGTTTCCGGCTGGCGGTGGGATCCCCGCCGCTGTGCTCCACAGCACCTTCTCCGCCCTCTTCATCAGTTGACGCTGCAGACAGGGAGAAACAAAACACAGGCATCAGGGCACTGTACAATGGACACATACACACATGACAGTTGTACATGAGTGGCATTGGCAAACCTCAGACATGTCATCGCAATTCCCAACACACATGTCATTACAACTCGCACACATTAGCCATACCACAGCCATATCGCAACTGCCACCACCATCCATACACATACAACAGCATGAGCAGCCAAAGGTGAGCCAGACATCACATGCAACACAGGAAGTGCACCACACATGTACACACACCACCACACTTGCATGCATGTGTACACCTCTGCCAAGTGTCGCACTGTTCAGACGGGCATCCATGTCACATCTGCCAATCAGGCTTTCACATACCGCTGTCACATGCATCCATTTTGCATCACTGTTGCACCCTTGTCAAATACACACACATGCACATATACACAGTGCTGATACATGCAGCTGAAAACAACATACATGCGTGACATCACGGACATGTCTACTTGCATACACATTCATCCAAACGTGTGCCCACACAACTGCATTTGGCATGCAAGCCTACACACACAAGCACCATCCATGTCTCACACATCACAGCCCTCGCATGTGTCAGCCCCACGGCCCTGTACACCCCCACCCATACTCGACCCCATACAAACAGATGTGCAACCTGCACAATACTGAATAATCACCACACGCACTGCTCACAATCAGGATGCATGTACACTCACCGCTCGACTCCAGATGGGTCTGCTTCTCTAGGACCTGGACGTGGAGCGCTGGGGATATGCGTTCCAGGACCCTCATCTGTTCTTCTGACAAGTGGCCCCGGCGCCCCTTGGCATCCGCTGCCTTCAAGAGGCGCCGGGCCTTGTTCAGGGTCCTGGAACTGAAGTCCTCCCAGCGCTTCCTGACATATTTTAAATCGCGGACTGCCACTCCCTCCGCGTTGATGGCAGTCACGATGTCAGTCCAGATCCAAGTCCGTCCTTCCTTGTCGGCGCGGGAACTTCCGAAGAGGGCATCATACTGCCCCAGGACTTGCTCCACCAGGACACCAACTTCGGTGGCACTGAAGCTGGTGCCCCTCTGCCTCTCTGGCCGGGGGTTGTCAGTGGTCACAGATGGTGTTTGCCCCGACATGACAAACCCAGAGGCAGGAGTGGGTGGGCAACTGGGTCCTGGGGCTGGGCTGTGGAGCGATGGAATCCCAGTCGGGAGTCTTCGGTACCAGCAGGGATGGTCACAGCAACAGCACCCCTGGCTGATGTGCAGGCAGCAAATGGCAGTGCACGTGGGCAGCAGGCAGTCAGGCAGCAGCAGATGGCAGGTGGGAGCATGCTCGGGGCTCTGGGGGGCAGTAGTTCGGCCTTCTGGGCAGGAGCGTGGTCTTCCGTGTGCATACGCGTGGCCAGCTTGATACGGAGTGATTTGGCACGTGAAAAATCTGCACGTCAGCGTGTAATTCGAGGAAAGGCCCTAAGCGCGTAAGCGCGTCTGCACGCATACGCATTTTCATTGGACAGAAGGCCCCTCAAGAGCAAGCGCCCCTGTGACGTGACGCGTACAGACGTGCATGCGCATTTCAGCGCGCGTGAAAAACTGCACGTCCGCGTGTAATACGAGGAAAGGGCCATGCGCGTAAGCGCGCGTGGAAACTGCATGTCCGCGTGTAATACGAGGAAAGGGCCTATGCGCGTAAGTGACGTGACGCGCGCGTGCGTTTCCCTCAGCACGGGTTAAAGGTGAGCGGGCCCAGCAGTTCGCTGTACGTGCCTTTCGTGGAGACCGACGTGTGTTGCTGCTTCCTGTTGTTTCGCGCGCCATCACAACTTCACAGCTATCAAGGACGTATCTCTTCTTTTGGCGGGGGTATTGGCTATGTGTGTTTTTCTGCATCGCGCTAGTCAGACGGTGAGTCACACACGCTCTTTTTCCCACTGCGGGTGCCCCTGTGTATCGCACCCATTTTCGATGTCATAGTAGCCTGCGTGTCCCACGCGTACGCGTTATTCATGTTACTGGGTGCCACCGCGTACTGTGGGAGGTTGAATCCACGCACGTAGGCTGCAGGGTTGCGTGCACGGTTTTACTGCAGTTTTGGGGTGCCTGAGCGTTGCGTGACCCGTCACCACATCACCGGGGTCACATACAGCCTTGCAGGTGCAGGGGGGCTGTTAACATCTTGCTTCCCACCCCCTTCACCCCAATTGCCCAGGTCAATTGTGGTGTACACCTCCCATTGGCACCACTCCATCTGTGCCAGCACTACTACATCTGTGCCATGGTTGGGAGGCCACCAAAGGTGAGGGGCGCCTCAGCTGGGCGTACTCCTCGTGGCGGGCGTGATCGGGGACGTGGCCGTGGTGACCAGGGAGTAGGGGGACTCCAGGGTGTCCAGGGCAGCCACAGAGGGGGAAGAGGCAGAGGTGCGCCACTTGAGCACAATGTTGTGCCATGTGTCAGTGCAGCCATGCGACCACCCCCTGTGGTTCCGGGGGATGCAGCTCCTGCACCTGGCACTGGCACTCATATGACCCGGCAGTCCGTTCCATCGACTGCCACGGGCCCAAGGGTGGTGGTAGCTGCAGGTGCAGCTGTGGACACCGCCACCCAGGCTCAGGGTCTGCCAGCGCAGGCTGCGTTGGCACTTGAAGAGCCCTTGGTAGATCTCCAACAGGCCAGGGGGGAAACCATAGGGGCAGGCCGGGCTGCTCAGACCAAGACACGTGTCCCTGGGGCAGTCATGTCATCTGCTGCCCCGAACAGCCGGGTGTTGGCAAGTGCAGGGGCAGATGCACCCAACAGCACCCCGGTTGTGAGTCTGCCAACCAGGACCGTTGCGGCCAACCACCCTGCCACAGCTGATGTTGCTGCGCAGGGTCCATTAGTGGGCACCCAGCTGCCACTGACACAAGTCAGGCCTCTGGTCATCCCTCCACCTGCCACTCCCTTGGCTCAATCCACCGAACCCACTGGCCTTGCTGGTCAGGGCGGCATTAGCCAGCCAGGGTCTGCGCCACAGTCCAAGAGGAGGAAGAATGCACCTGCAGCACAGGCTGGGACCCCACACACAGCCACGACCTCCTGCACGTCGAAGAAGAAGCCGTTCTGTAAGCAGGAACTGGACTTCCTCGTGGACTACGTGCGGGGCCACAGCCGTGACATGCTAGTGGGTGCCAATAGTCAGACCACGGCTGCCCAACGTGATACCCACTGGAAGCATGTTGCGGAACATGTCAGTTCATTCGGCCATGAGGTGCGCACGGCGCAGGAGTGCAAAAAGCGTTGGAATGACATCAAGCGCAGCACTAAGGCCAAGCATGCCTCAAATTACAACTTGACTCTGGTGACTGGCGGTGGGCCTGCACCAGAGGAGGAAGAACTCACTCCGCATGAGGCTCTCGTTGCAGAGTTCATACCACCTGAATTGGTCGAAGGAGTGGGAGAGAAGCTGGACTTTGATGCCCAGTCCAGTGAGTGTTGATGCGTGTTTGTTGAGGACGTGTGTGTTTCACTTGTGGGATTTGTTGTGCATGATTGCTGCTACATGTGACGTGTACATGGTTCTGATGTGTAAGTAATGCAATGCTACCGTCATGCATGTCTCCTCTGCCTGCATGCGGGACTCCATGTAGGCATGCTCCCTTGCCCCTGCTCCGCCACTCTGCACCCCAGTTCCACCTTTGCACTGGTCTGCTCCAATCTTGCCAATGTGTACTTTCTTGTTCATGTGTCCTGTGTAGATGCTAACTTCCAGCGTAGAATCTGCCAGACATATGCCATGTGGTACAGCCTTAGTACTCGATGCAGGGTATCTCACTTGTACTGTGCATGGGTCAGATGTCCCGCAGGGACATGAGTGCCCATTCATGCTCCATGTGCATTGCACGCATGCCCCTATGTGTCCTTGACTGGATGATCACTGTAATATAAGTCCTTGGTTACATACATTGCCTGCCATCTCATCAGCCTTCCCATGTCAACTGTGCCTCAGTCCTGCGTTGCACACATGTTTAGGCTCTGACAATCTGTGTGGCTCACAGGCCTCAGACTGTTCAATGGCCAATGACTCTGTCCAACTCTTGTTGTGTCTTCTTCACACGTGGGCGGCCTCCGGAGTTTCCATCATGTGTCCTGCCCACTGTCTCAGCATCATTTGCAGTGTTGTAATTTGAATCACATGAAGCTGTTGATGCCAGTCAACACTGCCTGTCAATACACAGGTGTATGGTCAGCCTTTTGATACCATGCTAGGCATCCCTGCTTTGGTACTGGGGTGGAGGGGTGCTTGGCTTCTAGACATGGTACACATTGAATGCACAATGCACGTGATGTCTGATTTTGACATTGCACTGCCTTCACATTTCCTGGCACACACCATGTAGTGCTTGTACATGTAGGTAGTGAGTGGCGTACACATTTTCTGCACTGCATAGACCCACTTCCATGGAAACTGCCACCTTTCAACAGGTCTGATCACAGAAGCTATTCAAAGTAGACCCAGCATGCATGCCAGGTCATATGTTGTGTGTCACATGTCTGCCTGATGCCTTTGCTGTCGGTGTGTGTGTGTGTGTGTGTGTCGTGTGCTTCTGACATGTGTATTGACCTTTTCCTCTCTATTTTTCAGGTGATGACGCAATGGAGGCAGAGGATGGTGTTGTCATGCCAGACACAGGGTTGGTAACGCCACATCAACCCAGCACTAGTGGGGGTCGTGGGGTGGTAGGCCACGAAAACCCCCAAGTGCTGCAGTCCATCTTGTCTCTGGCTGCCTATGAGTCCAGCCTTGATGACGACTCTGACGTCCATGTTGAGTTGGATGACCATCAAGTCCATGTGTCAGGGGTGAGTGATTCTGATGTGGACACTCCTCTGTCTGCGACCCCTGCACTGAGGGATCAGACAGTCTTGGTTCCTCCGCCCGTGGTGGATCGGGACGCAGGGTCACCCTCCACACCAGTCACTGATGTGCCTGGGACATCACGTCGACGGGGGCATGTAGTCGTGCAGCCGCAGGCGGTGCCAACACAGCGAGGACCCCCGGTCCTTGGGTACCGCAGGGGTCAAGCCCGGCAACGCGGTCGCCGCGCGCAACCGCTGTATACTGAGTGGGAGCAAGACATGACTGCCAATTCCGAACGGCAGGGGGCAGCAATGGAGAACATCGCTGAGAGCATGGAGCGTGTGGCCCGATCTGTGCTCCCCACTGCTAGGCAGGTGCTTCTCCAGCAGCAGGCGGCACGGTCCACGGCCCGCTCGCTCAGGCTGGGCATGGCGGCCTCAGACAGGGCACGCCAGGCTGAAATGTCGTCTCTGCGTCAAGCAATTGCTGCTCACGCAGAGGCGCACATGGATGCCTTGAGGGAGGAGTATGCTTCCCTCAGATCCACTCTGGGTGTCCTTATGATGTCCCAGAGGCAGCAGGCAGAGGAGAGGTTTGCACAGCTTGAGTGTTCCATCTCGGCTGAGCTACAGGCTTGCCGGGAGGTGCAGCGGTTGTCCAGCCAGGCCTTGCAGGAGGAACTCCGTGTTACACGTGCTACCTTGCAAGAGGAAGCACGTGTATCACGGGAGGTTCTGCATGCAGACCTACGTCACATCGCCACACAGAACCAGGCTCACCCGTCCGGCAGACTTGCTGCCGACGAGGGGCAAGCTGCGGCTAGGCGTGGCCAGGGTACTGTGCCACGTCCTCCTTTCCAGGATGAGCCAGACTCGGACGACCATCTATCTCCCACATAGGTCGTGCTGTGCAGGCGTTGAGCCCATGGAGGATTTTATTTTGGCTCAGCATCATCGCATGTGGATGTTGAGCAGCACCCTGTACCTCCCCCCTCCTGGGTGCCTCCCCTCCCCCCTGGGTCGTATGTGGCCATTTTTGATTTTTCTTTTAGTTTAGTTAGTTAGGTTTCTGTTTGATAGTTAGTTTAAATAGGTAATGTAGGTTTTCCATAGTTAGTGTAATTAGTTAATAGTTGATTTAGTTTAAAATTGCTAGTCTATTGTGCTTTCATGTGACGGTGCGGTGCTTTGTGGCTTTTGAAGGCATCCACTGTCTGTTCCAGCTGGGCCCTTCATGGTTGTCTTGTGTATGTGTTTGCTGCTTGGGTTCCTTGACTCACATATGCCACTCCTGCCTCCCTTATCCATGGGCTCGCAAGGATGGTTCGGTGTTACAGCATTTTACACAAGGGCATTGGACTGTCATATCTGTGGCATGTCTGGTGCTGTGTGACTTGTGTTGACACCCCTAGGTGTCATTGTCCACTGTTCAGCTTTTGCTAGATGGGGTGTGTCATGATTAATGTGGACATTGATTGCTATGCATTGTGTAGTATGTTTCATATCTTTCCTGTACATGTGCTTGGTGCAATTCATGCTGTAGATAGTGTTCCACACTTTGGAGGTGAAAGACGGACTGATGGTGTGATTTGTGATGTGACTCTCTGACATGGTCAATTAATGAGATGCCGGATGAGACACACACAGATGACTTTGAAGCATTAATCATGTGTTTCATGCCCTTTCTGCAGGGGGATGAGCCTCCAGAGCACCTTTGCCAGCAGATATGTCCCATTGGACGACGGAATTCTGGACCCGTTTGTTGGTGCCCACATGCACATGTGTGCAGAAGCAGAGGCACAGTGATTGCAGACCCACATCCTAGAACTGCTGACATGTTCCAAGGAACTCCAGGCAAGGTGAGCATCACAGGGGGGCCACGACACAGAAAAGCTTGCACCAGGCGAGATGCACATGCAGGCTTAGTCACAGCACTGAGGGTGAGCTTAGACGAATATTGGTGTTGAAGCACACAATGCAGCTCAGATGTGTTTGTGGACTGATGGCTGCTGATAGTAGGGTTGTCTGGGACACATGCAGGGGCAGTGGCACATACCCTGCGGTACACCAAGGTCCATTGAGGCACTTGTATCAATCATGTAGCCTTCCGAGACATGGAAAGGGGCAGCTCACAGGGACATACAGCAAGGGACATACTCGGGTGCAGTGCATGTCTTTTCCACGTACTTCATGATAAATGCACTGCCAACTTTGTTTCGGTCATGGTGGTACGCAACTTGCTGTAGTCATGGCTTGCTATATGGGTCTGTCTGCTTACCCAGGGAACATTGCATGTTGTGTGAATTGTGACACATTGGTGTTCCATTTGCCACGCACCCAGCAGCGGCTGCCTTACTGCATTGACTGTGTATGACCCGTCACAGGGGTGATGTTATATATGGGTATGAAGCATCAACCACAGATTGTCTGTTTGTAGAGTAGTCTGTTGCTATGGGGCATGTTTGGTGTTGTGTTTTTGTGCAATTGGCACGTACAGGTTGTTGACTGTGTCTCTCTTTGCAGCAATGCAGTGCTCCTGTAACCGGACCTGAGAGTGCGCAGGCAGGAGGCCAGCACTCAAAACCAGAGCTAAGTGTCTTGTTGTTTTTCTTACAAAATGCTCTGCATAGGCTTGCTGGGGAGTGTACTGATGCATGGATGTATGTGTGGTTCTATTTGGTATGTTTTTTTCTCCCTAATCACCCGTGATCCTATGCAATTTTGAAACCTGTACCCTCTACCCGGTGTTCCTGCTTCCCGTGCCTATCCAAGCAACGTTCCCTGACCCTCTTTCCCCACTGGGGTTGCGGATGCCTGTGTAAGCCCCGAACTTGCAGGCGCCAAAACCCTAGAGGGGGTGGTTGGTTCGTACCACTCCTGACCCTGGACTACAGAAGGCCATGACAATGATGTCCAAGTCTGTTTGGATTGTGTATGTGTTCATGCAGGTTGTACATTTTCGTGCATTCCCTAGTTTCATGTGTCATTCCTCCTCCCCTCTCCTGCCGCTCATTCCAGTCATCCAGTGTGTCAACACCTGTCCCGACTGCATATCCCTGAACCTCCTTCCCCACCAGGGTCTCAGGGGCCTGTGTGAGTTTGACCTTGCAGGCACCCGGGACATGGTGGGGGTGGTTGTTTCGTGACACTCCCGCGCCTGTACAGGGGACCTCTGACAGTACACATCCATTCATGGTGCATCATCCTATGTCATGTACCACACATGTCTCACATCCTGTCGTGACATTGTTTTGCTGTGCTACCTTGGTTGTTGCATCATTGTGGTAGTACTTGGCCTTTGTGAGGTACTGCTACGTCAAGTCATCTACTGGAGGGTGTTCGGGTTCGTTTTTATGCCTTGGATTTTTGGATTTTGGAAATGAGTGTGGATTCTGAGGGTTCAGGCAGCTTTTTACACACAAGGTGGGAGATGGTGACGAAGGGTAAAGGTGATCCTGTGGCCAGGTGGAATTGAGGTTTGGAGGCTCCATGACCCAGGTGCAGTTGTTCAGTGGGTCATGGTCATTTGTGAGGGAGGGGGGGGGTTGTTGTTGATAGTTGCCTTGCCTTGCAGTGTGATGGGAACTCTGACATAGTAATGGTGGTATCCCATGTACATGTTGTGTTCTGCTGATCAATGCCTGTTCATGTGTTGTGTTTTCCTTTCAGGTGCGAGGGGATAGTTGTGGTTTGACATGCTGGGGTGTACACATGGTGGATGTTCACATGTGATGTGTAGGGAACACTGATGGTCACTTGAGTGCACATGCATATGTGGAGTGCATGTCCTTGCAGAACCACACACTTGCACTCTGATGCACTACATGTACTCCCACCCTTGCATATCCACGTGTACACTGTTTGACTTCTGGTGCCCACTGTGTCCCGGCAGCACATGTTCTGTGACCGATCATGGAACCAGTACATGCCTAATTTGATGTTTGACGTGGTCTGTCACTTAGATGTGATGCTCAGGGTGTGCATCACACACAATGGCTGTTCACTGTGCTGTGCGCTGAGCAGTGTGTTGCAGGAGTAGGACACTGCACACATGAGCTGCAGTGTTGATTTTGCAATGCATAATGTGCATGTAGACGGGCATTCATTGTGATGTTACGTCTACGACTGTTGTAATGCATTTGGAAATGACTTATTTTGGGTGGGAGGTTGTTGGTCTGTCATTTCATCTGATTCCGGGTCAGGCAGCAGTGTCCGATGCCACTGTGCATTTAGGACATGGCAATGTGTACCTTATCGTTACTGCATTGGTGTATGGGTATTGCGTGCCATGTCATGTTGATGTTTGGGAGGGTTTGAGTGACATGACAGTGATGGCCATGGCCTGGTTTGCAGGTGTGTGTGATGCACACCTTGCATGTCCGTGTCATCCGCTTCTCAGAGTAACTAGCTGGGGGTAGATTTCTCTCCGCAGAAGGGCCCTCCCCCTGGAACAGACTTCCGGCCTGACTTGAACATGAGGGGAATCATCTCCAGTTCTGGAAGCACCTCAAGACCTTCCTCTTTGCTTCTGCTTACTGTCTGCCTCTCCCTTGCAGGATTCTCCACTGGAACTGCACAGGAGCTGCAACTGGGCCACTCTCACCGACCTCGGTCCCTGGCCCAGCCACTCTCCACTTGCACTGCCTCCCTGGCAACCCCTGCACTGCAGTACTGTCTCTCTATCCCTACAGCCCTCCCTTCCCAGCACTTGTCTGCACTTACCTTTGTAGTTGCCACCAGGCGACCTATGTATTATTTTTTTGGGCTACTTCCCCTGTACTGGACTCCCCCCCACCCTTCCCCTTGCACTTTTCCCATTCCCCCTACCCCTGCACTTGCACAATCCCAATGACACCTGGCCTAGTAGTACCGTTCTCTGTGTTCCCTTGTTCCCCCCTCCCTGCCTCATTGCGCTTTGGAATACTTGTGTATGGCCCATATCATGTCATATGTCATATGTCATATGTGTGCCTTTTGGTCACACAGGATAGCTTGTGTTTAAGTAGCTAGGGATGCAGACGATGTGGCACTTCCATGGCAACAATCTCAGGGTGGTAAGGTTGTGACAGTTGACTGTCTCTTTGTCATCATCGATTGTCACCTGGTATGTGCCAGGCCTGTGTGCACTCCGCAGGGGTGGGAGTTTAGGTGAAAAATGTGGCCACAAGCTGGGTCCGGGCTTCCTCGCCACGTGCCCTGTCCCCTCCCATGGGCAGCGCCTGTGGTTGGGTATGTGGGGGCACCACCATGTCCACCGGGACGCCCTGCCGTGTTGCAACATTGTGCAGGACACATGCTGCCACAATGATCCTGCACACTACTGGTGGTGCATAGAGTAGTTGCCCACCAGAGCGGTCAAGGGAGCGGAAACGTGACTTGAGCACTCCGAATGTGCGCTCCACTATGCCCCTGGTTGCAATATGGGCGGCGTTGTATCTTACCTGGGGTGGTGTGGTGGGGTTCCGGATTGGCGTCATCATGTGGTTGCTCAGAGGGTAGGCACTGTCCCCTGGGGAGATGATAATAGTTGAGATTATTAGGGTTTGGATATTTGTCTGTGTGTGACTTGCATGCATGTGCAAGGGCATTTGTACTGACCTAGGAGCCATGTGTCGCCATGCTGCCCAGCTTCCAGGGCCCGGCTCAGGGCGGACATTCTGTATATGAAACTGTCATGGGTGGAGCCAGGGTAGTTTGCATAGACAGAGGTGATGATTCCCTTTGCATCACATACCACCTGTACATTGATGGAATGCCAGTGCTTGCGGTTTCGGTAGATGTGCTCAATGGCCCTAGGTGGACGTAGGGCCACATGGGTGCAATCTATGGCACCGAGCACTTTGGGGAAGTGTGCCACCCTGAAAAAATCCAGGACAACTGCCTGCCTTTCTGCGGGTGTTCTGGGCATGTATATGTGCCTGCGGACTGAGGGGAGCGCTGTCATGATTGCCAGTACCTGGTGTAGGCAGCGTGACTGCGTGGCCTGTGAGACCCCCCCCACTATGGCAGTGGTCCGCTGAAATGACCCAGTGGCCAAAAAATGCAGGACATTGAGCAGCTTCTCCAAGGGGCTCAATGCTTGGGAGCAAAGGGTGGGGGATGTGAGGTCATCTTCCCACTCCCTGACCAGGTCTAGGATGATATGGGGTGGAAACCTATACCTGCCATAGACCTGGTCGTCAGGCATCCCAAAAAGACTTGTCCGTGGTGCGAAAATGCGTGCCCTGGCTATTCTCCTCCTCCTGCGGTGTCCCACGATCAGTGCAGCGACAAATGGGGCATTCATCGTAGCTGTATATACGCGTTTGTTGTTTGCGCGCACATTTATGCTGTGCGCGGGGACGCTTCCGCCTGCCTTCGTGTGGCAGACGTGTTGACGCCTGTGCACGTCTTTTGCCATGCGCGGGTTTCCCGTATTCGGATACGGTCCGAGTGTCATCGCGTGTGATCGGAGGGGAGTGAGCGTACACGCAACTGGCCTGGGTACGTGTGTTTCAGGGTGCGCGGGAAGTTCCACACGCGATTAGCCTGGGTACGTGTGTTCCGGGGTGCCGGGAACTTTCACACGCGATTGGTGGAAATCCATGTGTGTTCTGTCATCACGTGCAATGAGGGAAACACCTGCACGCGTCATGTCAAAGACGCGCTCACGCGCTAAGGGCCTTTGGTCCAATGAAATCGCATATGGGTGCTGCCGTGCATACGCGCTAAGGCCCTTTCCTCGTATTACACGCGGACGTGCAGTTTCCACGCGCGCTTACGCGCATGGCCCTTTCCTCTTATTACACGCGGACGTGCAGTTTTTCACGCGCGCTGAAATGCGCATGCACGTCTGTACGCGTCACGTCACAGGGGCGCTTGTGCTTGAGGGGCCTTCTGTCCAATGAAAATGCGTATGCGTGCAGACGTGCTTACGCGCTAAGGGCCTTTCCTCGAATTACACGCTGACGTGCAGATTTTTCACGTGCCAAATCACTCCGTATCAAGCTGGCCAAGTGTATGCACACGGAAGACCACGCTCCTGCCCAGAAGGCCGAACTACTGCCCCCCAGAGCCCCGAGCACGCTCCCACCTGCCATCTGCTGCTGCCTGACTGCCTGCTGCCCACGTGCACTGCCATTTGCTGCCTGCACATCAGCCAGGGGTGCTGTTGCTGTGACCACCCCTGCTGGTACCGAAGACTCCCGACTGGGATTCCATCGCTCCACAGCCCAGCCCCAGGACCCAGTTGCCCACCCACTCCTGCCTCTGGGGTTGTCATGTCGGGGCAAACACCATCTGTGACCACTGACAACCCCCGGCCAGAGAGGCAGAGGGGCACCAGCTTCAGTGCCACCGAAGTTGGTGTCCTGGTGGAGCAAGTCCTGGGGCAGTATGATGCCCTCTTCGGAGGTTCCCGCGCCGACAAGGAAGGACGGACTCGGATCTGGACTGACATCGTGACTGCCATCAACGCGGAGGGGGTGGCAGTCCGCGACTTACAACATGCCAGGAAGCGCTGGGAGGACTTCAGGTCCAGGACCCTGAACAAGGCCCGGCGCCTCTTGAAGGCAGCGGATGCCAAGGTGCGCCGGGGCCACTTGTCAGAAGAACAGATGAGGGTCCTGGAACGCATATCCCCAGCGCTCCACGTCCAGGTCCTAGAGAAGCAGACCCGTCTGGAGTCGAGCGGTGAGTGTACATGCATCCTGATTGTGAGCAGTGCGTGTGGTGATTATTCAGTATTGTGCAGGTTGCACATCTGTTTGTATGGGGTCGAGTATGGGTGGGGGTGTACAGGGCCGTGGGGCTGGCACATGCGAGGGCTGTGATGTGTGAGACATGGATGGTGCTTGTGTGTGTAGGCTTGCATGCCAAATGCAGTTGTGTGGGCACACATGTTTGGATGAATGTGTATGTAAGTAGACATGTCCGTGATGTCACGCATGTATGTTGTTTTCGGCTGCATGTATCAGCACTGTGTACATGTGCATGTGTGTGTATTTGACAAGGGTGCAACAGTGATGCAACATGGATGCATGTGACAGCGGTATGTGGAAGCCTGATTGGCAGATGTGACATGGATGCCCGTCTGAACAGTGTTACACTTGGCAGAGGTGTACACATGCATGCAAGTGTGGTGGTGTGAGTACATGTGTGGTGCACTTCCTGTGTTGCATGTGATGTCTGGCTCACCTTTGGCTGCTCATGCTGTTGTATGTGTATGGATGGTGGTGGCAGTTGCGATATGGCTGTGGTATGGCTAATGTGTGCGAGTTGTAATGACATGTGTGTTGGGGATTGTGATGACATGTCTGAGGTTTGCCAATGCCACTCATGTACAACTGTCATGTGTGTATGTGTCCATTGTACAGTGCTCTAATGCCTGTGTTTTGTTTCTCCCTGTCTGCAGCGTCAACTGATGAAGAGGGCGGAGAAGGTGCTGTGGAGCACAGCGGCAGGGATCCGACCGCCAGCCGGAGACGCAAGGCCCGGCTCCCCTCCCAGGTTGTCATCTCGTCGGGGAGTGAGGAGTCCGGTGCTGCGTCCCAGGCCGCAGCTGCCGGTGGGAGGTCCAAGAGGCGAAGGGTTGGAGTTGGACTCCTCGGCAGCAGAAGGGGCAGCTGGGACCCCACAGGGCCCAACAGGGGAAGATGGCACAGAGTCATCCAGGTTGGTGGGGGGTTTGGTGGAGGAGGAGGCCGTCCAAGCACCACAGACGGGGTCTGGAGGTGGGGATCCCACTGGTGCTAGTGGTGCAGTGCAGGACCAGGGACAGGAGGCAGCACAGGCTGCTGTGGAGGTGCCTGTGTGCAATCCTGTCCCTGATCCTGTCCCTGCATCATCTTGCACCAGCAGGGATGCTTACGTCCAGACCCGTTTTCAGGCAGGGGATGAGCTCACGTCAACTGGCCTTCCTCTGCCTGCGGACGTGGCTATCCAGGTCCGGGTTGAGCCTGTCCTGGCTGGTGTGGCGTTGCGTCAACGGGCCATGTGAGGTGACCTGCAGTCTTTTCATGAAGAGACTGCACGTCATCTCGAATAGCTCGTTGACCATGTCAGCCTGCTGGGACAGGTCACCCAGGCCGGATTCCTCCGTCTGATGGGGCTTGCTCCGACCCCCTCCTCAACTGGACCCCCTACGCGCCAGTCGTCCTCTGTGCCATCTTCCCACCCATCAGTCACCTGGGTGCCCTGTGGAGCTACCTCTGACGGTGCGGCCAGGCTGGTGGAGGAGGCATCCCTGCCACAGTCGGGAGTCGGACGTCCAGCAGGGTTGGCCACATCAACGACTGCACCCCAGCCGGCGGAGGATGTGCAGGCAGCAGGAGGCAGTTCACGGGCAGAGGCAGAGCAGCAGCAGCAACGTGGTGGGAGCCATGAAGGCTCGGGGCCTTCGACATCGGAGGGGCAGGCAACGGCCGGAGGGCAGGAGGACCCAGGACAGAGAGTGTCTTCCGTGTGGCAGCGGTTGGGCCACGCCATAGATGCGGAGCGGCAGTGGGCGGAAGAGGCACGGCTCACAATGGTCAGGGCGGAGAACTCCATGCGGAGGGCCCTGAGGCGGGCCGAGTGCCTCGAGGCAATCCGCAGGGGTTTGGAGGTGGAGACGTCGACGGCCCTGCGGACCCTCGGGGCCATGGAGGAGGACCGCCTCCGGGACATTGAGGAGGAGTTCGATGATGCCCTGGCCCGTAACATCCACAAGTGAGCCGTGAAACTAGCCCGCTGCCCTTGTACATAGTTTCTAGGTAGTGTTAGGTTTCATTTTTGTTTTTATTTTATTTGGACCTTTCGGACATTGGCCACATTTTTGTATATAGTTTTTTTTATTAGTTAGTGTAGTTAGATAGGTTTTCTTTATTTTGTTGGGATAATGGACCCTGGATTGTTCCCATGTACATAGTTGACAGTTGGATTGTGGTTTTTTTTCTATTTTTGACCATGGAGCAATGGCTTTCTTTTTCATTTACCATTGGATTTAGTTTTGTGGACATCGACTTTGGACATTACTTTGGATTTATATTTTTGGTTTTGCTTTTTTTGACGGACATGCTTCTTTTCATTTGTGTACATTCACGTTTCTGTTTCTTCTTTTTTTATTCTATTGATGTTTCCTTTAATACATATTATTTTTGGTGAACTTCAATGTGTGGTATCTCATTGGTTTCATGCATTTCATGATATGTGTTTTGAGATTCACTGACACCCATTGGGTGTATGTGAGGGAAATGTGTTTGTTTCGGAACTTGCAATTGGTGTTCTGTGATGTAATTGCAAATTATGAGTGGGTGGATGCAATACTCAGGTGGGTGTTTTGCATTTCGAGGCTGACCATAGGGACCAGGGATCTAGATTGTGATGACATGTTGGCTGGGGAACATGAGTTGCACATGGGTGGGGGCCTGCTGGCAGGTGCCCCACAGTGCTGGGGGGGTGGGGGTGGTGTGAGACATGGGTGGGGGCCTGGTGGAGGCTGCCCCTGGTGGCTGGGGGGTGGGGGTGGTGGGGAACATGAGTTGGACATGGGTGGGGGCCTGGTGGAGGCTGCCCCTGGTGGCTGGGGGGTGGGGGTGGTGTGAGACATGGGTGGGGGCCTGGTGGAGGCTGCCCCTGCACTGCTGGGGGGTGGGGGTGGTGGGAGACATGGGGGGGCTGGTGGAGGCTGCCCCTGCACTGCTGGGGGGTGGGGGTGGTGGGAGACATGGGGGGGCCTGGTGGAGGCTGCCCCTGCACTGCTGGGGGGTGGGGGTGGTGGGGAACATGAGTTGGACATGGGTGGGGGCCTGCTGGCAGGTGCCCCTGGTGACTGGGGGGTGGGGGTGGTGGGAGACATGGGTGGGGGCCTGGTGGAGGCTGCCCCTGGTGGCTGGGGGGTGGGGGTGGTGGGAGACATGGGTGGGGGCCTGGTGGTGGGTGCCCCTGCACTGCTGGGAGGGTGGGGGTGGTGTGAGACATGGGTGGGGGCCTGGTGGAGGCTGCCCCTGGTGGCTGGGGGGTGGGGGTGGTGGGGAACATGAGTTGGACATGGGTGGGGGCCTGCTGGCAGGTGCCCCACAGTGCTGGGGGTGGGGGTGGTGGGGAACATGAGTTGGACATGGGTGGGGGCCTGCTGGCAGGTGCCCCTGGTGACTGGGGGGTGGGGGTGGTGGGAGACATGGGTGGGGGCCTGGTGGAGGCTGCCCCTGGTGGCTGGGGGGTGGGGGTGGTGGGGAACATGAGTTGGACATGGGTGGGGGCCTGCTGGCAGGTGCCCCTGGTGACTGGGGGGTGGGGGTGGTGGGAGACATGGGTGGGGGCCTGGTGGAGGCTGCCCCTGGTGGGTGGGGGGATGGGGGTGGTGGGAGACATGGGTGGGGGCCTGGTGGTGGGTGCCCCTGCACTGCTGGGGGGGTGTGAGACATGGGTGGGGGCCTGGTGGAGGCTGCCCCTGGTGGCTGGGGGGTGGGGGTGGTGTGAGACATGGGTGGGGGCCTGGTGGAGGCTGCCCTTGGTGGCTGGGGGGTGGGGGTGGTGGGGGACATGGGTGGGGGCCTGGTGGTGGGTGCCCCTGCACTGCTGGGGGGGTGTGGGTGGTGTGAGACATGGGTGGGGGCCTGGTGGAGGCTGCCCCTGGTGGCTGGGGGTGGGGTGGTGGGGAACATGAGTTGGACATGGGTGGGGGCCTGCTGGCAGGTGCCCCACAGTGCTGGGGGGTGGGGGTGGTGGGGAACATGTGTTGGACATGGGTGGGGGCCTGCTAGCAGGTGCCCCTGGTGACTGGGGGGTGGGGGTGGTGAGAGACATGGGTGGGGGCCTGGTGGAGGCTGCCCCTGGTGGCTGGGGGATGGGGGTGGTGGGAGACATGGGTGGGGGCCTGGTGGTGGGTGCCCCTGCACTGCTGGGGGGGGGTGAGAAATGGGCGGGGGCCTGGTGGAGGCTGCCCCTGGTGGCTGGGGGGTGGGGGTGGTGTGAGACATGGGTGGGGGCCTGGTGGAGGCTGCCCCTGCACTGCTGGGGGTGGGGGTGGTGGGAGACATGGGGGGGGCCTGGTGGAGGCTGCCCCTGCACTGCTGGGGGGTGGGGGTGGTGGGAGACATGGGGGGGCTGGTGGAGGCTGCCCCTGCACTGCTGGGGGGTGGGGGTGGTGGGGAACATGAGTTGGACATGGGTGGGGGCCTGCTGGCAGGTGCCCCTGGTGACTGGGGGGTGGGGGTGGTGGGAGACATGGGTGGGGGCCTGGTGGAGGCTGCCCCTGGTGGCTGGGGGTTGGGGGTGGTGGGAGACATGGGTGGGGGCCTGTTGGTGTGTGCCCCTGCACTTCTGGGGGAATGGGGGTGATGTGAGACATGGGTGGGGGCCTGGTGGAGGCTGCCCCTGGTGGCTGGGGGGTGGGGGTGGTGGGGAACATGAGTTGGACATGGGTGGGGGCCTGCTGGCAGGTGCCCCACAGTGCTGGGGGGTGGGGGTGGTGGGGAACATGAGTTGGACATGGGTGGGGGCCTGCTGGCAGGTGCCCCTGGTGACTGGGGGGTGGGGGTGGTGGGAGACATGGGTGGGGGCCTAGTGGAGGCTGCCCCTGGTGGCTGGGGGGTGGGGGTGGTGGGGAACATGAGTTGGACATGGGTGGGGGCCTGCTGGCAGGTGCCCCTGGTGACTGGGGGGTGGGGGTGGTGGGAGACATGGGTGGGGGCCTGGTGGAGGCTGCCCCTGGTGGCTGGGGGGTGGGGGTGGTGGGAGACATGGGTGGGGGCCTGGTGGTGGGTGCCCCTGCACTGCTGGGCGGGGGGTGTGAGACATGGGTGGGGGCCTGGTGGAGGCTGCCCCTGGTGGCTGGGGGGTGGGGGTGGTGTGAGACATGGGTGGGGGCCTGGTGGAGGCTGCCCCTGCACTGCTGGGGGGTGGGGGTGGTGGGAGACATGGGTGGCCTGGTGGAGGCTGCCCCTGCACTGCTGGGGGGTAGGGGTGGTGTGAGACATGGGTGGGGGCCTGGTGGATGCTGCCCCTGGTGGCTGGGGGGTGGGGGTGGTGGGAGACATGGGTGGGGGCCTGGTGGTGTGTGCCCCTGCACTGCTGGGGGGGTGGGGGTGGTGTGAGACATGGGTGGGGGCCTGGTGGAGGCTGCCCCTGGTGGCTGGGGGGTGGGGGTGTTGGGGAACATGAGTTGGACATGGGTGGGGGCCTGCTGGCAGGTGCCCCACAGTGCTGGGGGGTGGGGGTGGTGGGGAACATGAGTTGGACATGGGTGGGGGCCTGCTGGCAGGTGCCCCTGGTGACTGGGGGGTGGGGGTGGTGTGAGACATGGGTGGGGGCCTGATGGAGGCTGCCCCTGGTGGCTGGGGGGTGGGGATGGTGGGGAACATGAGTTGGACATGGGTGGGGGCCTGCTGGCAGGTGCCCCACAGTGCTGGGGGGTGGGGGTGGTGGGGAACATGAATTGGACATGGGTGGGGGCCTGCTGGCAGGTGCCCCACAGTGCTGGGGGGTGGGGGTGGTGTGAGACATGGGTGGGGGCCTGGTGGAGGCTGCCCCTGGTGGCTGGGGGTGCAGGGGGACATGCGTTGGTGGGCAGTAGTGCAAGTTGACATGTGGGTTGGCTGGGGGGCATGGCCATGGTGGGTGGGGTGCCTGTAGGACATGTGCAGGGTAGGCCCCTATGGTGTGAGCCACCTGCAGGGGCCGTGGAGGGTGTAGAGGGAACACCTGGGAGGGCCCACACGTGCAATTCACGTGTGGTGCTCCCCGCGCACCCCTGTAATACACGTACCCTGATGGAATCGCGTGTGGAACTTCCCGCGCACCCCTGAAATACACGTACCCTGCTGGAATCGTGTGTGTAACTTCCCATGCACCCTGAAATACACGTACCCTGCTGATATCGCGTGTGGAACTTCACGAGCACCCCTGAAATACACGTTCTCTGCGGAAATCGCGTGTGTAACTTCCCCTGCACCCTGAAATACACATACTTTGCTGATATCGCGTGTGGAACTTCACGCGCACCCCAGAATACACGTACCCTGATGGAATCGCATGTGGAACTTCCCGCGCACCCCTGAGATACGCGTACCCTGCTGGAATCGCGTGGGTATCTTCCCCTGCACCCTGAAATACACGTACCCTGCTGATATCGCGTGTGGAACTTCACACGCACACCTGAAATACACGTTCCCTGCGGAAATCGCGTGTGTGACTTCCCCTGCACCCTGAAATACACGTACCCTGCTGATATCACGTGTGGAACTTCACGCGCACCCCGAAATACACGTACCCTGATGGAATCGCGTGTGGAATTTCCCGCGCACCCCTGAGATACACGTACCCTGCTCGCACGGGCCCAATCGCGTGTGGAAATTCCCGCGCACCCCTGAAATACACGTACCATGATGAAATTGCGTGTGGAACTTCCAGCGCACCCCTGAAATACGCATACCCTGCTCGCACGGGGTCAATCGCGTGAGGTACTTCCCGCGCACCCCAGTGATACACGTAGCCCGCTTGCTGTGCTGGTACAGGGTTAGCGCAGCCCTTTGTGCTGGATTGGCTATATTGATGGCTTTTCCCTGCGCGGGAGGCGTTCTTGGGGGCGTAACTGGTGCTGCTGCAGAGTCGCTGCGCCACTGTGCGCCACGGCTGGTTTTGGTGGCTGGAATCCATGAATACGCTGTGCGCGGAAATGGATTTTAGCGCACGCGGCTGGCGCAGGGATTCGCACGGGCACACTGTGCGCCAGCCGCGTGCGCCACTTGTGCGCTGAATTCTATGAATTACCCCCTTAGTCTTGTTGTGGCTTGGTCACACATGGGTAGTGTCATACCATGTACATCTAATTTGTCTGTGGCGCTAATTTCCATTATTGGTTGCATTTCTTTACTTAACATTATTTCATTGAATTTGAAACAGCTTGCAAGAGTTGGCATTAAGGCCATACAATTGACATTTTTGTGGGCTAATTGTTCCATAACATCTGTAGCACATGCATTATCGCCATAAAGTGCATTACTTTGCTGGGTTTTCAATATTGCTTCTGCTTCTTTAGAAAGTATACCAACTCTGATACTTTTTAAGATGTTGGCATAAGTGACATCTGCAGATTGCTGCATGTTTTCTGTTAATTCTCTGTATTGGAAATGTTGCCAAAGGTTGACATTCCCAATGCTGCCAACAGTTTTACGGCAGAGTTTGTGTCCTAATGTTTTAAAAATAGGCTCCCCTTTTACTGGTGTCAATTGAAGAAGATCTACGAAAACAATAATGTTTTTTCCTGCAAAGAGCTCTTCATAGTTTGTTTTGAGTACTTCTGGTAATCTGAGGTGAATCAAAGCCAACATTAGGTTGGAGACCATGCTCACTTCATCTATTAGTAGCATTTTCATTTGTTTCAATACTCCATTGCAGCTTCTGAAGAAAGTTTGTAATAGTCTCATTTGTTCTGGTGTTCTACTGGCAATAGTAGTAATCGGTGTAAAGTGACACCACCTATGTTGTAGGCAGCTAAACCTGTGGGGGCAGTGACAACAGCTGACAGTTTGTTGTTTGTCAATTGTTGAAGGAACTTACTGATGATTTTGATTAGGAATGTTTTGCCAGAACCAGCTTCACCACTGACGTACAGTAGTATAGGTTTATAATTATAGCAGGAACATTCTTTATTTTCATGTTGTACACCATGTGCAATTTCTTTTGTTACTTCTTGAAAAATGCTACGTTGTTCATTGTTTAGTTTTGATTGTAGTATAGTTAAGTCTTCTTTATCTTCATACTGACACATGGTGTTTTCTACTTCTATCATAGCTAATTCTGCCTCATTTATTATTAGGGGTTCTCCCAGTGGTTCTTGGCTTCCTGTTACAGAAGGTTGACTACTGTCAGGAGTGTCCTTATCTAGTTGGGCCTGTAGTTCTTCTTCGAGTTGCTGTTCATTGTGCAACATTGTTTTGTATTGTGTAAAGTTTACATCAGTTATAGTGCTTTCATTTGCTTTGAAAGCATCTTCATATGAGTCATAGTTATCTAGTATTTCTTCTTCTTTTCTCCATGGTTTAAAGAGTTGTAGCAGGGACATGTAATATACTTGTTTATGTTGAGGAGTATTTAATGACAATTTGATATGATTAATTAAATTTGGTTTAGTGAGTTTAACTAAGCTGCCTTCACAGTTTGTCACTCTGTACTTACCTTTTTTCATCAGGTTTTATATTATTTTTGTATGTGTACTTTTGGGCTATGTGGTATAGACACATGGTTTCCAAGTATTACTTCGGTTTGGGTGGTATGTGTCCAATAAATTGATTTTTAAAATGCCTTGGCTGTTGGGATCACGTTTGGCTATTGTTTCTATATCTTCATATGATTTTAGAACTCTTTTTCTAGATTTAGCTGGACCAAGACTTAGCCATACTATATTTTCAGATTTACCATACAATGCAGTACCAGTTAAACAATCAGCTGCTTCATATGATCCACATTCTCTATGGGAGAGCATTTTTATGCCCAAGCTGTATAATTTCTGAGACACTGTTTTATCTGATGACAGGTCATTCCAGAGGTCTTGGAGCTCTGTTTTTTCTGCTTTGGTTAAGTATGATGTGACATATCGTGCAACTGCAGTAGAATTGTCTGCAATGTACTGCACGTCTATGTTTACATTCCATAAGTGGGCAATGATTGCATTATAATCATTGATATATTTTTCTTCTTCTTTTCTTTTTAAGTAATAAGTATTTTTAGGTGACTTACCTTTAACACTATGTCTAACTGAAGACATGAGGTTGTTCACTTGACCTGTATTTGTAACTGGTCTAGGGAAACCAAATCGGCATTTGGTGTAGTATTTCCCTTTGTTTTTGTATTTATGACGACAATATTTTCCACATTTGTGTCTTTGAAATTGTAAAATTTGTACATGAAGATCACTATTTGTGGCTTCTGATGGAATTTCACAAGTGACATATTTTTCAATAAACTGTAAAACAGCGACATCACTTTCTTGACCAAATTTAGGAGCATCTTTAATCCATAAAAGCATGTGGATATGTGGTGCTCCTCTGGCTTGGTATTCTTTTCTCCAAAAGAAGTGTTGCACTTCTCCAAGGGGAGGAACAGTTTTATTACAAATAAAATGTAGCATAGCAATGAAGCGATGGTGAAATTATCTTGAAACATTAACAGGATCCAAAGAACAAAGTTCTCCAGGTGTTAGTATATCTATGTTTGTTTTGTTTTTGTTTGATATACGTGGGAAATCATGTTAATCTTCCCATGCATATTCTGCACAATTTAATGTAACAAACCAAGTGGGTGGGCCAAGGTTTCTGATCATACAACGTACATCTCCATGATGTCGAAACCAGTACTCTTTAGTACCATGCATATTTGCTAATAGATTTGTAATATTTGATTGTAAAACCTCATCTTTTTGTTGCACTTTTTGTAATAATTGTGTAGCTGTCATATTTTGAAAGTGTGATCCTGATTTTAATATGTGTGCAACTCCGTAACATAAAGTTGCTAGTTCACTTTCAAAGAGTAGGTGGAATATGTATTCCACATTTTGTCTAAATCTGGGATCTTCAGAATACATCTGTAATGAGCGGTATTCTGATGCTGATATTTGAATAGGTCTATCATCGTACCTTGCTCGTTTGCCAGTAGGAAAGAGTAGAGGAAAAGCATGTGCTTCTATACTTTTTTCCCATATGCTGATTGGTGATCCTTTTGTTTGACGCATTTGGTACGTTTCCAGTGCATCTTCTATGGTGTCATTAGAGTGCAAAGGATGAATTGTATAATGGTCTAAAGTATTTGACATTGTAGCAGGATCTAGGAGCTCAAATAGACTAGTTTCTTGTGTTTCTTGAATTATTTCAGTTGTATCATTCAAGTTTTCTTCAATATTAATTTCTTTGTAACATTCATTATTCTCTTTAAGATATTGCAACTTGTCTAACTTTATGTAAATTAACGAGCTGTTGCCATATTTTTTTGTCTTTTGTAGGTACTCCATTTACTAATATAATTAAAGATTGCTGCATTGGATGTTGCACTCCTAGAGTATGCACATTCTCTTTTAGATCTAATGGTAAATAAACAACTTTTCCACGAATGCCTTTTACCAATTCAGAGGGAGGTAATTTTGCTGTTTTTGGTTCAAGGCGTATTATTGCTTGAAATGGGTGCACTGTTTGAATTATGATGCTCTCATATAAATTAAGTTGTTGTAGGGGTTTTGGTAGTGGGTATAATTCCAAATTATTTGTGATAGCACGTGAAGGAGTTTGGTTGTTGTCAAGTTTTGTAGTGCAGTAACTGCAAAGTATTAAGGGGTCAGTTATTTCGTATTTGTTTTATGCTACAAGGTAGAGAGCTAATTCAAACCATTTAGAATCTTCATTGTCTTCTATTTTGTATAATAGGTCTACAGTTTTTGTGTTACTTTTATAAAATGTTCTGCGGCAACATACACACACATGGTTTGGTACTTCAGCTGATATACTTTTAAATGTTATTATTTCTTTTTTGTATGTGTTTAGTAAAGGTTGCCATGTGTAAAATTGTTGCTAATTTGGTTTAAAGCTATTTAATTCTGTAAGTGGCTTTTACTTCCAAAATATTTTTTCTGGATATAGTCAATTTCTTCAAGTAGGTCTTTTGCTGTACCATGTAGAAGAATGTTATTTAAATTTGCTAGTGCTAAAGCAGGACTATTAGCATAGTACAGTTTATAGACTAGATTTATTATAGTTGAATGATGTGTTGATATCCTTTTGATATCATGGAAGGTGGTTTTACAAGTAGGTCCTGTAATGCAGGCCAATGAATGTCCTTGTAGTCCTGTGTACTTGCGCACTGGACAGGTATCCATATTTTGCAGTAGTTTAATTTTGATTTTGTCTTTGCTTTTTAAATATTGATTGAGGAATTGGCATAAAGACTTGAAAACTTGTTTGGGAATGTTACACATTGACGTGCCTGGCCATTTGTATACTTGATGTTCTGATTCAGTTGAATGGAAGGGTAATTCTGTCATGATGCCTACCTCCAAGGAGCCAGGTCTGACCCAGCAACCCCAGAGGCAGGCATCATTCCCCCCCAGGGAAGTGCCAGCGGGCCCAAGCTGGGGCCCTTTGGACACAGTCCTGGCGCCTTAGGTGCCAGGCTCATGTTGGACCCCTGTCCTGGCGCCCTAGGCGCCAGGCTCATAAAGCTAGACAAGTGTTTAAGTGTTTTAATGTGCACTTACCTGATGCAGACCATGCTGCTACATCCAGGCCCTCTTGAGGCCTGAATGGAACTACTTTACCTGTGGGACTACTTTCCCCTGCGTGTGGTCGTGGAAGGATACATACCTGATCGGTGGAAGGATACATCTGGAACTTCTTCCAAAGCTATTTAAACCACGCCCGATCAGCAACTCACACTTCGCGTTGTTCTGCTCCTCGCAGATGGAGGCTCATCGTGTCAGCTCCTGCATCTGGACTTCAGCCACGCCTGTCAGCATCCTGGGTCACCTGCTAGAGAGAATTGGAGAGAAAGAAGACCTTACCTGCTAAAGCTGCATCACGGAGACATCACACAGATAATCCTGAAAGGGAAGACATCATTTTAAAAGCATTTCGCTTCGATCGCTGCAGCGCTGCATTTCATTCACCTTTCCAGGGCACCTCCATCTTCAGCAGCGATCATCCGGATCCGCAGCCACTTCCCAGAGCCTAGAGAGAAAAAGACAAGAACACAAGGTGAGAGAAGGAAGGGAATAGGAAAAGCTCAGTTTCCTTCTAAGACTTACCTGTTGGGTCATTCCCATTTCATTTCGGGTCCTGCCGCTTCCTGGCATTCCGGACCCCGGCCCCTATGAGGAAAAAAGACAAAGACATTGAATGAGCGAATGCAAAGACATTACCCGAACGCTCATCCAGAATTTACCCGTCATTTACTGGAACTGCACGTTTCACTTCGGGTCGGCGCCATATCTCCGGCATTCCGAACCCCGGCCCCTAAGGGGAAAAAGACATAAGCGTTAGCGCTTGCTGCAATAAGACAATGAACATTATTATTAAGCTTGAACTTTTGAACTTGCTACAGAACTCTTACAGCGCCTTACCTGAATAGTCAAGCTTATTTGAACTCCCATAAAACCTCAATCCAGTGAAGTAACTGGGTTTCAACGCGCCCCTGCATCAGAAGCAGGATGGAGAACTCATCCTTCCAGACCCTAAGGTGAGACTTCACGGGGAATCGAGGAAGGGTATCGTGGAGGGTTGGAAGGGAGTGGGAGGCTTGAGCATTATTCCGTCAGTGGGTAATACTCCCTTTTGACGCACAGGGGAATATTCCTGCGAGCCAGAGAGTCCATCTTCAGAGTCCTGCACTTCACCATTGAAGATGCATCAGCACTCAAAGCCAGACCTGCGCCTCTGTGGGAATCAGGTGAGCGTGACAGAACGCGAAGCCTACCCAAAATTTCCCACCCGGGCGCTATGGAGACTTCCGAGACAGATCAGCTGGCCCAGCTTTTGGGGGAATTACGGGCAGAAGTGCACTCAGCCCGCCAGGAGACTAACGATCTCAAAAGAGAACTGATCCTATCCAAGGAAAGAACATATGACCTGGCCAAAAGGTTATTGCAGGCCCAGGCAGGGCACACTCCTTTACCTAATTCCGGAGGTACTTCCACATCAATGGGTTTGAATAACCCGGTACAAATCAATCTACCTGGACACATGCCTTTGGCCCCGCCTGAACGTTTTGCGGGGGATCCCAAGAAATATACCGTCTTTATGAACCAATGTCGTTTACACTTTCTATGCAGACCCGGGGCCTTCCCTAACGACCAGACCAAGGTAGCCTTTATACTATCTTACCTCAGTGGCAGTGCTGCCGATTGGTCTATTCCATTGGTAAATCAGGATGATCCCATTCTCCAGAATTTTCAGGGTTTCCAGGCCAGCATGGAAAGATTGTTTGCTCGACACTCTCAAGGACAGGCCCTTGATAACGAACTGCTATCCTTACGACAAGGTAATCAGGATCTCCTGTCCTACGTTGCCACCTTTAATAGACTGGTTGTGGAAACTGGATGGCCAGAAAACAAATGGATCACATTGTTTCATCGAGGCCTGCGCGGAGAGCTTAAGGATATTCTAGCTCAGATAGTAGATCCACCCCAGGTCTGCACAGACTACATAGACTTGGTGGTTCAACTTGATCACAGACTTCAAAATAGAAAAGCAGATTGGTTCAAGTATGAAACCCGAGTACCGATCAAAACCCACGCTAACTCCAAGAGTACAGACGTATCCGAACCTATGCAAATCGGCGGTGTTAAAGGACCATTAACGCAGAAGGAACGAGAGAGAAGGCGGCAAATGCAACTTTGTCTGTATTGCGGGACTTCCGGTCACTTTCTTCGAAATTGTCCGGTTAAACCACCTAAGAAGGTGGTTGGAGCCACTGATAACGATTTTTTGACACCTGATTCGGGAAACGACCTAGCCCGACAAGCATAGGGGTCCGCTTGCCGAGCTTGAAAACAAACTCTTTGACCTCGCATTTTGTCATGCCAATGGTGCTCGTGGATCCAAAACAGCCTCAGCTGTTGCATGCTATAAAAGCATACATCGACAGTGGAGCTATTGGAAATTACATAGACCGTGAATTGGCTTCCAGGATTAAGCTCCCTCTCCGCCCGAAAGTAACCCAAGATGTCATTACTACAGCACTTCAATTGTGTTCTGAACCCCAGGGAGGATAGGTCGGACGACAAGATAGCCAAGCCCAGCCCGGCGGCTAGAGTATTGCAGACGTTGCTGGCGGACTTTGGCCTGGTAGATGTTTGGAGAGCGAGTCACCCTGGCGTGAGGCAATACTCGCATTATTCGGCCCCGCATCAACTGCACACGAGGCTGGATTACTTCTTCGTCACTCCGGACGTTGTCGCGGAGTGCGACCAGATAGACTACAGGGCGAGAGTCCTCTCTGACCACTCGCCCCTGGTCTTGCGATGGCAGCTTTACCCCCCACGAGCATGCATTCCAACATGGCGCCTTAGGGCGGAAGCGCTCAAGGATCCAGTCTTCCGAGAGGATATGAGGGAGGAGATAACTGCTTACTTTGAGTTGAATACAGGGAGTGTTAAGTCGGCTGGTACTTTATGGGAGGCCTTTAAGGTTGTAATGCGGGGGGTCGCCATTGCGAAGTCCAAGGGGTTGATGGGGGGAGTCCTGGCCGATCTGCATATGGCCGAGATTGAGTTGGAAAGAGAGTTGGAGGAGGGTGGAATCGATACGGAGGCGGTCTCTACCCTGCAGCAGAGGTGTGCGGAACATTGGGACAGGCTCTGTAGTCTAAACTACAGAAAGTATATTGAGAGACTACATGCGGGGGGGGACAAAACGGGCAGGCTTCTAGCTTGGCTTTATAAGAGCGAGACCCCGAGGTCCCCGATCCGATCGGTGATCACTGAAAAGGGTGAAGAGGTGGATACCCAAGAAGGTGTAAATGGGGCATTCGCGGAATATTATCAGGCATTATACGAGGATCGTGAGGGGGGAGCCGGGAGGAGATAGATGAAGTACTCGAAGACATAGGTCTGCCCAGGATAAGTGATGAAGAGCGAGAGGAGTTGGATGCTCCGATCACTCTGGAAGAGTTGAAAGAGATTGTGAGGCAGTTACCCACTTGCAAGGCCCCAGGGGTGGATGGGTTCCCCAGTGAATTTTATAAAGCGTATGGAGAGGAGGTGCTCCCGCCCATGCTGGAGATGCTTAATGAAGCGTTCGAGGTGGGGCGGCTGCCTGAATCGCTCAGGGAGGCGATTATAATACCGCTCCCCAAACCCAATAAGCCGGGACACAGTTGCGGCTCCTATCGGCCCTTGTCGATGCTGAACCAAGACAGCAAGATCCTAACAGCTGTCCTGGCGGCCAGAATGCGGAGGGTGATCGGCAAGTTGATCCATCCTGACCAAATGGGCTATGTCCCGAACAGGAATATCACTCACAATCATAGACGCCTTCACAGGGTGGTTGAGGGGGGATGTAGTGACGAGAGCGAAATGGCGATAGTGGCGTTGGACGCGGTTAAAGCGTTCGACTCTGTTCGATGGCCGTGGTTGCTGGCGGCTTTGGGACGGTTTTGGACTGGGACCAGGCTACATTGGGTGCGCCGAGATGTTATATAGTGCACCTCTGGCCAGGGTCCGCACGGGCGCAGTTTTGTCAGACAGATGGCAGTTGGGCAGAGGCACTAGGCAGGGGTGTCCTTGGTCCCCAATGTTGTATATATTGGCCCTCAAACCCTTAGCAATTTACCTTCGGCAGCAGTATGACCCGGTGGGTATTGAGGTGGGAGGGGAGTGTCACCTTATATCCCTGTATGCAGACGATATGCTGCTATACCTGAAATACCCGGAAGAGAATTTGCAGTATGTCTTGGAGGTAATGGAGAGGTACGCCTGGCTGTCCGGCATAGCAGTAAACCCCCAGAAATCCATACTATTTCCGCTGGGCGGTTATGTGGGGACACCCGTGGAGAGGTTGCCGGTGCTGCAGATCCCGTGGGCAACACGCTCCTTCCGGTACCTGGGTATTGACGTGTATCACACGACCGAGGAGGAACATAAGCATAATACCGAATTAGCTGTGGGGAAGATTGAGAAGTGCATGAGGTTCTGGGAAAGATTGCCTTTAGCGATGTTGGGCCGGGGAGCTATGCTCAAGATGATGGTGCTGCCCAGGCTTTTGCACTACTTTAATAACATCCCTTATATGATACCTAAGAAGTTTTTTGTGAGGTTACATAGTGTATGTAGGGATTTCCTATGGCACGGAACACGCAATAGAGTTGCATTGTGGAAACTGCAGAACTTTTACGAGAAGGGTGGCGTGAAACTGCCGAACTTCGAGGCCTATTATGTGGCTGCGCAATTGCAATATGTGGCCAGGTGGCTCTCGGATGACGAGACCCCTGAACACAGGCTGCTGGGGAGGGACTGTTCCCCCTTTTATTTGCGGGAGGTGATCTGGGTGGCCAATGCCTGTATGAGGGAACGTCCTAAGATGCTGGCCTTGGGTAGGGACATGTGGCGGCGAGCCTGCCGGATGATGGGCGACCCCTCGCCGTGTGTGCCGCAGTTACCACTGGTCGCACTGGCGAAGGGAGACGGGCAGCTAAGAGCAATCCTTCGGACATACTGGGAATCAGTGGGGTTGGTCACCATGGGAGACATCAGGCAGGACGGGGCCCTAATGGAGTTCGAGGAACTAGAGGCGGTGTCGGGGCTGCACACGGGTCAATACGTAACATATCTTAGGGTGGTGCGGGAGATCCGGAGTATGTGGCCTGAAGCTACCTTGGCCGATGAACCGGATGCTACGTTGGATATAATATACGACACATCGGAGGGTGGGCATGAGGTCTCCAGGTTGTATGAGATGTTAATGACAAAGGTTGGGAAGGATTTGGGGCACTTGCGACTGGAATGGGAAGCAGAGATGGGGGCCCCGATGGCGGATGGGTTGTGGGAGCGCGCCTTGGGGTACCACAAAATGGTATCGAGGAACGCCAGGTTTAAGCAGATACAGCTCTATATTACGCACAGGGCATATATGACCCCCCTGAGAATATCCAGATTTCGGGATGCTGGGCGCCAGGCGTGCCCCAAGTGTAACGAAGAGAATGCGGACATGATACACATGTTCTGGGCGTGCCCAGTGATCGCAAGTTATTGGGGTGAAGTGGCGCAGAGGCTGGCGGGAAGGGGTATTACACTCGAAGTGGATTCAGCCTGGGCCTGTCTGCTGGGGGGGTATCCCAGAGCGCGTAAGCTCCGACACGTTGAGAAACTTAAAGATCTGGTTTATGTGCTTGCCAAACGTAGGATTGCCATGGGGTGGAAGGAATGTCATAAGCCACTAGTTGAGGTCTGGTGGCGAGATCTCCAAAAATGGGCAGATGCTGAGACAGCGGCGTGGCGGGATGCCAGTATGGCAGGGGAGGAGGAAGAAACGGGCTCCCTCACAGCATGGAAGTCATTGATGGCCGAGCTGTTTGGGACAGGGTCGGCCTCGGCTGGATCTGAGGGCGATGAGGCCCCACCGCACGGAGCGGATACCGATGGCGGACACCACACAGGCTCATACGGGGGAGGGTTGGGGATTGCATTTTTGTTGTTGTTTGGTATGTTTTATTTCTGTTGTGTTGTATTGTTGTTTGGTTTACTTAAAATAAAAATAAAAATATATTTAAAAAAAAAAAGTTCTTTCTGTTGACATTTCGTTTATTGAGAAGTCTTTTTTGTAATTTAGTTATTAGTTTTGTTAGTGGTTTCATTTTGTTTAACAATAAAATAAATAACTTTCTTTTGAGAAGAATTGCACTGTCTGTCAACGCTTCTAAGATTAATTACCTACGATAGGTTTTAAGGGTTGAACCTGGTTTTTCTCCTGTTTTTATAAGATTTTGAAGGACTCTGTGACGGAACATTTTGGGTAAAATACTTTTCTTGGTATGCTTACTTTGAACTTCATCAAGATTTATAGAAGCAGTTTTATCTGTAGTGATAGCTGATTTTTTGTTAATTGTTTTCTGGTTTGTTTTACATTTTGATAGAGGAGGCAAAGTTTTTCCACTTGAAACTTCTTTTGTTTCACTAAATGACTGTATTAGCTGTTTCGTTTCAACTTCTTTTACAAATTCCGCTAGATATGGATGCTTATGTTGGACACTTTTATTTTCATTTGCTCTACTTCTGTTTTGCTTTCTACGGACTTGACTTTTGGTAGGCATTCTTTAGGGTCTGTTGAAAAAAATAAAGAAGGTATGGGTTGGGGTGTTCTGCAATGTATGTGTGCTGTGTGCGTGAGTGTTTGAGTAAGATGATAAAGATGTATGTAATGGTGTGTGATTGTGCATTGGGAACTACAACTAGTAGGGATGGGTATTCTTGAATTTATATGCTACTAAACTGGGGTTCAGATGACAGAAACAAGTAAGCTAGTGGTGTGGAGAAGTACAAATAGTAAATCTAATGTATACAATTAAAACAGTTGTTTGTTTTATAATATCCAAATTGTAGCGGTTGAGTTGGGTAATTTGTGTGTCCAAAAATAGGAATTTGTCGGCCATTCTGTCTGTAAATCGTTTTTTAAGACATGGGGATTTTTGGACAGAATGGTGCACAATCTCTATTTTTAGGCACAGAAATAGCATGAATTAACTTAACAGTGTGTTTCAGTAATAATACAAATATTATTATGATATTCTACTTACTTTTTAAAAAAAATGAACAGGTTAATTCTTAGTTCTTCTTTGTTCTTCAAATTCGGTTGCTTCCGAAGAACCCCTGAAATTCGCCAGTTATGGTAAACTAAGCAACCATAACTCGCGCCACCACCGTGCACTGCTAAGACTAACACCCAGGACATCAAAGATGACATCACAAATGTCATTGATGATATCACTGATGACATCACATGTCTGGCTCCCCCTTTTTTCCTTTACTGACATATCTAGTCCACATGGTTTTCTTCAGTAACAGTCAGGAATTAAAAGTGGAAAAGGTAGTATATTTGTAGACTTATCCTTCAAGTATATTCTTACAATAATTCCCTTAGGGTCCAGTCATATCATATGAAACATATACATAGGGGAAGACACAAGCTTGAAAGACAGCAATCCTTTCTGTGTATTAAAATTATCAGTAGAGTTATCAGCACTTTCTGATAGTTTTGATTTTTTTTATTACTGTACTTTCCCTGTATATGCTCATATTTGTATATGTTGTACTCACACCATTTTCCTTAGGGTCCAGACACATCATGTGATATATATAGATAGGGTAAGTAACAGCTTTGAAACAGAGCAATCATTTCTCTGCATAAAGATAATCATGTTATGAACACTTTCTGCTACTATTGCTGTTTTTTTTTTCTTACGTCAATTCCCTTGTATATATTCATAATTGTATGTGGTGTTGTCTCTTTGTGATTTGTCTGTAATGATGCAATTATGTAGTAAGTGGGTTTTATTACCTACTTATCACAAGTTTCACTGTACGTAAAACTCTAATATGAAAACAGTTATCATTTCACTATTCAACATGGCAAGCTTATGAATATTGCACCTCCATCATGTATGCTGCACACAATGCCTATGTTTCTACATGAGTACCTTAGTATACTGGATTGAAGTTAATAATACAATGCTATTTATAACAATGCATATCTTAATGCACTGATTAGCACATGATATTTATTCCAATAATCTTTGACACTTTTTTTATTAACATTACACTACGAATCCCTTGTACAGACTTTTCATGAAAGGTAAATGCACATGTGATGTCATCAGTGATGTCATCAATAACATTTGTGATGTCATCTTTGATGTCCTGGGTGTTAGTCTTAGCAGTACACGGTGGTGGCGCGAGTTATAGTTGCTTAGCTTACCATAACCCTTTCTACTGAATTTGACGGTCCGCGGACATGTTCGGACAACAGTACCACCACCTAAGAACTCTGGGGGTTTGTGTAATTGTATATCATAACATAGGAACATTTAACAAATTAACAAAGCAGCACACATACAAAGTATATGTAGTAATACTTAAGAAATGTAACCCATTTATGTAACACACTAACCATTCATTTAAATACCAAAAGAAGATAAAGTGGCTTCCAACTAATTACCTCACAGACACTCCACAACTAACAGCAAGACCAGACGTATAGACTACTGATTACATATCTTACCAGAAATAGTAAGTGCACTTCATTTTACTCATATATTTATAAACTTTCTATATTAGAAAAAAAAAAAATATTACTTTTTTGTTTTCTCACAGAAATGTGTAGTACTCTGAACTGGCTAGAGGAGCATTTCCCACGAGACGAAATGTTAGAAGATGGTCCACCTAATGGTACACACTTTACTATATAAACCAATTAATAAATATTATTTTGTATACATTCAACATATACATTTTTTTTTTTTTTACAGACCATACAAAAATTGCAACTTCCAAAGAAAAAGAAGAAGTGGATAACACTCTTGAACACATTACCCACAAAATGGACCAACTTATGGCAAATTTTACGGATTTAAAGAACTTTGTGGAAGATCACCTAAAACCACCAACAACATACCATTGTCCCACCTGAACTTGTCCCCCCTCACCTTATCCCATTCATTTAACCCCAAACTCTCTCCAGGGACCACAACTTTTTGATGAGATTTCCATCCCTTCTTCACCTGATCCCGCTTATATTGAAAACTCTAATTCTCCTGTTATTGCTTCCGTTTCTGCCCCACCTTCTCAGTCATAAATTGTTTATATACATTAAATAAAATTACTTTTTTATATTGTGTTGCAATTACTTTCAGCTCTTTGTGGTAAAACCAATTTAGGTGTCCACGGACAGCGCGGTTGTCCTGAAATGTTTGTAAATAAACGAAAATGGAGGTGTGCTTGAGACGCTATATCTGTCCGTATTGTGCACAAGTAAATTAAACTGTGCTAAGAACAAACGGCTGTCCGTAACTGTTTGTTTTACGTGTGACGCACTTTTAGTTAGTTCAGGACCCGAACACTGTCCGTAGAACATCAACACGCATGCGCAAAACAATGTCCGTACATTGGGTGTCCTGCGGACAGCTGCTACCTTAGCGAACATGCTCATGAAACAATCATGTGACTGCGCCCACGCTGATCGCGTGTTCTGAATGCGGACACTGTTCGTGTCCCCGAACACTTTAAAAGTACATTTCCAAGTAATCCACAATATTCTCATTAAAAACTCAACATACCACAAATCCCACATGCTAATCCTAAATTTCCACATAGTTTTTGTGACTTTTTTAACCTTTTTTGGTGTTCGATCTGTCTTGCGGACGACGCGCATGTCTGCAAACCGCGCACAAGTACCCCTATAAAAGACCACGCACTAGAGCTCATTCTCATTGTGTTTCTACCTATTCCACAGAGCACACTGCATTTTGCTGCATACTTTGCAGATTTTGAGATTTCCATCTCCAAGACGATGACATCCATGGATCCACTATTGCCACCTGGTGCTACATCTGCCTCAGCACCACCTCCACCCCCTCCACCACCACCATCTCCCCAAGGGCCTGAAGAGGGGAACAGGAGTGAGGATACAGAGGAGGAAGAAGAGGATGACGAGAATGAGGTGAAGGAAATCCCTACTACCCGCCCTCGGCGTGATTCTTGGGTGTGGAGGTTGTTTACCGTTCATGGGAATGTTCCTAAGGCTCGTGCGAACCGTGTCACCTGCAATGAGTGCAAAATGGTACTCAGTCGCGGGAGGCATGATGCGTACAGCTTTGGGACCACGACCATGAAGCGACACCTGAACTCATTCCACACTGGGGCCATTCGCCAGGTTGTACCTTGCGAAGAGTGTAGTAGGTTGATTGCCTCTACTTCATCCTCCGTTTCTGATCCTGTCACCACAAGGAACACCTGTGTGGGACAGAGTCTTCCTCAAGCTGCCTCACAGGCCATACAGAATTCTGATGCCCCTTACCTTTCGAGGCTCACAGTTGTATGTATGTACTGTGACACAGTACTCTGCAGGGGGGAGCGACTTCGGAGTGCTTTTGAGACTATCGTATCAGAGCACGAGAAGACCTGCT
Source organism: Ambystoma mexicanum (assembly GCF_040938575.1). Classification (NCBI taxonomy): domain Eukaryota; kingdom Metazoa; phylum Chordata; class Amphibia; order Caudata; family Ambystomatidae; genus Ambystoma; species Ambystoma mexicanum. The sequence goes on from NC_090939.1 coordinate 535,860,416, forward strand.
CACTACCCAAATAAAACCCACTCTACATCTTCCTCTCTCAGCTCGCCCTTTCCTATCCCTGTGGTTGGTGTCCCCCCCTTTACCCTCCTTTCCCCTCCTCTCGTAGTGTGTCGTGTATAAAAAAGCAAAAAAAATGCAAAATAACAAAAATAAAAAAAAATAAGGCTCTTTTCAGAGCCGCCTTTCACAGTTAAAAAATAGAAGTGAAGATAAATAAAGCAGGGCCCTTTGTATATCTTAAAAGTCCGCAGACAGTTCGTGAACATTAAAGAAATTAGGGTACTACCCTATTGTAACCATTGCATTTTTCTCTGGGAGCAAGTGGTGGCTCTGAAAAGAGCCTTTGGGAGGGGTTTGTATGTCAAAAATTATAAATACTTAACACCTACTTCAAAATGGATGCTGTATTTCTAAAAAAGGTTGCAATGCATTTTGTACATTTCTCAGAAAAATCTGATTGCCAGCATAAGTAAGAAGGACTCCATCTCTGTGAAAAATGTATGTACTACGAAACATAATATTTTCATTGTGAAAAGAGGACATGCCAAAATCTCTTAGGAAGGCACAAACAGCCCTATTGCCATTACGCCTTGCTTTCTCCATTTGTGGACCACATGAGAAAGAACAAAGCCACATTTGTCTCTGCGCAATCCCTGAAAAAATTACTTTGGAGTTTGGAAACATGTCCATGATCTTCTGAAGTCCTTCTTTCATTGCAAATTGCAAAGAAATTCCAGACACATGTCCTAAACTGTTCCCTCCACAATGAATTACAATTATGTCTGGATGTTCCTCTATCTTCAAAGTTGCACAGAGAGGTAGCAAGTCCAACCACTTCATTCCATGCACTCCATGCCAGTGCACTTTCACATGTGGGAATCCAAGATCTATAGATACTCCACAGCTTTCTGCATGCACCTTCAACCAATGTATCCACGAGTCTCCCAAAATCCACACAATCTGTTTTTTGAAACACTCATCCATAGCTATCTGTTCTTCTCTCAGCAAAAGGAATATCTGAGAAAACCTCTCCTAGCACAACACACTCACTAAACTTTACTGACCAATCCCTTGCTACATTCAATCTCATTTGCATGCCTCCCCACCCCAAATTCCCTGCATGTAATACGCGATGTCCTAGAACTACTGCCATGTCCGCGAACATATCGTAAAATTGACAGCCCTTCTACCATTTCCACTTCACTCTCTGTACCATTCCCTCATTGGATGTAGCTAAGAAATCACATGACCATCCACCAATCAAATCCAAGACCTCTACATGTAACTGCATCATCATAGATCAGCATTGCAAATGTACGTTGAATCTCTCGGAGTACAAGTCTCATACCATTCGCAAGCACGATCTACGAGAAATACTATACAAGTCTCTAAGATTTCTACTTGCAGCTTCGTCCATATCCATAGGCATGAACACAAACTACAGGTATGCATATTTTATATACAGTACATGAACACATTTTCTAACCGACTTTTACCTTGTATAATCTGTAAAATGAATCTACGATCATTTTTTCATTGTCCTAAAATGAACTGTGACTTACAAACCTTTATACCGTTTAATTTCTTCATACACACACACACACACGCAAATAATGTTAAACCAACATTTTTGAAATAAAATATATAGACTACATATAATCAAACAAAATTATATGCACACTCTATGATCAAATCTCAAACAATAATATTTGTACAAACACATAATTGGTTTTAATTTTTTCAATTTATATAATTACTTACATTTATATAGGACAAGCAGGCTATGACATTGACTCACTATTACGCGGAAAAGCAGGCTATGACATTGACTCACTATTACGTGGAAAAGCTTAGTTACAGGAATAGTGGTATACAGTGCTACATTATGAATTTCACAAGCCATAGTAAAGAAAAGTTCTTTCCTACAGTTAGTCATAAAATAGTTTTAATGTTTTTGAGGAAGGCGCTGAGCATTTCAATTTAAAAAATCTATGTCTAAATTAAAAACAGTGCTATATACAAACCAAATTACTAATTTCTTTCTTTTACAATTGCAGTGAAGACCATTCTCCAGAAAAGAAGCAGGCGAATTTGAAGTACAAAGAACAACTAAGAAACAAACTGCTCATTTTAGAAAAAAAGTAAGTAAAATGTTACCATAATATTTGAATTATTACTCAAACACACTGTAAGGTTAATTCATGCTATTTCTGAGCCTAAAAATAGAGATTCTGCACCATTCTGACCAAAAATCCCCCCGTCTTAAACAGTGATTTACTGGCAGAATGGCCCACAACTTCCTATTTTTCGACACACAAATTACCCAGCTCAGCCGCTAGAATTTAGATGTTGTAGAACAAACAACTGTTTTAATTGTATAGCTTTATATAAACTATTTATACTTCTCCAAACCACTGGCTTACTTTTTTCTGTCATCTGAACCCCAGTTTAGTAACACATTAATTCAAGAATACCCATCCCTAGTAGTTGTACTTCCCAAAGCACAATCACACACCATTACATACATCTTTATCATCTTACTCAAACACTCATGCACACAACACACATACATTCCAAAACACCCCAACCCATACCGACTGTGATTTTTTCAACAGACCCTAAAGAATGCCTACCAAAAAGCAACTCCGTAGAAAGGAAAGCAGAAGAAGAGCAAATGAAAAGAAAACTCTCCAAAATAAACATCCATCTATAGCAGAATTTGTAAAAAAAAAGTTGAAACACAACAGCTAATACAGTCATGTAGTGAAACAGAAGAAGTTTCTAGTACAAAAACTTTGCCTCCTCTATCAAAAAGTAAAACAAACCAAAAAACAATTAACAGAAAATCAACTATCACTACAAATAAAACTTCTTCTACAAATCTTGACATAGTACAAAGTAAGAATACCAAGAAAAGTATTTTAGCCAAAATGTTCCGTCACAAAGTCCTTCAAAATCTTTTGAAAACAGGAGAGAAACCAGGTTCAACACTTCAAACCTATCGTAGAAAAGTAATCTTAGAAGCGTTGATAGACAGTGCAATTCTTCTCAAAAGAAAGTTATTTATTTTAGTGTTAAACAGAATAAAACCACTAACAAAACTAATAACTAAATTACAAAAAAGACTTCTCAATAAACAAAATGTCAACAGAAATAACTTCTTAAATATCTGTGGAGGTGAATGGAGTCACACTACAAGCACAGAACCATACTTTAATGAAGAAGCGTACAAATAAAAGCAAACAAATCCAATTGCCATACATAGCAGTGGTCGAGGTTATGAACAAGTTAATAATACCATAATGGAACAAGAAGTACTCCTTACAGAAATATGCCCTGAAAACGTAGATTTACCCCTCCATTCAACTGAATCAGAACATCTAGTGTACAAATGGCCATGCACGTCAATGTGTAACATTCCCAAAAAAATGTTCAAGTCTTTAAGCCAATTCCTCAATCAATATGTGAAAAGCAAAGACAAAATCAAAATTAAACTACTGCAAAATATGGTTGCTTGTCCAGTACGCAAGTACACAGCACTACAAGGACATTCATTGGCCTGCATTACAGGACCCACTTGCAAAACAACCTTCCATGATATCAAAAGGATATCAACACATCATGCAAGTATAAGAAATCTAGTTTATAAACTGTACTATGCTAAAAGTCCTGCTTTAGCACTAGCCCATTTAAATAACATTATTCTACATGGTACAGCAAAAGACCTACTAAAATAAATCGACTATATTCAGACAAAACATTTTGGAAGTGAAACCCACTTACAAGATGAATTAGCTGTAAACCAACTTTGTAACAATTCTGCACATGGCAACCTTTCACTACACACATACAAAAAAGAAATACTAAAATTTGAAAGTACTTCAGCTGAAGTACCAAACCACGTGTGTGTATGTTGCCGCAGAACTTTTTATAAAAGTAACACAAAAACTGTAGACCTATCATACAAAAGAGAAGATAATGAAGAATCTAAATGGTTTGAATTAGCACTCTACCTTATAGCAGAAAACAAATACGAAATAACTGACCCCATAATACTTTGCAGTTACTGCACTACAAAACTAGACAACAACCAAACTCCTTCACGTGCTATCACAAATAACTTGGAATTATATCCACTACCAAAACCCCTTCAACAACTTAATTTATATGAGAGCATCATAATTCAAACAGTGCACCCATGTCAAGCAATAATACGCCTTCAACCAAAAACTGCAAAATTACCTCCCTCTGAATTAGTGAAAGGTATTTGTGGAAAAGTAGTGTATTTACCATTAGATCTAAAAGAAAATGTGCACACTCTAGGAGTGCAACGTCCAATGCAACACTCTTTAATTATCTTGGCAAATGGAGTACCTACAAAAGACAAAGAAATTTGGCAACAACTGGTAGATTTACATAAAGTTAGAGAAGCCCTGCAATATCTTAAAGAGAATCATGAATACTACAAAGAAATTAATATTGAAGAAAACTTGAAAGAAACAACTGAAATAATTCAAGAGAAACAAGAAGCTGGTCAATTTGAGCTCCTAGATCCTGCTACAATATCAAACACTTTAGACCATTATACAATTCATCCATTGCATTCTAATGACACAATAGAAGATGCACTGGAAACGTACCAAATGTGTCAAACAAAAGGATCACCAATCAGCATATGGGAAAAAAGTATAGGAGCATGTGCTTTTCCTCTACTGTTTCCGACTGGCAAAGGAGGAAGATACGATGATAGACGTATTCAAATATCAGCATCAGAATATCGCTCATTACGAATGTATTCTGAAAATCCCAGATTTCGACAAAATGTGGAATACATATTCCACCTACTCTTTGAAAGTGAACTAGAAAACCTTATGTTACGGAGTTGCACACATATTAAAATCAGGATCACACTTTCAAAATATGACAACTACACAATTATTACGAAAAGTTCAACAAAAAGATGAGGTTTTACAAGCAAATCTTACAAATCTATTAGCAAATATGCGTGGTACTAAAGAGTACTGGTTTCGACGTCATGGAGATGTACGTTGTATGATCAGAAACCTTGGCCCACCCACTTGGTTTGTTACATTAAGTTGTGCAGAATATGCATGGGAAGATTTACATGCTTTCCTACGCATATCAAACGAAAACAAAACAAACATAGATATACTAACACCTGGAGAACTTTGTTCTTTGGATCCTGTTCATGTTTCAAGATATTTTCACCATGGCTTCATTGCTATGCTACATTTTATTTGTAATAAAACTGTTCCTCCCCTTGGAGAAGTGCAACACTTCTTTTGGAGAAAAGAATACCAAGCCAGAGGAGCAACACATGTCCACATGCTTTTATGGATTAAAGATGCCCCTAAATTTGGTCAAGACAGTGATGCCACTGTTTTACAGTTTATTGAAAAATATGTTACTTGTGAAATTCCATCAGAATCCACAAATAGTGATCTTCATGCAAAAATTTTACAATTCCAAAGACACAAATGTGGCAAATATTGTCATTGCAAATACAAAAACAAAGGAAAATACTACACCAAATGCCGATTTGGTTTCCCTAGACCAGTTACAAATACAGGTCAAGTGAATAACCTCATGTCTTCAGTTAGACATAGTGTTAAAGGTAAGTCACCTAAAAATACATATTGCATAAAAAGCAAAGAATAAGAAAAATATATCAGTGATTACAATGCAATCATTGCCCACTAATGGAATGCAAACATAGACGTGCAGTACATTGCAGACAATTCTACTGCAGTTGCACGATATGTCACAGCATACTTAACCAAATCAGAAAAGACAGAGCTCCAAGACCTCTGGAATGACCTGTCATCAGATAAAACAGTGTCTCAGAAATTATACAACTTGGGCATAAAAATGCTGTCCCATAGAGAATGTGGATCCTATGAAGCGGCTGATCGATTAACTGGTACTGCATTGTATGGTAAATCTGCAAATATAGTATGGCTAAGTCTTGGCCCCGCTAAATCTAGAAAAAGAGTTCTAAAATCATACAAAGATATAGAAACAATAGCCAAACATGATCCCAACAGCCAAGACATTTTAAAAAACAATTTATTGTACACATACTACCCAAACAGAAGTAATACTTTGGAAACCATGTGTCTATACCACATAGCCCAAAACTACACATACAAAAATAATATAAAACCTGATGAACAAAACCGTAAATACAAAGTGACAAACTTTGAAGACAGCTTAGTAAAACTCACCAAACCAAATTTAATTAATCATATCAAATTGTCATTAAAGACTCCTCAACATAAAGAAGTATATTACATGTCCCTGCTACAACTCTTTAAACCATGGAGAAAAGAAGAAGAAATACTAGGTAACTATGACTCATATGACGACGCTTTCAAAGCAAATGAAAGCAGTATAACTGATGTAAACTTTGCACAGTACAAAACAATGTTCACAATGAACAGCAACACGAAGAAGAACTCCAGGCCCAACTAGATAAGGACACTCCTGACAGTAGTTAACCTTCTGTCACAGGAAGCCAAGAACCACTGGGAGACCAACTAATAACAAATGAGGCAGAATTAGCTATGATAGAAGTAGAAAAAAACATGTGTCAGTATGAAGATAAAGAAGACTTAACTATACTACAATCAAAGCTAAACAATGAGCAACATAGGATTTTTCAAGAAGTAACAAAAGAAATTGCACAAGGTGTACAACATGAAAACAAAGAATGCACCTGTCAAAATTACAAACCTATACTATTGTATGTCAGTGGTGAAGCTAGTTCTGGCAAAACATTCCTAATCAAAATCATCAATAGGTTCCTTCAACAATTGACAAACAACAAACTGTCAGCTGTTGACACTGACACCACAGGTTTAGCTGCCTACAACATAGGTGGTGTCACTTTACACCGATTACTACTCCTGCCAGTAGAACACCAAAACAAATTAGATTAATACAAACTTTCTGCAGAAGCTGCAATGGAACTAAGCAGAGTATTGAAACAAATTAAAATGCTACTAATAGATGAAGTGAGCATGGTGTCCAACCTAATGTTGGCTTTGATTCACCTCAGATTACAAGAAGTACTCAAAACAAACTATGAAGAGCTCTTTGCAGGAAAACACATTATTGTTTTCGGAGATCTTCAATTGACACCAGTAAAAGGTGAGCCTATTTTTAAAACATTAGGACACACACTCTGAAGTAAAACTGTTGGCAGCATAGGAAATGTCAACCTTTGGCAACATTTCCAATACAGAGAATTAACAGAAAACATGCGCCAATCTGCCGATCTCACTTATGCCAACATCTTAAAAAGTATCAGAGTTGGTATACTTTCTAAAGAAGCAGAAGCAATATTGAAAACCCGGCACATTCATGCACTTTATGGTGATAATGCATGTGCTACAGATGTTATGGAATTAGCCCACAAAAATGTCAATTGTATGGCCATGATGCCAACTCTTGCAAGCTGTTTCAAAATCAATGAAATAATGTTAAATAAAGAAATGCAACGAATAATGGAAATTAGCACCACAGACAAACTAGATGTACATGGAATGACACTATCCATGTGTGACCAAGCCACAACAAGACTAAATAGTTTAGAAAAATCAATCTCAAACACAGCAGACTTGGAAAAGATATTAAAATTATCCTTAAATTGCAGAGTAATGCTGAAACGTAACCTTGACGTGGACCAAGGACTAGTTAATGGAGCACTGGGTACAGTTGTTGGCTTTCAAACATACCCACGTGACAACAAAATTCAGTTTGTCAATATTCTCTTTGACAAACTTTCAGAAGTAAAAAGAATAGGACGCTCAACAGCTCGATTCCTTCTCTTCAAAGACATGTATGTATGCAGAGAACAATTTTCTCTAACTCTTGCATACGCAGTCACCATTCATAAATCACAAGGTCTTACCCTAGACAAAGCAATGATAGACATTGGTAACACAGTCTTTAAAGAAGGCATGATCTACGTAGCACTATCACGCTTACGTACACTTGACGGTCTATTTCTAATCAACTGTGATGCAAGTAAAATAAACGCTGATATTCCTTGCATTTTAGAATACAATAGACTTTGTTCACTATACACTCCGCATCTAAACACATATTCCGTTCCACAAAAAGTAAAACATTATAAAAGAAAAATAAATCAAACAGAAAAGCAACAGGATGTCACTGCAAATCCTCCAAAGAGAGTAAAAGAAAGTAATACTTCATCAAGTGCCACAAGCAAAAAAGAATCAATTAGGGAAAGTAAACCAGGTACTTCTTCAAAGAAGGAAGACAAACTCCAAAAAAAGCAGTCAGATACAGAACTACCTGGTCCATTTAAACTCTCAAATATAGTTGGTGTAAGTTGCTACGCAAATGTAGCAATGAATATTCTATTTCAATTACCAACAATTGTTGCGAACATTTACTTGCACAGTACAGACCCATTGTGTTTGCAAAGGTTAGTACTTCACAGAAATGCAGCAAACAATCCTGACAACACGTATAGTGTTTATGGAATAAGACAACAATTGGACTACTGTGCTGGAATGGTGAAATTCACTATAAACTCACAGGAAGATCCACAAAAACTTCTAATGTACTTACTATTAGGACTGGAAAACAAAAACATACCTATAAATGAAATCTTCCAGATTTCATACATGTGGAAACATACATGCACTCTCTGCAACAATGTGACACAAGAACAAATCCCCAATTAACACTTTGTGTATAAATCAATACCTAATTGTGAATCCGTTCCATTTCAGCAACTTGTACAAAATGCAAACCATGGTATATTATGTTCGACCTGCAATTCAGATAATCGCTCCACGTTAGTAATGCAAACACATAGTAAATACGTAATACTAATGCTTCTACGTTACAATGCAGATGGTACCAAAAACAACTGCAAGCTGACTGGATTCACACATGGTCAAATATCACTTGGTAGGAAAACCTTCACAACAATAGGTATAATCTACCACGCAGGAGCCACAACCAATTCAGGGCACTACACTGCATATATCAAAAAAAAATGTGGATGGGTGAATGTAATGATAGTACCATTACTCTAAAGCAGCGATTACCAGCAAATCTTACAAACGCTTATTTAATGTTCTTAAAAACAAAATTTGATAACTAAACTGTACTAAAACCTTAAGTACACTTGTAGTAAAAAAATATAAACTGTCACAATAGTCCAAAAGCTATCTAACTGCCCAAAGATGCTACAACAACTAATCAGATGAATTAATACCACTCAAATAGAGAAAAAAACAGACAGTAAGAATACGCCAATTGGTATCTAACTGTCCCAAAATTTAGAAATATCCAAACAGATAAATCAATACCACGAATTTATATAAAAAAATAAACAGTTAGAATACGCCTACTGGTATCTAACTGCTCCAAAATTTTACAATATCCAAACAAATACCTAATATCGTACTGCTCCCAAAAACTGGAACAATCCGATGTATAAAGCATTAGCCAGAAACAACAAGTAAACACTGAAAACAAACAAACAAATAAACTGTAGCATAACACAAAAAGTTTTTTATTTAATCCAACATGGATTTTTTTCCTCCCACAGACCCAATGATTTTTGCAACAAACACAGAAACTGAGCAAATTGCACAGTACTCTGGTTTGTCATCTACTAAATATGAGGGTAAAAAAAAAGAAGAAAATGTCTTTATAAAATACTAATAATAACATGCTATTTTCTTTTATCACAGAAATGAACAAGAAAAACATAGACTCCCGTTACTAAACCAAATAGTAAGTATAACATGATAAATACAACCATCGCAGCATATCACACCCATACTGGCTTATAACAATGTTCCTTATAAATTTGTTTTTGACCCAAAGTTATAAGCCACTATGAGTGTGATATGCTGCGGTGCTTGTGGCCAGAGCATAGACTCTTGGGTGCATGGCAAATGAGTATGATATGCTGCGGTGGTTGTGGCCAGGGCATAGAGTCGTGGGTGCATGTAACATTCTATACCCTGGCCACAACCACCGCAGCATATCACACCCATAGATTCAAGCATTGCAACCATTTTAATGTCCGCGGACAAAAGGAAGTTCCAAGAACACATTCAACTTGCCAGAGGACGATACGGACAGCGTCCTCAGGACACCCCCATTTTCTTTATGTACGAACATTTCAGGACAATGCGAGTGTTCTTAGAACACTTTCAGCTTGACAACGAGCAATACAGACAACGTCTTCAGGACACCCCCTGCGAACATTCCAGGACCCCACAAGTCTTCTTAGAACACTTTCAACTTGACACCAAATCCATTCTGCTTATTTACGAACATTTCAGAACAGCCGTGTTGTCCGCAGACAAATCAAACACAACAAAAGTTTCTAGCACATATATAAAACAGAACATTGAACCTATCTCATACTCCCCCACCCTCCCCAAACACTCTTACACACCAACACACTCCACTAAATACAATTTTTAATCCAAGTTTCACCGCGCTGTCCGCGGTCGTCCGTGAATGCAAGATGGCGGGCGCCACAGAAAATCTGATGCGCTTCATGCACCACGCCGTCCAATCAGCAAACATGTCGCATGTCGGCGGACATCACGCAAGCCGCTCGGCCAATCAGGGCACTGGCCGCGGAGCGAACCGGGAAGTCCATCCGCGGAGCGAACGGAGATATCACTAATTTTTTTGCCTTACATTTTGGTCATTTTAAAAAACAACTACTGGACGTATTTACACCAAATTTGCAAAAGCACGCTTTTGGGACCAAGCCCCCGCTCCTGCTGAAAATTTGGTGTAAATCCGTCCAGCGGTTTGGGCTGTAGGCATGCGCAAAGTTTTTTCCCATTATGTCTATGGGAAAAAACAAAAGTTTTGGGACCCCCCTATAACTTTGCCCCCCTGGACCAAACCTCTCCAAACTTTGCAAAATAATTCAGAGTGGGCCATATACTTTTTTTATAAGCCTCCCAAAAAATGCTCTTCCTATGGAAACACCAACTTAACCTACCGCGTCCATGTAATATATATATATATATAAATATATATAAATATATATATATATATATATTCAGTGAAAAAACTTTGTTAAAGGGACGTTATGGTTAAGTTGCGCTACTAAAAACCTATGAAATTCAGTGAAAAAAACGTTGTTAAAGGGACGTTATGGTTAAGTTGCGCTACTAAAAACCTATGAAATTCAGTGAAAAAACTTTGTTAAAGGGACATTATGGTTCCAAGTAAAACCGAAAAACCCTTGAAATTCGCCAGTTATGGTAAGCTAAGCAACCATAACTCGCACCACCACCGTGCACTGCTAAGAATAACACCCAGGACATCAAAGATGACATCACAAATGTCATTGATGACATCACTGATGACATCACTTGTCTGGCTCACTATTTTTTCTTTTGCTGACATATCTAGGCCACATGGTTTTCTTCAGTAACAGTCAGAAACTAAGAATTTTATTTTATTTGTAGACATATCCTTCTAGTAGGTTCTTACAGTAATTCCCTTAGAGTACAGTCACATCATATGAAACATATACATATGGGAAAACACAAGCTTGAAAGACAGCAATCCTTTTTGTGCATAAAGATAATCACTAGACTTATAGCACTTTCTGATAGTTCTGTTGTTTTTTTATGGCTGTACTTTCCCTGTATATAGTCATATTTGTATACATTGTACTCACACTACTTTCCTTAGGGTCCAATCACATCAAGTGATACATATACATAGGGTAAATAGCAGCTTTGAAACAGAGCAATCATTTATTTGCATGAAACTAATTAGTTAAGTTATGAATTGTTTCTGCTACTACTTGTGCTTTTTTGCTAACTTCACTTTCCCTGTATATACCCATATTGGTATGTGTTCTTGTGTCTTTGTGTTTTGTCTATAGTAATGCAAGTATGTAATACATGGGTTTTATTAGCTATTTATTACATATTTCACAGTACACAAAAACCTATTAAGAAAACAATTATCATTTCATTATTCAACATATTAACATTACGAATATCATACCTTCATCTTGTACCCTGCACACAATGTTATGTTTCTGTATGAGTAGCTTAGTATACTAGATAGAACCCCATAATAGGATGCTATTTATATCAATGCATCGTTCAATGCACTTATTAGGGTATATTTCTTGCAATGATTCTTGACACTTTTTTCGCAACATAATAAGAATCCCTTCTACACATATTTCATGAGAAGTACATACACATGTGATGTCATCAGTGATGTCATCAATGACATTTGTGATGTCATCTTTGATGTCCTGGGTGTTCATAGGTTTTTAGTAGCGCAACTTAACCATAACGTCCCTTTAACAAAGTTTTTTTCACTGCATTTCATAGTTTTTTAGTAGCACAACTTAACAATAATGACTTTGAATACATGTCATATGGAACTGACTAGATCTCTTCTTATGAACTTGATGTCCGCGAACTTATTTAATGTTCGCGGACATGTTCGGAGAACAGTACCACTACCTAAAAACTGTGGGGGGAGGGGGTGGTGGGGTATGTTTGATTGTTATATCATAATATAGGAACATTTAACAAATTCAAAAAGCAGCACACAAACACATTATATATAGCAATACATAAGAAATGTAACCCATATATGTAACACACTAACCATTCATTTAAATACAATATGTTCTGAAATGGAATATACCACAAGAAGATAAATTGGCTTCCAACATAATTACCTCACAGACACAACAGAACTGAGAACAAGACCAGACCCACTGAATACATAGGACTTATCTTACCACAAATAGTAAGTGTACTTCATTTTACTCATATATTTATAAACTTTCTGTATTAGATTAAAAAATATATTATCTTTTTTTTTTCTCAAAGAAATGTCTAGTACTCTGGAATGGCTAGAGGACAATTTCCCACATGAAGAAATGTCACAAGATAGTGAAACTAATGGTAAACACTTTATAATATAAACCATTTATTTATTATTTTTTTTATATACATTTAACATATATATTATTTTTTTGTACAGAGCATACCAGAATAGAAAAAACTTCAGAAAACCCTGTTATGGATAACAGTCTTCACAATATAGAAGAAAAAATGGATGTATTGTTGGCAAATTTACTAATTTAAAAACTTTTGTAGAAAATAATTTCAAACCAAAAACCTCGTACCATTGCCCCACATGTACTTGTCCCTCCTCACCATATCCCAGTCAATTATCCCAAACCCTCTCCATAATCCAAAACGTTTTGATGAGGTTTCCATCCCTTCTTCACCTAATACCAATCATGTTGAAACCCCAAATTCTCCTGCTTTTGTTTCTGTTTCTGCCTCACCTTCTCTGTCATAAATTATTAATATATGTTAAATAAAGTTTAATTTTTATATTGTATTGTGAATAGTTTCCGTTTTTTTTTTAAAAACAATAAAAGTGTCCGCGGACAGTGCAAGTGTTCTGAAATGTTCGTACATAAACGAAAATGGAGGTGTCCTGAAGAACACCACACCTGTTCGTACTGTTCGCTAGCAAGTTCAAACTGTTCTAAGAACACACGTGGTGTCCTGAAATGTTCGTAAAGAAACAAAAATTAAAGTGTTCTAAAGAACACTATATCTGTCCGTAATGTTCGCTATCAACTTAAAACTGTCCTAAGAACACAATTGGTGTCCTGAAATGTTCGTAAATAAACGAAAATGATGTGTCCTGAACAACAGTACAACTGTTCGTAGTGTTCGCTAGCAACATGAAACTGTACTAAGAACACACGCGGTGTCCTGAATTGTTCGTAAACAAACAAAAATTAAAGTGTCCTAAAGAACACTATACCTGTCCGGTACTGTTCGCTAGCAAGTTCAAACTGTTCTAAGAACGCTATTGGTGTCCTGAAATGTTCGTAAGTAAACGAAAATGGAGGTGTCCTGAAGAACACTATACCTGTTCGTAGTGTTCGCTACCCAATTGAAACTGTTCTAAGAACACAATTGGTGTCCTGAAATGTTCGTACATAAACTAAATTACACGTGTCCTGAAGAACACTATATCTGTCCTTACTGTTCGCTACCAAGTTTAAACTGTTCTAAGAACACACGCAGTGTCCTGAAATGTTCGGTTCACATGTGACGCACTTTTAATTACTTCAGAACCCGAACAGTGTCCGTAGGACATCAATGCGCATGCGCTAACCAATCTCCGTGCACTTGGTGTCCTGCGGACAGGCGCTTCGTTCAAGGACTATTTCGCAAACGGATCATATGACCGCGCCCACGCTCATCGTGTGTCCTGAAATGCGGACACTGTTCGTGTCCCCGAACAATTTAAAAGTACATTTTCAGTTAATCCATAATATTTTTCAATAATATCTCACCATGGCACAAGTCCCACATAGCAATCTTGAGTTTCTATATACCTTTTGAAACTTTCCGATCCTTTTTTTGTGTTCGATCTGTCCGCGGACAGTGCGCATGTCCGCGGGCTGCGCACAAGCACCCCTATAAAAGACCACGCCCAAGAGCTTATTCCCATTGTGTTTCTGGCTATTCTTCAGAACACAGTGATTTTTCCTGCCACCTGCAGACTACACCATCATCAAGATGGCATACTTGGCTGCTGAACTGCCACTTGGTGCTGCACCTGCTTCAGCACCACCCCCACCCCCTCCACCACCACCACCTCCCCAAGGGCCTGAAGAAGGGAACAGGAGTGAGGATGCGGAGGAGGAAGAAGAGAATGATGAGAATGAGGTAGAGGAAATCCCTATTACCCGCACTAGGCGTGAGTCTTGGGTGTGGCGGTTATTTACCATTCATGGGAACGGTCCTAAGGCTCGTGCGAACCGTGTTACCTGCAATGAGTGCAAAATGATACTCATTCGCGGGAAGCACGGTAAGTACAGCTTTGGGACCACTACTATGAAGCGACACCTGAGGTCATTTCACTCTGGGGCTATTTTCAGGGTTGTACCTTGCGAAGAACGTAGCAGGTTCATTTCCTCTACTTCATCCTCTGTTTCTGATCCTGTCACCACACGGACCACCTCTGTGGGACAGCATCTTTCTCAAGCTGCCTCACAGGCCATACAGAATGCTGATGACCCTTACCTTTCGAGGGTCACAGTTGTATGTATGTACTGTGACACAGTACTCTGCAGGGGGGAGCGACTTCAGAGTGCTTTTGAGACTATCGCCTCAGAGCACGAGAAGACCTGCTCACTACCCAAATAAAACCCACTCTACATCTTCCTCTCTCAGCTCGCCCTTTCTTATCCCTGTGGTTGGTGTCCCCCCCTTTACCCTCCTTTACCCTCCTCTCCTAGTGTGTCGTGTCTGAAAAACCAAAAAAAATACAAAATTGCAAAAATCAAAAAAAAATAAGGCTCTTTTCAGAGCCGCCTTTCCCAGTTAAAAAATAGAAGTGAAAATAAATGAAGCAGGGCTCTTTGTATTTTTTAGAAGTTCGCGGACAGTTCGCGAACATTAAAAAAATTGGGTTGCTACTCCTTCACAAACATTGTAATTTTCTCTGGAAAGAAGTGGTGGCTCTGAAAAGAGCCTTTGGGTGGTATTTGTAAGTCAAAAATTGTAAATGCTTAACATCTACTTCAAAATCGATGTAATTCCAAAAAAGGTCGCAATGCATTTTGTACATTTCTCAGAAAAATCTGATTGCCAGCATAAGTAAGATGGACTCCATCTCTGCGAAAAATGTATGTACTACAAAACATAATATTTTCATTGTGAAAAGAAGACATGCCAAAATCTCTTAGAAAGCCACAAACAGCCTTATTAACATTGCGCCTTGCTTTTTCCATTTGTGGACCAAATGAAGAAGAACGAAGCCACATTTGTCTCTGCGCAATCCGTGAAAATATCACTTGAGAATTAGGAAACATGTCCATAACCTTCCTAAGTCCTTCTTTCATAGCAAATTGCAAAAAAATCCAGTCACATGTCCTAAACTGTTCCCTCCACAATGAATTACAATTATGTCTGGATGTTGCTCTGTCTCCAAAGTAGCACAGAGAGGTAGCAAGTCCAACCACTTCATTCCACGTACTCCATGCCAGTGTACTTCCACATGTGGGAATCCAAGATCTACAGCTACTCCACAGCTTTCTGCATGCACCTTCAACCAATGTATCCACGAATCTCCTAAAATCCAAACAATCTGTTTTCTGAAACACACAGCCATAGCTATCTTTTGTTCTCTCAGCAAAAAGAGTATCTGAGAAAATCTCTTCTGGCACAACACACCCACCAAACTTTCCTGACCAATCCCTTTCAGTGCTTATTCTCATTTGCATGACTTCTGAACCCAAAAATCCCTGAATGTAACTCCTGATGTCCGCGAACTACCGCCATGTCCGCGGACATATCGTAATATGAACAGCCCTTCTACCATTTCCACTACACTCTCTCTGCCATTCCCTCATTGGATGTACCTCAAAAATCACATGACGATGCACCAATCACATTCAAGACCTCTACATCTAACTGCATCATCATAGATCAGCACTGCAAATGTACTCTGAATCTCTCTGAGTACAAGTGTCATATCATTGGCAAGCAGCATCTACCAGAAATACTGTACAAGTCTTCAAGATTTCTACTTGCAGCTCCATGCATATCCATATGCATGAACACAAACTTCAGGTATGCATATTTTCTGTATAGTAGATGAACACATTTTCAAACAGACTTTTACCTTGTAAAATCTGTAAAATTAATTTACTGTACTTTTTTCAATTTCCTAAAATCAACTATCACTTATAAACCTTTATACTTTTTACTTTCTTTATACACACACACTCAAATCATGTTAAACTAACATTTTTTAAATGAAATATATAGACTACATATATTCAAACAAAATTGCATGCAAACACAATCTATGTTTAAACCTTTATAAAAATACTTATACAATTTCATATTTTTTGTTTTTATTTATTTATTTACTTAATTACTTTAAATTAGACATGACATTGAGGCGCTATTACCTAGAACAGTTTACTTACAGAAATAGTGGTATTCACTAATATATTATAAATTTCACAAGACATAGTAAAGATATTTTTTTTTGCTAGAGTCAGTCATTCAATACAATTTGTTCATTAAGAACATATCATATGTACTGAACTGATGCAATGTATCTTATGTAAATAAATTAGTTTAATGGTTTTACAGAAGGCACTGAGGATTTCAATTAAAAAAATCAATATCTAAATTAAAAACAGTGCTATATACAAACAAAGTTACTAATTTGAAGCTTTTACAATTGCAGTGAAGACCAGTTTCCTGAAAAGAAGCAGCCGAATTCGAAGAAGAAAGAAAAACTAAGAAGTTACCTGTTAATTTTAAAATAAAAGTAAGTAAAATATCACCATAATATTTGTATTATTAATCAAATATACTATAACGTTAATACGAGCTATTTCGGTTTCTAAAAATAGAGATTTTGTACCATTTTGTCCAAAAATGTCCATGTCTTAAACAGCGATTTACAGCCAGAATGGCCCACAAATTTCTATTTTTGGACACACAAATTACCCAACTGAACCACTACAATTTTCATATTATAGAACAAATAACTGTTTTAATTGTATACATTAGATTTACTATTTGTACTTTTCCACACCATTAGCTTACTTTTTTTTTGTCATCTGAACCCCAGTTTAGTAACACATAAATTCAAGAATACCTATCCCTACTAGTTGTAGTTCCCAATGCACAATCACACACCATTACATACATCTTTATCATTTTACTCAAACACTCATGCACACAGCACACATACATTCCAGAACACCCCAACCCATATCTTCTTTATTTTTTTCAACAGACCCTAAAGAAGTCCGTAGAAAGCAACTCAAAAGTAGAGCAAATGAAAATAAAGGTGTCCAACATAAGCATCCATCTCTAGCAGAATTTGTAAAAAAAGTTGAAACAAAACAGCTAATACAATCATTTAGTGAAACACAAGAAGTTTCAAGTACAACAACTTCGCTTCCTCTATCAAAATGTAAAACAAACCAAAAAACAATTAACAGAAAATCAGCTATCAGTACAGATAAAACTACTTCTTCAAATTTTAACATAGTGCAAAGTAAGCATACCAAGAAAACTATTTTAGCCAAAATATACTGTCACAAAGTCCTTCAAAAT
The DNA here is from genome assembly GCF_040938575.1 of Ambystoma mexicanum. Lineage (NCBI taxonomy): Eukaryota > Metazoa > Chordata > Amphibia > Caudata > Ambystomatidae > Ambystoma > Ambystoma mexicanum. The sequence continues at coordinate 535,878,607 of NC_090939.1, forward strand.
CTTATAAAAACAGGAGAGAAATCAGGTTCAAAGCTTAAAACCTATCGTAGGAAATTAATCTTAGAAGCATTGATGGACAGTGCAATTCTTCTCAAAAGAAATGTATTTATTTTACTGTTAAACAAAATGAAACCACTAACAAAACTAATAACTAAATTACAAAAAAGACTTCTCAATAAGCGAAATATCAACAGAAAGAACTTCTTAAGTATCAGCAGAGGTGAATGGAATCACACTACAAGCACAGAACCATATTTTAATGAAGAAGCGTACAAACAAAAGCAAACGAATACAATTGGCATAGATAGCAGTGGTCGAGGTTATGAAAAAGTGAATAATACCATGATGGAACAAGAAGTACTTCTTACAAAAATATGCCCTGAAAACCTAGAATTACCCCTCCATTCAACTGAATCAGAACGTCTAGTGTACAAATGGCCATGCACGTCAATGTGTAACATTCCCAAACAATGTTTCAAATCTTTACGCCAATTCCTCAATAAATATGTAAAAAGCAAAGACAAAATCAAAATTAAATTACTACAAAATATAGATACCTGTCCAGTGCGCAAGTACACAGGACTACAAGGACATTCATTGGCCTGCATTACAGGACCTACTTGTAAAACCACTTTCCATGATATCAAAAGGATATCAACACATCATTCAACTATAAGAAATCTAGTCTATAAACTGTACTATGCTAAAAGTCCTGCTTTAGCACTAGCAAAGTTAAATAACATCCTTCTACATGGTACAGCAAAAGACCTACTTGAAGAAATTCACTATATCCAGATAAAATATTTTGGAAGTGAAAGCCATTTACAGAATGAAATAGCTTTAAACCAATTAAGCAACAATTCTACACATGGCAACCTTTTGCTGAACACATACAAAAAAGAAATACTAAAATTTAAAAGTACATCAGCTGAAGTACCAAACCATGTATGTGTATGTTGCCGTAGAATTTTTTATAAAAGTAACACAAAAACTGTGGACCTATCATACAAAATAGAAGACAATGAAGATTCTAAATGGTTTGAATTAGCTCTGTACCTTGTAGCAGAAAACAAATATGAAATAACTGAGCCCTTCATACTTTGCAGTTATTGCACTACAAAACTTGACAACAACCAAACTCCTTCACGTTCTATCACAAATAATTTGGAATTATACCCAGTACCAAAACCTCTACAACAACTTAATTTATATGAGAGCATCATAATTCAAACAGTACACCCATTTCAAGCAATAATACGCCTTCAACCAAAAACAGCAAAATTACCTCCCTCTGAATTGGTAAAAGGCATTCGTGGAAAAGTAGTTTATTTACCATTAAATCTAAAAGAAAATGTGCATACTCTAGGAGTGCAACGTCCAATGCAGCAATCTTTAATTATATTAGTAAATGGAGTACCTACAAAAGACAAAAAAATATGGCAACAGCTGGTAGATTTATATAAAGTTAGACAAGCCTTCCAATATCTTAAAGAGAATAATGAATATTACAAAGAAATTAATATTGAAGAAAACTTGAAAGATACAACTGAAATAATTCAAGAAACACAAGAAGCTGGTCAATTTGAGCTACTAGATCCTGCTACAATATCAAATACTTTAGACCATTATACAATTCATCCTTTGCACTGTAATGACACCGTACAAGATGTACTGGAAACTTACCAAATGCGTCAAACAAAAGGATCACCAATCAGTATATGGGAAAAAAGTATAGAAGCATGTGCTTTTCCTCTACTCTTTCCTACTGGCAAAGGAGGAAGGTATGATGATAGACCTATTCAAATATCAGCTTCAGAATACCGCTCATTACGGATGTATTCTGAAGATCCCAGATTTAGACAAAATGTGGAATACATATTCCACCTACTCTTTGAAAGTGAACTAGCAACTTTATGTTACGGAGTTGCACACATATTAAAATCAGGATCACACTTTCAAAATATGACAGCTACACAATTATTAGAGAAAGTGCAACAAAAGGATGAGGTTTTACAATCAAATATTACAAATCTATTAGCAAATATGCGTGGTACTAAAGAGTACTGGTTTCGACGTCATGGAGATGTACGTTGTATGATCAGAAACCTTGGCCCACCCACTTGGTTTGTTACATTAAGTTGTGCAGAATATGCATGGGAAGAATTACATGATTTCCTACGCATATCAAATAAAAACAAAACAAACATAGATATTCTAACACCTGGAGAACTTTGTTCTTTGGATCCTGTTAATGTTTCAAGATATTTTCACCATCGCTTCATTGCTATGCTACATTTTATTTGTAATAAAACTGTTCCTCCCCCTGGAGAAGTGCAACACTTCTTTTGGAGAAAAGAATACCAAGCCAGAGGAGCACCACATATCCACATGCTTTTATGGATTAAAGATGATCCTAAATTTGGTCAAGACAGTGATGCCACTGTTTTACAGTTTATTGAAAAATATGTCACTTGTGAAATTCCATCAGAAGCCACAAATAGTGATCTTCATGCACACATTTACAATTTCAAAGACACAAATGTGGAAAATATTGTCGTCGCAAATACAAAAACAAAGGCAAATACTACACCAAATGCCGATTTGGTTTCCCTAGACCATTTACAAATACAGGTCAAGTAAACAACCTCATGTATTCAGTTAGACATAGTGTTAAAGGTAAGTCACCTAAAAATACATATTACATAAAAAGAAAAGAAGAAGAAAAATATATCAATGATTATAATGCAATCCTTGCCCACTCTTGGAATGCAAACATAGATGTGCAGTACATTGCAGACAATTCTACTGCAGTTGCACGATATGTCAAAGCAGAAAAGACAGAGCTCCAAGACCTCTGGAATGACCTGTCATCAGATAAAACAGTATCTCAGAAATTATACAGCTTGGGCATAAAAATGCTCACCCATAAAGAATGTGGATCTTATGAAGCAGCTGATCGTTTAACTGGTACTTCATTGTATGGTAAATCTGAAAATATAGTATGGCTAAGTCTTGGTCCAGCTAAATCTAGAAAAAGAGTTCTAAAATCATATGAAGATATAGAAACAATAGCCAAACATGATCCCAACAGCCAAGACATTTTAAAAAACAATTTATCGGACACATACTACCCAAACAGAGGTAATACTTTGGAAAACATGTGTCTATACCAAATATGCCAAAACTACACATACAAAAATAATATGAAACCTGATGGCTGTCAGGAGTAGGGTTGGCCTAAGGCCAAGTACTATTGGAGTTGTGGGGCAAGGGACCATGAAGCAACCCATATCCAGAAGGGTATTGTACTTTAGAGGGCTGTTATGCCCTTTCTGCAGACAAAATGCGGCTACAAACTACAAATCCCAGCGTTTGGCTCGCCAGGAGAACAATCCCCAGCATGCTTCGCGGGCTCGGGAGCCAATGGGAAGCCGCGCTGGGTGTGGCTCACGAATGCCCATGCGCAAGCCCCGAGGCACGGGGCTTGTGCTCGAGACACCGAAGAGAGAGGACGTAAGCCCAGCAGCTCCCCGGAATCCATACGCGAGGGGCCCAGAGCCACTGGAACAACGATCCGGCCCCTCGCTGATACAAGATAAGTGCAGCTCAGCCCAAGCAGAGTCTGGGATCCTTAGGGGAAGCGCAGGGGGCATTGCCTGATCCCTCCCAGAGCCCCTGCGCATCACGTAAAAGCTAAGTGGGCGGGTTCACGGGAAAGTCACATTTGCGAAAGTGAAGGAAGGAAGTGTGCATGGTTTCACGTGCATTTGTCTCGTGGGGAAAACGCCGGAAGGGCGCATGAGATGGAGGAGCACTAGTTTGGGGCACCCGGGCTGAGGAAAGACCGCATTTTGGCACCCGGTCTGAGGGAAGACCGTGTCTTTGGGCAAACTGTAAAACTTGGGGCTTAATAAGCCACGTGCGGCAGCGCACCCTAAGATTTGTGGAATATATATATTAAAACGCTGAATGCGTGTTGAGTGAGTTTGTGAGAGAGTGAGAGACCAACAGAACGTAAGACATACGCTAATGCTTGTCCTTTGTTTTATTTTAGTTTGAACCTGATTTGAACCTGAACTTCGGACCGCAAGGACGTGGCACAGGACTTGACAGCCTTTGCAGGACAGGACTTCCAAAGACTGAAGCAAAAGCTAAGTGTGCTAGTGCATGTGACTGTGTTCATGAAAAAACGTAAAAGGGCTCATGTCAACAATTGTTTGTTGGTAATCCTAGTATGCTTACTGTAGTGCTCAAAGGAGCACCTACATGTTTGTTCTAAGGGTAAGGTGAAGGAAAAACACCTTTACATGTAAAGGTGTTACGGCAGTTCCATCAGCCAGTTTGAGGAAAGTGTGCAGACATCGTTTACCCTAAAATCCCCAGTCCCATCCATAACCTCTCCCCAACCCTCAACCCGGTTATCCTAAAATCCCTCTACCTATCCACTCATCGAGATCCTAACCCTCCTTCCCCGCTCTGGTTAAGGAGGTCTGTGTAAGCTCTGACTTACAGGCACTGAAACCATTGAGGGGGTGGTTGGTACTGCGTCGCTCCTGCGCCTAGCACCTGAGCATCCTGACAGAAGCACAAGCCCACGTAATACTCAGGCGCCTGAGTGGTGTAGCCAACCCTCATCACCATTATGGAAGAGATCGCCAAGGTCTTACAGGACCTACAAAGCGAACTAGTGGCGTCCAGACAGGACTATGCCACGCTGTCAGCGTAGGTACGTAGTTTGGCCGCACAAACAGCACCTTTGCCGGGTCACGCACCAGTACAGGTGCAAGTCACCCCAGAGCCTGTGATTCCTCTGGCACCACCTGAGCGGTATGCAGGAGACCCGCAGAAATTCTCTACCTTTATTACGCAATGCCGTCTCCATTTCCTTACGAAGCCGGCAGCATTCCGGTCCAATCAGTCTAGGACTGCATTCGTTATCTCCTATCTCACAGGAGATGCTGCAGCATGGGCAAACCCCTTAGTCCAAAAGGACAATACTATCCTATATGATTGGGACGAGTTTCTCAGTGATTTTGAGAAAATATTCAATCGTAGGGCTGCCACCTTGTGTAAGGATCGGGAATTGCTGACATTGAGTCAGGGAAATAAGGAACTAGTGACGTATGTCACTCAGTTCAACCGATTGGTAGCCGAAGCCGAATGGCCACGCGACAAATGCATGTCCCTATTTTATCAGGGATTGAGGGATGATTTGAAAGATCTTATCGCCCAAGTTGACCCCCAACCCCGAGAATGCTCGGATATGATTGATCTGGCCATGCGGTTGGATCATCGTCAGGCGGAGCGACGGGGGGATAGGAAGAAAGGGGAGTCACGTCCAGCGGCAAGGTTTGACCAATTTAAAGGGACACGAGGGTCAATGGACAAGTCCGATGGAGACGAGCCGATGCAAATTGGGTCAGTTCGAGGTCCCCTATCAAAAGAAGAAAAAGAACGAAGGAGAAAAGATGGTGTTTGCATGTACTGTGGGAAGTCCGGACACTTTGTTCGTGAATGCCCCACAAAGCCCAAGACTCAGGGAAACGCCTCGGCTCGTCGGTAGTGGGGGTCACCCGGTCGAGCTTGACTATTTGTAGGGCCCCAATTGAAGGTTGTCCCAATTTTGCCCCAAACATTTCGGTAAGGGGGTGTCTTGGTTTTCAGGGTATATCAAAAGAGGTCACCATGTTGATTGACTCAGGGGCAACGGGTAACTTTATAGATATCCAGTTTGCGGCCAGGTTGGGTATCCCTATCCAGCAAAAGGCAAAACCTGAGCCTGTACGCGCTGTTGATGGTACACCTCTATGCTCGGGACCCATTACACATAACACTCATTTAGTGACCCTGAGTTGTGGTATTGGGCATTGGGAATACATTGCCTTTGACTTAATTGCTGCCCCGCAGTTCGGCCTTATCTTAGGGTTACCTTGGTTGAGAAAACGTGATCCTCAGGTTTGTTGGACCTCCGGCTTGGTAAAATTTAGCTCTCCTTATTGTCGGGAGCATTGTGAACAGCCGGTGGCCGCGGCCTCTCAAGTCGCAGGCATTACCGGTGTTCAACCCGAAGCGCGCTCAGAAGAACTACCCACAGAGTACTCAGACTTTGTAGACGTCTTCAATAAGAAAGCCGCTGAAACTCTGCCCCCACATCGGCCATTCGATTGCCGGATAGATCTAGAGCCAGGGGCAACGTTACCATGCAGCCGTATATACGCCTTGACCGAGGCTGAAAACGAACACCTTCGGGAGTATATAACAGCCAATTTACAAAATGGCTTTATTAGACACTCTAATTCGCCGGTATCTTCTCCCTTGTTCTTCGTACCGAAGAAGTCCGGGGAACTCCGGACTTGCATAGATTACCGCGGGGTGAATCGGATAACCATCAAAAACCGTTACCCACTTCCACTCATCCCCGTCCTTCTAGATCAGGTTAGGGACGCGATCATCTATACTAAGCTGGATCTTCGTGGGGCTTACCATCTTGTGCGGGTGCGCCAAGGTGACGAGTGGAAAACCGCCTTCCAAACCAAATTCGGATTGTATGAATATCAGGTTATGCCATTTGGTCTTTGTAACGCACCTGCTGCCTTCCAGCATTTCTTAGATGAGTTTCTTCGGGAATTTTTGGACATGTGTGCCGTTGTGTACATTGATGACATCCTCATTTACTCTCACAGCCTAGAAGATCACGTCCAGCATGTATGCGCTGTCTTACAAAAGTTAAGAGAGTACCATCTATATGCCAAACTTGAGAAATGTGAATTCCATCGTACTACCGTGGAATTCTTGGGGTACTACCTTACTCCGACAGGCGTACAAATGGATAAAAAAAAGGTAAGGGCCATTCTTGATTGGCCCCCGCCAGCCAATGTAAAAGACGTACAATCCTTTCTGGGATTTGCGAATTTCTACAGACGGTTTGTCAAGAATTTCTCTGAGCTGGTCACTCCGATCACGAGACTTCTGCGCAAAGGCTGCCCGTTCATTTGGGATGCCTTGGCTGAGCAGGGATTTCAACGGCTCAAGAAGGCCTTTACCGATGCGCCGGTATTGAAACATCCGGACTTGTCCCAACCATTTGTGGTGGAAACGGACGCTTCCAGCTTTGCGCTGGGAGCCATTCTGTCCCAACGAGATGCTCAGACGGGCCTCTTACACCCAGTAGCCTACTATTCGAGGAAACTGCTTCCAGCAGAAGTGAACTACATCATAGCAGATAGGGAACTATTGGCCATAAAGGCAGCCTTTGGCGAGTGGCGGCACTATTTGATGGGGGCACGTCACACAGTGACGGTTATTACCGCCCATCGCAACCTTCAGTTTACTAGGACTGCCAAGACCTTGAGTCCGCGTCAACTGCCTTGGGCCCAATATTTCGCAGAGTTTGATTTTATTATCACATACAGACCCGGAACGAACAATCGGAAAGCTGACACTTTGTCCCGCTATCCAGACAAGGTCTCTGAGGAAATAGAACCTGTGCCTCGGCCAATAGTCGCTCCAGCACAGATAGTGGGTTTAACCACCAACATTTTTGAAAGCATCCAAAAGGAGCTTTCCATGCACGACCTTCATCAATGGTGCAAACAGGATCCCCAGCACACCATTAAGGATGGGCTCCCGTATCATGGGCATTCTTTGTATTTGCCCACTATACCTCTATGGGAAAAAGCGATGTCGTGGTGCCATGGCTCCTCCCTAGCGGGTCATCTCGGTAGGGCAAAGACTTTAGAATTGGTAGCAAGACATTTTTGGTGGCGAAGGTGGCGGCTTGATGTTCAGCAATACGTACAACAGTGTGCAATATGTGCCCGGAATAAAGCCGACCACCAGAAACCAGCGGGCCTCCTACGTCCCCTGCCAACGCCTACTACACCGTGGCATACAGTCACTATGGACCTCATAGTCGAGTTCCCACAAGTGCAAGGCTACACCTCCATACTGGTGGTGGTAGATGCCTTTTCAAAAATGGCTCATTTCATCCCCTGTAAAGGGGTTCCAACAGCCAAGTAAATTGCAGATTTGTTCTTGCAAAATGTGGTTCGCCTTCATGGCCTTCCATGCCGTATAATCACTGACAGCAGTCCACAGTATACTTCCAGGTTCTGGCGTGAGTTTTGCAACATCATTGGAATGGAAGTTCGATTATCCTCGGGTTATCACCCTCAGACGGACGGCCAAACCGAACGCGTGAACCAAGGACTTGAACAGTTCCTGCGTTGCTTGGCCGCGGGACGAGAGACGACGTGGGTTCAACACACTTGGCTAGCAGAATTGGCATACAACAATGCTGTTCACTCTTCCACAAAACGATCCCCGTTCTTCTGCTTGTATGGAAGACATCCACGGATTTTACCTTTATCCGTCCCAGCAGCAGAAGCGGTATTGCCTACATTGGCAGGACAACGGATCGGAATAGAGCAGGTTTGGAAGGAGGTGCAGGATAATCTTGTAAAAGCCAAACATACATACAAAAAATATGCCGATAAACATTGACGTGCCAGCCCTGTGTATCATAAAAACGATCTGGTATGGTTGTCCACCCGAAACTTACGGTTAGAAGGGCCCAAAAAACTTACAACCTTGCTATCTAGGCCCATTCAGCATAGAAAAAATAATCAACCCAGTAGCGGTTCGGCTAGCCCTGCCACCCCAGATGAAAATACACCCTACTTTCCACACGTCACTGTTGACGCGAGCACCCAAAAAACACCCCCAGTACTCATACAAGGGGAACCCGGGTATGAAGTTCGAGCTATTCTGAATTCCAAAAAATTAAGGAATGGCCAAATCTATTATTTAATTGACTGGGTGGGGTATGGGCCCGAAGACCGCCCCTGGGAACCCTCGCACCATGTGCATGCCCCACGGTTGCTGCACACTTTCCACAAAAACCACCCTGATAAACCAGGAGGGCCTGCCTTCTGTGGGAGGGGGAGTGCTGTCAGGAGTAGGGTTGGCCTAAGGCCAAGTACTATTGGAGTTGTGGGGCCAGGGACCATGAAGCAACCCATATCCAGAAGGGTATTGTACTTTAGAGGGCTGTTATGCCCTTTCTGCAGACGAAATGCGGCTACAAACTACAAATCCCAGCGTTTGGCTCGCCAGGACTACAATCCCCAGCATGCTTCGTGGGCTCGGGAGCCAATGGGAAGCCGCGTTGGGTGTGGCTCACGAATGCCCATGCGCAAGCCCCGAGGCACGGGGCTTGTGCTCGAGACACCGAAGAGAGAGTACGTAAGCCCAGCAGCTCCCCGGAATCCATACGCGAGGGGCCCAGAGCCACTGGAACAACGATCCGGCCCCTCGCTGATACAAGATAAGTGCAGCTCAGCCCAAGCAGAGTCTGGGATCCTTAGGGGAAGCGCAGGGGGCATTGCCTGATCCCCCTCAGAGCCCCTGCACATCACGTAAAAGCTAAGTGGGCGGGTTCACGGGAAAGTCACATTTGCGAAAGTGAAGGAAGGAAGTGTGCATGGTTTCACGTGCATTTGTCTCGTGGGGAAAACGCCGGAAGGGCGCATGAGATGGAGGAGCACTAGTTTGGGGCACCCGGTCTGAGGAAAGCCCGCGTTTTGGCACCCGGTCTGAGGGAAGACCGTGTCTTTGGGCAAACTGTAAAACCTTGGGCTTGATAAGCCACGTGCGGCTGCGCACCCTAAGATTCGTGGAATATATATATAAAAACGCTGACTGCGTGTTGAGTGAGTTTGTGAGAGAGTGAGAGACCAACAGAACGTAAGACATACGCTAATGCTTGTCCTTTGTTTTCTTTTAGTTTGAACCTCATTTGAACCTGAACTTCGGACCGCAAGGACGTGGCACAGGACTTGACAGCCTTTGCAGGACAGGACTTCCAAAGACTGAAGCAAAAGCTAAGTGTGCTAGTGCATGTGACTGTGTTCATGGAAAAACGTAAAAGGGCTCATGTCAACAATTGTTTGTTGCTAATCCTAGTATGCTTACTGTAGTGCTCAAAGGAGCACCTACATGTTTGTTCTAAGGGTAAGGTGAAGGAAAAACACCTTTACATGTAAAGGTGTTACGGCAGTTCCATCAGCCAGTTTGAGGAAAGTGTGCAGACATTGTTTACCCTAAAATCCCCAGTCCCATCCATAACCTCTCCCCAACCCTCAACCCGGTTATCCTAAAATCCCTCTACCTATCCACTCATCGAGATCCTAACCCTCCCTCCCTGCTCTGGTTAAGGAGGTCTGTGTAAGCTCTGACTTACAGGCACTGAAACCATTGAGGGGGTGGTTGGTACTGCGTCGCTCCTGCGCCTAGGACCTGAGCATCCTGACATGATGAAAAAAAAGGTAAATATAGAGTGGCAGACTGTGAAGGCAGCTTAGTTAAACTCACTAAACCAAATTTAATTAATCATATCAAATTGTCATTGAAAACTCCTCAACATAAAGAAGTATATTACATGTCCCTGCTACAACTCTTCAAACCATGGAGAAAAGAAGAACAATTACTAGATAACTATGACTCATATGAGGATGCTTTCAAATCAAATGAAAGCACTATAACTGATGTAAACTTTACACAGTACAAAACAATGTTGCACAATGAACAGCAACATGAAGAAGAACTCCAAGCCCAACTAGATAAGGATACTCCTGACAGTAGTCAACCTTCTGTAACAGGAAGCCAAGAACCACTGGGAGAACCACTAATAACAAATGAGGCAGAATTAGCTATGATAGAAGTAGAAAACACCATGTGTCAGTATGAAGATAAGGAAGACTTAACTATACTACAATCAAAACTAAACAATGAGCAAAGTAGCATTTTTCAAGAAGTAACAAAACAAATTGCACATGGTGTAAAACATGAAAATAAAGAATGTTCCTGCCATAATTATAAACCTATACTACTGTATGTCAGTGGTGAAGCTAGTTCTGGCAAAACATTCCTAATCAAAATCATTAGTAAGTTCCTTCAACAATTGACAAACAACAAACTGTCAGCTGTTGTCACTGCCCCACAGGTTTAGCTGCCTACAACATAGGTGGTGTTACATTACACCGATTACTACTATTACCAGTAGAACACCAGAACAAATTAGACTATTACAAACTTTCTGCAGAAGCTGCAATGGAATTACGCAGAGTATTGAAACAAATGAAAATGCTACTAATAGATGAAGTGAGCATGGTCTCCAACCTGATGTTAGCTTTGATTCACCTCAGATTACAAGAAGTACTCAAAACAGACTATGAAGAGCTCTTTGCAGGAAAACACATTATTGTTTTTGGAGATCTGCTTCAATTAACACCAGTAAAAGGTGAACCTATTTTTAAAACATTAGGGCACAAACTCTGCCGTAAAACTGTTGGCAGCATTGGAAATGTCAACCTTTGGCAACATTTCCAATACAGAGAATTAACAGAAAACATGCGCCAATCTGCAGATCTAACTTATGCCAATATTTAAAAAAGTTTGAGAGTTGGTATACTTTCTAAAGAAGCAGAAGCAACATTGAAAACCCGGCACATTAATGCACTTTATGGCGATAATGCATGTGCTACAGATGTTATGGAACAATTAGCCCACAAAAATGTCAATTGTATGGCCTTAATGCCAACTCTTGCAAGCTGTCTCAAATTCAATGAAATAATGTTAAGTAAAAAAATGCAACCAATAATGGAAATTAGCGCAACAGACAAACTAGATGTACATGGTATGACACTACCCATGTGTGACCAAGCCACAACAAGACCAAATAATTTAGAAAAATCAATCTCAAACACAGCAGGCTTAGAAAAGATGTTAAAATTATCCTTAAATTGCAGAGTAATGCTTAAACGTAACCTTGACGTGGACCAAGGACTAGTTAATGGAGCACTGGGTACAGTTGTTGGCTTTCAAACATACCCACGTGACAACAAAATTCAGTTTGTCAATATACTCTTTGAAAAACTTTCAGAAGTAAAACGGATAGGACGCTCAACAGCTAGATTCCTTCTCTTCAAAGATATGTATGTACGCAGAGAACAATTTTCTCTAACTCTTGCATACGCAGTCACGATTCATAAATCACAAGGTCTTACCCTAGACAAATCAATGATAGATATTGGTAACACAGTCTTTAGAGAAGGCATGAGCTACGTAGCACTATCACGCTTACGTACACTTGACGGTCTATTTCTAATCAACTTTGATGCAAGTAAAGTAAACGCTGATATTCCTTGCATTTTAGAATATAATAGACTTCGCTCACTATACACTCCCCATCTAAACACATATTCTGTTCCACAAAAACTAAAATGTTGTAAAAGAAAACTAAATCAAACAGAAATGCAACAGGACGTCACTGAATAATCCTCCAAAGAGAGTAAAAGAAACTAATACTTCATCAAGTACCACAAACAAAAAAGAATCAATTAGAGAAAGTAAACCAGGTACTTCTTTAAAGACAAACTCCAAAAAAAGCAGTTAGATACAGAACTACCTGGACCATTTAAATTCTCAAATATAGTTGGTGTAAGTTGCTATGCAAATGTAGCAATGGATATTCTATTTCAATTACCACCAATTGTTGACAACATTTACTTACACTTTAGAGACCCATTGTGTATGCAAATGTTAGTACTTCATAGAAACGCAAAAAACAATCCTGACAACACATATAGTGTTTATGGAATAAGACAAGAATTGGACTACTGTGCTGGAATGGTGAAATTCACTATAAACTCACAGGAAGATCCACAAGAATTTTTAATGTACTTACTACAAGTACTGGAAAACAAAAACATACCTATAAAGGAAATCTTCCAGATTTCATACATGTGGAAACATACATGCACTCTGTGCAACAATGTGACACAAGAAGAAATTCCCAATGAACGCTTCATATATATATCAATACCAAATTGTGAATCCATTCCATTTCAGCAACTTGTACAAAATGCAAACCATGGTAGATTATGCTCTACCTGCAATTCAGATAATCGCTCCACGTTAGTAATACAAACACATAGCATCTACGTTACAATGCAGATGGTACCAAAAACAACTGCAAGCTGACTGGATTCACACATAGTCAAATATCACTTAGTAAGAAAACCTTCACGACAATAGGTATAATCTACCACGCAGGAGCCATAACCAATTCAGGGCACTACACGGCATATATAAAAAAGAAATGTGGATGGTTTGAATGTAATGATAGTACCATTACTCTAAAGCAGAGATTACCAGCAAATCTTACAAACGCTTATTTGATGTTCTTAAAACCAAAATTTGATAAATAAACTGTATTTAAACCTTTAAGTAAATTTGTGTTAAAAAAATATAAACTGTTAGAATACTCCAAAAGCTATCTAACTGCTCAAAGATTCTACAACAACTAATCAGATAAAGGAATACCACTAAATTAGACCAAAAAATACACAGTTAGAATACGCCAATTGGTATCTAACTGTCCCAAAATTATAAATTTGTGTTAAAATAATATAAACTGTTAGAATACTCCAAAAGCTATCTAACAGCTCAAAGATTCTACAACAACTAATCAGATAAATGAATACCACTAAATTAGGCCAAAAAATACACAGTTAGAATACGCCAATTGGTATCTAACTGTCCCAAAATTTAACAATATCCAAATAAATAAATCAAAACCACTAAAATATATTAAAAAAATAGACAGTTAGAATACACCAATTGGTATCTAACTGCTCCAAAATTTTATATCAAAACAAATGAAGAATCTGTTACTGCTCCAAAAAAAATACAACAAAGCAAAGTATAAAGCATTAGCCAGAAACAAGTGAACACTGAAAACAAACAAACAAATAAACTGTAGCATAACAGAAAAAGGTTTTTTTTTTAATCCAACATGGATTTTTTTTTCTCCCACAGACCCAATGATTTTAGCAAATTGCACAGTACTCTGATTTGTACTCTACTAAATATGAGGGTCGAAAACAAATAAAAGTATATTGCTTATACAATGTAATAAGTCATTACAAAATACTAATACTAACATGCTATTTTCTTTTATCACAGAAATGAAGAAGAAAAACATGGACTCCCATTACTAGACCAAACAGTAAGTATACAATAATAAGGACAACCATAGCAGCATATCACATCCATAGTATCTAATACCTTTGTTCCTTATACATTTGTTTTTCACCCAAAGTTATAAGCAAATATGAATGTGATATGCTGCGGTGGTTGTTGCCAGGGCATAGAGTCTTGGGTGCATGGCCAAATGGCCATGCACCCAAGACTCTATGCCCTGGCAACAACCACCGCAGCATATCACATCCATAGAGTCAAACTTTTCAACTATGATCTATGGGAAACTTTTAATGTCCGCGAACAATGTGAGTGTTCTTAGAACACTTTGAACTTGCCAGCGAACAATACAGACACCATTTTAAGGACACCCCCTACGAACATTTCAGAACAACGCGATAGTTCTTAGAACACTTTCAACTTAACAATGAACAATACGGACAGCGTCCTAAGGACACCCCCTACGAACATTCCAGGACACCGCGAGTGTTCTCAAAAACGTCTTCAGAACATCCCCATTTTGTTTATTTGCAAACATTTCAGGACACCGCGGGTGTTCTTAGAACACATTCAACTTGACAGAGAACAATACGGACAGCGTCCTCAGGACACCCTCTACGAACACTCCCCAGACACCGCGAGTGTTCTTAGAAGTGTCTTCAGAACACCACCATCTTGTTTATTTCCGAACATTTCAGGACACCGCGAGTGTTCTTAGGACACATTCAACTTGACAGAGAACAATACGGACAGCGTCCTCAGGACACCCCCTACGAACATTCCAGGACACCGGGAGTGTTCTTAGAAGCGTCTTCAGAACACCACCATCTTGTTTATTTGCGAACATTTCAGGACACCGCGAGTGTTCTTAGGACACATTCAACTTGACAGAGAACAATACGGACAGCATCCTCAGGACACCCCCTACGAACACTCCCCGGACACCGCGAGTGTTCTTAGAAGCGTCTTCAGAACACCCCCATTTTGTTTATTTGCGAACATTTCAGGACACCGCGGGTGTTCTTAGAACACATTCAACTTGACAGAGAACAATACGGACAGCGTCCTCAGGACACCCCCTACGAACATTCCAGGACACCGGGAGTGTTCTTAGAAGCGTCTTCAGAACACCACCATCTTGTTTATTTGCGAACATTTCAGGACACCGCGAGTGTTCTTAGGACACATTCAACTTGACAGAGAACAATACGGACAGCGTCCTCAGGACTCCCCCTACGAACACTCCCCGGACACCGCGAGTGTTCTTAGAAGCGTCTTCAGACACCCCCATTTTGTTTATTTGCGAACATTTCAGGACACCGCAGGTGTTCTTAAAACACATTCAACTTGACGGAGAACAATACGGACAGCGTCCTCAGGACACCCCCTACGAACACTCCCCGGACACCGCGAGTTTTCTTAGAACAGTTTCACTTTGCTTGCGAACAAAACGGACACATATTGAGTCCTTAGAACACCCCCAGTCAGTTTATTTAGAACATTTCAGAACACCCGTGATGTCCGCAAACAAATCGAACACAAAAAAAAGTCTAACACATAAAAAACACAACTTTCATCCTATCCCATACACTCCCACCCTCCCCAAACACTCCTACACACCAACACACTCTACTAAATACACATTTTGAACAAAGTTTCACCGCGCTGTCCGCGGACGTCCGCGAATCCAAGATGGCGGGCGCTACCGAAAAATCGGATGCGCTTCACGCTCCACGCCGTCCAATCAGCGAAAACGTTGCATGTCCGCGAACATCACGCAAGACGGTTGGCCAATCAGGACACTGTCCGTGGAGCGAACAGGGAAGTGTGTCCGCGAACCGAACACAGATATCACTAATTTTTTTGTACCTACTTTTTGGTCATTTTAAAAAAAACTACTGGATGGATTTTCACCAAATTTGCAAAAGCACGCTTTCGGGACCAAGCCGCTGCTCCTGGTCCAAATTTGGTGGAAATCCGTCCAGGGGTTTGGGCTGTAGGCGCGAGCAACATTTTTTTCCCATTCAGTCTATGGGAAAAAAAAAGGTTTTGGGACCCCCCTATAACTTTGCTCCCCCTGGACGAATCCTCACCAAACTTTGCAGAAGAATTCAGAGTGACCCAAATACTTTTTTTTAAATCCCCTAAAACATATTTCCCAGCGCTCTCCCACACCATGCAAACCCAAATGCAACATGGTGGGCGTTTCAAAAAAATCTGACGCACATCACCCTTTCCTCCAGCCAATCAGCAGGGGCATTGCTTACACACGGACATCACGCAGCCCTCCATACCATTCAGTCCTGCCCGTGTAGCGAACAGGGAAATGGGTCAGCGAGGTGCAGCAAGATATCACACATTTTTTAAACCTACATTTTGCCTGTTTTAAAAGAAACTACTGGACAGATTTACACCAAATTTACGAAAGCATGTTTTTGAGACCAAGCCGCCGCTCCTGCCACAAATTTGGTAAAAATCTGTCAAAATTTTGGACTGTACGCGTGAGCAAATTTGTTTCCATTATGTATATGGGAAAAAAATGTTTTGGGACCCCCCTACAACTTTGCCCCCCCTTACGAACCTTACCAAACTAGCCATATAAATTCAGAAGGGGGGCCACATACTTGTTTAGCAAATTTTGGTAAGGATTCCTTCAGGGGGAGCAAAGTTATAAGCTGCTCAAAAAGTGCTCTTGCTACGGGATGAGCAACTTAACCATAGCTACACGGCCACTACCGCAGGCTGTGTAATATATCTATGCATACATATCTATATATATTATAGGGTGGTGATTGTGAGGTGAGGTTAAGGTGAGTCGGACTCCTGTAGGAACCCCTCAAAATTCAATCATTAATAACTTTGGATTTGAGTAACCGATTTGAGAACTTTGAAAGTAACGGATTCAACCAATTTCCAAAGTGATTAGGGACTCACCGGGCCCTTCGGACTGCGATGTTTCGTAAAAATAAATTCAAAAATAAGAAAGTTATTAAAAAGACAACAAAACCTTTTCTTTCAATGTTGCGGCCTATACGTTTCCCATAAACAAACAAGGTTAATTTTTGCCAAAGCGCACAGTCCAAACCGTTGGACAGATTTGGATCAGGTCTTAAACAACTTGGGTGAAAAAGGGTTAACTCGCGATACATGCTTGGTTTTCGGGTTATTCCATGCAGTAGTTATTTAAATATGTGACAGAGAAGGGGGTGCCCCCTTCTCAAAAATAGATAGCTATGTGTCTGGGATTATACCCAAAACTGGGTATTTTTAGAAATGAAACAGCTGCCATCTTGTTTTTCTCTCGATCTGAGAGATATTCAAGGTTATAGCCGAGGATATGGGAAAATGAAACACAGGAAAAAAGCCATTTGCAGGTCAAAAAACATGCAAATGCCATTAAGCTAGAGGTGGGGGTGGCTAGAGGGCAACAAGTAAATTGTGGTAGTAGGACGGGGTCTAGGGACTGAGTTTGCAACATAAAGCAGTCTGTAGCATCGGCTATTGCCGCCATCTCAAAGCAAAATGCATCACAGAAACTCTGTCTGTTGTGGTCGGAAAGGGAGACGAGGTGAGAAGGCCACCTGCGAAGTAAGGGGAGCTGACACAGCTGAAGGGGGCACTTGGTGAGGGCGTGGGGCGAGGAACGTTTTTTTTCAGCTGTTTTTTACCGTAATTCTTGGCTATATTCGAGGCTATAAAGGACTAAAGTGTATGTGTAGTTCAGTACCTGCGGTTACAGTTTTTTTCTTCATTTTTAAAGATATTTTTGCAGCTATAGTGATGTCAGGGGTGAAAAATGACTGCCCGTGGCCAGTGTCACAATTGCCATCCAGGTTCCCCATCCATGCAGTAACCAGGAAAGAACCTGCTTAGTTTCAAAGTAAGGAAGGGACCAGCCTCA
This sequence comes from Ambystoma mexicanum, assembly GCF_040938575.1. Lineage (NCBI taxonomy): Eukaryota > Metazoa > Chordata > Amphibia > Caudata > Ambystomatidae > Ambystoma > Ambystoma mexicanum. The sequence continues at coordinate 535,896,548 of NC_090939.1, forward strand.
TCAAGCCATATTGCCCAATAAAAGAGCCAAAGTCACAAGACCACTTGGAGAAATGGTCTTGCCTTTTCCTTGCATTGAAGCTTAGCTGGGTCAGTGCTGGTTACTGCATGGATGGGCGACTCAATGGGCATCCAAATTATTTATTTTTTAAAACCGTGCTACTGTCAGTCCTTGAAAGTTTTGCATTTAGAGAATTTGGTTTCCCTTCGGCTGAATTTCATTCTGGTATTTGTAGTCTCCCAGTCAATAATAATAAAAAAATAGATATTTTTTACAGCAACAGTGGGCTCCCTATCCCTGCAGTAACTGGGACAAACCCTGCTTAGCTTCAAAGTGAGGATAGGGTCAGACCTTAAGGCCACGCTGCAAACAAATGAGCCCACCTTAAAAAAAAACTTAGAGAAATATGGCCTAAGGGGGCTGGATCCTTCCTCTCTTTGAAACTAAGCCGGATAAGTCCCAGTTACTGCATGGGTGGGAGGCAGTCCACAGACCCGAATGACGTGTTTTTTTTGTTTTGAATATCTCATTGCACAGGGCATCCACATTATTTCTTTTTAAACCATGCTACTGTCAGTCCTTGAAAATATTGCACTCATAGACAATTTGTTGCCTTTTGCTGAATTGTGTTCTGGTATTTGTAGTTTCACATTCAAGAAGGGGGGATAATGCCACAGTCGTACACTTTGTCTTAACATATTTCTATAAGGATATACATATATATTTGAGTGACACTATGGTATGTGTACTAATCAAGTTAGCTTTATTCAGCAGATTATTGATGAAAGCCAGACATGGGGGTGAGGAGGGGCACCAGTAAAGGACACATGTGGGTGGACAGTGTACCTTTTTTTCAGAGGGCGGAGTGCAACCCCTTGTTTTTATATAGGTTGGCAAGCTTACTGTGCATATATTCATGCCAGGATTTTTCTCAGGTTATCATGTTCCCAGTGCAGACGCTTAGCCACAAGACCACAAGCACTTATTTTGTATTGGGATTTTGTTTTCCATTAACTATTTTACTACATATTGCAGTGTTTAAAAGGTGATCACCTTTTATACTTTGCCAGCATATTTATTTAAAGAATTCCTCTCTCAGTTTATTTTTCTGGTGTTTATTACTTTTTTAAAAGTCCAGTGCTATTGTGTCGTGCACCCTTTCTTCTAAGGAGAAGTTCAATTGAACAACATTTGTATATTTCACTTTAAAATATATTGTCACTTACTGTGAGTATATTTATGGTTACCAGCTTTTGATTTTCGTTATGGTGACAAAAGTACCCGGGCATATGTTATTTTTGCAGCTGATCATTTTTTACGGTTTTCCGTGCTGCTTAAATGTAGTTAGTTGGGGTCGTGTGATGTATCACAACAGTCACCAAAAGACGAGCCATAAAACAAGGGGATTGTAGCATGCTGCTTAACCAAAGTGTATGATCCTCTGAAAATAATGTAATCTGACTGCGTATTGACTAAAAACATTGTGAGCTCTCAAAGCCTGCAATCTTTTATACATAATAAAACAAAACAAATAGGTATGTTTATAGCTACAGTCGGTTTTCCATCCATGCGGGGATCGGACTGACACTGCTTAGCTTCAAAGCGAGGAAGGGGCTAGCCCCCTCAGGCCATCTTGCCTAATAAATGAGCCTGCCTTCGAAGCCCACTTAGAGCATCATGGCCTGAGGGGACTGGATCCTTCCTCACTTTGAAGCTAAACAGGGTTGGTCCCGGTTACTGCACAAATGGGAGACAGTCTATAGTCCTGAATGCTGTGTGTTTCCTAATTTTAAATGTCTCATAACACACAGTATCTGCATTATTTTTTTTTAAACCATGCTACTGCCAGTCCTCGAAATGTTTGCCTTTTGCTGAATTGCATTCTGGTATTTGTATTCTCCCAGTCAAGGTGGTGGAATAATGACACAATTTTGCCTAATATAGTTCTATAAGGATTTATATATTTGAGTGACACTATGGTACGTGTAAATTTCAGGTTATCTGTATAAAGCAGAGTATTGTTGATAGTCAGGCATGGATTGAGCAGGGGAAATGATGAGAGGGCAAGTAGGTTATGAGTATTTGCCCACGATGTGGCAAGATAGTTTGCAATCCTGGACACTGGTGCAGTTATTGTCCCCTAATTGTGGCTGCCTTTCAGGGCACAAGTAAATGACACATGTGGGTGGACAGCGTAACTTTTCTTCAGAGGGGGAATGCAACCCTTGTTTTTTTGTGAGGTTGGCAAGCTTCCTCAAGTATTTAGCTACCAGGATTTTACTCATTTTGTCATGTTCCAAGTGCAGATTCTTACTCACAAGACCACAAGCACAAGTTTCGTATTGGGATATCGTTTTCCAGGTAATATTTCACGACAGATTGCTGGGTTTAAAATGTGAGCACCTTTTATAATTCACCAGCATATTTATTGGAACATTTCCTCTCTCAGGTTATTTTTATGATGTTCATTGCTTTTTTTTAAAGTCCAATGCTATTTTGTCTTGCGCAATTTCCTCTAAGGGGAAGGTCAAATGAACTACAAATGTATATTTCACTTTAAGATATATGTTCACTTACTGTGCATATATTCATGGGTGCCAGCTTTTGATTTTCGCTATGGGTGCACAAAGTACCCGGGCATATGTTATTCTTGCAGCTGGTCATTTCTTTCCTGTTTCTGTGCTGCTTAAATGTGGTTAGTTGTGGTTGTGTGATGTATCACAACAGTCACCAAGAGACCAGCCTAAAACATGGGGCTTGGGGCATGCTGCTTAACCAAAGTGTATGATCCATGGCAAATCATTTAATCTCAATGCACATTCCTAAAAACGTTGTGAGGTCTCAGAGCATGCAATCTTTTAAACACAACAAAACCACTGTCAAAACAGGACGAAATCAGTTTGTGATTGATGAACGTCTTTGAGCAATGGGTTGCAAGTGTTTTAAAATATAAAGTGGCCATGCTAGTGGTTTTGGTGGTGTTCGAATGTGCCCACCAGCCATGGCCGAAGACCATTCTAGTGGTCTGGAAGCATTCTAAAAATCTATGGTATACAAAAAACTTGAAATTCAAGGAACTAACTTAAGTTGCAGGGATGTTAAGGTGAGAACTTAATGTAAGAAAACCCCTGAAATTCAGCTAAAGCCACCTTAACTTTGCACCCCCTGTTGCCTATTCTATAACCACAATGATGACATGACAGATCACTGATGACATCACTAATTACATTTTGTATGAGAACACTGAGGACTTTACTGATGTCATCACTGGTGAGAACACTCATTATATTGTATATAACTGATTACATCAATAATGGAATTCTTTCGTTCTATTATGTATTTATTGTTTGCTTGTTAGGCACTTATACGGGAAGTAAATACTGTTTCAAAGCTCCCACAGGGTACCAGGGGGACAAGGGGATGAGAAACAAATTAAAATACATAAGAAAATATTAAATACAGTGGGGGGCAAATCTACTATGCCTCGTGAGTGTTCAGAACATGCAAGTGCAGAAGGGAAGTGGAATTGGATAGGTGCGGGGGTGCTCATGGGAGAGCAACAGGTGAAGTGCAATGTAAGGTAAATTCTAGCCTCCAGGGCTGAGGATAGACAGAAACTGTGCGATTCAATGTGGGAGGTCAGGGCTCTGAGGATGTATAAAGGCCCTGAACACCAAACAAACAACTGTGAGATTAGCAGAGGAGAGCAGGAGGGAAGAAGGAGGTAAAGAGGAAAGTCTTGAGGAGCTTCCTGGAATTTATGATAGTCTTGCTCAAGACGAAGAGGGACGGGGAGGCTGTTCCAAAGAAGGGAGCCAGCTGAGGAAAGTGATCAACCTGCTGCTCTCTGTTTAGTGAAACACTTTATACACAAATAGTTGGTGCCAGAGGAGAGCAGAGGTCTAGACGGGGAATATTTAGTAAGGTAGAGTTGTAGATAGTGTGGTCCCCAGTCATAGACAGCCTTGTGGATGATACAGTGGAATTTGAAGTTAATCCATGAAGCAACTGGTAGCCAGTGAAAAACTTTTAGGGCAAGAGAGAAGCAGTTCCTGGGCTTGAGGCCAAGGATAAGTCTTGCTACCTTAATCTGGATTAGCTGGAGGGGTCGCAGAGTGGAAGAAGTTAGATGCAGGAGGAGGCTATTGCAATTGTCAAGCTTAGAGAAAACCAGGGCTTAGGTAACATTGAGCTGCTGGGGGAAGGTGAGAAAAGGTAGAATTCCTTTGAGAAGGAAGAGCTGAAAGTTGGACTTCTTGGCAATGTCCTGAGTGGGAAGGAGGAAGGAGAGAGAGGAGTCGAAGATGACTCAGAGGTTTCTGGGTTTTTCCGTTTTGCTGGCACTGAGGCAGCGATGATTGGAAGTACACCTGGCTTGGGTGGCAGAAAGGCAGTCAAGGATGATGGAAGGTGCAAGAGGGCCACCAGGAAGTTTGAAGAAGAGCCATGTGTTGTCAGCATAACACTGGAATTTGGGGGAGAATGAGGAGATGCGGAGTGGCAGCTGAGTAAGGTAGATAATAAAGACCCAAGGCAAGAGGATAGAGGCCTGGGGTACACCAGAGGTGGAGAAGTTAGAGAGGAGAAGGTGCCCACGAAGACTTGAAAGGAGTGGTCAGTTAGGAAGGAGGTCATCCACTCCATTCCTGCTCTGAGATACCATGGGTGTCATGGAGCCTTTGTATGAGGATAGAGTGGTTGACTATGTCAAATGCAGAGGATAGATCATGAAGGATGAGGACAGCAGGGGAGTTGGACTCCAGGGATGCAAATAGCTCTTCATGGGTTTTCAGAAGAGCAGCATCTGTGCCTCTGGATGCTTGGAAGCCAGATTGATGGTTGTGGGGACCACCAACAAGTAACAAGTTCAGTGTGAGAGTTCAGTTGAGACAGGGCCAATGTATCCAGCAGTTCTCCCAGGAAGGGGATGATGGAGATAGGGTGGTAGATGGCTGGACAGGTAGGGTCTGCAGAAGTTTTTTTAAGGAGGGTGCAGAAGGGAGTTCTTGAGAGAGGAGAGGAAATAACCAGTAGCAAAGGAGTGGTTACAGAGATCAGCAAGTGCAGGGACAAGAGAGCCAATGTTGTCCTTGATGGTTTTGGATGAGCAAGGGGAAATGCCTTTGGAAGAGACCTTCATGGAGAAGACAACTCTGGTGAGACCAGGGTGGAGGAGGAGAAGGAGGAAGGAGGAGGGTGAGCGGCCAAAGGAGGCAAGGGGGTGAGGTATGATTTACGAGATTGAGTGACAAGGCTGTTCAGGATTTCTTTAGTTGGTGAAGTGAGGGGTGAGTGTGTTGCAGAAGGCTTGAGAAGGAATAGGGGAGGAGGATACTGCAGGAGGGTTGGCTAGTTCCCTGCAGATTTTGAACAGTTCAGCCGTATGTGAGACATAACATAATTTATACGTTAGCTCATGATAACTTTCATTACCTTAATAACAATTTAGCCCATGAACATGGCCATGACAAAAGCTGGGGTCACTGGAAAGCACCAAAGGCCATAGCTAGTGGTCGGTTAGTGTTATAAATACCAATGTGCATGGTTGCCCATCACTTTTTTAAAATATATAGTGGGCAACGTTGAAAGCTGTTGGGCATTAATATATTAGAATATACAGTTAGCACAGCCAAAGGTCATGGCCACTGGCTAGTATTGTGTTGAAGACCATGGCTAGTGGCTAGTTAGTGTATATAAAATACAGTGGGCGCAGCCAAAGATCATAGCTAGTGGCTGGTTGGTGTTGTGGGCACGGCCAAAGGCCAACGCATCTTGCATTTTATTATTTTAAAATATACAGTGGACATGGCCAAAACATGTACAAACTGCTCAAGTTCAAAGGTCATGGCTAGTGGCCCATTTATATGTTAGAACATATAGTGGGCACAGCCAAAGATTGTGGCTACTGGCCGGTATTGTGCTAAAGTCCATAGCTAGTGACTGATCAGTGTATATAATATACAGTGGACACGGTTGAAAGCTGTATCCACTGGTAAAGTCCAAAATCTATGGTTGGCCTGTTAGTGTTTTCAAATATTCAGTGCACATGGATGAAGGTTTGAACCATTGTCCATAACTGAAGGCCATGGCTAGTACCCATTCATGTGTTAAAATATATTTGGCAATGCACACTGATCATGGCTGAAGGCCATGCTTAATGCAAGTTACTGTTGTAATGTGATAAATGATGTCAAGAGTGATGCAATCTGTGATGTCATCATTGTGTTCATAGGCTGTGCAACAAGGGGTGCAAAGTTAAGGTGGATTTAGCTGAATTTCAGGGTTTTTTTGCGTTGCGTTCTCACCTTAACGTCCATGCAAATAAAGTTGTTTCCTTGATTGATATATTACACAGCCACGGTAGTAATCCCATAGGAAGAACACTTTTTGTCGGCTTACAACATCGCTCCCCCTGGACAACTCCTCACCAAACTTTGCAAAGAAAGTATATGGCCCACCACTCTGAATTATTTTGCAAATTTTAGTGAGGTTTGGTTCAGGGGGGGCAAAGTTATAGGGGGGGGTCTTAAAATTTCTTGTTTCCCATAGACATAATGGGAACAAACTTTGCACATGTCTACAGCTCAAACCGCTGGACGGATTTCCACCAAATTTGCGGCAGGAACAGTGGCTTAGTCCCAAAAGCATGGTTTTGTTAATTTGGTGTAAATCCAAAACATAAGACAGGACACCGATTGGCTAGTCGGCTTGCGTCATATCCATGGATATGCAACGTGTTTGTCGAATGGCTGGGGTGAGGCGTGAGGTGCATCACATTGTTTCGATGTGCCCACCATCTTGGATCCACCGACAGCGCGGTGGCGAACAGAGGCAAGATGCAATTTTGGGGAGTGTGTTGGTGTGCAGGAGTGCTTGGGGAGGGTTGAGGAGTAAGAAATGGGTCAAATATTGTATTTGTTTAGGTGGCAGGTGCCCTTGATGTGTTTTCCATGCCCGTGGTCGTAGCGGCTGTCCACAGACATAATGAATGAACTACACGCTATTTTACTTTAGTATGATGTTGGTTTTGGTTTGCTAGTACATCATTGATTATAATTAATATGATCTATAAGCAGCCCACATACCACGGTCAAAATGTTTGGTATTATAGGTGTGTTATGCTGCGGTGGTTGTGGCCAGGGCCTAGAGTCTTGGGTGCATGGCCGAAGGCAGTGGGCCGTAGGGCATGCACCCAAGACTCTAGTCCCTGGCCACAACCACTGCAGCCTAACACACCCACGAATCAAACACTGACCAAATATCCACAACCCAAAAGTTTGTGTACTGGTTCATTTGTAGAGGTGTGTATGTGAGGTTTTGGCTAGGTTATGCAGTTAAGATTGTGGAGTTTGTAACAAGGAGTGTGGTGTTTCTGAGTTTATTTATTGGATACTTACTGGTTGAGTTTTTTGTGGTTGTATGCAGTTTTTTGATGACATGGGTAACTGGACCAGACATGTTTTTTGGATCTCTGTGATAAAGGAAAAGATCATATGTTAGAGAAGGTAGTTCATAATGAGTTATTGCATTGCATAATAGACATTTCTGTATTTTGTTGACCCTTATATTTAGTACTTTACAAGTATTACAGTTCAAACCAGTGTACTGCACAATTTGCTCAGATTCTGTGTTTGTTTTTTAAATCATTGGGTCTGTGGGGAAAAAAATCCATGCTGAATTAAAAAAAAAATCCTTCTATGGTGTGGTAGAATACATTTCTTTCATTGTTTTACTGTTTATTTCTTGTTTCTTGCTAATCTTCTATCTTTGGCTTGTTGTAGATTTGTGGGGCAATGAGATACCTGTTGGCGTATTCTAATTATTTATTTTTACTTTTATGCTATTCATCTATCTGTTGGGTTGTTGCAGATTTTTTGGGGCAGTTAGGTACCTGTTGAAGTATTCTAACTGTATATTTCTCGCTTGATTTTAGTAGTATTTGTTTATCTGTTTGCTTGTTGCAGATTTTTGGGGCAGTTAGATACCTGTTGGCGTATTCTAACTGTATATTCCTTGTTTGATTTTAGTGGTATTTATTTATGTGTTTGCTTGTTGCAGAATCGTGGGGTAGTTAGATATCTGTTGGCGTATTCTAACTCCATATTTCTTGTTACAATTTAGTGGTATTTATTTATCTGTTTGCTTGTTGCAGAATCTTGGGGCAGTTAGATACATGTTAGTTTACTCTAACTGAGCACAGTTTTGAAGTTGAAGTTTTGCTTATGTTCATACACAGATTACGTATAAAATTATGGTTTTAAGAATATTAAGTAAGCGTTTACAAGATTTGCTGGCAATCTCTGCTTTAGAGTAATGGTACTACCATTGCATTCAAACCATCCACAATTCTTTTTGATATATGCAGTGTAGTGACCTGCATTGGTTGTGGCTCCTGTGTGATAGATTATACCTATTGTTGTGAAGGTTTTCTTACCAAGTGATACTTGACCATGTGTGTATCCAGTCAGCTTACAGTTGTTTTTGGTACCATCTGCATTGTAACGTAAAAGCATTACTATTATGTATTTACTATGTGTGTGTATTTGTAAGGTGTAGCGATTATCTGAATTGCAGGTAGAACATAATCTACCATGGTTTGCATATTGTACAAGTTGCTGAAATGGAATGGTTTCACAGTTAGGTATGGATACATACACAACGTGTTCATTAGGGACTTCTTCCTGTGCCACATGGTTGCAGAGAGTGCATGTATGTTTCCACATGTATGAAATCTGAAAGATTTCATTTATAGGTATGTTTTTGTTTTCCAGTACTTGTAGTAAGTACATTAGAAATTCTTGTGGATATTCTTGAGAGTTTATGGTGAATTTGACAATTCCAGCACATAAGTGCAATTATTGTCTTATTCCATGAACACTGTAAGTGTTGTCAGGTATGTTGGTTGCATTTCTATAAAGGACTAACATTTGCAAACACAATTGGTCTGTACTGTGTAAGTAAATGTTCTCAATAATTGGTGGCAATTGAAATAGAATATTTATTGCTACATTTGCGTAGCAATTTACAGCAGTTATATTTGAAAATTTGAATGGACCTGGTAGTTCTGTGTGGAAGTCATTTGTTTGGAGTGTGTGTTGCTTCTTTGAAGAAGTAGTTGAGTTACTTTGACCATTAGATTCTTGTTTGATTGTGGTACTTGATGAAGTATTAGTTTATTTTTTCTTTTCTTTTTCTTTTTCTTTTTCTTTGAAGGAATTGTAGTGATATCCTGTATTGTTTCAGTTTGCAGTACTTTTCTTTTACAACGTTTTGCTTGTTGTGGAACAGGATAGGTTTTCAGATGGGGGTGTGGGGTGAACGTAGTCTATTGTATTCTAGTATGCAAGGAATATCAGCATTTACTTTACTTGCATCAAAGTTGATTAGAAATAGCCCGTTAAGTGTATGTAAGTGTGATAGTGCTATGTAGTTCATGCCTTCTTTAAAGACTGTGCTACCAATATCTATTAATGCTTTATATAGGGTAAGACCATGTGATTTGTGAATGGTCACTGCGAATTCTAGAGTTAGTGAAAATTGTTCTCTGCGTACATACATGTCTTTGAAAAGAAGGAAGCGGGCTGTTGAGCGTCCTATCCTTTTAACTTCTGATAGTTTGTCAAAGAGAATATAGACAAATTGAATGTTGTTGTCACGTGGGTATGTTTGAAAGCCAACAACTGTACCAAGTGCTCCATTAACTAGTCCTTGCTCCACCTCAATGTTACGTTTAAGCATTACTCTACAGTTTAAAGTTAATTTTAATGTTTTCTCCAAACCAGCTGTGTTGGAGATAGAGTTTTCTAGGGTATTTAGTCTTGTTGTGGCTTGAATTCACAAGGGTAGTGTCATACCATGTATTGGTTGCATTTCTTTTTCAACATTGTTTCATTGAATTTGGAACAGCTTGCAAGAGTTGGCATCAAGGACATAAAATTTACATTTTTGTGTGCTAATTGTTGCATGACATCAATAGCATATGAGCTATAGCCATAAAGTGTATGGATGTGCCTGGTTTTTTATATTGATTGTGCTTCTTGAGATAGTACACCAACTCTAATACTTTTTAAAATATTGGCGTATGTGAGGTCTGCAGACTGGCGCATGTTTCAGTTAATTCGCTTTATTGGAAATGTTGCCAAAGGTTGACATTTCTTATGCTGCCAAGAGTTTTATGGCACAGTGTGTGCCCTATGGTTTTAAAAATAGGTTCAGCTTTCACTGGTGTCAATTGAAGAAGATCTCCAAAAACAATGATGTGTTTTCCTCCAAAGAGCTGGTTGTAGTCTGTTTTGAGGACCTCATGTAATCTGAGGTTAATCAAAGCCAACATTAGGTTGGAGACCATGCTCACCATATCTACTAGCAGCATTTTCATTTGTTTGAAAACTCTGCGTAGTTCCATTGCAGCTTCTGTGGAAAGTTTGTAATAGTCTAATTTGTTTTGGTGTTCTACTGAAAGGAGTAGTAATTGGTATAAAGTGACACCACTTATTTTGTAGGCAGCTAAACCTGTGGGGGCAGTTACAACAGCTGACAGTTTGTGGTTTGTCAGTTGTTGAAGGAACTTGTTGATGATTTTGATTAAGAATGTTTTGCCTGAACCAGCTTCACCACTCACGTATAGCAGTAAAGGTTTGTAGTCTTGGCAGGTACAGTTTTTATTTTCATGTTCCACACCATGTTCAATTTGTTTTGTTATTTCTTGGAAAATGCTACGCTGCACATTGTTCAGTTGTGATTTCAGTACAGCAAAGTCTTCTGTAGCTTGTTCATACTGACACATGGTGTTTTCTACTTCTGTCATGGCTAATTCTGCCTCATTTGCTATTAGTGGCTGTCCAAGTGGTTCTTGGCTTCCTGTTACAGAAGGTTGACTACTGTTGGGAGTTTCCACTTGTAGTTGGGCCTGGAGTTCTTCTTCGTGTTGCTGTTCATTGTGCAACATTGTTTGGTACTGTGTAAAGTTTACGTCTGTCATAGTGCTTTCATTTGCTTTGAAAGCATCTTCATAGGAGTCATATGTATCCAGTTACTCTTCTTCTTTTCTCCATGGTTTAAAACATTGTAGCAGGGACATGTAATACAGTTCTTTATGTTGAGGAGTTTTTTAATGACAATTGGATATGAATAATTAAGCTGTGTTTGGTAAGTTTCACTAAACTGCCTTCACACTTTACCACTCTGTATCTACCTTTCATTTAATCTGGTTTAACATTATTTTTGTATGTGAAGTTTTGGGCTATGTGGTAGAGACACATGGTTTCCAAAGTGGTACTCCTGTTTGGGTAGTATGTGTCCAGTAAATTGTTTTTCAAAATGTCTTGGCTGTTGGGATAATTTTTGGCTATTGTTTCTATGTCCTCATATGATTTGAGAACTCTTTTTCTAGATTTAGCAGGACCAAGACATAGCCATACTATATTGTCAGATTTTCCATGCAAGGCAGTACCAGTTGAATCGTCTGCAGCTTCATAGCAGCCGCATTCTCTATGAGAGAGCATTTTTATGCCTGAGCTGTACAATTTCTGAAATAGTGTTTTGTCAGATAATATGTCATCCCAGAGGTCCTGAAGATCTGTTTTCCTGCTTTGGTTAAGTAGGCTGTGAAATATCACGCAACTGCAGTGGAATTGTCTGCAATGCACTGCACATCTATGTTTGCATTCCATAAGAGGGCAATGATTGCATTGTAATCATTAATGTATTTTGATTCTTCTGTTATTTTTATGTAATATGTGTTCTTAGGTGATTTACCTTTGACACTATGTCTGGCTGACGACATGAAGTTGTTTACTTGACCTGTTGTTGAAACTGGTCTAGGGAAAACAAAGCGGCATTTGGTGTAGTATTTCCCTTTTTTTATATTTGTGACGACAATATTTCCCACATTTGTGTCTTTGAAATTGTAAAATGTGTGCATGTAGGTCACTATGTGTTGTTTGTGAAGGGATTTCACAATTGACATATTTTTGGATGAACTGCAAAGCAGTGACATCCCTGTCCAGACCAAATTTAGGAGCATCTATAATCCATAATAGCGTATGGCTGTGTGGTGCTCCTCAGGCTTGGTCATCTTTTCTCCAAAAGAAGTGTTGAACTTCTCCGAGGGGAGGAACACTCTTATTACAAATAAAGTGTAGCATAGCAATGAAGGAAATATCTTGATACATTTACAGGATCTAGAGAGCAGAGTTTTCCTGGTGTTTTTATATCTATGTTTGTTTTATTTTTTTTTGCTATGCATAGGAAATCGCGTAAATCGTCCCATGCATATTCTGCACAACTTAATGTTACAAACCAAGTTGGTGGGCCAAGGTTTCTTATCATACAGTGTACATCTCTGTGATGTCGGAAACAGTATTTTTTTTACCACGCATGTTTGCTAAAAGATTTGTAATACTTCACTGTTAAACGTCATCTTATTCTTGCACTTTTTGTAATAATTGTGTAGCTGACATATTTTGAAAATGAGTACCTGATTTTAATGTGTATGCAGCAACTCCGTGGCATAGAGCTGCTAGTTCACTTCAAAGAGAAGGTGGAATATGTATTCCACATTTTGTCTGAATCTGAAGTCTTCAGAACACATTCGTAGAGAGCGATATTCTGATGCTGTTATCCGTGTGGGTCTATCATCATACCTTCCTCCTTTTCCAGTAGGAAAGACAAGCGGAAAGGCCTGTGCATCTACACTTTTTTCGCTTATGCTGAATGGAGATCCTTTGGCTTGTCGCATTTGGTACGTTTCACATGCATAATCTATAGTGTCTTTAGAATGTAAAGGATGAATTGTATGATGGTCTAAAATATTTGATTCTGTAATAGGATTTAGAAGATCAAATTGACCAGTTCTGGTGACTCTTGAATTATTTCAATGGTTTCTCTCAGGTTTTATTCAATATTTATTTCTTTTGTAGTATTCATTGTTATTTTTTAGATATTCCAGGGCTTGTCTAACTTTATGTAAGTCCACGAGTTGTTGCCAATTTTTTTTGTCTTTTGTAGGTACGCCATTTACTAAGACAATTAAAGAGTGATCTATTGGCCGTTGCACTCCTAGAGTGTGTACCTTTTCTGTGAGGTCTAATGGTAAATAAACTACTTTGCCACAAATGCCTTTGACTAATTCAGAGGGAGGTTCTTTTGCTGTTTTTGTTTGGAGGTCTATTAATGGGTGCACTGTTGGAATTATGATGCTCTCATATAAATTTAGTTGTTGCAGTGGTTTTGGTAGTGGGAATAAAGTTATTTGTGATAGCACGTGAAGGCGTTTGGTTGTTGTCAAGTTTTGCAGTGCAGTTATTGCAAAGTATTAAGGGGTCAGTAATGTCGTATTTGTTTTCTGTTATAGGGTAGAGAGCTAATTGGAACCATTTCAAATCTTCATTATCTTCTATTTTGTATGTTATGTCTATAGTTTTTGTGGTACTTGCAGCAACACACGCACACCTGGTTTGGTACTTCAGCTGAGGTACTTTTAAACTTTAGTATTCCTTTTTTGTATGTGTTTAATAGAAGGTTGCTATTTGTACAGTAGTTGCTAGTTTGTTGTACATCTATTTCATTTTGTAAGTGGCTTTCAATTCCAAAATATTTTCTCTAGATATGCTCTATTTCTTCGAGTACATGTTTGGCTGTACCATGTAGAAGATTGTTATTTAAATTGGCTAGTGCTAAAGCAGGACTTTTAGCATAGTAGAGTTCGTGGACTAGATGTCTTGTAGTGTAGTTGAATGATGTGTTGATATCATTTTGATATGATGGAAGGTGCTTTTGCAAATAGGACCTGAAATGCAGGCTAATGAATGTCCTTGTAGTCCTGTGTATTTGCGCACTGGACAGGCATCCATATTTTGTAGTAGTTTCATTTTGAATTTGTCTTTGCTCTTTGCTCTTTACATACTGAAGATTTTTTGGCAATGTTACACATTGATGGGCACAGCCATTTGTAGACTCAACGTTTTGGTTCAGTAGATTGGGGAGGTGATGCTGAGTTTTCAGGGGATATTTTTGTGAGCAGAGTTTCTTGTTCCATAATGGTGTTATTAAGTTTTTCATACCCTCGTCCACTGCTATGTATGGCAATTGGGTTTGTTTGCTTTTGCTTATATGCTTCTTCATTAAAATATGGTTCTGTGGTCGTGATGTGACTCCATTCACCTCCACAGATGTTTAAGAAGCTATTTTTGGTAATATTCTGTTTATTGAGAAGTCTTTTTTGTAGTTTATTAGTTAGTTTTGTTAGTACGAGAGCTTCTAGGATTAATTTTCTATAGTAGGTTTTAAGGGTTGTGCATGATTTCTCTCCTGATTTTAAAAGGCTCTGAAGGACTCTGTGGCAAAACATGTTTTGTAAAACATCTTTTTGGGATGCTTACTTGCCAATACATCAAGATTTATAGGTCCAGTGTTAGCAGTAGTGGTAGTTGAAGTCTTGTTAATCACTTTCTGTTTGGTTTTACATGTTGATAGAGGAGGGAAAGTTTCTGTACTGGAAGCTTGTTTTGTTTTGCTTAATGACTGTATGAGCTGTTTTGTTTGAACTTTTTGTACAAAATCTGCTAGAGATGGATGCTTATTTTGGACATTTTTTTTTTTATTTGCTCTACTTCTGAGTTGCTTTCTATGGAGTTGCTTTTTGGTAGCCATTCTTTGAGATCTGTTGGAGAAAAAAAGAAAGTGTGGGTTGGACTGTTGTGCAGTGTATGCATGCTTTGTGCATGAGTGTCTGAGTATGATGGTAAGTATGATTGTGGAGGGATGTGATTGTGCAATGGGCAGGCAAATCAAGTTGGGAGGGCTATTCTTGTATGTGTGTGTTACTATACTGGGCTCCAGGTGACAATATAAAGTATGTAGCTGGCAAGGGGAAGCACTGATATTACATCTAATGGTAAAGAGTTAACATATTTGTTTCTTCTACAACACTAAAATGCTATCGTGTTTGAATAACAGTTAGAACATTATGTTAGTTTTGTACTTACTTTCTTGTATGGACAGCGTAGGTTTCTTCTAAATCCTTGTTCGTACTTCAGATGCTGCTGCTTTTCAGGAGAGTGGTGTTTACTGAAAGTTTAAAAGAAAGAAGTTAGTGCATATGTGTGTTTATAGCACTTTTGTTAATGTAGACATTGTTTTGCACTTTTCTTTGCCTATGTGCATCCTGTATATTTTATTTAGAATCTGTTAGTTGAATATGTTTTTCGAATGAGAATAATAGTAAACGTATAGAGCACACTTGTTTTTTTAATGTTATGTTAATGGATGCTAAGAGATAGAAAAAATAATCATATGCATGTTGTGCTATTTTTAGAGGGTAATTGGCAGAGATTGTAAATAAAAGCATTCAATGTTGCCTTTGTGAAGGTGTGTGTAATAAAGCAGAAGGATTTATAGAGGCAGTGGTGTTGTTTGATTTGGGAGCCTTTCTAATAATATTGTCTGTGTGTGTGCTTGAATGACGATGTATGTACTCATCCTGCCTGCGTGTAATTTTATAACACACTGGACAGTCTTTTTCATAATTATACTGTTATTTTTTACATCTTATAATATGAAACAATAGTCTTTTAGATAGGTGTGTGTGTAAACAAAAATGTCTAGAGCTGAAAGCTTTACAAGTGACACTTCATCATAGCAGATGGGAGAAATGACAGTAAGAACATTTTACAGTTTATACAGAGTCAGTGGCATTTACTCTTTTCATATTTTTATTTATTTTGTTTTACATTTTTAAAGCGCATACAGAGCCCGCAGGCATTGTTTGTTTTTTAGTTGTGTAATTATTTTGTCTTAGTTGCATATTTATAATGCACTTAAACCCCCGGGGGTTTCTAAGCGCGGACCCGGGGATCGGATCTGTGTTGCTTCATGTCGTCTTGCTTTCAAGGCACGCACGTTGCCGCTGAGCTATGCTCCTGGGATGTATTGTATTTCTAGAAGAGGAGTACATGTACTTTATAGAAAATATTCATACCTGTAGTCTGTGTTCATGCATGTGGATGTGCTTGAATCTGCAAGTGGAAATCTTGGGAAGTTTTATAGTAGTTGTTGCTGTAGGTTCTTTGCAGTGACAGCCGAATTGTACTGAGAGTGATCAATAGTACATCTAAAGTGCTGATCTGTGATGACCGAGTTAGATGTAGAGTTCTTGGATGTGATTGGTGGATGATTGTGTGACTGCTTAACAGTAGCCAATGAGTAAATGGTGCAGAGAGTGCAGTGGAAAGGGTAGAAGGGCTGCCCTCAGTGTTACTTACGCACTCCGCGGACAGCACAGCTGTTCACAGACAGGACATGCTACATCCGGGGTTTCCGAGCATGTCCTGGATCCTGGGTGTTAGTCTTAGCAGTGCACGATGGTGGTGCAAGTTATGGTTGCTTAGCTTTCCATAACCTGCAAATTTCAGGGGTTTTCCGGTTTTACTTCGAACCATAACGTCCCTTTAACAAAGTTTTTTTACTGATTTTTATAGGTTTTTAGTAGCGCAACTTAACCATAACATCCCTTTAACAGAGTTTTTTTCACTAAAAAAATATATATATGTATACGTCTCGGGAGGATAGCACAGCGGCAGCGTGCGCGTCTTGGAAGCAAGACGACACGGAGCAACAACAGGTTCGATCCCCGGGTCCGCGCTTAGAAACCTCTGAGTGTTTAAGCGCGTTATAAACACGTAACTAAGACAAAAAACAAAAAAAAAGAAAAAACACAACTACGCAACTAAGAAAAATAAACAATTCCTGTAACAGCGCCTCGATGCCTGCGGGCTGTGTGAGCGCTTTATAAATGTAAAATTAAATTAAAATTAAATAAAATATATATATATATATATATATTCAATGAAAACACTTTGTTTAACTGATGTTATGGTTACAAGTAAAACCGAAAAACCTCAGAAATTCACCAGTTATAGTACGCTAAGCAACCATAACTCGCGCCACCACCGTGCACTGCTAAGACTAACACCCAGGACATCAAAGATGACATCACTGATGACATCACATATCTGGGTGACTTGTTTTTGTTCACTGACATATTTAGGGCAGGTGGTTTAGTTCACTAACAGTAAGAATATTAAAATTCAAAAGGTGCTATATATCTAGATGTTAACTGTTGCAAAGGATCAGGTGAGCCCTAAGTCCAGTTCAAAGCATCTTTATTTAAAACATGTCTTGTACGTTAAAATGGTTTATAGGGAGCAGCTATCTACCATAACTGAGAGTTTCCAATTTTCTACTATTATATCACATCATGGACATTTCAGATCCTTACCAGATGGTTCACAGACTACTATTACTTTCTCCTCGTCCGACTCCTCAATGTCTTGTATCATTGATACCCTTTTCATGTACCTACACACCACTGCAAATTGTCCTCTAGTTCCACAATTTGTACATTTCTGGTTTATAGCAGGATAGTTCCTTGAATTTGCCTAGTACCCAAATCTACCAGATTTAAAACATTTGTCTTTGTCTCTGCTTTGAGGAGAAAATGTCTTTGTCTCATTCCTGAACCAAGGCTTTCTCATATTGCCCTTGACTTCTTTGTGGTCTTGTTCTCTAGGTCTGTAATTCCTCCTGCTCGAATCACCTAAATTCTCCTTATCAACTTTATTTCGGACCACACTTACTGGGGATTACTCTCCCGATTCTTCTGCTGGCCTGATTGTACTTTGTCCAGCACCCTGGTCTCCAACTTCTAGTTTCTCATTTCCTTTGAACATAGTTATGTATGTTCTACTCTATTGGCTATAGCAATAGCCTCTGGCAATGAAGGGTTGCCCACCATCCACAGTCTGTCCTGTATCAATGAATCTTTGGTGTGTATAATTATTTGGTCTCTGATTAATTCGTTCCGTGTGATACCTGTGCCGAATCGGCAAGTTTGAGCCAATTTTCTTAGGGCTGACACATATTCCTCAATCGACTCTTCCTCTTTATGTGCTCTATTATAGAAGTGGAATCTGTTGATTGCTACATTCACATCCGGGGCATAATGCTTATCCAATTGTCTTAGAGCCCTCTCATACTCATCTATATCACCTGCTTCGTCTCCTGACAATTCGGGCAGCTCTTTGTACTTTTGTTGTCCTTCAAGACCCAAAGCATGCAACAGCAGCAATTTCTTCTTTTGTGACGAGAAACCATCCTGTTCTACCGTCTTCATGTAATTCTTCCAGTACTCTCTCCATTCCAGCCACATCACATTTGGTGGCTCGGATTCGTGAGAAAACTTGCTGGTGGATGAACTGTCATTCCTCACATATTCCTCTTCTTATTTCTTTATTTCAATAGTTCCCCCTAGGCAATGTTCAATCTTTATCCTCATATTGTGATATCCTTATCCAGATTAAACTGGAAATAGATCAGTACTGTGAAGAGGAAGAGCTTGACTTGTGATGATTACTGCCTGACTTCAATCGAAATTCCAAGATGGCGTCACGCTATCTGATGCGTTTAGGTCCTTTTCTCTAATGTTTAGGCAATCTGTCTTTCTCCCGTTGCCATTGCGCATGCCGAACCTCCGAAACCTCACCACTCCTGCAGAACTTTACTAGATTGGTGCTGCTGCTTCCTCTGTGACTGCTTGTGAGTGCAATGGTCACTCTTATAAGCTATTGGAATGGTGGATCGGCACAGAGGAAGCTTTTATTTTTCCTCCGGAGCTGCTGCTCTCACTTCGTGCGTGGGTTCCTTTTCTGCTCGGCCGGGCCGTCCTCATCGCCAATATGTTTCAAAGTATCAAGGATCAGGGGAGACCTAAGTCCAGTTCAAAGGATTATTTAAAACGGCCCGGTGCTCCCTCCGCATCCACCTCTCAAACTCTCACCAACTACCACTCTCTGCTAAGGTCCCCTCACTCGCATAACACATTCCAATCACAACATTCCAGCATCCGCGTTCTGGAGGGAGCACTAACCCATCTTTCCACAGTATTAGTAATGGAGAATACATCATTAACCTTGTCATACATTCTTAAAGTACTTTCCTTAGGGTTTGGTCTCAGCTCATGGAGCACATACATGGGGAAATAAGCAGGCCTCAAACACACAATTTATTTCCCCTGCTCCCCAGTTTCACTGACCGCTGCCCCACTTAACACAGTCTACCATTTAGAACTTGAAGATTGCAATTTGTGGTGGAGTTGAACATCAAATACCTTTCTGAGCAAAACTTCAAATCAGATACAGACAGGCACAGATAATGGGGTGTCTGTAGGAGGGGCTATTTAAGGTGTAATGATGTGATGTTTTCATCACTGATGACATCACATGTGCATTTACTTTTCATAGGTAGTTCCAACAAGGGGTTGTGAATCTAATGTTGGCAAAAAAGTGTCAGGGGTGATCGGGAGATGTGTGATGAACTAAATACTTGATTATGCAATGTACTGCTCTAAAGAACATTCAATTGCAATGTTCTTTCTAGTACAGGAGCCTACTCATACAGAAACATAGGCATTTCCTGCAGCATACACCATAGAGGTGTAATAATTGGAATTTTCCAATGTTGGATAGTAAAAAGGTGAATGCTTCTGTATCAGACTTGTCTGTACTGTGAAACATATAGTAAGTAGGTAATAATGTATCACATACTACATACTTATAGTACTACACAGAAAACATTAAGATACCACAATGAATACAAATATGGGGCTTATACAGGGAGAGTAAAGTAAGCAAACAAGAGGTATTAGCATTAGCAACTGTGTATAACCATAGAAATGATTGTTGTGTTTGAGACCTGCTTCTTCCCCTATGTATGTGCATCATAAAATGCAATTGAATTCTAAGGGAAGTACTGTAAGAACATGCGAGAATGGCAATGTCTACAAATGTAATACCTTTTGAATTTTAAGTTTCTGACTGTCAGTGAATAAATCCACCTGGCCTAGATATGTCAGTGAACAGAAAAAAGGGGGCTAGACATGTGATGTCATCAATGATATTTGTGTTGTCATCTTTGATGCCATGGGTGTTATTCTTAGGAGTGCACAGTGGTGGCACAAGCTATGGTTGCTTAGCTT
Organism: Ambystoma mexicanum; assembly: GCF_040938575.1. Taxonomy (NCBI): domain Eukaryota; kingdom Metazoa; phylum Chordata; class Amphibia; order Caudata; family Ambystomatidae; genus Ambystoma; species Ambystoma mexicanum. Next base: position 535,916,580 of record NC_090939.1, read on the forward strand.
ACCATAACTGGCGAATTTCAAGGGTTTTTCAGTTTTACTTGGAACCATAACGTCCCATAACTGGCAAATTTCTGTTTTTTTTTTGGTTTTACTTGTAACCAAATGTCCCTTTAACAATGTTTTTACACTGAATTTCATAGGTTTTTAGTACCACAACTTAACCAGAACATCCCTTTAACACATTTTGTTCACTGAATTTCATAGGTTTTTAGTAGCGCAACTTAACCATAATGTCCCTTAAACACATTTGTGATGTCATCTTTGATGTCGTGGGTGTTAGTCTTAGCAGTGCACGGTGGTGGCACAAGTTATGGTTGCTTAGCTTACCATAACTGGCGAATTTCAAGGGTTTTTTGGTTTTACATGGAACCATAAACAAAGTTTTACATGGAACCTTTAACAAAGTTTTTTCACTGAATTTCATAGGTTTTTAGTAGCACAACTTAACCATAACGTCCCTTTAACAACGTTTTTTCACTGAATTTGATAGGTTTTTAGTAGCGCAAATTAACCATAACATCCCTTAAACACTGAATAGAGATATAGATATCATGAATTTCATATAATCCTACTAGGATACCCTTAGTTTATATAGATATACCATAAAACATACTGAACCCCCTGTCCCATGGTAGTGGCTGCTATGTACGCAGACCATGTGAATGTCCGCAAATGGACTCGGTCAACATCAACACTGTCCAAAAGAACAGAGGGTATCTTAAATTGTTATATCATATAACAAACACACTGCACATGTTCAAAGAGCAGCATATAAATAAATGACATTAAAAAATAAATAAGAAGTACAAACTGTATATTTAAGACACCAACAGTTCAATTACATAGCATATGAAACATAATGGAACATAGCAAAAAAAAATTACATATGCCTCCAGCAGAAATACCTCACTGATACTTTATACAGAAACTGCACAGCAAATATCAATAGCACACCTACAAAGCAGTAACAGGAAAACTGAAAAACAAACTGCTAAGTACAATACATTAATTCCTATACTTATAAACTTTCTTTAGTAGGAAACACTAAAATATATTGTATCTTTTTTGTACACAGAAAAGGCTAGCACTCTGGAATGGCTTGAAGAACATTTTCCCTGGGATGAAATGAGTGATACTAATGGTAGACAGTGATGTTTTCAAAGTAAGCCAAGTAATACACATTATTTTATATGTACCTAACACATTTTGTTTCTTTAACAGTACATAAAGAAAATACAAATAATACTAAAACAGTACATCATGAACTAATGGAACAACAAACAGACACTGTGGTAAATCATCTACAGCATTTAGAACAAATAAATGATAAATTAATGACCAATTTCATTATTTTGAATAACTTTGTAGAAAAGCATATAAAAAAATTAAATATCACTGTCCCACAAGCACCTGTACCCCTTCTCCATGTCCCAGTCAACCATCCCCAAAAAATCACCATCACCAAAAACGTTATGATGTGACCTCAATCCCTTCCTCCTCTACCATCCAACATGTAGAAATCCCTAATTCCCCTGTAAATGTCTTCATTTCTGCTTCCCCCTCTCTTGCATAATTTCTATACTTTTGTACATTAATAAAGTATTATGTATACTGTTCCCATATGTCTCTGTGTTTTTTTTTTAAAAGGCTGTTTGGGTGTCCGCGGACAGCGCGACTCACAAGGATGTATGCAATTAACCAAAATGGGGGTGTCCTAGGGACACTATGCCTGTTCGTGCTGTCTGCAATCAAAATGGGGGTGACCCGAACCTTGTCTGGTAGACACTTATGCGCATGCGCATCCCACCCTCGGGGTCCTACGAACATCGCGCCTGTCCATAACTGTCCGCTGCAAGTGTGTCGCACTTTTACTTAGTTCGGGGGCCCAAACTCTGTCTGTAGAACACCCGTTCCACACATATATTGCACAAAGTTCCAACACAGACTTTCTTTTTTTCTCCAACAGACACCAAAACCACTACAACTTAACTTGTATGAGAGCATTATAGTGCACCCATTTCAAACAATAATACGCCTTCAACCAAAAACAGCAAAATTACCTCCCTCTGAATTACTAAAAGGCATTCATTGCAAAGTAGTTTATTTGCCATTAGATCTCAAAGAAAATGTACACACTCTGGGAGTGCAACGACCAATAGATCAATCTTTGATTATCTTAGTAAATGGCTTACCTATAAAAGACAAATAAATTTGGCAGCAACTAGTGGACTTAGATAAAGTTAGAGAAGCCCTGCAATATCTTAAACGACAACAATGAATACTACAAAGAAATAGACATTGAAGAAAACCTGAGAGAAACCACCAAAATGATTCAAGACTCGTCAGGCACTGGCCAATTTCAACTTCTAGATCCTACGATAGAATCCAATATTTTAGACCATTGCACTCTAAAGACGCCATAGATGATGCAATGGAAACTTACCAAATGCGGCAAGCCAAAGGATCTCCAATCAGCATATGAGAAAAAAGTGTAGAAGCATGATCCTTTCCTCTACTCTTTCCTACTGGAAAAGGAGGAAGGTACGATGAAAGAGCCACACAAATAATAGCATCAGAATTCCCTGTTTACGGTTATTCTGAAGACCCCAGATTCAGACAAAATGTGGAATACATATTCCACCTTCTCTTTGAAAGTGAACTAGCAACTCTATGCTATGGAATTGCACACATATTGAAATCAGGTACCAATTTTCAAAATATGTCTACTACGCAATTACTTCAAAAAGATGAAGTTTTACAGTCAAGCATTAAAAACATGTGTGGTACAAAAGAATACTGGTTCTGACGACACGCAGAAGTACAGTTTATGATAAGAAATCTTGGCCGACCCACATGGTTTGTGACATTAAGTTGTGCAGAATATGCATGGGAAGATTTGCACGATTTCCTATGCATAGCAAACGAAAACAAAACAAATATAGATATAAAAACACCAGGAGAACTCTGCTCTCTAAATCCTGTAAATGTATCAAGATATTTCCATCATGGCTTTATTGCCATGCCACACTTCATTTGTAATAAAGCAGTGCCTCCTCTCCGAGAAGTGCGACACTTCTTTTGGAGAAAAGAATACCAAGCCAGAGGAGCACCACACTTCCACATGCTTTTCTGGATTAAATATGCTCCTAAATTTGGCCAGGATAGTGATGCCACTGTTTTGCAATTCATTGAGAAATATGTCACTTGTGTAATCCCTTCACAAATTACACATAGTGACCTACATGCACAAATTTTAAAATTTCAAAGACACAAGTGTGGGAAGTGTGGGAAGTGTGGGAAGTGTGGGAAGTGTGGGAAGTGTGCGAAGTATTGTTCGCGCAAATATAAAAACAAAGGGAAATACTACACCAAGTGCCGCTTTGGTTTCCTTAGACCAGCTTTCAACAACAGGGCAAGTAAACAACTTCATGTCTTCAGTTAGACATAGTGTCAAAGTTAAATCGCTAAAGAACACACACTGCATAAAAACAACAGAAGGATCAAAGTACATCAATGATTACAATGCAATCATTGCCCTCCTATGGAATGTAAATATAGATGTCCAATACATTGCAGACAATTCCACTGCAGTTGCATGATACGTCAGAGCCTACTTAACAAAAGAAGAAAAAACAGAGCTCAAAGACCTCTGGGATGACATATCATCTGACAAAACACAGTCACAGAAATTGTACAGTTTAGGCATAGAAATGCTCTCCCATAGAGATTGTGGCTGCTACGAAGCTGCAGACCGTTTAACCGGTACTGCCTTGTATGGAAAATCTGAAAACATAGTATGGCTAAGCCTTGGTCCTTCTATATCCAGAAAAAGAGTTCTCAAATCATATGAAGACATAGAAACAATCACCAAAAATAATTCCAACAGCCAAGACATTTTGAAAAACAACTTACTGGACACAAACTACCCAAACAGGAGTACCACTTTGGAAACCATGTGTCTATACCACGTAGCCCAAAACTTCACATACAAAAATAATATTAAACCAGATGAGAAGAAAGCTTAATTAATCATATGAAATTGTCATTAAAAATTCCTCAACATAAAGAACTGTATTACATGTCCCTACTACAACTTTTTAAACCATGGAGAAAAGAAGAAGATTTATTAGATACCCATGTCTCCTATGAAGGTGCTTTCAAAGCAAATGAACGCACTGTAACGGACATAAACTTTACGCAGTACAAAACAATGTTAGACAATGAACAGCAACAAGAAGAAGAACTCCAGGCACAACTAAATATGGGCACTCCCGACAGCAGTCAACCTTGTCTAACAGAAGTAGAAAACATCATGTACTAGTATGAAGGGTCTACTGAAGACGTTGCTATACTCAAATCACAATTAAACAATGAACAGCGTAGCATTTTCCTAGAAATAACAAAACAAATTGAACATAGTATGCAGCACGAAACTAAAACTTGTACCTGCCAAGACCACAAACCTATTCTGCTATATGTGAGTGGTCAAGCTGGTTCAGGGAAAACATTCTTAATAAGAATCATCGGCAAGTTCCTCCACCAATTGACAAACAACAAACTGTCAGCTGTTGTAACTGCCCCCACAAGTTTAGCTGCCTACAACATAGGCGGTGTCACTTTACACCGATTACTACTCCTTCCAGTAGAACACCAAAACAAATTAGACTACTAAAAACTTTCTCCAGAAGCTGCAATGGAACTACATATAGTTTTGAAACAAATGGAAATGTTGCTAATACATGAGGTGAGCATAGTCTCCAACCTAATGTTGGCTTTGATTCACCTCAGATTACAAGAGGTCCTCAAAACAGACAAGAAAGAGCTCTTTGGAGAAAAACACATTATTGTTTTCTGAGATCTTCTTCAATTAACACCAGTTAAAGGTGAACCTATTTTTAAACCTTAGGGCACAAACTATGCAGTAAATCTGTTGGCAGCATAGGAAATGTCAATCTTTCGCAACATTTCCAATACAAAGAATTAACTGAAAACATGTGTCAGTATGCAGACTTCACCTACGCCAACATTTTGAAAAGGATTCAGATTGGTGTGCTATCTAAGGAAGCACAGAGTATCTTGAATACCAGACACATCCATAACCTATACAGCCATAACTCATGTGCTACTGATGTCAGGGAACAATTAGCACACAAAAATGTAAACTGTATGTCCTTGATGCCAACTCTTGCAAGCTGTGCACAATTCAATGAAACAATGTTGAAAAAAGAAATGCAACCAATAGTTCAAATTTGCTCCACAGACAAACTGGATGTGCACGGTATGACACTACCCATGTGTGAACAAGCCACAGCATGACTAAATACCTAGGAATACTCTATCTCTAACACAACTTGTTAAGAGAAAATATTAAAATTATCTTGAAACTGTAGAGTAATGCTCGAACGTAAACTTGACATGGAGCAAGGACTAGTTAATGGAGCACCTGGTACAGTTGTTGGCTTTCAAACATACCCACATGACAACAACATTCAGTTTGTCAATGTTCACTTTGACAAACTGTCAGAGGTTGAAAGGATTGGACACTCAACATCCCGATTCCTTCTTTTCAAAGACATGTATGTACGCAGAGAACAATTTTGTCTATCGCTAGCATACACAGCCACCATTCATAAATCAGGTCTTACCCTAGATCAAGCATTGATAGATATTGGCAGCACAGTATTTAAAGAAGGCATGAGCTATGTAGCATTATCACGCTTATGTACACTTGAAGGACTATTTCTATTCAACTTTGATGCAAGTAAAGTAAACACTGATATTCCTTGCATTCTAGAATACAATAGACTATGTGCACTCTACGCACCCCATCTCAAAACCTATCCTGTTCCTTAAAAAGCAAAGGTTTGTAAAAGAAAACTAGTTCAGACTGAAATTATACAGGATCTCACAACCATACCTCCAAAGAAATTAAAATAAGCTAATACGTCATCAATGATCAAAACCAGAGAAGGATCTACTGCACAAACAAAACCAACTACCTCTTCAAAGAAACAACGCATACTTCCAACAAATGACTTAGACACAGAACTGTCTGTCCATTCAAATTTTCAAATACAAATGGTGTAAATTGTTATGCAAATGTAGCAACCAATGTTCTATTCCAATTGCCACTAATTATTGAAAACATTTACTTAAACAGGACAGACCAATTATGTTTGCAAATGTTAGTCCTTCACAGAAATGCAAACAACAATCCTGACAACACTTACAGGAATTAGGCAGGAATTGGACTACTGTGCTGGAATGGTCAGATTCACTATAAACACACAAGAATATCCACAAGAATGTCTAATGTACTTACTACAAGTACTGGAAAACAAAAATGTACCTATAAATGACATCTTCCAGATTTCATACATATTGAAACATACATGCACTCTCTGAAACCATGTGGCACAGGAACAAATCCCTAACGAACGCTTTGCGTATGTATCCATACCTAACTGTGAATCCATTCCATTTCAGCAACTTGTACAAAATGCAAACCATGACAGATTATGTACTACTTGCAATTCTGATAATCGTTCATATATTGAATACGTAATAGTAATGCTTTTGCGTTACAATGCAGATGATACCAAAAACAACTGCAAGCTGACTAGATTCACACATGGACAAGTATCACTTGGTTGGAAAACCTTCACAACAGTAGGCATAATCTAGCACGCAGGAGCCACAACCAATGCAGGTCACTACACTGCATACATAAAAAAAAAATGTGGATGGTTCGAATATAATGATATTTCCATTAATCTAAAACAAAGATTACCAGGAAATCTTGTGAATGCGTACTTAATATTCTTAAAATCAAAATGTACTCGCTAATCTGAGCATAAACATCTACAACATATATTCAATAACCTTTAAATCCTTAAACTAATAGAATAAGACAACAGCTATCTAACAATAAAAAACTATAAACAGTTAGAAAAAGCTGAACAGCATCTAACTAAACCCAGACAACTGCAATATACATTTTTCTAAGGAAACCCTACAATACTTATTACGTATACAAATACCATCAACAACTTCAAAACTATCAACAGTTAGAATACGCCAACAGGTATCTTACTGCCCCAGAATCCTGCAACAACCAAACAGATAAATGAATACTACTAAAATGCAACAAGAAATAAACAGTTAGAATACGCCAACAGGTATCTAACTGCCCCAAATTTCTGCAACAACCAAACAGATAAATGAATACTACTAAAATGCAACAAGAAATAAACAATTAAAGTATGCCAACTGGTATCTAACTACAAAAATAGTATCACCATTTCCAAACCAAAAACCATACACCTATTCAATTCCTCCTACTGAAATCAATCACCGAAAAATATTGTACCATAAAACCAAAAACCATAAACCTATTCAATTGCTCTTCTGAAATCAACCACCGAAAAATATTGTACCATAACATAGAAAGGTTTATTTTAATCCTGCATGGATTTTTATTTCCCACAGACCCAATGATTTTACGAACAAAAACGGGAACTGGGCAAATTGCACAGTACACTGGTGTGAAGCATAGTGCTTGTAAAATATTACCTATGAGGGTCGACAAAGTACAGAAATGTCTGCTATGCAATGCAATAACTCATTACAAACTAACTTAACTAACATGTGATCTTTTCTTTTATCACAGAGAATGAAAAAACAATGGCTGTTCCAATTTCCCATATGATGAATAAACTGCATACAACCTCAACAAAGCAAACAATAAGTATACAATGATTGGAGTCAAAAACACTGCAACATAACACACCCATGAAAGCAAACACCTGACCACACACCACAACCCAAAATGTTTGCTTGCACGGGTGTCTTATGCTGGGGTGATTGTGACCAGTGCGTACAGTCTTTGATGCATGGCATGGGCAAAACACTGCATACAGCCTCAATAAAGCAAACAGTAAGTGTACAATGATTGGAGTCACAGCCACTGCAACATAACACACCCATGCAAGCAAACACCTGACCACTAACTACAACCCAAAATGCTGACAGTCTTAGGTACCAGCATTCTGAACACAATCCAACAAACCAACTACCACACACCATGTCCACTGTCCTATAAATACTATTACACTACTGGCAACCAGTACACAAACTTTTAAAAACATACCCCCTCTGCAGCTCATATACCACACTCAAAATTTTTGCTTGCATGGGTGTGTTACGCTACAGTGGTTGTGGCCAGGGCCTAGATTCTTGGGTACATGGCCAAAAGGTTGTAGGCCATGCACCCAAGACTCTAGGCCCTGGCCACAACCACTGCAGCATAACACACCCATGCAAGCAAACACCTGTCAACTGACCACAACACAAAAACATACCACAACCACCTCAAACCCTATCCACTTCACGTGACATACTAAGACAGTACATGCAGCCAATGCACAAACTCTTCAATGTATGCCCTCTCCACCCAATACTCAACTAACTACCCAAAACCAATACATCAGAGCATAATAAAATACCCAGTAGTGCGGTCAGTGGTTGGTATGTCCGCGAACAGCCGCGGTGACCATGGACACCGCGATCACAACCCAGCCTTCTTCCACCTAAACAAATACAGCATTTGACCCATCTCTCACACCCCCACCCTCTCCAGCCACTCTTCCACACCTACACACTCCCTAAAATTATATGTCTACTCTATTCCACGCCACGCTGTCCGCAAATGTCCGCGGATCCAACATGGCAGGAGCATAGGGAAAATGTGATGCACCTCATGCTTCACTCCAACCAATCAGCGAACATGTTACCTGTCCGTGGACATGACGTAGGCCCTCTGGCCAATCTGTGTCCTGTCCACGGACCGAACAGGTAAGTGTGTCCACAGAGCGGACCCAGATATCACACATTTTTTTGGACCTACTTTTTGGTTGTTTTAAAAAAAAACTACTGGACGGATTTCCACCAAATTTACAAAAGCACACTTTCGAGGTCAAGCCGCCACTCCTGCTGCACATTTGGTGAAAATCCATCCAGCGGTTTCGGCCGTAGGCGTGATCAAAAGTTGTTTTCCATTCACTCCATGGGAAAAAAATAAATGTTGTGTCCCCCCTATAACTTTGACCCCCCCCCCCCCCCCCCGGCCCCCTCCCGACCAATCCTCACCAGTTTGGTGAGGATTTGTCCAGAGAGAGCGAAGTTATAAGTCACCCAAAAATGACTTAAGAAAATGTGTGTACTCTCTCTTTATATGCCGACTGTTTTTCTTATTACTATTTCTGTGCAGTCCCCATTCGGTGTAGCCTTGCCACCGTGACTTTCATTAGTAGTCTAATAATCCTCACGTATCTACCAGTCCTTGTTGCCAGACACCCTACATGGGCTACATTCATTATTTCAATAACGCGCCTAATACAGGAGCAGGACGGAACTTATATTGTTCTGCGTTGTCTAGCTTCCAAAGCAAGCGCGTTTCCCTCAAGATATCCCCTCAGCCCATTGCTTTGTGTCTTTCTATGTATACTTTTGTACCGCATTTCTGTCTGAAATACTCTGTGGGTGTACCTAATAAATACGAATAGAAATAATGTCAGTAGCATTTAGGTATACCTACCTTGTGCTTCGGCTGCAGGAACAAATCGCGGGGTCCTTACTTTGAGTTCTTGCGCCTCCTGGGAACTGCCATTCCCCTGGTCAAAGGATGGTTTATTTGCCTGTAAAAAATGCACTGAAAAATCAGAAAGCGAAGAAATGTCTGTGCAGTTTGCAGATTTCTAAGTGCATTTAGGTCCAAACTGCTGCAACGACTCCACTCGCCTCACCTCGCTTGATTTTCGTGTCAAGTTTGCTGCCAGCTTCGTCTCCCTTGGTGGGGAGGAAGGGGGGTCTGGGCTTGCAGCCTGCCTCGTGTAGAATTTCAGCTCATTTCGTAAACTTGCGACTTCTGCTTTCATTATTATGACGTGATAAAGTGAAATTGCGACCAGGCAGCACGAGATGGCTGTTATTACAACAAGAAGCACTGCGTAGGAATGCTCCTTCTTACTTGGTCCTTCCTTATTTTTGAGGGTGTTCTGTGCAGGATTCGTAGATTTCATCTCAGCGGTACAAAAGAGTCCTTTAACAAAAGATAACATATTCGTTTTCTTCCTTCGTGTTTCCCCTGTCCATTGTGCCAGTCGGTTCCACTACTGTACATTACAGAAAGTGCCTTCTTATAGAGTGACCAAAATAAACTGGTCATTTCCTGTCATATGGTTTTGTGATGGTTAATAGAAACTCGATTCACAGAATGTCACTCCTATCAGCCCTCTATTTTCTGCTATTGCCTGTGACTTTTTTCTGTGTTGTCTGAATTTTAACACCATGGGGTCCTTCTCTAAGATATGCAAATTGCATGCATGGGACCACCAATGTGTGCACGTATTGTTGGTTCCCATGCATGCAATTTTAAACATTTACAAGTTGGATCAACTGTGCAGCCCCCCACACTCATCAAAACGATACCCTATAGGGTTACTTTTAGCAAGTGTAAATTGCATGCAGGGGACAATCAACATTAGGACATGCATGCTCTTGGGGCCCCAGCATAAAATGTTGCATGTTTATATGAGCGAAATAAAATGGGCAAAACTGCCTTTTTATTTGTTTTTCTTTTACTCTCCGTCTTGTGAAATATGTAAATGCTGCATGCAAATTACGCTTTGCAGACGACATTGACAATGGATTCTTATGGAATCTGCCTGATTTTAACAGCTGCTAAATGCAGGTGGATCCCATTGGACTTCATTAATTTTATGCCAGCGTGAAAATATCATGTTGGGGTCAAAATGAAAGGTTTTGTAGATGGAGTGGAAATGATGAGGAGGAAACACATTCCTACTCCTCTCCCCCACTACACCTGCAGAACATTTTCAAAATGACTGGAAAACAAAGGCATAAAGCACAACACCTTAGTTGTGGAAAGTGGTTTCCCATTCTGAGCCGTTGACAATGACCTCCTATGTGTTTTCTTTTCTGAATGAATGCTGTGTTGAAATGTACATAGTGCATCATGTTTTAGGTCTGTGCTAATCACACTGAGGCATTAAAGAAGTGGGCACTTCTGTGCACTGATGCCCATTTTTAATTCAGGCCCTTGCGTAGCATGGCGGGCAGAGGTTCTTTGAAAGCACTGCATCCGTGGTCCAAGGGATTTGGAACAGCATTTTTTGTACCTGTTACTGTTGCCCTTGGAGTGCAAGCGGTAATGGGGCATAATGGGTTGTTGGTGCATTTTTCGGGCACATTACTGTTATCTCTTTCATTCCAATTGAGTTGTGCAAAACAAAAGTGTGGGCGGAGTTCGAATTCATCCTCCCAGCATGTAAACATAGAAATAAAGAATCCCACAGCACATCATCAAACAATCCAATAGGAAACCAGGTATCAAAGGTAGGGACAGGGATTATTTCCAGACACCTGTGCAGAAATGGACAGAGAAACTGGCATGGTGACCACATCAGAAAAATGTGGCCCTTGAGCACAGAAACCTCAGGGTTTTGCACAATGAGCCTTATACAGAAAAGTCTGATTTATACATTTAGGTGGTTGCATGGACAATGGACCTCCTAACGCTATATCCTCCTGCCTTGGAGGGCATGGCTTTACAGCACCATTTGAGAACTGTACAATTCAGTTCAGCTTACACATGTGATATCACTTCTAACAGACCTTTTACCATTACAAGTAATAAAGATTGATCCAGCATTTAGTGCCCATGTGCCTCTTTTTAAACTTCTCAGGGGGTGTGGGCTGCCAGAAATGATGGCACTTAGACAGGAACTGGGCGTACCTGTGCCCTGGAAAGAGCTTGACAAAAGATTTGCTTGGCCTTATGGACCCTCATGTGCGTGCCAGCCAATCAGCTTCCTGCCCTTGCCACCTTCCTAAAGATGGCTTCAGACACTGTCCCACCTCATATCGTGGCTGCGACTTTGGTCTGCCCATAGCTCATGCAAGTTAATGGCTCATGCAAAATAAAATGCTGTCAGCTCTGTCAATTGCCCTCTAATATGCTTTCTAGCACAACTTTCCAATTCCTTTAATTTCTCCAACCCACTTATTCTCTTGTTACCTCTACCCATCTCATTGTACCCCTACTGTTAACTATCCAAGCTCATTAGTGTGCTTAATGTGTTATCGTACACACACTTAATTTCACATATCGTGTAATACAGATATTCAATCAGCATAATATTCTGAACATTATCTCAGGTGGCATCGCCGTCTTCCTCGTCATTTTTATAGTCCACGTATTTCAGTTATATGCTATTATAATTAAAGGCAACAGCCATCTGCTCAATCCGAATGCAAATAAGGTTCTCATGACAGTTCTGAAGGCAGCACCAGAAACAGAGTGAGAACGTTACAACAATAAATGAAATGGCTGTGGGCAGAATTATTCATTTGTGAGAGTCAGTCACCTTTAAGCATTTTGTTTGTCAGCGAGGTAACTAAATCTCATGCAATTAAGTGTGACTTCTACTACATATAAACACTTCTTCACATGGGACAGTTTTTGTGCCTCTGGTAGAACTTTCTTCAATTTCAATAATCAATAGGGGACCAAAATGGCCCAGTAAAAATCTACTTTATACAGTAACTTGAGTGCATACTCCATCACAGCGGGCCGAAATACTTAATATTTCTCAGTCATGGTGATTAAGGAGAATTTTACATCACATTCAAGCTTGTGTTTGGGGTGTACACATTCATTTAAGAAAAACATTTGATCACTATTCAGCTCAGTCCCTATGACATTTCCTGCCAGCAGGCTCTGTCTGCAACAGAAAAACAAAAGATACAAATGAATAGGTCCAAGGATGCTAGGCTCAAGACAACACCTCCACATGTATTATCAAACTCTGCATTGCTAACAAAGGAATCACTCTTCAATAGTATGTTGTAGAGATAAATCTCATTTTTTTATATTAAAGTTGTGTGCAAAAAGACATAAATCCAACATTTAGAGAAATTAAGACATCAAAATGGTTTGCTAAAACAGAACAATCAGACAAAAAAATATATTTACAACACACAGTGCCAAAGAAACATTTTTTGGGACAATCTCCAAATTGTGTGTGTGTAACAAACCCGACTCCTATTAGGATTTGCCAAGAAATTCACATATTGCAGTGTACATATTCAAGTCAACATATGTGGAAAACACATAGAACAATGGTAGGTACACAAAATTATTTTTCTTGCGTAAACAGCATTAATGTGCTGTAGTTTTGGGGGGAGTAGTGCGTCTACACCAGGTGTTTCAGCCGTTTCTAGGTGGGCTAGGTGTGCCTCATCTTTAACACGGCCTTCATCAGGACGGAGTTCTGTGTAGATTGACGTCTGTGCTATGGGTTAATAGATTTCACAGGCGCTAAATTTGAGATCTGCTAGCCGCATGGGCTGGTCTCTGTATGGTCCTCTCGCTGGAGGTCGAAAAATGCTGATCCAGGGTGGTATTAGTGGGAAACAGACACGGCTTGCACAGCTGTGAGGGTTGCAGCATGGGCAGCCTGTCTGCCAAAAAAGTACGAGCTGGAGCTCCTCAGGCTGCTGTGTCACAGTTCAGTCTGCAGGGGCCTGACTGCAAAGCATTGGTAACCATCCTTGGACCTATTCATTTGTATCTTTTGTTTTCCTATTTAACCCTCCTGGGTAGAATAGGTTCCACACCAGGAGCCCTATTTTTTGTTTCTGTCTGCAACAGTCAATATGTGGCCAGTATTCTCATTTTCCATACATTAGATCTGCTGAGGTTCTATCAGCCATAAAGTCCAGTCTGTTCCTATTCCAATCCATACATCTAGTTTCCTTTCGGGTACACTTAGCATATAGCTATTCACATATCCAGAACTCTGCACCACCCAGATGTCTCTTGTTAGATTCAATTGCATTTACAATTTGCTCAGAGCCCCGAAATCAGCAAATGCATTGTATCCCATGTTCCTTGGCCAGGCACCTATGGACTGAACAGGCAGTCTCTGGCTTTGATTTCACAGGGCAGTTTTCCAAAAGTCTACCAGCAGGCGAGACTCTATAAAACTATCCCTTGGTATACAGGCCCCAACTCTTAGCATAAGTCTGTGCTACCCAAAGGTTTCTGTTGTTTCTGTGTTATATGATAATTTATTTTAGATTTGAATGGAAACAAATAATGTAAATTTCTTTTTGAAATGTATGTTCAAAGGTCTCAAATTATCGTGACCATATCAACAATAATAAAACATTTTTAAAAAAGAGTGGCAGAACAGCTGCTAATCTTATGAGGAGGATGTGAGCTGTAGGTAAGCACAATAAAAACAGTAAATGTATTAGTCAAAAGAAACTCTCACACCCTTGTAGCTATAGTAAAATATACATGTATTTTATATACACAATGCAAAGTAAATACTATACAGACTAACCTACACAAATGGAAAACATAAGCAACACTTTTTCTGGTGAATGCTTCAATAGTAGTAGCTTGCACTGGTCATGAACACAGTGTGGGATGGTTTAATCCACTAGTCCATGCCCTGCAACATCATTGTGCGCTGCTTGCATCAGAACATCAGAAATGGCCACCGGAAAGCATTATGCTCGCTAAAAATCACCCAGAAGTGTGCAGGAAAAACCAGAAAAATTGGACACCAATCCACTTTTGCCTATGTCAGTGGTAACACAGGAAACCACTGCCAAAACCCCCCATTGGGCTACCCACAGAGTAACCTGAAACTACTTGAAAAAGAAATGCTGATTGCAAGGGAAACACAAGCTGTTTTAAAAATCCGTTTTTCCTTGGCTGTTAAAAGTGCAAAAATCACGGTTCTCAAACATCACAAAAGATCCAGCATCCTTGGTGGGTGTGCAACATCAATTTATTTAAAGAATTCACCTAAGCACAATGTCAGCAGAAACATATTTATCAGAAGAAAATCCACATTTAAGGTCGCTTGCTTGGAAGAATATGTCAAAAATGGGCGGAGTACCGCTACTCGCCTGTGTCAGAAACTGGCGATTTACTTATACTGTCATTTAAACTTCTACATTAAGATCTAAGTATGGAAAAGAACTCCTATCAAAAGCAATAGAGGTGGATACAATTCAAAACTATATTTTAAAAAGGCTGGAATTAAGAGATTTCTGGATATATTTGTAAAAATGTAATTTGTATTTTAGGACAAGACTATTTAAACACTGTTTTAAAAGTGAGTAAAGTTAGCCACACTGAGCTACAAAGACATTTCACACCTTCTACCCAACAAAGGAATCTTCCACCCCTACTATGCTGAGAAACTGGCAGGGGTGTGTGAAAGGAACTGGGAGGGGGACTTTGGCCTGTTGCTCTGAGTGGAGACAAAGGACTCCCTTGAACTGAAAGGAAATGTTAATTTGGGGAGTCAATAGAAACCAGCCCTGGCAGGAAGAAGCTCACGTTACTCTCTGGCTCAGCCAAGCCTTGGAGGCGGGCCCAGACTGAGATGTGGATTTTAAACTGGAGAAAATATATGTTTGAGGAAAAGACTTATAGAAAATTGTGCAGAACTGGCAAAAATATGGAATTTAGAGGTTATTAAAATGAAAAAGTTGCTCACAAGTAGAAACTACTCTGGAATTTGTGCGATGTTCAGAGACTGAACCACAAAAATGTTGATATTGTAGCAATTGTGATTATGCTAGGAATATGAAAATTTACAGGGATATGCCCAGATGGTATGTACATGTATGTGAGAAAATTGGTACAGAACTGACACTGAGTAACCGACCAAAAGCATGGAAAACTGTCATTTGTGAACCGAAGCTCTCCAGAAGATGGGACTTTGACAGACACGTGCCTTGATTAATCTGCAATGTAAATAGGTAATGTTAGCAAGTTTGGGATATTGTGAATATGTTTTTCATGAAAAATAGATTTTCTGGTTAGACACAAAGGGGAGTTTTTCTCCCTGGACCACAAACATGACACATCATGACACACTGTTTCCTTCTCGAATCAGGAGAGAGAGAGACCAATCAGTTTCCTAGAGGGTGGGCTTAGTATAATCAGCCTCCCCGCCCCTTTGGGAAATACATAAATAGGGACTGTTGAGGGCACAGATACACACACATTAACCCATCACTGATCTACTTGCGAAGCGCTCTGAAGGAGAATACAGACTCCACAACTATCCAGACTCCAGAACCCTGAAGCAGAAGGCCCAAACCAAAAAGCTGAACCCTTCTCAGCTGGCCTTTAAAATCTTGCAACCTGATTTTAACCCCAAACTTCCACGGGGCCCAACCAATTCAACAGCCTGGGTGTTCCGTTTTGGCAGCTTCTTGCCAAGAACCCTTGCTAGAACCCAGAGATCCAAACCCGTAGAGCAGAGCTGTGTCCAGAAGCAACCCGTCAGATCCAGCACCAGAGGCCGTGCAGACCAGAGTGCCTTGCTGAGAGCAGAACCAAGCGCCTGAGACCTGTCCGGTGGCGAGTGAATTCCCGTCCAAACCTTTGACCAGATCTTGACGGCCCATTCCAAAGCCCTAGTTGTGAGTATTTAGCATAGAACTGCCCGTAGCCATCTATTAGTTTTAAGTAATCATCAAACCCATTCAACATATCCAGATTGTATTGTAGAATCTCTTTTGTCTATCCTGAATCCTTCTATCATCCACATAATCCTGTGATAATTGTAGTGATAAATCATCTTTGCGCTAATATAGTTGCTGAAGAAGGCAACTGCCAAAGCAGACAAAGATCAGACAGAGGCACCTCTGACTGGTGGCTGTACCGTTGGTATCTCGCATCTTCATAGCCTCCCCTAGTGTTAAGAAATCTTTATTCCTAGTCTTCCAAAGCGCATCTTTCATTTTGAAATCTTGACTCTTTTGAGAAAAATTGACCTTTACTAAAACCTCTGTAACATTTGAACCGTACATGCTAGGAACGAAATTTAATGTCAAATTAAGCTAACAACCTCAGCTTTCAAGCAAACTAAGAACCGCATTCCAACTCCTTATACTTTTTCTGTAATCGCATTTCTCGCACGCTGAAAAGTTTGCCGCAATTCTGCATTTGGCTCAATTTCATTCCATATAAAATTGCTATTTCTTGCATGCAATTTCTGAATTCAGTTTCCTATCTGCCAGTCATTCAAACATCATTGCTAGTGTCTACCTGAACCTATCTAAAGCGGCTCCCACTAGTTTTGAATCTCATTTAGCGAATTAAAGACATTTTTAGCTTTTTACCATTCATTACAAATCACATTCAAAGCATTTGACCTGTTTGAAATCATTCCTGTTCTCTCTAAGCTTGCTGGGGAATTGGAATTAAACTGCATTGTTGATTGTATTTCCTGAAACCTGTTTTCCCTCATTCCCTCTCTTCATATTGCATATTAGGGGGGCTTGATTAGCAACAGGGGGAAAGAGTGATCACATTGTCTTTGATTGAATTCATATCAAGTTTTATTTCTGTGCTGCATTAATTTCATATCATTGCATTTCATTGAACCCACACAAAGTTATTCTCTGCTACATTATTCTTCTCACCCATACTCCTATTGATTAAAGAGATTGTTGATTGTTATCATATCACCCATTGCTGATCAGTTTATAAATATTAATAAGTGTGATATCTAGATATTGTTCATATTCATAAAAGTGTGATATCTATATTGTTCAATTCATCAAATAAATCTTTCAACTTTGCAAAACAGCCTACTTCTTGGTTCAGTGAGACCGGGGGGGGGGGATATTCAAAGAGAGGGGCATTATATAAGGGTACATCATCCAGAAATAAAAGAACTTTTGACATAAAAATATATAAATTAAGGGTTCCAGCTGGGCATCTCACGCTAGTCATTGACTTAGTTGGAGTGCTGGGTTGAAACCACTTACAACAGTTCAATAATATATATTTTTTTTTTTATTGGCATTTTGTGGTTAGTATATTGCAAACTTTTTTGCCTTTGTTTCTTTAAAACATACATGTTCGTAAAAAAGAAAACAAAAGAGCAGTTAAGAAGAGAGAGATATGTGGATGACAGTTAAGAAGCGAAAGAGAGTCATAAAACAATTTAAGATGGTGTTAATCACTTTGTTATGCTCGGACTGGAAAATCTGCAAGATATTGATTATTTTTCTTCGCTGAAGTCTCTTACAAATTACTAGTGTTAGTTTGACTAGGGCTATTCTAAGTCGCAGTCTTGGGCCTCTCAGGAGCTCCAACCACCAGTCTTCAGCTGTTTGAAAAGCATTATGCATTATGAACTCCGTCAACAATCAAGATCTGATTTAATTTAGATTGGTGCAACATAGTACCAGGTATTTAATTGTTTCTGTAGTGTCATTGTGGTGGCACAATCTACAGTTTTGTTTCTCGATAGCTCACTTAGATAATATTTCACCAGTGGGAAACAAGTTCAACCTAAACCTAAAATATTGGTCTCTGAACAAAGCATTTGGAAAGTTTTCCAGATAACGAGGAAAGGTATGTAAAGCTCTCCCTTCAGGGCAACATCTTCCATATATCTTGAGCTTTTGCCTTTCATTTTGAGTGATAATCCAATAATTCCTGTAGAACATGTTCTTGATCTTATCTGGATTCTCTATCAGTGTTTGGTCCGATTAATGTAAGTCGGCTATTATCGCCTGGCAAATGCTCCTCCATTCTTGTAGAGTCTGATCAAGGTTTTTCTTGAGCGTGTCTTTTAATACTTCAAATCCAGAGTTTCGAGATGGGTCTAGGCACTTCCAATAGAAAGCCAGTGATTTCCATGTTATGGTAGCTTTTAATGAAGTCAGTCCCAGTTCCATGCGCACAGCTTGTATCGGCTTACCAAGAGGTAGTCTCAGGACTTTTTTCCAGAAGAGGCCTTTGATCACAGTCCAACTCTCGGATTTAAATGTAAAGACAGTTTTGTCTCCATAGCTGAGTATCAGAACCACTTTCAATCTGTAAAATCTAACAGTGGAATTATTGAGAATAGCATATCAATAGAATTCTTCCTTAGTGAGCGAGGTTTGTAGTTTTAGCTTTTAGTGCATCTAGTCTTGGTTTGTCAGTCCGCTATCATTCAGACAGACTCCAAGACAGATGAACGATGTCACTTGCAATATCTTTTCACCGTTTATATGTCATACATTTGCTCTTTTGCCTTTAGACTGTTTATTTCGCTCAGCAAACGCCAGTACTCTGGAGTTTGTTGGGTTGATTTTCAGTCCATTTAATTGAACGTAGGCTTGCAAGTCATTCAGTTGGCGCTGTAGCCCTACTGGTGTTTGGTCCAGTAGGACTACGTCGTCGGCATATATCAAACATGCTATTTGGGTCTCGCCAATTTTTGGTGGGAAGCTTGCACGTGTTTACAAGTCTTGCTCAACATCAGAGGTGAAAAGGTTGAAGAGGTTGGCTGCCAATGGGCAGCCCTGTTTAAGGCCTTTGTTCATTACTACAGGTTTAGTAAGCAAGCCCTAGTGATCCAAGCGGATCTGTATTGAGGCGTTTGTGTACAGCTTTTGAATTACCTGGCATATTGCATTCGGGCAGCTCCACTGTTTTAATTTATGCCAGAGTTTAGATCTGTTGACTGAGTCAAATGCTACGCTGAGATCGATGAAAGCAGCAAAGATTTTTTTGTCTTTACATCGTTCAGTTTGTGACTTTAGAATGTTAGTTATGAATCGGTTTAATGAGGTGCCGATACCTTTAACAAAGCCAATTTGCCAGGGGTCACGATAGCCAGATTCTATATTCCATGTGCTTAGTTGTTTCACGGCGAAGGAGGCGAACATTTGCCGATCTTGTCGAGTAAGGCAATTGGCCTATAGTTGGATCGTTTGGACCTTGAGCCTTTTTTAAAAATTGGTATTATAATTGCTGTTTTCCATGATGTTGGCACTTTTAGTTTTCGATTATCTGTGCAAATAGCAGTGTTATGATCTCGGCCCATTGATCTAGGTGTTCTTTGAGATGGGCATTTGTACGGCCATCGGGTCCCGGTGCTCTGGATCTGTTTAGTTTCTTTATTGCTTCTCTTACTGAGTCGATGTCTATCTCAAATATGTCCCAACTTGATTGAGTTTCATTCTGGTCGATAACCATGATCAAATTGGCATCATAGAATTTTGAGAAGTGTTCAGTCCACTCTATCGCTGTAATTGAGTTCGTTCTTGCGGCGTGTCCAGGTTGTTAATCAGTGACCAAATTTCATCGACATTTTTAGTTTTAATGTGATGGAGCTTTTGTTCAGCATCCCGTTGATCAGCCAGCCTATGGTGAGCTTTTCACCAATTCCAATATTTTTGTTTTAGTTTTTTCGCCTGCATTTGCTGTGTGGCCGTTTTTTCAATGTTCAGTATGCGCAATTCTCTGGTCATTTGTTTTTTTGCCCCTGCCACTGCGTGATCAAAGCAATGACGATACGCCATTCTAACTTTTGCTGAGCTACGATCTTTCATTTCAAACAATTGGAGGAGCACTCCAAAGTCTGTCAAATTTTTGGGTATGTACTGAGAGATTGATTCAATCAATGCCTGGAGACTAATGTGTAGTTGCTGTAGCTTTGGTGCAGTTATTCGTAGGCAATTACGTCCAGGCATCACTTCAATCTGGGCATTGTGTAGGTTGATTCTAGATTCGGCAGTGCCAGGTCAGCTCTAATAGATTGTGGTCACTTTGTAGTTTTTCTAGAATTTTGTTAAGTTTTCTGAAATGCAAATATAGTCCAAAGTTTGCTTGCTTTTCACTCCCCTCCAAGTTGCTTCTCCTGGTTTGTTGCCCGCTATATACTCAGTTAGAATGTAGATGTTTCTTTGTGTCATCGTTCTTCTCCAATGTATGCCTCTCTGTTGGGCCGGGCTTATGTTTACTGGATCATCGTCTGTTTCATAGCCTTCTGTGTTCCAACAAATGGCATTTAGATCGCCGCATATGAAGATGTGTGGGTTCTCAAATTGGTCTCCAAATTTGTCGAGATATGATGTTATTTTGGCCAAAAATCACTCAAAGACTTCACTACTGGGTTCCAGTAAAGGTTTAGAATGATAAGAGTTAATGGTTTGTCAGCTGAATTTAGCGGGATCGTTCCCACCAACCATTGAATGTGTGCATTTGGGTGTTTTATTTCCAGTACCTCTAATTGGAGTGTATTTTTAATAGCGATGAGCAGGCCCGATGTTGGTCTGCCTCAGGGCCCTTTCTCAGCTGGATTTAGGGTTACTGAGTATCCGTCAATGGTTGGTGGTGTTTGAAGCCATGTTTCTTGGAGGAAGATTATGTTTTGATTTAGGCTCACTGCACTATCATTTCAATAATAAATCAATTCACTTTGTCAAGTCAGTCAGATAATGTTCTGTTGTAAGGAAAAAGGGGTATTCAGAGCTAACACTTTCCAATGATTATAATACTTTGGCAGTCCATTCCCTAACCAGTTAAGAGTTCTTTAAAGTCAGTTGAGGAGGTGTGCAAAGTCATGTACAGCAACAGAAAAGGCAATGTTCCATAAGATGCTTCAATTACTTTCAAGTAGGATGCTTAAGTAGAGGAATACAAAAACGTTATCATGGACCTTGTAAAGAACTCCCTATGGAAGCACAAGCTTTAGGCCTGGGAAATGGGTATGGGTGAACACCCACACATCTGATACCACACTCAGTAACCCAGGAGTGACATTTTATCATGAGGTAAGTACTACCGTCAGCCCCACAGTACCTTAGGAGTATTGAAGAATAATCAGCTGGATTCTTTCCTGTGCAGCAGCAGTGGATCTGGTGTCCTCTTCTTTGGTCATGGTGACAAAAGTATGGTCTCTCAAAGGGGTGTCACAGCAGCAGTCATGAGAGAGGACCCTCAGCAATGAGTTTGTTGGATTTTCACATTGGCCTGCAGTTTTGCTACCTTTTTACAAGCTCCAACAGTGAATGGTTATTACCTGGTTGATATGTCTCAATTCTGCAGTCCTGCACTCTGGTGAGGGGGCTTTGAGGAGGGGGATCTTGTCTCTGGAGGTCCAACTGAAGCTCTCCACATTTCTGGGAGGTTTTCTTCACTGGAGGATGAAGCACTGCAATTGGGTCAAAGGTCACCTGGTGTTGGCGGTCTGCAGCCCTTGAAGGTCACAGCACATCGGGGGGTGGCTTTTTCTGCAGGTCGTTTTAGGCTTAGTTGGTCTCACTTGCCAAAGGGAAGGAGTCATCCTCTTCAAAGCTCCTCTGTAGATTTTAAAATGGGTTCAAAACAGCAGTGGTCTCTTCTCCAAACTTTGTCCTACTAACTTACCCTAACCTACTCTTTTCTTGGAGGATGTTTTGGGCTTTAGGCCCTTCTTGCCTTTTTAGACTGTGGATTTCTCCTTGGTCTCAATGTGGATAACTCTTAAGGTTGCCTCCCTTGATTTTCTGGTAAGCTCTCTTATTTTCTTAGAAGTGTGCTTGGGTGTGCTGGAGACTACACCCAGAGCCTTCAGGTCATTCCCTAACAATACTCTACCAGGCACTTCAGACTGAACACTGACAGTGATTCTTACAGTCATATCATTGAACTCAATTGTAGCTGGCATTATGGGACACCTTTGGACTGGGTCACCTGCTAACTTGTTGAACCTTTTGGGTGCCTTAGCCACAACCTCAGGTTGAAAGAAACTTTCATCCACCACAGTTATGCTAGCTCTAGTGTCTAGAATGGCAGGGGTGTCTTGACCATTGAGGAGCTTACTGGGGTAATTACGACCCTGGTGGTAGCCGTGCTGGTAAATACCGGCACGGCTGCTGCCAGTATTATATTTTGTCCGGCGTCCTTGAATGGGCAATTACCGGGTCATTACGGCCCTGCTGGACCCGGTAATTGTCCATTCGCGGGCACTGGAAAAAAATGCTCCCCATTCCTATATGAGCCATATAGGGCTCAATGGGAATGGGGAGGTCAGATGCACCGACACCATTCAGAATGGTGCCAGTGCATCCGACATGCTCTTCTTGCGGGTGTCGGCACGGCCGCCAGGTGAAACCTGGCAGGCGGGATGGCACCCGCGAGCAGAACTTGTAGTTTGCCAGTCTGGTAACAACGGTACCGGTAAGCTTGCCGGTACCGTTGTTACCAGCTTAGAAAACATATAATGAAGCCCATTGTCTTTATAATACTTTTTTGTATTATCAGGAATAGAATTATAGACCTCTATATTCTTCTGTTCCCACAGTCCTAGTGATACTAAAGAAACCCTGGCTTGAACTCCAATGGACTTTTCAGCCTGGTGTTGAAAGCTAGCACCTGTCATAGAAAATTCTACATCGTGGACGAAGGTTAAGGAGACAGATGGGATCCCTTCAGGTTTACCCTTGCATCTGGGATCTCCTTTCACATGGTCACCAGACCCACAAATCACACATTTCCCAAAGGTTCTTTGGAATTGGGGTGTCTGATAACCACCCTCTGGTTTGGGCCCAGAGGTTTCACTAGCCCTCTGAGGTTTATGGGGGAATTTACCCTGTGATTTTTGTGGGTGTCTGTTAAGGAAAGCGTCACGAGGGCGCTGCGTACCTGTTCGTCCGGTTGAGGGCCTCGAAGGATATGCTAGACTGTCAGAAGTCCTGTGGAGATAATGTGGATAACGCGGGAAACCAGCCCAACTCCCGTCCGAATGGGGACCGGGTTGGAGGTGAACCAGCTCCCAATGCCACGGGTGCGCTCTCCCCTGATTTACGTGGCGTCAGGACAGTGCAAGCACTGACAGGGGGAGCTTCTTCTGTAGACAGTTCAGGGTCCCACTGAAGACAACAGGATCCGGATGATGGAGGAACAGTCGATCTGATGGCAAAAGTTGTTGAGCCCCCAAAGGGCAACGTACCAAGGCGGAAGGAGGCAGAGCAGGCAGGAAGGCAAGGGACAGCAAAGATGGATCAGATAATCCCAAGGGCCAACTCAGAAGGTGGACAAAAGGGGAACCACCCCAGGACAGGAATGGAATTCGGGACAAGGCAGCAAGAGGGGGGGAGACCCCTTCCCCAGAACAAGGAGGGATTGAGGAGAGGCAGGTAAGCACAGCCAACAGGAGGGAACCAGGAACAAGGAAGAACAAGAATCAGGCAACAGGTAAGGCAGGAGCACAAGGATCCGACGTGGACACGATCCAATTCAAACCGCCTTGAGACGCGGTTTGAATGAATGGCCGGGCTCCTTATATAGGGCTACCAACACCTGGGAGGCTTGGAATGCAAGCCGTGCTGTCTCCCAGGTGTTGGTATGCCCAAAGAGAGGCTTGGACCGCAGGTCCGTTGAAACCGAGCGCCCTGTGCACCGTGCATGTGCGGAGAGAGGGACAGGGCCGCCTGCGCATGCGCAGATGACCAGCGCGCACAGAGAACCCGAAAGCACCCGAGACCAAGGACAACCCCGGACCCCTCAAACGGAAGCGTGGGTACATCCGCCAGGTTAGGAGACCCGAAGGCAAGCGGCGTGACAGCGTCTTTTGGTGGGGTATTTGTGGAATGATATTTCCCAACTTTCGTACACTTTTTCCCCTCCTCTTTATTGTGAGGAGCCCCAGAATCCTTGTGAGTAACCCTGTTGGCTACCCATAAGTCAGCAGCTAGTGCTAACTTTCTTGCGTCAAGTTCTTTAGAGTCAGCAAGATGCGGTCTCAGCTCTTTGGAACAGGCATCAAAATGCTTTTTAGCATGATAAGACATCTCATACTATCATAAGTGCTCACGTTATGGCCCTTAATCTACCCATCTATGTTTTTCAGGCTCTCAAACACCCAAGTAGAGCATAACACGCCATCTTTCTTATCATGATCTCTATACCCTTTCAGATATTGTGAAGGGGTCTTCCCAAACCTGCCTCTTAGAACTCTCTTTACCAACTGGTAATCTTCTCTATCAGCGCAGTTCAATTCCATCACAGCCACTCTGGAGGAGCATAGAGATAACCCAGTGAACAAGTTAACTCTCACTTATACCTTGTACTTTACATGTAAATTCAAATGTTCCCATCCAATCCAGAATATCATTTTTTACATCATACGCACTCATCAAATCCTTGGGGAGACAAGGCTTCCTAAACCTGGAGGCATAAGGCAGAGAGGACTCAGAAACAGAAGATGAATCATGAGACGACTTTTTCATTGCATGTCCTTCTCTCTGAGTAGAAGCTCTTTCTTTAGTTCCTTTTCCCTAATATCTGATTTTATTTCCAGTTTTCTGAATTCTAGTTGCATCTTTAGCTTTTCAATTTCCAGAACAAGTTTTGGTGTCATGTTAGGAGAAGGTAGGGGTGAGGCTAGGAGAGCGGGAGGTGGATCAACAGGCATTACTGTATCCTCCTCTTCTGATTCCTCACTTTGTGGAAGATGGGGACTAAGAGTTACACTTTGGGCCTCATTCAGACCCTGCCGATCTGGAAACAAGGGTACCGGTAGTGCCTTCAGTAACCTGATTTGGTTTTTCTATTGTGGCAAGTATGCACACGTTTTAGGGAAAGGAGCGCTGCACAGCGTAAGTTCGTTTTGAAACTAAAGCTTTTGTCTGTGAAGCATTGGAAAGTGAGGAAACACTCATTGGGAGCTTCATGTACGTATGCGCGTATGGTATTTTCCTTCACCTTTAATTCTGTAATGTTCGTTATATTAACTAAGGTACCTTTGCCTTGCAGGTCTTCGGGGGTCTGAAAATCTCTGAATGTTGCTGTGACTGCGTACGAAGGCTGTTGACTGAACTGCGAACTACGACGGAAGACATCTTCTGTTGGAGGACTGCCGCTGAGGACACTTTGGTCAGATAATACTAGTCTGTGGTCTGTAGATATTCTGTGAGCAGTTCATGTTATTAACATTACTTTTCTTTTATTCTGCAGATTCTGTGAGCTGAGAGCCGGTAGCGTTACACCGCTGTCAGTTTACCTAATGCAAAGCACGCGTTACTGCGGAGGCTGGGCTTATATAGCCATCAATGCCCAATCTCTTGTTATCAGTAACCCACAGGGCGGCCATTTTAGGGGTTTTGGGATACTATTGAATTTCTATGGAAGTCTATGGTTAACTTGATAATGTGGACTGTGAGAATGCCATGTTTGCCATACTAAAACCCATCTAGAGCTTACTGTTCTATACAAAAAATTCCACCTGGCCCGAACCCTGGATGTGATCATGACAGATACAGAGTGAGCAGGGGCAGGGGGCCAGATACGTGGGGATACAATCAGTAGAAGGAGCTGGTGTGCTCCAAGGGATGCAGCATGGTTTTGCTCTGGCTGATTCCCACACATAATATCATCGGTCGGTTTTGGTGGGATGCTACTGCCTCTGACATAGTGGTCCAATTAGCATTGAGCATTTTATCACCTTTGCACTATGAAGGTGCTGCCATCAGAGGCTGTTGTCATCAAGGAGCAGTATTTTTTAATGGTGTGAAAAGTGAAAGATCTAATTGGATCATCTAATGCCTAGGGATGATGAGCAGCCACTCAAAGTTTTAGAATTTTACTAATTGCGGCAATTTGAGAAATGTTTTTTCCACACATGATATCATAGGCCGGTTTTGATGGAATGCTACTGCCTGTGCTATCTCTAACATAGTGGTCCAATTAGCATTGAGCATTTTATCACCTTTGCACTATGAAGGAGCAGTATTTTTTAGTGTCGTGATAAGTGAAAGCTCTAATTGCATCATCTAATGCCTAGGGTTCTTTAGAGGATCGATGATGAGCAGCCAATCCAGATTTTAGAATTTAACTAATTGTTGCAATTTGAGAAATGTTTTTTCCACACATAATATCATTGCCCAGTTTTGGTGGGATGCTGCTGCCTGCGTTATCTCTAACATAGTGGTCCAATTAGCATTGAGCCTTTTATCACCTTTGCACTATGAAGGATGCCAGCCAATCAGTATGTCAGGTTGTGTGCTGCCATCAGAGGCTGTTGTCATCGAGGAGCAGTATTCTTTAATGGTGTGAAAAGTGAAACCTCTAATTGGATAATCTAATGCCTAGGGTACTTTAGAGGATCGATGATGAGCAGCCAATCAAAATGTTAGATTTATACTAATTGTTGCAATTTGAGAAATGTTTTTTCAGTTCAGTTCTACAGAGCTGTCTGTTTTTTAACCCAGCTGATAATAAAAATTGTTTCTTTTCTTCACTGTTGTATACTCCTTTTTGTACTACTTTTGGACTTTTCCTTGAATTACTTGGGGGACCGCACCTTTACATTTGGGGGCCCCAGCAAGGTCTCCATTTCCCTGGTGAGGCTGGGGGTTCTCTCCCGCACACCTTGGGGGTGTGGTACCAGCCTGCAGGGGCCAGATTGAGTGCGCTTAACAATGAGGTTTGGCAGACACAGAGTTTCCTAAAAGTCTTGCTGATCCTGTGGACCGACTGTGACCAAGGTGGTGCAGGCAGTTGAGAGGGGAGACTCAGCATTGAGGAGACGCAGGTGTCCTAGAGTGCATGAAAAGATAACATTGTGCTTGCTTTTGTTGATTATTATATTGGTTACCAAAGTGTATTGAAAGGGATCTCCTTCATTGGGAGGAAGGACAATACTCTGGAGTATTGTAAGAGATTTGATGAGATATTGAAGGGAACTGCTCCGTTGGGTGGAAAGATATCATCATAAGTAGGATAGAATTGTGAATTGGTTTTGGAACTCCTCTTAGGAGAGGAAAGGTAGTGCTGCACTGAGGAAGAATATTAGTTTGTGTTGGCCTAATAAGTGGGGTGAGAAAATACTAGGGAGTTTCATTTTGTGTAGGTGAGGGGGTGTGTGGTTGTAGGAATATAGTGGATTTGTTGAAGTGCTGTAGTATTGTATTATAGTTGTTAAGTCGGTATTATGTATATGTGTTGGAGTGAGTCTGGATTGTTTTGGTTGGTGTGAGAAGCAGGGAAGGTGTGTGTTGACTGAAGGGCAAGGTGTGAGTGGTGGCACAGTGAAAAGAAATAACATGGTTTAGAAATTGAGGTTTTCAAAATTGTTTGTGGGAATTAGGAGGCTGTTATATGATTTAAGTTTTTCCAAATCGGGGAATTGTTTTGGGGAAATGGGGGGCTACGGTCATATCATTGATGTTTTTCCAAATTTGGTTATTACAGTGCTACAGAAACAGGAGGATTGATGACCCTGTTTTAACAGTGTGAGCAGACACACAGCAGGCACAGATGTTGCAAATTGATATTATGGAAACTCCATTGGACCACCTATTGAGTAAATTGCCACAGTATAGAGATACAATAATAAAGTACCACATAGAAGGGGTGCAATACACAGCAGGAAAAATGTTCAAATCGTGGCCTTTGGAGGGTACATTTGAAATTGAGATTGTAAAGAACATGTATGCATATTTATTAGCCATCACAAAGGGAAAAAAACAGACAAGCATACTAGAATTATGGAAACATTTTGAGGAAGAGTAGGAAGCTCCTGCCAAAATGACAGCTAACAGTAATGACACGGTTAACATACTATCAGCCCTTCCCATTTATGGGTTATTTCTGGCATTGCAACCCACGGCAGGATATACCAACCCATTTCATGTATTTCCAGTGAGGATCCAAAAGGGGTGACCAAAATGAAACCAGGGGCTAGTACGACTACCTCATTGAGTACCTCTAGTAACAGAACTACTACCCCCACAGCAACAGACACTGCTGGGATCACACTACTTTCGGAGATAGGAAAGAGTGCACAAAGGCAGATAGAGGACATATTGAAAGACACAGAGTGGGAGCTTGCAAGGCCATGAGGGAACAGGAGGAGGGCAGCCTGTGTGTTTACACCAGGCACCTGGATGACAGGAAAAACTATGTTTAAATTGGACATTAAACTCAATTTGACTCTTTAGAACCAGTGGAGAGTGACGTGGCAGATGACAATTGTCAAGAAGAGGATGGTGACAGCAGGGGATTTGATATTTTGGGGCAATGACAGCAACAGAGAGAGAGAGAGAGCGAGGGAGAAAGAGAGGGGAGAGATTGATCCAAATGACTTAGGAAACAGCAACCAAGGATAGCGGTAGTGTGAAAGGGGACAATACTTTGCAGCCACAGAAGCAGAATGGTCAGGGGGACCACAGTATGTACCATGGCCAAATATGGATATGGAAAATGTAAGAAATAGCTTGCTGTTCCTCAAAACAGAGGCAGGCAAATGGATCTATGCCCTCGACAAAGAGACAGCAGGGTTCGCCTTGGCTCCAGGGCATATAAAAACGTATTTGCCTCTTTAATGGGTGAGCATGCACACAGGATTTGGAAAAGGGCAGGATATGACAGGGTAATGCAGAGCAGCAATGCCCACAACAGCACACCATTCAATAACTGTCAAACCCACATGTGGAAACTGTTAAGGGAAATATACCCAGACACCTCAGACATGCAGTTCATTTTAGCCTGCACTATGAGAACTGATGAGGGCCCTGCATTATACATACAGCACATACAGGAGATGTGGATGTTGGAGATGCAACAGCCATGGCATAGGAATAATCCCATTATGTATCACATATTATTCCGGGGTCCCCCCATAGACATGCAGGTCGAGTTGGGGAAGATGTCAAGAATTGAGACAGAATGATAGCCCGAAATACAACCACGCATAGCATACCATTATAGGTGAAGAAGGGGAAGGAGAGAAAGACTGCAAAGCATGCACAAAAGGCAGAATCAAAACTAGTACAAAGGAAATTAGCTAAATGCAACATGGAAGGGGCAGTACTTACAAGCACAACTCCAGTGCAACCCAAGATCTGTGCTGTGCAGGCACGGGGGGGGGCAACAGGGGTTTGTACAGCAGGAAGGATATTACCCACATAGGGAAGTGTATGTCCAGCAGGGATGGCATTACCCACAAGGGTATTATAAACAAGGTTATAAACAAGGGGGGTATGGTCCGCAGGGTGACTATTTTATGCAAGGAAGGTATTTTCCACAAGGAAGGGGAAACTTTCAGAGAGGGAGGGGATTTGGATAGAAAGGGGCAAGACCCAGATTTGGAGGTCCGTGTTTTATCTGTGGGAAGGTGGGACACTTTGCACGAGAATGTAGGCACAGTCTTCAAACACTGTATGGCCAGGGTGGACCCTCAGCATATTAGACATTCACCTATGGCCTCCTACAGCCACAGATGCAGCCCTTTCTGATACAAATACAGCCACAGACGCAACAAATGCAGAAACAAGTACTGCTTCCCGCACATACTACGCAGTAGCTGCCCGCAGTAGCAAAAGCTACTCAAAGTAATATCAAGTAATATCAAACAACAACAGTTGCCTCAATACCCACAACCAAATGCTCTCCAAGCACAATCACAAACACTGGCACAGCCATCGGACAATAATCTGTTACCCCATAATGCAGTACCACACCATAAAGGAGCAATAGTGTTCGAGGGATGCCATTTCACATTCCCAGGGACATCCTCGACCTCCCCATAGGACAAACACAGAGATCGTGGACATTACCAATCTTTTCAGTAACTGCAGACCCAGAAGAGGAACCAGAGGTTGCAGTGAACATAGGCAACAAGGAATTTTCATTTTTGGTTGACGCAAGAGCTACCAAGTCCTGTATTAGGGAAGGAAGGTTTCCCCTCTTGGACAAAGTAATGGACATGCAGGGATTCTCTGGGACTGTAGTAACAGTTCCCTGTCATTGAAGATTTACCTCTATTCATAGGTGCACAAGAAATGGTAGCACCCTTGCTGTACTCACAAGAAAAAAAAATTCAATACATTAGGTTGAGATGATATGACCAAACTAAACATGACCATTTTGTTTCCCAAAAAACAGTATTGAGTGTTCCACTCCAGCATTTATTACATATGGGTTGCAGCACTAATATAAGCATTCTGCGCACACAGCACCTTGCGAGTTACACCACTTTATCCATAGGTATTCTTTTTTTTATTTGATTGTGCTATGGTTTACAGAACCCTTACACACCTTATAAAAAAGGTGCAAGAAAAGTAAAAAAAATGAAGCTCAAAACACAGAGTATCGATACATTAACCATCATTAATGTAGGTATTACTTTTTGCTTTACAGGTATTGTTAGGATAGGTGCACAGGATTAAGGACCAAATGTTTTGTTTCCCCATCAAATTCTTATCCAGACCAGCAGTTTACAAGAAAATAGCTGAGGGCACGACTATCATCATTCACTTAGAGGTAGCAATCATAAAGAGAGATATGGTGATTTTGCAGGGCACAGATGACAAAATTATTGAATGGCACACTTTCTTGTGTATTAACCCAACACTATGATTGACAGACTTGACGGATGAACAGCGTTTTACTTATGACGATGAAGCATCAGAAGTTGTTTTCCAAACATGCATTCCATGTCAGCTGGTTGTAGAACACAGAGAAGTTTAACATAAAATACTTATCACAAACACATTATTGGTACACTCACAAGAAGATTTAAACAAAGTGCCCAAAGAAATATGGACCATTGGCCCCATGATGTTGAAAGAAATAGGCCGGTTTGCATCATGCTGAAACAAAGGTCCGTTTTGCCATTGTAAAAAAAAATGCCTTGGGAAACAGATGAGGGAATTTATTAAACAATCTTAGCTCTGTATCGACAAAACATTATTAAGATCTCAGAATCCCAATGTAACATAGCCATACACCCTGTAAACAAAGTGAAAGGAGGGTCTTGGAAGATGCTTCAGGACCTCTGCCCATTAAATAACATAGTAGAGGCAGAATTCACTTTGGTGCCGAATCCAGCCACCATTTTGTGTAACATCAACCCACAGGAGCAATGTACTTCACAGTAATAGACCTAAAGAATACATTTTTTTCCATTGTATGGAACCCAGACTCACAGTAGCGCATTGCCTTTACC
Organism: Ambystoma mexicanum; assembly: GCF_040938575.1. Taxonomy (NCBI): domain Eukaryota; kingdom Metazoa; phylum Chordata; class Amphibia; order Caudata; family Ambystomatidae; genus Ambystoma; species Ambystoma mexicanum. The sequence continues at coordinate 535,948,409 of NC_090939.1, forward strand.
TACCACGGGACCAGGGTCCAACACACTTGTTTACCACAAGGGTACTGCGAATCCCCAAATGTTTTCAATAGAATATTACAAATGGATTTAGGTAACTTGCAGACGCCTAGCACAGTGATTCAATACATTGATGATCTCTTAGTGTGCAGCACCACTCAAGAGCAGTGTAGAGAGGAGTCAGTAACACCCCTGACACTATTGGCTGGCAAGGTGTACGAGGTTGACAGGGAGAAATTGCAGTACTGCCAGAAGGATGTTGTGTATCTAGGACAAATAATATCCTTGGAGGGTTACCCCAAGAATGGCGGTTGCAATATACAATGCACCACAACGGCACACAGTAAAAGAAATGTAGCAATTTTTGGGACTGTGCAATTATGCAGGTCATGGATATTTGATTACTCCAATTACATCAAGGCCCTCCCCAAGGGGTTGATGGAAGCAGAGAAAGGAAAGGGGCCCATAAATTGGACAGCTGAAATGATTGAGTCATTCCAAGAATTAAAGGATGCCCTCAGGAATGCACCATTTTTGCAACTCCAGATTATACGAAAATGTTTTTTCTTTTCTCCCATTGTAATGGCTAAGTGATGACAACTGTTCTCACCCAGAAAAATACGCAAGGATACAAGCCACTGGCTTATTATAGTGGTAATTTAGACCCAGTAATGCAGGAATATTTTCCATGTGAAAAGGAACTTGCAGCAGTGGCGTTTGCAATACAGAAACCATCCACAATCACCATGGACTGTCCTGTGATGCTCTGAATATAATACTGGCAAATCATTCCATTAACATAGTGAGATAACATGTTGTTAACCCAGTGCCATGATGCCTACCCCCGGGCATCAGGACCAAGGCCCTCAGCTCCGGGAGCAGGCATCCAGACATTTGTTTAAACCTCAGCAGCCTGGGACTGTCTGGGTTCAGTCCTGGCGCCTTAGGCGCCAGGCTCATCATAGAAATCAGTCCAGGCGCCATAGGCGCCAGGCTCATAGACTTTACTTACCTGATGCAGACCATGCTGCAAAAGAGTCCAAGCCTATATGAGGCCTGGATGGGACTATTTTGTTACAGGGACTATTTTTTACTCGGGCGTGGCTCTAGGGAACTTCTTACCTGGAACTACTTTGGAGGCTATTTAAACCACACCCGAACAGCAGCACATGCTTCGCGTTATTCTGCATCCAGCAGCGTGACGCTCACCGTGCCTGCAGCCAGCATCCAGTCTTCTGCCACGCCCGCATGCCTGCAGCCAGCATCCAGTCTTCTGCCACGCCCGCCTCGAATCCGGAGCTCCTAGAATAAAGAAGAAGAAAAGGACAAGGTTAGAAAACAAACTTATTTCAAATTCCTCACCTAATTCCGGAACCATTTCATCTCCGGACCTGGAAAGTACATCAGTCCTGCACGCGTCGCTTCGCCAGCTCCAGCACGGCGCCATACTCACCAGTTCTCACAGCATCTTTCGATCGGGCACTGTCTCCATCATTTCTTCGCCGTAATCCGGCACCTAGGGGACACAAGAAAAAACAAGGTGAGCCAAGGGAATCAACAAATACAACCTCTTATCACCATAGACTTAGCTAATTTACCACCAGCGGTATTATTCCATAACTCTCCACATTTTCATATGGCGCATCTGTAAAGAGGGAGAAAAACAACACGTTAACGCATGCAATAGTTACCGGACAGCGTTGGGTAACACAGACTCTTACCTGAACGCCAGCAGCAGGTACGAGACCTTCTTCTCACGAACTCAGTTGCAACTTAAGGAAGGAAGGGGACAAGAGTGAACATCGGGCACATTGAACTCTTTGAACTTGATACTTACCAATCCCGCCAGGGACTTCAGAGTCAATACTTACCGGAACTCTCCCAACGCCTTCAAACCAGTGAAGTAACTGGTATCTACGCGCCGCTGCAAGACACGCAGGATGGAGAGCTCATTGTTTACAAACATAAGGTGAGGTTACTAAGGGGATATCGGAGGTGATTAGTGGGGGAGAGCGAGAACAGTTGGGGGGCCATCACTAAAACCCACAGGTAGTTAATCCCTGTCTCTACTTGCAGGAAAATACTTCTTCGGGTCCAGTAGACAAGACTAGGTGGGCCAGTCCAAACAGTCATCTCTGCACTACGCATCACGTTGAAGGAGACCGCAGTGTCCGGGTCCGATCGACACCCTTGTGGGGTCCAGGTGAGTGTAACAGAATGCAAAGCCTCTCTACAAATACCCACCCGGGTGTTATGGAAACCTCGGAAACCGACCAACTGGCCCAATTATTGGGGGAACTTAAGGCGGAAGTACATGCCGCTCTCCAAGAGACTAATGCCCTCAGGAGAGAACTGATTGTCTCAAAGGAGCATACGGATGATCTGGCTAGGCAACTACTGCAAAACCAAGCTGGGCAAACGCCCCTACCTGGATATGGGCCAAACCCAACCCCCGTTTCATCAAGCAATCCTGTGCAAGTGGTTTTACCAGGAAATATTCCGTTGCTGGGGACCCCCACAGGTTCGCCGTGTTTATGAACCAATGCCGCTTGCACTTTTTATGCAGACCGGGAGCCTTTCCAAATGACCAAGCCAAAGTAGCCTTTGTATTGTCATATCTTAGTGGCAGCGCAGCGGATTGGTCCATTCCATTAGTCAACCAGGATGATCCTCTTCTTCAGGATTTTCAGGGTTTTCAAAGGAGCATGGAAAAACTATTCGCCAGACACTCACAGGGTCAAGCCCTGGACAACGAACTTTTATCCTTATGACAAGGTAACCAGGATCTGCTAACCCATATTGCAACCTTCAATAGGTTGGTGGTGGAAACCGGGTGGCCGGAGGAAAAACAAATTACATTGTTTCATCGTGGACTTCGGGGAGAACTCAAAGATGTCTTGGCTCAAGTTGTGAACCCACCTCAGGATTGCACAGAATTTATAGACTTAGTGGTCCAGCTAGACCACCGACTTCAGAACCGAAAGACTGATCGAGCTAAGTTCGAGAAACGGGTATTGGTTAAACCAAACGTTGCCCCCAAAGGAACATATGCATCTGAACCTATGCAGATCGGGGGGGTTAAAGGACCCTTAACTCAAAAGGAAAGAGAAAGAAGATGCAGTTGTGTCTGCACTGTGGAACCTCAGGACATTTTCTACGCGATTGCCCTACAAAACCACCCAAGAAGGTGGTAGGAGTTGCTGATAAAAGCCACATAGAGCCTGATTCGGGAAACGACCACGCCCGACAAGCATAAAGGTCAGCTTGCCGAGCTTAAAGAAGGACACTCAGACCTCGCATCAGATCATCCCAATGGTCCTACTTGATCCCAGGCAGCCATCACGTATGCACGCAGTAAGGGCATACATAGATAGCAGGGCCGTAGGAAACTATATGGACCACGAATTGGTGTCAAGGATGAATCTACCTCTTTGCAAAAAGACTACTTAGGATGTCATCACCACAGTTGATGGAACTGAGATTGCCTCGGGGCCTGTAACTCATTCCACTACAGAGATGACACTGTTGAGTCAAGATGGGCATCGAGAGACTATTGTGTTTGATCTAATCAAAGCCCCACAGTTCCAGATAATACTGGGGATGCCATGGTTGGAAACACATAATCCTTGTACAGATTGGTGAGAGAAGAGAATAACCTTCCCGGATTGTGCACACACCTGTTACCCGGAGAAAACTTTGAACAAAGGCCTGGCTACAGTCGTTAACCCAATCGTGCAGTTACCTCAGGAATACCAAGGATTTCAGGATGTTTTTCAAAAAGAACAGGCCAAAACATTACCTCCTCAAAGATCATACGATTGTCAAATCGACCTCCTACCCGGTGCACAACCCCCATGCAGTAGAATCTACGCCCTCACGGAACCTGAAAATCGTCACCTACGCCAATACTTGGACCAATACCTTGCTAATGACTTTATTCGTCCTTCCAAGTCTCCTGCATCCTCAGCTTTATTCTTTGTGTCAAAAAAGGAAGGTGACCTTAGAATGTGCATAGATTACCGCGCATTAAATCAGATTACGGGAAAAAAACGATATCCATTGCCTCTGATCCCCGAATTACTACACCAAGTAAAAGATGCTTGTATCTACACTAAGTTAGATCTCCGAGGGGCATATCATCTGGTACGTGTCAAGAAAGGCGACGAATGGAAGACTGCCTTTCGCACCAAGTACGGATTATTCAAATATCAGGTGATGCCTTCGGGTTGTGCAATGCACCAGGCCTTCCAGTATTTTATGAACGATGTCCTTCGTGAACTCATTGACGTCTGTGTCATCGTATACATAGATGATATTCTAGTGTACTCCTCCTCAGAATCAGACCATGATAAGCACTTGCGTGCAGTCCTTGAGAAACTATGCCAGCACAAGTTATATGCAAAATTGGAAAAATGTGTTTTTCATGCTACGGAAATTGAATTTCTTGGATTTATCCTGACTCCAAAAGGAGTCCGAATGGACACTCGAAAGGTGGATGCAATTCTCAAGTGGCCATCACCCAGTTCAGTCAAAGGGGTACAAAGCATGCTCGGATTTGCTAATTTCTACCGCAGATTCATTCCGGACTTCTCCCATGTTGTACACCCCATCACAGCACTTTTGCGAAAAAACAAACGCTTCTTGTGGACCGAAGAGGCTGAAAAGGCCTTCCAAGAGCTGAAAGCAAAATTCACATCAGCACCTGTTTTAAAGCATCCACACCTTGAGCTTCCATACATAGTAGAAACTGATGCATTCAGTTTAGCCATGGGAGCTGTCCTGTCCCAGAAGGATCCTGAAACCGGTCAACTTCACCCAGTAGCGTTTTGGTCCAGAAAGTTCTCAGCACCTGAGTTAAACTATGCGGTTACCGATAAAGAGTTATTAGCCATCAAATCCGCCTTTAAGGCTTGGCGGCACTACACCTTGGTACCAGGCATACTATTACCTTAATCACAGATCACCAAACCTGCAGTATTTAAAAACAGCCAAAGCCCAATCATCGCGACAACTTCGATGGGCATTGTTCTTTGCCGAATTCGATTTCGTGATCACTTATCGACCAGGCTGCAAAAATGACAAAGCAGATGCCTTATCCCGAATAGGGATGGGAGAAGCATATGCAAACCCGGAACCGGTGCCAACAATTCCCGAGCAAAGAATTCTTGGCATAACTACTCTACAGACACTAGAAGATATTCATTCAAAAATCCAACAACTCTTCAATCCAGCAAACCTGCAGGACTGGGTAAAGGATGGCCCGGACTACTCAGTCGTCAATGACCTACCTTACTATCAAGGACGACTATTTCTACCACACAAGGAAATACAAGAACTAGTCATCTCCAATTACCATGACACCCTGATGGAAGGGCACCCAGGTATCGCAAAAACTGAAGCGAAAATTAAGAGACAGTTCTGGTGGCCCATTTGGCAACAAGATGTAAAGTCATTTGTGATGTCTTGTGGCATTTGCGCCAAAAACAAAAGCCAGAAGAAAAAACCCTCTGGCCTTTTACAACCTTTGGATATTCCACCTAAACCATGGCACACCTTGTCTTTAGACTTTATTACAGATCTACCTCCATGTAATGGATTTAACACCATCCTAGTTATTGTGGATCTTTTTTCCATGATGGCCCACTTTATTCCTTTAAAGGGGTTACCTTCTGCTTCGATTCTGGCCAAGGAGTTCCTCGAAAACATTGTTCGATTACACGGATTCCCTTCCGTATTGATTTCTCACCGAGGTAGTCAATTTATCTCGCATTTTTGGAAGAAATGTTGTCAACTGGCAAAAATCAACATGAGGCTATCAACAAGTCACCATCCACAGACAGATGGTCAGACGGAAAGGACCAACCAGACCCTTGAACAGTACCTACGCTGCATGCTACACCAGACCGAAAGCAATTGGAAAGATATTTTATGGATTTCCAAGTACGCATACAATAACTCTGTACATTCAGGAACCGGACAAAGCGCTTTTTATACCATATTGTCACGATGCCCGCTCCCGGGAAGCTGGCTCAGGCCCTGCGTCCCCGAAAGCGGACATCAAGTCCCCGGGGAAGGTCCCAGCAACCCCTTATAGGGGCCCTTTGGACAGCGTCCTGGCGCCTATGGCGCCAGGCTCATAGAAAACGTCAGTCCTGGCGCCATAGGCCCCAGGCTCATTATGAAAGTGTTTAGGTGCACTTACCTGATGCAGACCATGCTGCAGAACCCCGGCCTCCTTGAGGCCTGAAAGGAACTACTTTACCTGTGGGACTCATTTACCACCCGGGCGTGGTCAGGGAAGGATACATACCTGATTGGCGGAAGGACACATTCTAGGAACTTCTTCCAAGGCTATTTAAACCACACCCGATCAGCCACACGTGCTTCGCATTGTTCTGCATCTAGCAGCTGGACGCTCACCGTGTCTGCTCCTGCATCTTGACTTCTGCCACACCTGCCAGCATCATGAATCACCTGCAAAGGAAGGGAACAAGAGAACAGAAGAAGGAAAAGGCCTCGCCTGCTAAATCTGCATCCCAGAGACATTTCGCTGACAATCCTGAAAAGGAAGACATTTATTTTTAAAAAGCACATCGCATCGATTGCTGCAGCGCCGCATTCTACTCACCTTTACAGGCCGACTCCATGTTCAGCAGCGACCATCCGGATTCGCAGTCGCGCCCCCACGCCTAGGGAGAAAAAGACAAGAACAAAGGTGAGAGAAAGAAGGGAAAAGGGAAGCTAAAACTCCATGTCAAGACTTACCTGTTGGGTCATTCCCTTTTCATTTCGGGTCCGCGCCGCATCCAGGCATTTTAGGACCCCGGCCCCTAAGGGGAAAAAGACATCAGCGTTAATGAGTGAATGAAAAGACATTACCAAAACACTCATTAAACACTTACCTGATTTCCTCAAGGATTTCACTGCTCACCTCGGGTCGGTGCCTGTTCCCCGGCATTCCGTACCCGGGCCCCTATGGGGAAAAAGACACTAGCATTAGAACATTAATGCATGGACACAAGGGGAACCACTTATAGAAAAACTTACCTGGAAGCCAAGCAAGTTTGGTTCTCACCCATCTGAAAATCCAGTGACGTAACTGGATACCAACGCGCCCCTGCATCAGAAGCAGGATGGAGAGCTCGTCCTGCCAGACCCTAAGGTGAGACGCTACGGGGAAGCACAGAAGGGTTTGAGGAGGGTGAGAGGAGGAAGTGGGAGGCCGATTGCATTACCCCGCAGACAGTTAACCCCCTATTCTCACCTACAGAAGCATACTTCTGCGAGTCAGACAAGCCAGATCTGGGGCCCGGTCCAGTCCGTCTTCCGAACCCTGCGCATCGCCTTAGACGAGGTCACAGCAGCGCGAACCAGGCCAGCGCCCCCGTGGGAGTCAGGTGAGCGTTACAGAACGCGAAGCCTTCCTACAAATTCCCACCCAGGCGCTATGGAAACTTCTGAGACTGATCAGTTGGCCCTATTACTGGGGGCATTACGGGCCGAAGTACATGCCGCTCGTCAAGAGACTAATGCCCTCAAGAGGGAATTAATAATATCAAAGGAAAGAACTGATGACCTGGCCAGACAGCTTTTGCAAGGTCAAGCTGGACAAACTCCTCTACTCTGTTCCGGAGGGAACCCCACTCCTGTGGTTCCCAGTAACCCTGTGCAGATTAATCTACCTGGAAACATGCCGCTGGCCCCACCTGAACGCTTTGCTGGGGACCCCAAACGATTCGCCGTACTCATGAATCAGTGTCGTTTGCACTTCCTATGCAGACCTGGGGCCTTCCCTAATGATCAGACCAAAGTAGCCTTTGTATTGTCATATCTCAGCGGCTGCGCTGCCGATTGGTCAGTTCCACTGGTTACTCAAGATGACCCGATTCTCCGTGATTTTCAAGGATTTCAAGCAAGCATGGAAAGGTTATTTGCTCGACACTCTCAGGGGCAGGCTCTGGATGACGAACTTCTATCCCTGCGACAGGGCAATCAGGACCGCCTATCCTATATTGCAACCTTTAATAGACTAATTGTGGAAACGGGATGGCCAGAGGATAAAAGAGTCACGTTATTTTATCGAGGTCTACGCGGAGAACTTAAAGATGTCTTGGCCCAAGTTGTAAATCCGCCCCAAGAATGCACAGAATATATAGACTTAGTGGTCCAATTGGATCACAGATTTCAAAACAGAAAAACAGATCGGTCCAGGTTTGAGACCCGGGTGTTGGTCAAGACCCACGCTAACCCCAAGGGAGTTGATGTCTCTGAGCCTATGCAAATTGGAGGGGTTAAAGAACCCTTAACTCAAAAGGAACGTGAAAGGAGGCGGCAGTTAAAATTATGTCTTTATTGTGGGAACTCTGGACACTTTCTACGAGATTGCCCGGCAAAACCGCCCCGAAAAGTGGTAGGAGCCGCTGATAAAAACCATGAAGACTCTGTTTCGGGAAACGACTCAGCCCGACAAGCGTAGGGGTCTGCTTGCCAAGCTAGAAAACTAACTCTCAGACCTCGCATTTCATTGTGCCAATGGTTCTCGTAGATCCAGAAAAGCCTAAGCGGTTGCATGCAATAAAGGCATACATCGATAGTGGGGCTATTGGAAACTATGTGGATCGTGAATTGGCCTCTAGGATTAACCTCCCTCTCCGTCCTAAAACCAGCAAAGATGTCATCACCACAGTCGATGGAACTGAAATTGCCTCTGGATCGGTAACACATTCCACTACTGGGGTGACTCTTATTGGTCCTGACGGCCATCGGGAGGCAGTTGTGTTTGATGTAATCAAGGCTCCACAGTTTCAGGTTATTCTTGGAATTCCTTGGTTAGAGACACATAATCCTCGAATTGATTGGCGAGCTAAGAGAATAACCTTCCCGGATTGTGCACAAACATGCTACCCAGAAAACCTGAAGATTAATCTAGCATCTGTAACCTCTGCCTCCATGCAATTACCTCCGGAATACCAGGACTTTCAGGACGTCTTCCAAAAGGAACAGGCCAACACGTTACCTCCTCACCGATCGTACGATTGCCAAATCGATCTGGTGCCCGGTGCACAACCCCCTTGTAGCAGGATTTATGCCCTTACCGAACCTGAGAACCTGCATTTGAGACAATATTTGGATCAATACCTCGCCAATGGTTTTATTCGCCCGTCAAAGTCCCCGGCATCCTCGGCTTTGTTCTTCGTGCCTAAAAAAGAAGGCGACCTTAGAACTTGTATCGATTACCGCGCATTGAACCAGATAACGGTTAAAAACCGTTATCCTCTGCCTCTGATTCCTGAACTCCTTGACCAGGTGAAGGACGCTTGCATATACACCAAGTTAGATCTCCGGGGGGCATATCATCTGGTGCGAGTAAAAGAAGGCGACGAATGGTAAACAGCCTTCCGTACAAAATATGGATTATTCGAATACCAGGTAATGCTTTTCGGGTTGTGCAATGCGCCTGCTGCCTTCCAATTCTTCATGAATGATGTCCTTCGGGAACTCATCGATGTTTGTGTTGTCGTCTATATCGATGACATTCTAGTGTACTCCTCTTCGGAATCTGATCACAGAAAACACGTTAGGGCAGTTCTGGAAAAACTGCACCAACACAGACTATTTGCTAAACTGGAGAAATGTGTTTTCCATACCACAGAAGTTGAGTTTCTCGGTTTCATCCTGACACCCAAAGGAGTCCGAATGGACTCAAGAAAAGTGGATGCCATCCTCAAATGGCCATCACCTAGCTCTGTAGAAGGGGTTCAAAGCATGCTCGGCTTTGCCAATTTCTATTGCAGGTTTATCCCGGGATTTTCACGCATAGTACAACCCATTACTGCACTCTTGAGGAAAAATAAACGTTTTGAATGGTCTGAAGAAGCCGAGCAGGCCTTCCAGGATTTAAAAGCTAAGTTTACCTCCGCACCTATATTGAAACACCCACGTCCAGATCTCCCGTATGTCGTCGAAACTGACGCATCCAGCCTAGCCATGGGAGCAGTTCTGTCTCAAAGAGATCCTGAAGCCAACCAACTGCATCCTGTAGCATTTTGATCCAGAAAATTCTCGGCACCAGAGATTAATTACGCAATCACTGACAAAGAACTGTTAGCCATAAAGTCCGCTTTTAAAGCCTGGCGGCATTACCTGCTTGGCGCTTGACATACCATCACGGTGATCACTGATCACCGGAATTTACAGTATTTGAAAACCGCCAAGGCTCAGTCATCACTGCAGCTCCGATGGGCTTTGTTTTTCGCTGAATTTGATTTCGTGATTACCTATCGACCTGGCTGCAAGAACGGCAAAGCAGACGCCTTATCCCGAATTGGAATGGGAGAATCTGACACAAACTCAGAACCAGTACCAATAATTCCCGAACAGAGAATTCTAGGCATGACTTCGTTACAGACGCTTGAAGACATTCAAGTCAGAGTGAAACAACTCCTGAACCCTACAGTCCTACAGGATTGGATACAAAAGGGATCAGACTTTACCATAGATAATGGTTTACCTTATTACCAAGGGCGCTTATTCCTGCCGCACAAGGATTTACACGAACTAGTTATTTCAGGTTATCATGATACATTAATAGAGGGACACCCCGGTATTGCCAAGACAATGGAAAAGGTGAAACGACAATTCTGGTGGCCCTCTTGGCGAAAAGATGTTAAATCTTTTGTGATGTCCTGTGGTGTTTGCGCCCAAAATAAAGGTCAAAAGAAAAGACCAGCCGGTCTCCTTCAACCTCTAGACATACCGCCAGCACCCTGGCACACCCTATCAATGGATTTTATTACGGACTTGCCTCCTTGTTCGGGATATAATACCATTCTGGTAATTGTGGATTTGTTTTCCAAAATGGCCCACTTCATTCCTTTGAAAGGTTTACCTTCAGCTTCTGTCCTAGCCAAAGAATTCCTTGAAAATATTGTTCAGCTACATGGATTCCCATCTATACTAATCTCTGACCGGGGAAGCCAATTCATTTCCCACTTCTGGCGCAAATGTTGTTAAATGGCACAAATCGACGTAAGATTATCGACCAGTCACCACCCTCAGACCGATGGTCAGAGCGAGAGGACAAATCAGACCCTTGAGCAGTACTTACGGTGTATGTTACAGCAATCTGAAAGCAACTGGAAAGACATTCTTTGGATAGCCGAATACGCATATAATAATTCGGTACACTCTGGAACTGGCCATAGTCCTTTTTATACCTTGTTTGGACATCACCCTCGAACCTCAAACCTCGACTCACCTCAGAACCTCGGAGTGCCCGCAGTAGAACATCTGCATTCTACCATTACCCGAGCCTTCAAAGAGGCAACCACGCATTTACAACAAGCCAAGAGAAAATACAAGGAGAATGCTGACCTACATTGGAGTGAAGCACCTCCGTATCAGATTGGGGATCAAGTGTGGTTAGCTACCAGACATTTACCGCTCAAAGGGCCTCGAACTTTTAACCCAAAATATCTGGGACCTTATTCTATTACGGCAATAATTAACCCAGTAGCGGTTAAACTTGATTTACCAGCTAATATGCGAATTCACCCTGTTTTTCATGTGTCGCTTCTGAAACCAGTGGTCCCCGGAACCCGACTACTCAAACCTCCAGAACCTATTCAAATAGATGGGGAACCCGAATTCGAAGTGAAGAACATTTTAGATTCAAAAATGTTTAGGTCAAAGCTTTTCTACCTAATTGATTGGAAGGGGTACGGACCTCAGGAGAGGTCGTGGGAACCCATTGACCATGTGCATGCACCTCGATTAGTCAGGCAATTCCACTGACTCTTCCCAAACAAACCAAAACCCCCGGAGGGAACAACCTTGGGAGGGGCCTTGGGGGGGAGTGCTGTCATGATGCCCGCTCCCGGGGAGCCGGCTCAGGCCCTGCGTCCCCAAAAGCGGACATCAAGTCCCCGGGGAAAGTCCCAGCAACCCCTTATAGGGGCCCTTTGGACAGCGTCCTTGCGCCTATGGCGCCAGGCTCATAGAAAACGTCAGTCCTGGCGCCATAGGCGCCAGGCTCATTATGAAAGTGTTTGGGTGCACTTACCTGATGCAGACCATGCTGCAGAACCCCGGCCTCCTTGAGGCCTGAAAGGAACTACTTTACCTGTGGGACTCATTTACCACCCGGGCGTGGTCGGGGAAGGATACATACCTGATTGGAGGAAGGACACATTCTAGGAACTTCTTCCAAGGCTACTTAAACCACACCCGATCAGCCACACGTGCTTCGCGTTGTTCTGCATCTAGCAGCTAGACGCTCACCGTGTCTGCTCCTGCATCTTGACTTCTGCCACACCTGCCAGCATCCTGAATCACCTGCAAAGGAAGGGAACAAGAGAACAGAAGAAGGAAAAGGACTCACCTGCTAAATCTGCATCCCAGAGACATTTCGCCGACAATCCTGAAAAGGAAGACATTTATTTTTAAAAAGCACATCGCATCGATCGCTGCAGCGCCGCATTCTACTCACCTTTACAGGGCGCCTCCATGTTCAGCAGCGACCATCCGGATTCGCAGTCGCGCCCCCGCACCTAGGGAGAAAAAGACAAGAACAAAGGTGAGAGAAAGAAGGGAAAAGGGAAGCTAAAACTCCATGTCAAGACTTACCTGTTGGGTCATTCCCTTTTCATTTCGGGTCCGCGCCGCATCCAGGCATTTTCGGACCCCGGCCCCTAAGGGGAAAAAGACATCAGCGTTAATGAGTGAATGAAAAGATATTACCAAAACACTCATTAAACACTTACCTGATTTCCTCAAGGATTTCACCGCTCACCTCGGGTCGGTGCCTGTTCCCCGGCATTCCGTACCCGGGCCCCTATGGGGAAAAAGACACTAGCATTAGAACATTAATGCATGGACACAAGGGGAACCACTTATAGAAAAACTTACCTGGAAGCCAAGCAAGTTTGGTTCTCACCCATCCGAAAATCCAGTGACGTAACTGGATACCAATGCGCCCCTGCATCAGAAGCAGGATGGAGAGCTCGTCCTTCCAGACCCTAAGGTGAGACTCTACGGGAAAGCACAGAAGGGTTTGAGGAGGGTGAGAGGGGGAAGTGGGAGGCCGATTGCATTACCCCGCAGACAGTTAACCCCCTATTCTCACCTACAGAAGGATACTTCTGCGAGTCAGACAAGCCAGATCTGGGGCCCGGTCCAGTCCGTGTCCGAACCCTGCGCATCGCCTTAGACGAGGTCACAGCAGCGCGAACCAGGCCAGCGCCCCTGTGGGAGTCAGGTGAGCGTTACACATATATGGACATCACCCTCGAACCTCAGAACTCGATTCGCCTCACCACTTAGAAATGCCTGCAGTTAGTCATTTGCACTCTACTATTACACAAGCCTTTAAGGAAGCCACAGAATATTTGAAACAAGCAAAAGAGAAATACAAGAAAAATGCTGATCAACATAGAAGTGAAACTCCACAATACCAGATTGGGGATCAAGTTTGGCTGGCTACAAAACATATACCTCTGAAGGGAACTCGGACTTTTAATCCTAGATATTTGGGACCTTACACCATTAAGGCCATTATCAACCCGGTGGCCGTCAAATTGGAATTACCCTCTAATATGCGAATTCATCCTGTCTTTCATGTTTCACTTCTAATAAAACCAGTTCAACCAGGGACAAGATTAACCAAACCACCTGACCCCATCTTGATAGATGGAGAACCTAAATTCGAGGTAAAAAATATCCTGGACTCCAAGATGATTAAATCAAAACTTTTTTATTTGATCGATTGGAAGGGCTACGGACCACAAGAAAGATCATGGGAGCCTAGCGACCATGTTCATGCACCTCGGTTGGTGAAAATATTCCATCGGAACTTCCCAGACAAACCAGGGCCAGGGGGAAGAACAACTTTAGGAGAGGCCTTGGGGGGGAGTGCTATCATGATGCCTACCCCCGGGCATCAGGACCAAGGCCCTCAGCTCCGGGAGCAGGCATCCAGACATTTGTTTAAACCTCAGCAGCCCCGGCTAGGGGCTGTCTGGGTTCAGAGCCTTAGGCGCCAGGCTCATCATAGAAATCAGTCCTGGCGCCATAGGTGCCAGGCTCATAGACTTTACTTACCTGATGCAGACCATGCTGCAAAAGAGTCCAAGCCTACATGAGGCCTGGATGGGACTATTTTGTTACATGGACTATTTTTTACTCTGGCGTGGCTCTAGGGAACTTCTTACCTGGAACTACTATTTAAACCACACACGAACAGCAGCACATGCTTCGCGTTATTCTGCATCCAGCAGCGTGACGCTCACTGTGCCTGCAGCCAGCATCCAGTCTTCTGCTACGCCCGCCTCGAATCCGGAGCTCCTAGAATAAAGAAGAAGAAAAGGACAAGGTTAGAAAATGAACTTATTTCAAATTCCTCACCTAATTCCGGAACCATTTCATCTCCGGACCTGGAAAGTAAATCAGTCCTGCACGCGTCGCTTCGCCAGCTCCAGCACGGCGCGATACTCACCAGTTCTCACAGCATCTTTCGATCCGGCACTGTCTCCATCATTTCTTTGCCGTAATCCGGCACCTAGGGGACACAAGAAAAAACAAGGTGAGCCAAGGAAATCAACAAATACAACCTCTTACAACCATAGACATACCTGATTTACCACCGGCGGCATTATTCCATAACTCTCCACATTTTCATATGCTGCATCTGTAAAGAGGGAGAAAAACAACACGTTAACGCATGCAATAGTTACCGGACAGCGTTGGGTAACACAGACTCTTACCTGAACGCCAGCAGCAGCTACGAGACCTTCTTCTCACGAACACAGTTGCAACTTAAGGAAGGAAGGGGACAAGAGTGAACATCGGGCACATTGAACTCTTTGAACTTGATACTTACCAATCCCGCCAGGGACTTCAGAGTCAATACTTACCAGAACTCTCCCAACGCCTTCAAACCAGTGAAGTAACTGGTATCTACGCGCCCCTGCAAGACACGCAGGATGGAGAGCTCATCTTTTACGAACATAAGGTGAGGTTACTAAGGGGATATCGGAGGTGATTAGTGGGGGAGAGCGAGAACAGTTGGGAGGCCATCACTAAAACCCACAGGTGGTTAATCCCTGTCTCCACTTGCAAGAAAATACTTCTTCGGGTCCAGCAGACAAGACTAGGCGGGCCAGTCCAGACAGTCATCTCTGCACTACGCATCACATTGAAGGAGACCGCAGCTGTCCGGGTCTGATCGACACCCCTGTGGGTTCCAGGTGAGCGTAACACCCAGCTACATTTCTCACAGAGCCAGTGCAAAAAGGGTCAGGGGCTATGTACACAATTGTACTACACACCAGGACACATTTGACAATCTCATCACAATTTAAGAAGATCCCTTAGAGGACAAGAAGTTATTTTTCATTGATGGATCATCAACGATCAAACTCTGGTTATCGGCACATGGGGCAGCAGTGGTGTGGTAAAGAAGGGGGAGTTTGAGGTCATGCCAAAATTAAGATTGATTCTACACTACTCTGCACAAGCAGCAGAGCTGGGGGCATTAATAATAGCATTCAAACTGTTGAAGGGATGGAGTGTTAACATTTATTCAGATTCAGCATATTTCACATCCACAGTGCACTGAGGGTTGTTGAGATGATAGAGGAGAGGGTTCAGGAAAAGTGATGCCACAACAGATTTACTTTCAAGATTAATAGAGGTGCTGCCCCTTACCTCAGCATTTGCAATTGTAAAATTTGGGGTTGCACGCTAAAGTTACAGACTTAGTTTCCCTTTGCCGGGGTAATGATGCAGCGGAATCAGCAGCTAAAAAAGCAGGGTATTTACCACATGTTACAGAACAGGTTTGCATTTTCACAAACAATTTGCAGCAACAGGTACCTCTCACAGACCCTTATAATGCTCTGCCTCTGACCCAGATAATAGAACTACATGGCGATGCTCCACATCAAGAACAAGACCTGTGGACAAAGAAAGGGTGCTCCCTATCACCCACAGATCTAATATGGAGACAGAACAGTACACGGAAGCCTGTATTGCCTCAAGAGGTGCTTACATTTGACCTAGATCAACTACATTACCCAGCACACACATCCAAAGAGTATGTTGTAGCAGACCTCCGGGAACAATACTTTGTTGCAAATTTATAGGAAAACGTGGCAGAATTCCTCATCAACTGTGTGTCATGAACCACCAAATTCGACCCTTTTGGACTTCGTGGTCCATGATGCACCACGGCGTAAGCTCAGTGTTTCCTCCAAGATGAACGACGGGCCAGAAACGCTGTGCTCTAGCCTTAACGCGCAACACCCTACCTTCTAGAAAACAGGCACGCCCCTGCGGCTCTGCGCGTCTCAACCCTTCTGCTTAGAGTTGCTAGACGTGTGCTCGAGTCCGTTATCGTGCTATCTACAGTTTCTACCTGTCTTTTCTCCTTCCTGGAACCCTCATTCAGATTCCTATGTTCCCGTAAGTCATTTCCCTCTTCCCGAATTCCGCCTTACCTTCGGTGCCATGTACCTACACCTCCGAGCGTAGCTCGTGCTCCTCCTTCCTGGATCCGTGACTACCTTCCTGGATACTGAACGCTGTCCGGCTTAGGCGGTGGCTACCCATGCTGGAACCCGAAGAGCTGCGCTCCAACCTGTACAAGTCTCGAACAGCGAAAAAGAAGGAACTCTCATTCAAGAAGTCCACAAGCAAGGAAAAACAGGTGAGAAAAAGAGAAACTTGTGACACTGTGTGACCTGCCAGCATTACAATGCCATGCAAAACAATAAAAGCAACCCTGCCACGCGCCTCAGGGCTGTTCTGATATTTGCATATTGACATTGTAGATCTGACTACCAGGTATAACAGCTTTCGCTGTTTGATTGTGGTTGTGTGCCTATTCTCCCATTGGCTTGAGGCAGGACCCTGTGCCCATGCTGATGTCAGATCAGCAGCTACATTTCTATTGCATGAGGTTTTCCCTCGCAAGGGTGTTTGTGAGGTGTTGAGGTCCGACAATGGGCCAGATTTTTTCAACAACCTCTTCAAAGAGCTAACTTTTCTATTGGGCATGTAACATTAATTCTGCTAAGCATACCACCCTGAAGCCAACAGGATTGTGGAGCATCTCAATGGCTTGCTTAAAGAATGCCTAGAAAAGATGGGTGAAAGACATCACAAGAGCTGGCTGCACTGCTTCCTGCTTGCTTTGTTTGGCCTGCGTAACCAGCCTGGCTGTGACCACCACCTCACTACGCACAAGATCGTCACAGTCAGGTGAATGCAAGCACAGCTCACTCTTGCACGTATGATCTTGGATGTGCACAGCTCTGCTGAGGTTCTGGGTGAGAGGTTTTGGCAATATCTTAAATAACTTACCAATTAAGTTAAGTTTCTTTCAACACAGTTTGAACTTCACAAAAGCCAGCCAGCCGCATTGTCTGGAGAAACCCCCACACTACAAGAGGAAGAGTCCTTACAGACACCACTGTATCCAGGGGATATGATCTACATAAAGAACTTTACAATCCACCCAGGAGGATAGCTCAGCGGCAGCCTGGTCGACTTGGAAACAAGACGACACGGAGCAACACAGGTTCGATCCCTGGGTCCGCGCTTAGAAACCTCTGGGTATTAAGCACGTTATAAATAACCTATAATATCATAATAGAGAGAGCCCTGCTTCATGGTCCCCTTCACGGTTACCTATAGCTGTACTGGGTGGCAGGGAGGAGAGGGTCGGTCTGTGTCTAGCCAGTCAGGTGGCACGAGGGGTGACATGATGGCCTAGGTGTTGAGGAGAGACTCCTTGAAGAGGTGAATCTTGAGTTATTTTCTGAATTGTAGGAGTGTGGGGCGAGTCTCATGCCAATGGGGAGGAGGTTCCATTGTCTTGCATCATAGGCAGAGAAGGCTTGTTTTCCAATAATATAGATGTGGCACAGAATGTTAATAAGACAGTGATCAGGAGTGAAAGAGAGGTCTTGGCATCTGAACTTCTCGTGGGCAGCGGGAGGGGAGAGCATCCCACCTACACCAATAACATGTGTTACAACCAGATGAGCGCAGTGGGAAGAGGAAGGGCAAATGGCACCTGTTACATCTACTCCCTCATCCAGATGCGACAGGCGCAACTAAGTTATTTATCCCTGAGAAAGGACCAACACAGACAGCACACTGTTTATTTCATCTGGCTTTGTGCAAAGTAAGGGTGCTATTCCAAGGACACAAGGTCCAAGTGCAGTGGGTGGAGGATGGCCATGTTGTTCATGAAGATAATTACAGAAAGCTACAAATGATAGCAGAAAGGGCGGAAACAAAGAGCATGGAATTGCATTACGCGACAAAGAGATTGAGAAGGGGGAGCTCTCATTCACCACACAGCACACACTCTCTTGTGTGAATGAGACAGGGCAGATACTGCCATGGTACCTAATTAAGCCACAAATGCATATTGATGGTGCATTGTTCTATAATGATGAATGGATGGAAAGCTTGGTAGGATGCATGGAAGAAGGATTAGTAGGGTTTTTTGAAGAAGTAGCAGTGCACATGAACAATACTTGGCATAGTGTTTGGGATAGTAATGTTAATGCATTGACCTGGATAGTTGAAAATAATGCACCAGTAAAAGGAAAGGCACTCACACACTGTTCTTTATGTTTCAGATCGACAGGGAGTACTATCCTGGGCAGTAATAAACATGCAAGAAAGTAATGGAAATCCTGAGACTGCGAGCAGGGACACCAGCACTGAAAGATTTCTGTTGGGCATGCGGCACCCAAGCGTATACCCAGCTTCCATCATGCCGGGGCAGACTGTCTTCTCTGGACACCCTGCATTCCCCTGCATTCATTGTGCCCCAATCAGACCTTTTGCCAATTTCTGAGCATCCTAATCTTTGGGAAATGTCCCTGAATTTGCACATGAATGTGAAGTTACATAGGCACCGCAGAGACAACAATTATTGGTCACAGAAGTCCACAGATAGGGTTGCAGGAATACACATGGAGTTTCAACTTTTTAGCAAAGCAGCTGTCATTTTTATGTCGCTTCTTGCTCCTAGCATGCAGACTGCCACTAATGCCAACTGGTTTCAGATAATACAGTAAACATTATTGTAACTGGTGAATTGGCACAAAAAGGGGGTTGAATGCAGTCATGGAGGAATTAAGAGCAGTTAGGTTGAACACTCTGTAGAACAGTTATGTGTTAGATTTCATTACAGCAATGGAGGATGGCATCTGGGCAAATACAGGCAGCAGCTTCTGCACATTTGCACCCGCAAATGACACTGAAAATGGAACATTATCTCATTGAATAAATGAATTGCACACTCTTCACATCGCAATGTGAAAGAACACTAGCAGAGTGGTTGAAGAGGTCTGGTTTGATAATAGAATTTCTTGGGTACCTGCATGGCTATCAAACATCGTAAAATCACTTGTCCCAATTCATGTAGTGGTTCTCATTACTCTGTGTGCATGTCAGAGAGGGTTTAGGTGCTGAAAGGGTGCTAGGAATAGAGGCAAATATATGATGTCGCTCACAGCAAAAAGGCCACATGATGCCACGTCCTTGTCCATCAGTATTCATACACAAACTGACCAATGGCGGGGGGGACAAGAGAGCTGCATGGTTCGGATAGGTGATCCTATTGGTACCCCAGGGTCACTGACTATCCCTCCCGAGACACTGAAAACTACAAAGAATATTGGGTGAATTTTTATGGTGACAGGGGGTGCTTTTTCCTGACTTGTACGCCGGAGGAATACGCATCAAGCAGGGATGGCTTACATCGTATTTGTAAGATATGGATGCCAAAGAATGAAGGCAATAAGGAGAAGGCGGGGTTATCAGTTGATACATTAAGTGAAGGGGGGCAGTGTGAAGGTGTAGATCCAGCATTCCACAGGGGGGGTGCAAGTAAAAAGCTATGGAAAGCATTTTAGGAAGGCCTTAGGCATGGGTAGTGATACAGTGGTGATGAGAGTTGGTGACTTCACCTGGTAATTAGAATATACCTATTCGTGTACCACATATCAGGGAGTTGGTAGGGTGGGGGATGATGCAGAAAACACATGTGCAGAGGGGTTGTGTTAGAGAGACCTTGGGTCAGTACATCTATATTAGTAGATAAAATGGCAGGTAGGTCAGGCCTGGTTTTATTATGAACTATATTAAGTAGCATTGTTAGTTGCTTCAGGGAGCAATATGGCGGCAATATTGGGGCCGGTTAGTGTTGAAAATTGCAGAGCACAATGGTTTAGCTAAAGGCCGCAGTATTCATTTAATTAAATTGTATTTTCACTGTGGGACAGAAGAGCTCATGAAGTGAAGGCTAGAATGGAAAGAGATGCCAAATGGGGTCCAATAAATTGTTGCAAGGGAGTATTTTCTCATGGGCATGTAGCTGCTTTGCAGACAGCAGGTGCCTTTCCAGAGGATAAGCACATGAATAGACAGTGATAATGAAGGACACAGTACGATGCACGAGGGGGATCAAATCACGGCAATGCCAAAATATAGCAATGGGAGGGAGCAACAGCACCTGCATTGACCACAGGACATTTGGATCAGGAACAAAAGTGTGTAGTAGAACAAATAAATAGAAGGAATTCATTTCTAGCAGCAGGGCCATGCCCACATTTTCTCATGCTGCTATTCATCGTAATCAAGATAACTAGAAGGTCGGGCCCAAAGTTTGCCACATGTATCAAAACGAGAGGTACAGAGTTAGAAAGGGCAGGTTACGAGGGGATCCAATCAAGAGAAGAAGATGGTGTGTTCCAAGGGCTGCAACATAGTGTTGCTCTGACGGATTTCCACACATAATATCAATGGCTGGTTTCGGTGGGATGCCACTGCCTACGCTGACTCCAACGTAGTGGTCAAATTAGCATCGAGCATTTTTATCAACTTGCACTATGAAGTATGGTTGCCAATCAGTATGTCAGGTTTTGTTCTGCCCAGCAGAATATGTTCTCATTCAGGGGCGGTATTTTGTAAAGTGTGAAAAGTGAAACCTCCAATTGGATCATTTAATGTATAGGGTTCTTTACGGGATTGATGACGAGCAGCCTATCAACATGTTAGAATTATAAACAATTTTTGAAATTGTAGAAATTTTTAATTACACTTTAAAAGATTCAGCCCAGAAGTGGTAATTTGAGAAAGGGTTTTTCAGTTCAGTTCAACTGAGCTGTCTGTATTTTCTCACAGCAGTTCATAAAACTTGTTTCTTTTCCTCACTGCTTGTACACTCCACTCCTCTCCACTCCACTAGATTACACACAATTGGCATCACTCTCCCTCTCAAATGCTTTACCTGTACTAAGTGTTGTATGTCACCCCTGTTGGGAGACATGGTAGCTCCCAGTGTGTTGTCATGGTCACATGGGGGAACCATGTGAACAAGTTAATAAAAACAACAAGCTGTTTCCGGCTCGTGAGTCAGACCAACAAAGGCTCCGGTGTAGTTATTGTCCGGCACCATGCTGGTGAAACACCGTGTGCTGTGGGCCCAAGGACGGGGCACAGCACGAGGACGGCCATCCCTGAAGGCGATCGCCGCCATTTGATCATGGCTGCATGGGCGACCACGGCATGGGTGCCCACAGAGCCAGGGCCGCTGGGTGCCCCCAGCCACGTGGATCGCTCCAGTGATCTGGAGCGGGTGGGGTGACCCCCACTCATTTGTCCTTGGTGTGATTGCCGCACCGAGGGACTCTGTCAGGTGTTCCCGACACCTCCAGGAACCTGCCCGGTGATCCAGGGCAGGCCCCCAACAATGGCGACGAGGCTGATCTGATCCTGTGAGCCAGAACTTGCAGGCCGCAGAGAGCCCATGGGTACAAGCATGGCGTTGGCCGCTCTGTGGGTTGCCCCGGGGCCCTGTGTTGCTGGTAAGCATGGGCCGCCGGGTGCCTGCAAGTGAGAATGTAGTTTTGGCCGCACAAAGATGGAGCTGAGGAGGTTCCCCCATCCCCACGGGGAAGAAGGGGTCGCCAGGCGATCCCCGCTACTAGCGGGACCCGAGCGTCCCAACCCCTCCCCCGCCGTGGGGAGGAGGACTGCCCTGCAACATCAACCACAGTGGTATGGAGGCGGCGTGTGCACGTCCCCCGCCCTCTCCTGACAGCTGGAGAAGAGCTGCCTGCCCCTTTCCCCACTGAGAGGAGGAAGATGCGGCCTCCGCCGCAACAGAGGAGAGGCGGATCGTTGCTCACGAGGGGAGGAAGCCCTCAAGAAGATATTGAGCGGCAATCCGCCGTGTGAAAACGAGGGTGGGCCTGTGCCCCGCCCCATCCCAATGAGGAGGAAGGCCGTACGGCGGCGTCTCTGCAGGGAATCAGGAAAAGCGGCATCGGCCGCGTGAGCTGCCCCGGAGAGGAAAGGCGCTCCAGTTCAACAAAAAAAAAAGGAAAGTGCTGGCGGGCCGAGCCGCAGTGAAGAGGTGCTGCCCTTCCCCCACCATGAGATGCCCAGCGGCCCCCAGCCACAACAAGAAGAACGTGTGTCAGAGCCCGCGATGGGGAAGGGAGGTGCGCCCCCCAAGAAGATATGAAGCGGCATCCACCGCAGGGAAAGGTGAGCTGCCTGCCCCTCCCCCAACCACGGGTCAAAAAGTGGCAGAGCCCCCCCCTAAGTATGGTGCAGTGGCCCCTGCCGCTATGAGGAGAACTGCGCTGGCCCCACGAGAGGCGGGCCCAAGTCCAACTGGGCCAGCGCACAAAAAAAGCGGCATCCACCGCATGAGCTGCTGCTGTCCCCCTCACCTGAAGCTGCTGCTGTCCCCCCGCCTGAAGTCAAGAACTGCGCTGGCCCCCACAAGACCCAGCCCCACCAGCAGTCACCTGCTGTAGTGCTCCATTCCAGAACACAAAAGTAATAGAGTGCGGTGGCCCCGTTGCAAGGAGAACTGCGCTGCCCCGCTCCACGCCGCAATGAGGAGGCGATGCCCCCCACCCGCAAGCCGCGAAATGGAAGAGCAGCGAAGTGTGCCGCTACAGAAATAAAAAGGACACGTGGACAATGCTGGGGTGGTGCAGCAACAACGAAAAGGGGGTAGTCTTACCCTGCAGCGCTTCTGCCACCCTCCACCAGAATGGAGTGCTGCACTGGTCAGCTGTGTGGCCACTCAAAAGGGCCCATGAATGTGTGCCTCACACAGGCTCTCAATTTTCCCACAGAAGAGCCAAGAAGGGTAGCGGCTCCATGGGGAGCGCTCGTGCGCCCTCAGGGATTTTGACTCTGAACCGGTCCAGGTGCATGCCGCCAGTGGACATGGCGGAGGAACATCAATGAGCCTGGTGCGGAAAAGGGAGTGGCCCATCATCGAAACACCCACCCTGCCATCGTGCTGCCCGAGTCTCCCGGCAACCACCCAGAGATCAGACGGAGGTGGCGCCCGGGTGTTTCCAAGTGCTGCACTGTCTGTCCTGAATATGGAGTGGGCCCGTCATGGCCACGCCAGCGGCCTGCCATGCCATCTGCCTCCACCAGCGAAGGACTAGGCCGATGTGGCCCCTGGTGCCCCCAGGTGCGGCTTTGCCAGCCACTGAACTGTAGTGTGACTGTCCTACGCGAACATAGGTGAGGATCCAAACTGGTCTCCTGCTACTCCATGGGTACGCCGATGGACACTGTAGACATCCCCATGAAGGCTGTGAGCCGGCAGACTTGGAGTTGCTTAAAACGGCCCAGTCGGTGGGCAATGTAAACTGGTGAACGTTGGTATATGTGGAGTGCGTTATGTGGTGCCAGGGTTCCTCAGTGGTGCCGTTCAGCGACATTAGACCCACTCACCCAGGTTAATAAAGGGTGCATGTGTTTGGGAGTTATGGTTTGTAGTTGTAGTGTGTGTATTATGTTATGGTGTTCCATTTATTTTGTCATTATGAAAAAGGAGGAGTGTTGCATGTCACCCCTGTTGGGAGACATGGTAGCTCCCAGTGTGTTGTCTTGGTCATATGGGGGAACCATGTGACCAAGTTAATAAAGACAACGAGCTGTTTCCGGCTTGTGAGTCAGACCAACAAAGGCTCCGGTGTAGTTATTGTCTGGCACCATGCTGGTGACACACCGTGTGCTGTGGGCTCAAGGACGGGGCCCAGCATGAGGACGGTGCCCCTGCTGGGCAATGCCATCCCTGAAGGCGATTGCCACCATGTGATCATGGCTGCTTGGGCGACCCCGGCCTTGGTGCGCCCAGAGCCAAGGCCGCTGTGTCCTGGGTGCCCCCAGCCACGTGGATCGCTCCAGTGATCTGGAGTGGGTGGGGTGACCCCCACTCATTTGCCCGCGGCGTGATCACCGCACCGAGGGACTGTGTGGGGTGCTCCCGACACATCCAGGGGCCTACCTGGTGATCCAGGGCAGGCCCCCAACACTAAACTCTGCCAGGAACTCACCATGCGCTCCACTGAATGTGTTCCATCTGCCTTTTCCCTTGAACCACTTTCACCTCCTCTTGTGACCTCACCCGAACAAGACAAACTCTATCTTTCCTTCTGCCTCCTTTTATATTATGCTGCTGGTGATTATGTGTCCCCCAACTCTTCCCTCTGGCTCTGGTCCGGGTTTTGTTTATTGCACGCTGTTGGATTGTCAGAGATGGATTCGTGCAACAGGAAAGAAGAAGGTTTGCCCAGAAATTGCACTGGGAGGTTATGGGTGACAAAGGGTGATACCAGTATATACAATGTATGGCACATGAGGAGTGTTCAGGGACTGAACACGCCAAACTCCTACTTCCCTGATCTGGCACACGGCTGGCTCGGGATTTTGTTCTGGTGAGCCTCCTCTTTGAGGTCCCTGCCTCCCTTATGCCCCACCAGAAGGGTCATAAACCCCGACACACACTAAGACTTATACTGCTCAGGTCCTGTATTTTCTTAGGCTTGCATCTACGTTGGCAGCTACAACCCCATTATAAGTCACAATATTTGGTTTCTCATTCCCCAATTTCTCTTCATGTACGCTTCCCTGTAGATGTTCTAGGAAGAGGCCACTGAGCTGTCTCTATCACAGATACTTCCTTCTAGCTTCTCCGACTTCTCTTTCTTTGAGATAGTATGTCCTTCTGCTGGGCTATTCTGGGCTGAGAGGATAGCACAGGGGCAATGTGTTTGTCTTTGAAGCAAGACATAAGACAAAGCCTAGCACTATGGGTACAATACACAGTCCTGCGCTTAGAGGCTGTACTCCGGCATGGTTACCAATCACTTACCCCAACCCCCTTTTTTTCTCTAAAAACCCCTTTTTTTAAAAAACGAAAACCCGAAAAATAAATATATAAATTTAAAAAAAAATCGACCATTTGGTTTTCGACCAAATTGCGTCGACCAAATGTCATTCAACCAGTTTTCAGTCGACCAAATGACTGGACACCCTCCGGCATAAAGTGTGATATAAAAAAAAAATACAATGTAATGTATTCTGATTGCTGCTACTATAGAACAATAAGGAAAATGGGGCATTACTTAAAAGTTCAATATTGGTAGAAGAAAATTCACCAAACCGTGTGGAGCGTTTAACACCACCCACTTTTCTGGGCCAGCTCCACTATGCTCACTCTTGTACCATGGTTTTTGTGGTTCTCTCTGATTTTTAAGTTTGGTGACACAATAAGGCCTTGCTGAATAACTAAGCACATGGTTGCCCTTTTAAATGGTAACCTATAGCGGCAGTGGATTTTGTCATCTCGTATACAATATCACTTTGCTGACAGTTCATTGCGGGTTGTGAAAATGTAATTAAAATATCAAAATATCAGCCTTCTGACACTTTGCCTTCATTGAAAGGCACTCAGTTTCCCGGTGTCTTCATCATTTCAAACTTTTTCTGTAACAGCATGTGATAATAGGGTTCACCTCATTTGTTTTCTGCTTTTGTCTATACACTCCTATTTCGTGAACTTTCTTTATCTCAACTGCCAGTTTTAGTGACAGGATTTTTTAACCAACTTTCTTCCTTGCCCTTTCTTAATTAGACTGTCAGTCTGCTGGCAGCCACTCCATCAAAGCTCTAAATGCAGACGATATTTGTCCATATGTGCACTCCCTCGCACCTGGAATAAATCCCAGGTAGCAAGTTATCCCACACTTCCAAGAAGCAGTCAATAGAGCCCTTTTTTCTCCATGGCTGGTTTCATGGCTATTTCTTGTGCACTTCTTTTCAGATGTTTGAATGCTAGCTTTTCAAGCATTAAGGCCTCTAGGTTTGTCCTCTCACCTGAATTACAGTTTAGCAAAAATATGAACAAAATAACTTATTAACCAGCAGTAACAACAGAACCAGTCATTGCTGAACAGATAAGCAGAATGAGGGGTTTACAATAGACTGGTGTGCATCCAAGTTAACAGAACTTCATGCGGGCCAGACCAATAGGCTTGAGAGTAATTCTTCTGATGATGATAATTCACAAAGGTCCACTTGCCTCACTGGAATGGTGCCACAATGTTTCTGACCCCTTCAGGAGAGCCTGCTGAAAGGAACATTTAACAACATTAACTCTTTACAGTAATTAAGTAATGTGTCATTCATTCATTAACTGTACATTGCCTCCATTCAATGGCACTTGTGGAGCCTCTGGCAGAGGCATCGGCCTGTCAATGATAATTTCATGTGAACTCAATCCTTTCACCTTGTTTACTGGGCCTCACATGCTACTTAGAATGAGTGGCGGTGTGTCTGAGCACTTCAAACCAGTTTCAGCACATATTTTAACGATTTTGTTTTTCAGAATGTCATTTTGTGGGTGGATCATCTGACTTTCTCACCCTCTGGAATGCAAATGAGATTGCGTGTGGGCATTAAACATCCGAGCACTGAAGCCGAATGATTATGCAGTGTCTCCTTCCTGACAAATTATTTCTTTGTCGCTCAATCCAATTCATATCCACCCGCATAAGCACTAAGGGAACCACTTTCACCGCCTCCAGGGGTGGCATCACAGAGAGGGACAAACTGAAAAAGATATGGTTCTTGAAAACCTTCCTGAGGGCAAGCAAGGCATGGGTGGAAGGAGAGCAAGCAACAAAGCCAGTGCACTGGGTGAGTCGATGGGCTACACCATGGGATATTGTAAGTGAACAGAGCAGGATCTAGTCAGGGTGGCCATTTAGAAAGGCCACTAGCATCATCAAAAGAAGGTATATGTCGAGGACAGAAAATAGGGAGCAGTTGTTCAAAGGCAAGAAGGTTCTTGTGATTTCCCTCCACCATAATTGTTCCAAATGTGTAGATATTAACCACAAGCTTAATGCAAGGATTGGAGCCAGGCTTAATATCCTACCTAGTGTCCTCTTTGATCAGGACAGATCCTGTTGTTTAAGCTTCGAAAGAATGAAGGCCTGCCAGGCACTAGAGTCATAGAAGAAAATCAAAATGTCTGTCATTTTTGTTCTAGCATATGTTTTCACATACATGTCCACAATACACAGTTGAGTATCAATGATGGAATCAGGGCCTGCATGCCTCTGCCTTTTCATAGCAGCACCCTCCGAAAAAGGTCTCCTGAGCACCCAGATGTGGAAGATAGGGTGGTTACAGCAGTGGGCCAGTGGAAGCAGCATAGAGGTCTTGGTACTGATTAATCCCTGTCCTAAAACTGGTCACTGAGATAAATAAGAAATCTCCCTAGAGGAAGAAAAAAAGAGAAGATGCTTGACCTCTTTGCGCCTGCCGAATTGAGTTATCTATGGGTGACATATGCCTCACTGAGGAACAATAAATAGTGACTGCAACAGTGGGATGATCCAATGGACCAAAGTAAAATGTACAGAAGGTGAGGGGGTGCTGCCAGTCCCAAGATGGCTGCCTTCTTCTAACTCTTCACACCGACCATCCGCTGCTCCCAAGACCCTTCCTTGGCACCAAAAAGGGGGAACCGGAGTCAGACACCTTCTCGAGGCCGGCGGCGGGGGAGAGGACCGGACACCCCCAGACGGCAGATGTGGAGGAAGAGGAGGCGGGCCCGCTGTTGCTGTAGGGAGCACAAACCGGATCACGGCAGAGCAGGCGTGCATCGGGGCTCTGGCACCTGCTGAGGGCGAACAAGGGAGGTGAGCTGTGGCCAATGCCACCCCCTGACCCCCTGCTCTGCAACTGAAATGAGGGACACGCCCCACTGCGGCTCAGAGGAGGTGGCTGTGGAAGCTTAGTCCATCATTGTGACTCCACTGCAGCCTGCCTGCCGATCCTGACCTCATGCGGTGGAGGGGGTGCTCCGGTGGGACAGATCTATACCCAGTCAGGCCAGAGAACTACAGGGCATCTTTGCTGACCAGCTAGCACCCTGCTCCACCCAACCACACTGTGGGACACATAAACCACTGGTTAGGAGCAGAGCATCACATGAACATTGTATATTGGATCTCTGACTTTAGTGATACGAGGGCTGATGTGCACATGCATATGTGATCCTCCCTGTCAATGAGGCCTGACAGAACTAATCCCTGAGAAATACAGTAGCAGTCATTGCACTACCTAACAGTACGCATTTGGTGTGAATGACCTCGCACTATTCAAACACACACCAGGCGTAGTCGCGGTGTGACCCTACAACTTTACCGGACAAGCGCTCACAAGAACACAAGAGAAGCCCGGTTCTGGGTGGCCCTCATCTAACGCACTGAGGGCGAGGTCCCACTGGGGGTTTGTGGACCTGCGGCAGTGCCAAGGTGACAAAACAGCCTACTAGAACCCGCAGCCATGACAAAAGGTGGGGGTGGACAAAAGAAGCAAAACACGAAAGAAGCAGACGCTGGGCCGAGACAGCCCCAGATGACCAGGCAGCGCCAAGCTTAGAGGGGCCGGAACCCTAGACTCCAACCCTTGGGCAGCTGATTTAAAGCATGCAAGCTGGCTTCTCTAACATGACAGACAAACTGGATGGTATCAAAACTAACATCAGCACTCTCAATGGCAAGATGGAGAGGATGTCCGCACGAGTGACAGAGGCCGGAACATGGAACGGGACAACAGAAGATGATGTTCACGTGCTTAAGGCCCAGGTGGCGGACATGGCCAAGGTCCTGAAAAGAGCCCTTTCGAAGTGTGAATACCTGGAGTCCCGATCCAGGAGATGCAACATACGCATAGTCTGTCTGCCCAAGAGGTTTGGATGCAGCCCAATGGAAGTAGCAGTGGAGAATCTACTTAAATACCTGCTGGGCGAGGAGGGCTTCTCCCCCATGTTTGTGATTGAGTGAGCACATAGAACGCCATCAATGAGACCAAGCCCGGTAGCTCCACCTATAGCGGTCATAGTGAAACTCCTCAACTACTGGGATCATGACACAGTATGCGCCCAGCTAGAGAGAGGCGCCCGCTGCGATATGACAATATGACAACACCACAGTACACACATATCCCGACTTCTCTACTGCCGTTCAGGTGGAATGTAAATCCTTCCTGGGAGCGAAACGTATGCTTCAAGAGAGAGCCACCGCTTATGCCATTATATTTCTGGGGAGATTACGCATACAGCACTTAGGCAAGACCATATTTTTTACAATCCCGGAAGAGGCAGCGGCATACATCGAGGTCAATATACCAGTTCATCCTCAGCAGATACCAGATGATGAGGCCCAAGTGACATTCTCGTCAATATGATCCGGAATCCCTTGCCGTGAACTCTTGGTGCAGTTGTAGCTCTTGGCTAATTGTTTAATGGTACTGTAGGAGCAGATGTGTATACAACATTGATCCTTAATGCGGGTGGGCAAGCTGGTAACATCAGTTGGTTGAAGCTAAGCAGTTGTCCCACAATGCAAGGTTGCAGGTACACAGAAGTTGCTGTTGGGGTTAGGGAGGGAATGGAAGTGAGGGTAGCATTGACCCTGATTGAGGGCAGAATGAGGGTGGGGGGAGATTGGGGTGAAGTCGGGGTTGAAAGAGTTAAAGAGTTAAAAAGAATATGTCTTAACAAGCTCATGACGCAGATCATCAATGCCAATGGCCTAGCTATCTGGTCATAGCAGGGTAAACAAAGAGCAGCGGCCGTGCTCCAACCACCTTAGGTCTGCATGAAGAGCACTAAGCTGGAATGTAAGGGAGCTTGTAAATTACTCCAAGCTGTGGAAGCTGACATCTTACATTGCCCGATACAGGGTTCAGATACTTTTTCTGCAAGATACACATACGCGGGGCAGCAGGAACATTACCTATGCCAAGGGATGGGGGGCCAATTGGTTGCATACTGAGTACTCGCCACAATCCAGAGGAGTTCTAACTTTAGTACATAAAGGGGTAATATGTGAGTGCCTGCACACAAACACACACATCGACCCAGAGGGCCGCTATGTAATAGTGCATTGTAAACTACTAGTGAACCCCTATGGGCCCAACATAGATGACCCATTGTTCTACGAGGGGCTAACGAGAATCCTCACGGGCTATCCAGGCACACTGATTATATGGGGTGGGGACATGAACACTATATTAGACCTAGAACTGGACAGCATTGGGAAGGCGCCAAGGGTGCTATCGAGGGCAGCCTGCTGCATTCGGCGACGTATGTCAGAGCTTGGCCTGGAGGACATATGGCATACTCTCCACCCAGGCGACCGGGGATACACCTATTATTCATCTGCACATTACATGTCCTCCAGGATAGATCTCTTCTTGGTCTCAGATGGCCTGGTGGGGCAAACAGGGACGGCTGACATACTTCCACGCATGTATTCAGACTACTCCCCTATTGTGCTCTCCCTAAACTGTGGGACAGCCAAACGAAACAGCAGCCTGTGGCGATTTAAATCCTTGACGCTGCAAGATTGGGTCTTTAGGAGTAGCATAGAGGAGGATATTCAGACCTACTTCCAGATGAATGAAGGCAGCGTAACATCACAAAGTGCACTCTGGCAGGCATTTAAGGTGGCCATGTCTAAGGAATTTGGCATGGTCACAACTATTCAAAATGATATTGCCAGCAGTGAGAAAAGACTAGAAGCTCTGGAGAGACAGTATGCAGAGACACCTAGCCAAGCTACCCTGACAGATATAAAAATACAGCTGGCTGAATTTAAGCACCACGCAGACTGAGAGGTTAAGTGCTTCACCAGACCCGCCTACGCCAGGAAATATGGGGAGGGGGAAAGGTCAGGCAGACTGTTAGCTGGTACAATCCAAGAAAAAAGAGGGCCAGAGCATGTGGTGGGTGTCTGTCACTAGACCGGCAGTTGCAGTACTCGGACTGGGCTCTCAATGATGTTTTTCTGCAGTTTTATGAGGCGCTATATACAGCACAAGACTGGGAAGAAAACAGGGATTTATAAACCCTGTTGGGCTCCATACCGAACTCGATCCTTTCAGACAGCGCCAAAGAACAAATAAACAGCCCTTTCACCGTGGAAGAAATACCCTGAGTGATAGAAGACTTGTCAAGAAAGAAATCCCCCAACCCGGACGGACTGACAGCTGGGTTCGACATGGAGTATAAGGCCACTCTGGCCCCTTATCTGCTAAATGTGTGGCAGGAAGCGCTGCAGACAGGGTGCCTGCCACATTCGCTCCGAGAGGCCACAATCATAGTACTAATGAAACCTGGCAAACCAAGAGAAGAATGGGGCTCGTAAAGACCACTATCCCTCATAAATGTGGACACTAAAATCCATGCTAAAATAATTGCGAATAGGGTGCTACCCCTGATGCCAGCACTAATACATCCCAACCAGATCCACGTCTCTGAACCTTAGGAGGTTATTTAATGTCATATCTTGTATGACGCCGACAGCGCAGGCGGTTGCAGTTGCCCTGGATGCCCAAAAGGCACCCAACATGGTGTCCTGGCCATTCCTGTTTGAGGTATTACACAAATGTAATCTGGGCTAGCATCTTATCCAATGTATCAAGCTGTTGTACACATCCCCAGTTGCCACTGTACAGGTTAACAGGATACATTCCAGGCCACTTGCGCTGGGCAGGATGACGTGACAGGGCTACCTATAATCACCCATACTCTTCGCACTGGCAATTGAGCCAATGGCAGATATGATACGACAACCCCATGGGAACCGAGGGATCTGCATAGTGGGGCGACCAGAGATCATCTCGCTCTTTATAGATGACATGCTTTTACATATACAGGACCCTCAAGTCAACCTGGACCTTATTATGGAGGATGTCACCCGGATGGGACGGTATTCTGGATTCATGGTGAACTGTGGGAAGTTAGAAGTGTTCCCCCTGACAGATGGCACACTCCATCCTCAAGGTGCATTCACCCTACAGTGGTCACCAGACCAATTCAAACACCTGGGCGTTGTTATCTCCAGCGACAGAGACAAAGTAATGACAGACATTTTTATGGGGGTGACCAGCGATGCGCGCGTGAAAATGGAGGCATGGTCCAGACTGCCGTTGTCACTAGCTGGATGACTGGCGTTGATAAAAATGTAACAAACTGCCTCCAGGATGTCAGAAATGAGGGGTAGTGGATAGCGGTCTTTGAGGGTGCATTGGTTGAGACCACGGTAGTCCAAACTAGGACAAAGTTCTTTAGTGTCTTTCTTTGGAACGAAAAACAGAGAAGCACCGGCTGGAGATTTTGAAAGCCGGATGGTCCCATTTGCCAAATTGGTATCCGGGTATTCACGTAGCACCTTCTTCTCGGGTTCGGATAATATGAACATTCTTCCAAATGGAATCACGGCTGAGGCTTCTGCGTCAATGGCACAATCCTCAGGTCTATGGGGCGGAAGAGCTTGAACAATGGCTGTTGAAAACACATCTGAATATGTTTGATAGATCTAAGGTACTTGGACAATGTTGGACACACTTAAGTGTTTCTGGTGCCCAAACTACTATACACTTATGTCAATGTGCCACTCTGTCCGGGGAAACAGTACTTCAGGGAATTACACAGAGACATGGCTAGCTTCCTGTGGCACTCATGAGCAGTCAGGAAATAATAGAAGGACATGGTGAGACCTTGCGACCAAGGGGGGGTTCACATATGGAAGTGTACTGGCTGGAGGCCCAGTCCCAGTTTGCCACCAATTGGTATGGTACGAGCGTGCTTGCACCACATGCTAAATTAGAGAAGGTGGCAGTGACGGGGAATGTAGACATGAATACCCTGATATTAGATACCACCTATATCGATGACTGTCGATATGACCCTGTCCAGACAACACTGGTCAATATAGCAAAAGATGAGAAAGAAGGGTGACTATATGAGAAAATGCAAAGTTTACAACATTTTTAATGATACAATGTAGCCACATATTGCTGACCCATGACACACAAGTGGTAAAATACAAAGATACAGACATAGATACATTCGCTGGTGGTGCTGTCATCTTCACTAAACTCGATCTTAGGGGTACTTACCATCTCATTCGAATAAAGGAAGGTGATAAATGGAAGACGGCCTTCAGAACTCCCTTTGGCAACTTCGAATATCTGGTTATGCCTTTCGGTCTCGCCAACGCCCCTGCGGTCTTTCAACGATTTATGGATAGAGTTTTCTCTGACATGC
The DNA here is from genome assembly GCF_040938575.1 of Ambystoma mexicanum. Classification (NCBI taxonomy): domain Eukaryota; kingdom Metazoa; phylum Chordata; class Amphibia; order Caudata; family Ambystomatidae; genus Ambystoma; species Ambystoma mexicanum. Next base: position 535,981,872 of record NC_090939.1, read on the forward strand.
TGTTCCTCTTTGTCATTTGGTACCTGGATGATATCCTGACTAAATTTGGAATTAATAGCCAGATTGTGAATTAAGTGGGACCTTCTACTGCCCTGCCTTCTCTTTGATTATAGAGAAGTCCCTCAGGAGGGAGTAGGTTATTCTCCCTTTGAACTTCTTTATGGTCATCCGGTCAGAGGTCCGTTGGCCCTGATCAAGGAGGGGTTGGAGAGTTCCCCTCCCCCCAAGCCAGTCAGAGTGACCCCCAGATCCATCAAGAACACGTAAAGGCAGTCTTACAACATTTACGTGAACACAAACTCCTGGCCAAAGCAGAAAATGTCTCTTTCATGCCCAAGGAGAATGTCACAAATGATGGCAGAAGCAAGTGATAACTTGAAAGCTGGACAAGCATTGGTCAAGCACTGGCATGACCAAAAGGCTAACATGGTCGAGTTTAATCAGGACAAACTAGTTCTCGTTATGATTCCAACAAGGCAGAGGGCCTTGCAAGACAAATGGATGGGACCCTTCAAAGTTGTGGGTAAACTTGGAGAGGTCAACTATCTGGTGGACTTGGGCAATCCCAAGGAGGCTCCAACAGTCTTCCACACCAACAGACTAAAAGCGTATGTCTCCCTACCTTATGTGGGAGCTTTGCTTCTAGCATCATCAGAGGAAGAAGAAGAAGAGAGTAAAGCTCTACCTGATCTCCTCAGAGGCTTACCTTTAGACGAAAAGATTGAAAGATTGAAGGAGTAAATCTCTCTTCAAATCTGACACCTGAGCAACAGGAAGAGTGCAAATCTATGTTAAATCAGTTTGCCCCTCTGTTCTCACTTTCACCAGGCTTGACCCCTTGGGGACAGCATGACATACTCACTGGTGACTGTCTGCCAGTCAAAAGCAGAGGATATCGAATGTCAGAAAATGTAAGAACCCACATCAAAGGTGAGGTCAACAAGATGCTTGATCTCGGGGTAGTAGAGCCCTCTACTAGTCCATGGTCTAGCCCAGTTGTGTTAGTACCAAAGGCAGGATCTAAAGAACTTAGATTCTGTGTGGATTACAGAGCTCTTAATGCAGTCACTAAGACTGATGCCCACCCTTTGCCAAGGACAGATGAGTTGGTGGATAGACTTGGTGCAGCCAAGTTCCTCAGCACATTTGACTTGACGTCAGGCTATTGGCAAATAGCCCTGACAGACCATGCCAAGGAGAAAACTACATTTTCTACCCCAGTTGGCTTAAACCAGTTTAAGGTTATGCCTTTTGGATTGAAAAATGCACCTGCTACTTTTCAAAGGATGGTAAACCAGGTTCTGAATGGGATGGAGGACTTCTGCATGGCATACTTGGATGACATAGCATTGTTCAGCAATTCCTGGGAAGAACATGTGGACCACCTGAGATATGTTTTGCAGGCTCTTGGAAAGGTCAATCTGACCATAAAGGCAAGTAAATGCCAGATTGAACAGAGTAAAGTGGTCTACCTTGGACATGAGGTAGGAGGTGGCGAAATAAGGCCTTTGCCCAGTAAGATTGAAGCTGTGCAGAATTGGACAACACCTACTACTCAGACCCAGGTGAGAGCCTTCTTAGGTCTCACCGGTTATTACAGGAATTTCATTGAGAACTATGGGTCTATAGCTTTTCCACTGAATGTCATCTCCTCTCCTAAATTCCCTAAAAAGGTTAGGTGGAATGAGGAATGCAATCAGGCCTTTGAAACCCTGAAAAAGGCTCTTTGCCAAGCCCCAGTACTTAGAACTCCTGACTATCACCAAACTTTCATTGTGCAAACAGATGCTTCAAATGTAGGAATAGGTGCAGTCCTCAGTCAACTGGATGGGAAGGGTAGGGAGCACTCCATTTGCTTCATCAGTAGAAAACTGAAGGATTCTGAAAGAAGGTGGGCAACCATTGAACGAGAATGTTTTGCTATTGTGTGGGCTCTGAAGAAGTTTAGGCCATACTTGTATGGTTCTACTTTTGTCATTCAGACTGACCACCCACCCCTGAGATGGTTAATGCAAATGAAAGGGGAAAACCCAAAACTACTGAGATGGTCAATCTGCCTGCAAGGGTTTGATTTCACCATTGAGCACAGGTCAGGGTGTCCCCACCAAAATGCTGATGGTCTCTCTAGGATGTATGTCATCGACTAGAGGTATGAGATTCATCCAGGAGTGGATTAAATCCTCCTGTCCCTTAGTCTGGGGGGTGGGGGGGCGAGTGTTAGAGAGAATGCTCTCTTTAGGCTGAATTTCCTAACCTAGTGAGTCCCCCAGCAGCTTTGCTGGATTTCTGGAGTTTGTTTTTTTCTTCTGCCAAGAGTGAGACTGTTTTTCTCCCACACTTGGACATGATTTATGGTGTTCCTTTGACTGCTAATGTGTTTTATGGGCTATGGGGTCCTTTACTCCATAGGGTCTCATGCGTTTTTTTCTATGTGTGTTACACAGCACCCTCCGTGCAGTAACACAGGGGTGTTATAGTGACACCCCACCATAGACTCCATACCCTGGGACTGACTACTGTCTCCCAGGGCATGTAAAGTCACCATTGGCTTTACTAGTCCCAAATTATTAACAGAAACCAGTACAAACCATCATATTGTGGACGTACTGGTCGGGGCAATTCGAATTCCCCGGGGTCTGTTAGTCGAGGGGGCACGTCTCCGCCCCCCCTGATCGAGTTTTGGCTGGTGGCAGTGGATACTACTTTTTATATTGGACCACAAATATATTCCTATGGGATTTTTCCATTGTTCGAGGCTACCAACTTTAATTATTTAATTCTCATAGCCTCGAACATACCACCGGTTTATTTATTTAATATTAATTCGCCGGTTGGTATTTTTTTGCCAGGACTCGATTCTAAAATGGTGTTTGTGTTCTCTTCTGTGACTCCAACCCAAGTCGAGCCCTTTGTTCCACTTTTTTGGCGGGCTTCTCCACAGAAGCCTCCAAAAGTGGTGCCACTCTGTCTGGGTACCACAGGGGGTATGGGAGCGGGTTTAGGCACCCTGGACTGAGTTACCTTGGTAACTCAAGTCGCACTCTTGTGTGATTGGCCCAAGTCGTGAGCCGGCCGGCTCACCACTTAGCATGTTTGATTGACAGCTAGGCTGAGTGAATGGGGGTGTGCTGCATAAAAGCAGGGCTTTGGGGACTGGAACTTCAGAAGTCGCCACAGGACCTGAGAATCCGACGAGGGAGAAGCTGAGCCGACCTACCACGACGACACCACCGGTGGAGCCCTGCGGAACCGACTCACCACTTCCCGACGAGAGAGAAGATCTCCTGGCTGGAGAGGCTTCTTCCCCTGACTGGTGGGCACAACCAGTTTACCTTCTTCTCTTCGCACCACAGACCGGCTTGTGGTTGAATTGCCCGTGCCAAGCACCCCGGCAACCGGATAGCCACTTACCACTGGACTGCGAACAAAAGGACCGTCCCTTTTAACTTTGAACTCCGCGGCTGGTTTCTTCCCTGGCAGTGCAACAGACTCCTGTCTTCCTCCCCGACGAGATCCTCTCTTCCCCCGGACGAAGCACCGACTTGCATCCGCTGCCAGGAACAACTGCCCCCTCTGGAGTATTCTCACCACTTTAAGGTACCGTGTCCGCCAGGCCTCCCTTTCTAAAGATTGCTACAAGGTAATAATAACGCCTTAACCTTCTGGACTGGGCTGGCCGCCTTGACATTCTAACTGGTCCCTTTCTTTGGTCCAACTCCTTTTTGAACCGTTACAAGACTTTTGTGCACTGCAACTGTGTGACCTTGGACACATTTCATTTTGATCCTCTTAAAATGGATCTGGCCTACTGAACTCTAACTTCACGGTTTTACTTTGCCTTCCTCTCTTGTTGTGTTCTTGTAAAAGTGTTGGGACCTGTTTCAATTTATTCTCTGCTTTTCTCTCCCTTTTAAAACGAATTATTCGAGTGCCATCTGCGTTAAGCGCTCACCGCTGTCTGAAAATAAGTGGAGCTTTACTTAAGACTTGTCTAATATTCTTCTAAGGGAGTGTATATCTTTTAGTGACCGTGTTTTTGAATTGCTTACTATTAGTGCCTGGGTGTTTTTCTAGATGTGATTTTAAATAAATAATTATATCTCTTTTACACCAAGCCCTGGTCAGTGTTTACTTGTTCTATTGTGTTCTTCTGACCTATTGTGAATACTCTGTATGCTGCCTAACTCTTCTTGAGGGAAGTCTGACTGCTCAGCCACAGCTACCAAGTGAATCTGTGTGGTACTGACTGCTACCAAGAGGGTTTACTGACAAACACTTGTAGTCTTAAATCTTTTGCAGTGGTCCCAGAGGGAACTGCACAGGTTTCTGCCTAACAGGCAGAATTTGAGATGGAGGTCCAAGTGTATATTAACAATGGACGTGTGTATGAATAGGAAACTAAAGTTGATTCAGTACAAAATATTACATATGCTGTACTATATCCTGAGGAAATTGGGGAAAATGTACACTGAGCATAATGGGTGATGCCCAAGATGTGGGTCAGAAGGAGCAGGGTACGTTCACATGCAGTGGTCCTGCCCTGAGCTAGGGCACTTCTGGGGCGAAATATATGGGATACTATCAACTGTGGTTGATACAAATTTGAACTTATCCCTGATGAGCATGTTATTTGGGGAATGGAACTGAATCCCTGAGCGTCGCTTGCGGGCCGTCCTGAACATTGGCAGCATGGTGGCAAAGAGGTGCATACTATGCAAACGTACAGACCCGCACCCACCCTCCCCCGACTGTACAGTGCTGGATGAGGGAGTTGACATGGGTAAACGACTGTGAAGACATGTACATTGCATTGTTCCTGCCACTTCCCGCCCGAAAGACATATGGTGTGAATTCCGACCTTTCCTCCCGAAAGACCAAGACAATGATACATAGGCACTGTACCTGCGATGTAAGACTGTGACCATATTGACCATGCTGCATTGTTGATGTTCTAATACTGTACTACTTATCATGCCTGCAGGACATATATATATATAAATAAAGTTTTTTTTTTTTTTAATGTACGGAAGGTGTGTTTTAGAATTTATTTTCCAAGTTGGGCAGGAGCATCCTGAATTACGTTTCTTAGCCATAGAAGTCAGCGGACGTGGTAAGATGCTATGGATGCTTATTAGTCGTTTATAAATGTGTCTCTTAGGAAGTCTTTCAAAAACGCTCCATGATTTTTGTGTTTTCTTTAAAAGCATGGTGTGGGACTTCGTGACAAAAGCCCTGCATTGGAGCTAGGGTGGTGGGTTGAAAATCCCATAAAGCGGAAAGTCTTATAGTTTGAGGTCCTCAATTATAGGAAAAATATAGGGTGTATACGGCTTCAAGAAATCATCTGAGAAAGCACTCCAGTTAGGGCAGAAGGCATCTTAAGAATCCCATTAACTGGAATTCACAATGTGTAATCTGCTGAATGTGTGTAAAGAAAACAGCTCTGCCCCAGGATTAGTTGCCAGAGATCGTCTGTGTCACTTCTACAAGCTTCCCCTGAGGAATAACTATCCCATTCACTTATTTGACCATGTAAAGTGTGTGCCTGTACCCATAAAAATGTAGAGGTGCTATGTACGCCTTTGCATTACTATAAAGCTCTCGAACCATGGTGGTATTGGTCAGCCCTGAGCTGCATGATTTGGGGCGCAAATTGAATCAGCAATGTTGCTCTGTTGATATTGAAACTACAAAATCACAGTGACAGCCAGCTGCTGCCAGCATGTGATTTTAAATGACATTGAATTCTAAACAGGTGAAAGTACTAACCCTATATTTTAATCCCAATTGCAAATTATGGTGGGTGGATAAATCTTCTTAAAAAATATTAATGTACCGTATGGATTAAAATGTTTTTGAAACTGTTTCCTCTAACATTTTATTATAGTTGTGCTTGTGTAGAAAAACTTTTTAATATACAGTTTGGTTTTCGTTCATATGAGACCACGGAATCTGCCAGAAAGAGCTCAACTGCTACCACGTCTCTGGGTGGGGGTTCCCTCTGCCAATTTCTCACGATTCAACCCACCAACAGGTGAAGGGCACGGGAATCAGGGTGGACCCTGGGTTCCTGTGTCTTTCATGAGGTGAATCCATATTTGTCTCTGCTGAGCGTCCATGTGCATAAACTGGAGATCATCAATGAATCCCGAATGATACACTTGCAGGTGTCATTGCTAATGGACTTCAGTGAATTGCTCTCACTTTTTACAGTCGTAAAAAAAGCCTTCACAATCTGTAGAAATCCAGCCTGTCTGTAGGGATCAGAATACTGATTCCCGTGGCAAGCAGTGGAGTAACTTTGCTGAAAATGTTGACAGGGGTGGGGTGGAGGGATGGCGGATGGTGGCTCTTAGGCATCGTTTCAGCCAAATTGTTTGAACAAATGTTGTCGATGGGTAGATTTGACTGAATTCAGTCACCACCATTCGTTTGTAGCGGAAGATACCAAACATGAAGAGCTGGGGTTGCGGCAGTGTCCCCCACTCCCCATGTTCAGTATTTTTGGCTCTGGCAGTTGCGGGGGTGTCCCCCACTTCCTCAGCATTGGTTGCAGGGGACCAAACAAAAAAAAAGAAGAAAAAGGGACCCTGCAGCGTTAGATCCGACCCACGTTAGATGGATGGATCTGACGCTGCAGGGTACAGGAGAGGCGGCGCATGGAGAAAAGGTAAGTAGGGGTGTTATGGGTGTACTGGCGGTTTGGGGAGACATGGATTTGTTTTTTTTGTACCAAAGCAAAAACATATTCACAGCAAAAATGACTACGGTCAATTTTGCCATGAATTTGTACCTCAGTCAAACAACCTAAATCCCTGAGGGATAACACTAACCTACTACACCACAAGAGTCCATTGCTGACGCTCTGTTATAACTTTCATAAGACTGGTGCCCTATCTTTAAAATTCAATTGGGCCCCCACACATCTTCAGCCAGCCTGCCGTGCACCCAGTGACACAAAATAACATTCAAAAACTTAATTCTAATAGAACATACAAACAATGCATTATTTATCATTCATTCAGACACAAAAGTCAACACACATATGCTTGCATACACTCTCACTCACATACACATGCATCCAGCACCTCCATTGACATACACTGTGTGCACACAACATTTATAGGTACATATACAATACCACATGGAAACAGTGGTGCAATGTCCGTTGAGCAGACCAGACTTTATCACCCCCTGATCCCAGAAATTCTGTGCTAAGTTGACTTGACCTAGCCGAACTATAAAGCCATGGTTGAAAGGAACAGATTCACTGGAATATCAGCAATTCCCTTGTTTTTCCTTTCATTCAAAGGCAGAAGCCATTGGTTAATGCAGTGCAATGGGTGACCAAGTATACTTGGTATCCATTTTTAAATGCCATATATCTCCAAACTTGGGTTCTGCACAGCACCTTATATGTGTACGTGCTGATAGATTTTTTCTACAAGATTCTGACTGATTAAAATTAAGGTATGTTTTCCTGTGTTCAAATGGCTCCAAGCAGTGGAGTACCAAGCGGGAGAGGCACGGGGGCGGGGGGCGGGGCAAGCTGCCCCCTGTGGCTCTTTTAAGATTTTAAGAGCCAGACTGGGATCTTTGTCATTAAGACACCTCTCCCCTTCGGCACATCAAAGAGGTGATGTGCCGAACGGGAGAGGCACTGTCCTGCACTGTCATGAGCATTGGGTCTTGTTGCATGTTATGTAGTAGCTCAGGTATGGTCAGCGATTTGGGCAGTGCATTGCTAACTATGTACTTGATGTATTGCTCAGCTTTGCTGGTTTGTGCCTCTTCTTTCGCAGGAAGTGGATATCTAGATAGAAAGTCAGCCAGACTGTTGTCCTTCCCTGGGCGATGAACAATAGTGAATGAGTACTCTTGCAGTTGTAGCCTCCATTATGCAATTCGAGGCAGAATATTGGCTGTTGACTTGCCATAGATAGTTGTGAGTGCCTGATGGTCGTTGATGATGGTAAATCTTCACCCATATAAGAAGAGATGATAATGTTTGCATGTCCACACCACCGCAAGGCTTTCTTTTTCGGGTTGCGAGTAGGCTTACTCTGTAAGAGACAGACTGCGGCTTGCGTAGGCCACATTGTGAGGTGTTGATGAAGAGGAGGAGGACAAAGAAGAATTCAATTTTATATGAGCCAGAATGGCCCCCAGACCAACAGGACATGCATCTATGGTCAATTCTGTCTCCAATTTGGGGTCATAGTTTGCCATGCATGAGACAGAGGCAATGCATTTTTTAATTTTCTGGAATGCATCTTCACAGTCCATGGACCACACAAAGTCCTGCCCGTTTGCTGTAAGAAGAGGTAGAGGCATGCTTACAGAGGCACATACTCGAATGAACCTGGTACAATAACTAGGCATGCCTAGAAATGATCTAACTGCTGATATAGACATGGGCATGGGTGCTTCAACCAGTGCGCGAACCTTGTCCAGGTCAGGTTTCATCCCATCTTGTGAGAAGATATGCCAGAAACATTTGAGTGTTGTTTTATTTAGTAGGCATTTGGAAGCATTCAGAGTCAGATTGGCCTCTTCTAGTGCCATGCATACACAACGTAACGCACCATCATGAGCTTCTTGCATTACACCGAACACCAGAATATCGTTGCTGTAATTGAGACATTGGGGGATACGTTTGATGACTTGGTGTATTTCATTTTGAAACATTTCCACCACAGAAGACACTCCAAAGCTAAATCTCTTGTAGTAAGAGTCCTGGGTGAGTGGAAAATGTAGTTATATAGCAAGATTCTGGATGCAGTTCAAGTTGATGATACCCCTTGTTGAGGTCTAATTTTATGACGATTTTCACTCCAGGTGCTTCATATCTGTCATTCTCAGAGCCAAATGTCTTTCCCTCTCAATAGCTATGTTCAGTGCCCTCATGTCCACACAGATGCGGATGGTGTTACCATTTTCCTTCTTGGGAAAAGGAACTGTGCGATACACATGGCATGGGTCCAGTTGCGTGTTTTATAATGTCCTGTCTGAGGAGTGATTGTATCTCATCTTCTACTTGCCTTTGGATGTCCAATGGGATTCCTCGATAGTGTTGAGCCATTGGTTTGATCTCCGGGTTGATGTGTAATTTGACTTGTTTTCCTTTCAACTTGCCTAGGCCTTTGAATAGCGACAGGAACATTTTCACCATCATGTCTTTTGTATTTACTGTGTGCGCTGTCATGATTTGGTACATGATGTGCACCAGTCCCATTGTATGGCAGATTTAAAACTGATAATGCTTCCTCCCGATACTTCGCATTCCACTACGTATATTGTCACCTTTGCTTTTTTGTCTTTGTATGTGCACGTGGCTTTGAACATGCCCTCGCATTTTAATGGCATATTTGTGCTGTATGCTTAGAGGTCGATGTCAGATGGCTGTAGTGCCCTCTTGCTTTTGAGTCCATGGTAGGTTTCTTAATTTACAGCATTGACCGTGGCTCCTGTGTCGATTAAGAATTCATGAGGGTTTCTGTTTATTTGCAGCAATAGTGCCAGGCTGTACTCAGTTGCAGTCTTGTAGCCTATTGCGTGTGCCTAGCCTCTTTTCCGGTCACCACTGGACAATGACGAAAATGAGTTATTTTGTCATCTAGGTGAGGACTCTATGTATCTTTTTTTATGTTGAGTTGATCTTGAGTCATCTGGTGAGTTCCTTCGATGGGTGTCATCCTTCCTATCCCGTTGTTGTCTATATGTGTGGGGAGATTCCCGCCTTCTGGTAGATCGGTGTCCTATGATGGTATGGGACCGCCGCTGTCTGGAGTGTGAGTTTTCTCATCTCCTACTTTGTTCCCCTTGGGTGGTAGGCTTCTGAAAGTATTTGACATACTTGCACACTGATTGAAAATGATTTTCACTTCCACATTTGTCGCAGATGCGTCCTACATCTGGGCATGGGCCGACATGAGGGAAATTATATCTGCAGCAATAAGACTTCCTTTGTTCTTGCATCTTTGCCTTCTCAGAGGCCCACATTTGGCACAAGGGTGCATTGGGTGCTGTCTATGTAATTCTAATAATATGCAGTGATTCTGTCTGCAGTGAGTCATATCTGCCCTAGCAAGTGTCATGTCCGCAGGCCCCAGAACACAACAACCACACCATCTAGTGATGGAGGTAATGAATCACTTGACTCACTTATGTCCCTTTGGGACCTATAAACACAGGGGCCCTGGCTGGACTCAGCCCTGGCGCCAAGCTCATATAGAGATGTGAGCAGGAACACTTATTTCAGTGCAGGAGTGCTTTTACTTTATTTCAGTGCAGGAGTGCTTGTATTTTACAAGAACTTTCCAGGAGCTGAAAGCCTTTATTCCAGAGAACATCCTCATCGGGTGTGGCTCCCTAGGACTGGTCTTCATTTGGTGACTCATCGGGTGTGGCAGGGTGTGGCTGGCAGGCTGAACCTGGTGGGCATGGCTTCAGAAGCTCAGCTATATAAATTGCTCCATCTCTAAGGCCGGTGCTTCACGTTACTGTGCACTCGCGTGCAATGTGACGCTCACCGCCGCTAGGACCAGTTTACTTACCTTTGGAAACCAGGTGTTGTCCTGCATGAGCACCTCCAGGAAACTGGAGTTTCTTCGCTTCATCTGCAGACTCATCTCCTGACATCCAGTGATCTTGATCCCGATGCCGCAGCACCGCACTCCGCAACAACGAACTCGGACCCTGTGAAGAAGAAGAAAGACAAGGTTAGAACATCTGTCCTAGTGCCGCGCCACAATCAAACCCCTTGCGCCCCCTAGTTAACAACTTACCAGCTACTGTACCGCTGCAGCTTTGTTCCTCATTCCCTCTGGCTGTCGCCTCGAGCTCTGCAGCTTCTTCCGGGCTGGCAATATCACCTGGAAGGGAAGAAAGCAAAAGAGCAAACATCAAAAGTGGAACGGACAGCAATACAAGACAACAAACTTTACAATATAACAAAAACAGACGAGGAAAGACAAAGGCAAACAGGAACACTTGCGTGAAGTATAGTGGCTTAGTCACAGCAGGACTGGACTACCATGTTCAAGGGACCAATGAAGGAACTCAGTCCAGATCATACAAGCACCCCTGCCAGAAGCAGCAGGACGGAGTGCTTGCCAAAACTAATCAACAGGTGAGCTTTCCCGGGACAGCGCATCCCATGGGTACCATGGTTTGGGAGAAGGGGTCTGGAAGGGGATCAGGCGCACAAGCTGGCATACTCACACCCTCTATTCTCCATGCAGGAGCAGTCCCGAGCAGCATCACCTATTACCACCAGTCACCACATAAGCGCAGAGGGCGAAGTCGGACCCGAGCGACCTCACACCCAGGAGGGCTACAACCGTGCCCTAATGCCTCCACAGAGACCAGGTGAGCGTAATAGAACACAAAGCCTCTTTGAATCTCTACCTGGGCGTTATGGAAACTTCTGATATGGACCAGTTGGCCTGATTACTGGGAGATTTACGGGCTGAAGTTCATGCCTCAAGACAGGACACCAATGCCTTAAGGAGGGATCTAATTGTGAACCGGGAGCAGACGGATGAACTAGAAAGGCAAATGCTTCAGGCACAGGCAGGCCAAGTTCCACTGCCGGGGTATGCCCCTCCTGCTGCGCCTCTACAGCTCATACCAGTACAGGTGTTTCTTCCAGGGGGTTTCCCCTGGCCCCACCAGAACGCTTCACAGGCGATCCAAATAAGTATGGCATCTTTATGAATCAATTTCGCCTACATTTCTTATGCAGACCTGGAGCATTCCCCAACAATCAAGCGAGAGTGGCATTTGTACTCTCATATTTTGGAGGTGGTGAGCGGACTGGTCAATACCCTTGGTAAACCAGGATGATCCTTTGCTTTGAGACTTCTGCGGTTTCCAGCATGAAATGGAGAAACTATTTCCACAGCATAATCAAGGGTGGGCTCTGGACAATGAACTGTTATCACTACGGCAGGGTAATCAAGACCTACTAACATATATTGCTTCCTTCAATCATCTGATAGCACAAACTAACTGGCGAGGAGATAAGAACTATGCTTTTTTACCGAGGCTTGCGAGGGGAACATAAGGACCTATTAGCCCAAGTAGTAAATCCCAAAGAAAGATGCACTGAATACATCGACCTGACAGTGCAGCTCGATCACAGATTGCAGGATCGGAAGATGGATCGGGCCAAGAAAGAGGGGCGGGCGGTCTACGTGCGATCCCATGAGAATCAAACCAAATCACATGATCAGTCCGAGCCAATGCAAATCGGAGGCTTGTGGAGCCCACTCACCAAGGCAGAAAGGGAGAAAAGGAGACAGCAGCAGCTTTGTTTGTACTGTGGTAAGGCAGGTCACTATCTCCGAGAATGCCTGGTGAAACTACCCAGGAAAGCAGTTGGAGCAACTGACAAGGGTGAAGAAGAACAGGACTTAGGAAACTCCAATGCCCGGCAAGCGTAGGGGTCCACTTGTCGAGCGGTGAAAAGGAACCTATACAGACCTCACATCTAGTTATCCCTATGCTCCTGGTAAACCACAAGCAATCGTTGAAAATACATGCCTTGGAGGCATACATTGACAGTGGGGCTGTGGGAAATTACATGGACCAATATCTGGCTATCCGGATAGGCCTTACTCTCCGACAGAAGCAGGTTTTGGAAAACGTCACAGCAGTTGATGGATCTCAGCTATCATCCGGCCCAGTGACGCATTACACCAAGAAGGTCACGTTTCTGTGTCAGGACAGTAACCCAGAGGACATCACCTTCTATCTCATGGGCGCTCCTCAGTTCCAGATCATATTGGGAATGCCCTGGCTGGAGACCCACAATCCTAGGATTGACTGGCGTAAACAAGTTCTGACCTTTCCCCAAGACTGTGCCGACACCTGTTATAGCAAGGGATTCTCATTAAAAGGTCTTACCAACCCAGGTCCGTCAAAGAAAGAAACCATACTGGGCCTCACCAGTTCAATAGCACATGAATACCTAGATTAACAAGATGTCTTTCAAAAAGAGCAAGCGAACACCCTACCTCCATACAGACCGTATGACTGCCAAATTGATCTGGTACCTGGAGCCCAAGTTCCCTGCAGCCGGATTTACACCCTAAGAGAACAGGAAAACCAGCATCTAAAAACCTACCTCAATCAGTATCTGGCAAATGGCTTCATTCGTCCGTCCAAGTCCCCTGCATCTCCACCCCTCTTTTTTGTGCTTAAAAAGGAGGGAGACCTGAGAATTTGCATTGACTACAGAGCATTTAACCAGATCATGGTAAATAAACGGTACCCGTTACCGCTTATGCCCGAGCTCTTGGATCAAGTCAAAAACGCTCAGATATATAAAAAACTAGACTTACAAAGGGCCTACCATCTAGTAAGAGTCAAAAAAGGAGACGAGTGGAAGATGGCCTTTCACACAAAATATGGCCTTTATGAATATCAGGTTATGCCCTTTGAACTATGTAATGCCCCGGCAGCGTTTTTTTATGAATGACGTGCTCCGCAAACTGTTGAACGTCTGCGCTCTTGTCTATATTGATTACATTCTTATCTATCCGACCACCAAGGAGGACCACGTCAACCATGTCCGGGCAGTTTTGGAGAAACTGCGGCAACACCGGCTATATGCCAAATTGGAGAAATGCATCTTTCATGTGACAGAGATAGAATTCCTCTGCTTTATTCTCACACCACGGGGCGTACGCATGGGCACGCGTAAGGTAGACGCTATCCTTAACTGGCCCTCACCGACATCCATAAAGGGAGTACAGTACAGAGTGTACTCGGGTTCGCCAACTTTTATCGCTGGTTCATTCCCGGGTTCTCCCAGATCGTCCACCCAATCACCTCTTTAATACAGAAAATTAAACAATTAATTGGTCCGCAGAGGGAGAGAGCCTTCCAGGAGCTAAAACAAGCATTTATCACAGCACCAATTCAATGGCATCCTCGATCAGAACTACCATACGTGGTCAAAACTGATACTTCCAACATAGCAATGGGAGCAGTCCTGTCACAATGAGACCCCGAAACAGGTCAGTTGCATCCCGTGGCATTCTGGTCTCGCAAGTTTTCAGCCCCTGAATTGAATTATGCAATCACTGATAAAGAACTGCTAGCAATTAAGGCAGCGTTCAAAGTCTGGATACATTATCTTCTTGGAGCTAGACATACAGTTACCGTTGTCATGGATCATAGCAATCTAGAATATCTGAAGACCGCTAAAGCGCAATCATCACGCCAACTCTGCTGGGCTTTCTTCTTTGAAGAACACATTTTCGTCATCACCTATAGACCCGGAGTCCGCAATGGAAAAGCGGACGCCCTGTCTCGCATGAGTGAGGGAGAAGAGCCATTCACTACACCAGAGCCCGTGGCCATCATCCCTGAAGGATGAATTCAAGGCATGATTGCTGCAACCACCACTCTAGACAATTAAAAATCTGACCTGCAAAACTTGATGAGTCCACCAGCGCATCAGGAATTGCTAGGGAAGGGAGACCGGGGTACGATCGTGGACAACCTACCATACAACCAAGGACGAATGTACATCCCGAATAAGAAATTACAGAATCAAAAAATCGCAATCAAAATCAAAAACTATCACGATTCATTAGTAGAAGGGCATCTGGGAATAGCCAAAACCCAAGCTAAAAAAAGAAAAAATACTGGTGGCCAACTTGGCGAAAGGATATTGTCCAGTTCAACGTAACCTTTGGCACCTGTGCACAACACAAGTCCCAAAAACAAAGTCCTGCAGATCTGCTACGTCCTTGAGAAGGACCCACAGCACCTTGGCATATGCTATCAATGAATTTTATTACAGACCTTCCCTCCTGTAATGGATACAATACCATCTTAGTAGTCGTAGATCTGTTTTCCAAAATGGCCCACTTTATTCCCATGAAAGGTCTCCCAACTGCTTCTACTCTGGCAACTGTGTTTTTGGAACAGATTGTCTGGCTACACGGGTTCCCATCAATATTGATATCCAGGACTGGATTAGCACGTGCAAGGGACCAGTGAAGGAACTCGGTCCAGATCAGACAATCGACCTTGCCAGAAGCATCGGACAGAGTGCTTGCCAAAATGAATCAACAGGTGAGCTTTCCAGGGACAGCGCATCCCACGAGTACCACGGTTTGGGAGAAGGGCTCTGGAAGGGGATCTGGCACACAAGCTGGCATACTCACGCCCCCTATTCTCCATGCAGGAGCAGTCCCGAGCAGTATCACTTATTACCACCAGTCACCACATAAGTGCTATTACGCCCACCTGGACCCCACAGGGGCATCAAACAGAACTGGACTGTTACTGACTCCACCAATGTGACTCGTAGTGCGGTGATGGCTGACTGGACTGGCCCTCCTAGTTTTGTCTGCTTGACCCGTAAGAATAATCTCCTAAAGGTAGGAAAAAGGGAATTAGCCACCCGTGGGCGAGAGGATACACGCACTCAATTGTTCCCCACTGAACCTCCCCTCCTGTATTCCCTTTCACTGGTCTCACCTTATAGTTTGAAAAGATGAGCTCTCCATCCTGCGTGGAAGGCAGGGGCGTGTAGAAAACCAGTTACTTCACTGGTCTGAAGGAGTTGGGCGAGTTCCTGACAACTGATGACTCCGAGGTAAGTAGCATATAGTTCTTTAGAGCTCAAAATGTCTGCTATTCACTCTTGCCCCTCTTTTCTCCCTTTTGTCTTGCAGCTTGAGCCGAGGGATGATCACCTCATTGGAAGCAGAAGAGCTTAGGTAAGAGTCTGTATTACCCAAACTGTCCGGCGAAAAATAATGGTCCAAATGTATTTAACTGACTACCTTCTGTCTCCCTACAGGTGCGGCATAAGAAGAAATGGTGTGCAGAAGAAGAATGCCTCGGGCGATGAACTCAAGTAAGTATCTTGTGGTGAAAGAAGATTGTCCTTGTTGGCATTCGGCTCACCTTATTTATTTTGTCTTTTAAGATGCCAGGATTTCGGCGACGAGGCGATGGAGGCTGCGCCAGGTCGTGGAGATGCTGTGAAGACTGGTGAGTATGGCGCGGCGCTGCAGCTGACGATGCGACGTGTTTGAATTTTAAGTCTTTTTCTCTATTCGATGGTGCGGCAGCTCTGAGAACTGCTGATGATCAAAAGATAATGTCCTTGTTCTAACTTTTCCTTCTTCTTTCCCTTCTTTCTAGGACCTGGTCCGGAGTCGAGGCGGGCGTGGCTGAAGACAGGATGCTGGGCTTGCAGGCACACGGTCAGCGTTACGCTGCAGAAGGCAGAATAACGTGAAGCGTGTACTGTTCATCGGGCGTGGTTTAAATAGCCTTCAAAGTAGTCCCAGGTAAGAAGTCCCAAAACCACACCCAAGCAAAAAATAGTCCCTAAAGAAAAGTAATCCTTTCCAGGCCTGACGATGGCCTATGCTGAAGTTCCTTGCAGCATGGTCTGCATGAGGTAAGTTTAGCAATATGAGCCTGACGCATATAGCCCCTAACTGGGATTGTGGGAATCCCAGTGGGTGCTTGGATGCCTGTTTCCTGGGCAGATGGACTTGATCCTGATGTCCGGGTGCAGGCATCATGACAGCACTCCCCCCCAAGGCCTCTCCTAAGGTTGTTCATCTCGCTGGTGCGGCTTTATCTGGGAAATTCCGATGGAATTTTTTTATCAACCTTGGTGCATGGATGTAGTCAATCGGTTCCCATGACCTTTCCTGTGGCCCATAACCCTTCCAGTCAACTAGATAAAAGAGCTTTGATTTGACTATTTTTGAATCCAAAATATTTTTAACTTCGAATTCGGGTTCCCCGTCTATTAGGATGGGATCAGGTGGCTTGGTGAGTCTTGTTCCAGGTTGTACTGGTTTCAGAAGTGAAACATGAAAGACAGGGTGTATTCGCATAGTTGAAGGTAACTCCAATTTAACGGCCACGGGATTGATAATGGCTTTAATAGTGTAAGGTCCCAAATATCTAGGGTTAAAGGTCTGAGTTCCCTTCAGAGGTATGTGTTTTGTAGCCAGCCAAACTTGGTCTCCTATCTGGTATAGCGAAGCCTCGCTTCTGTGTTGATCTGCTGTCTTCTTGTATCTTTCTTTAGCATGTTTCAAATGTTCAGTCGCTCTTTTAAAAGCTTGTGTAATTGTGGTGTGTAGATGGTTTACAGCAGGCATTTCTAAGTGTTGGGGTGAGTCGAGTTCTGAGGTCCGAGGGTGTCGCCCATATATGGTATAAAAAGGGCTTTGTCCAGTTCCTGAATGTAAAGAGTTATTGTATGCATATTCGGATATCCACAAGATTTCCTTCCAATTGCCTTCGGTTTGGTGAAACATGCAACGTAGGTATTGCTCAAGAGTTTGATTGGTCCTCTCCGTCTGACCATCGGTCTGGGGATGGTGGCTGGTTGATAATCTCACGTCGATTTGGGCCAATTGACACCATTTTTTCCAAAACTGTGAAATAAACTGGCTACCTCGATCAGAAACCAATACGGAGGGGAATCCGTGTATTCGAACAATATTTTCAAGAAACTCCTTAGCCAAGGTTGAAGCTGAAGGTAGCCCCTTCAAGGGGATAAAATGAGCCATCTTGGAAAAAAGGTCCACTATAACTAGAATGGTGTTAAATTCATTACATGGGGAAAGGTCAGTAATAAAGTCTAGGGATAAGGTGTGCCAGGGCGTAGGTGGAATGTCCAAGGGTTGTAAAAGACCAGCTGGTTTCTTCTTCTGGGACTTGTTTTGGGCACAAATACCACAAGACAACACAAATGATTTTACGTCCTTCCGCCAAGTCGGCCACCAGAATTGTCTTTTGATTTTGGCCTTAGTCTTGGCGATTCCAGGGTGTCCTTCGATCAGAGCGTCGTGGTAATTGGAGATAACTAATTCCCGTAGTTCCTTGTTTGGTAGAAATAGATGACCTTGATAGTAGGGTAGACCATCGATGACTGAATAATCTTGGCCCTTGTTTAACCAGTCTCGTAATGCTTCTGGGTCGAACAGTTGTTGGATTTTAATATGGACGTCATCTAGAGTTTGTAGAGTGGATATACCAAGGATTATTTTCTCTGAAATTATAGGTACTGGGTCAGGGCTTGAACATGCATCTCCCATTCCGATACAGGGTAGGGCATCAGCTTTGCCATTTCGACAACCTGGTCGATAAGTAATCACAAAATCAAATTCCACAAGGAATAAGGCCCACCTAAGCTGACATGATGATTGGGCCTTGGCTGTCTTTAATTATTGCAAATTCCTGTGATCAGTGATTACAGTGATGGTATGCCTAGCACTGAGAAGATAATGCCGCCAAGCCTTGAACGCTGACTTGATGGCCAGTAGCTGTCGGTAACAGCATAGTTTAGTTCAGGTGCTGAGAATTTTCTTGACCAGAATGCCACTGGATGAAGTTGGCCAGTCTCAGGATCCTTCTGTGAAAGAACGGCCCCCATGGCTAAGCTGGATGTGTCAGTTTCCACCACATATGGAAGTTCAGGACGTGGATGCCTTAAAATGGGAGCAGAAGTGAATTTTTGTTTTAGATCCTGGAAGGCCCTTTCTGCTTCTTCGGTCCATAGGAAGCGCTTATTCTTTCGCAAAAGGGCCGTGATGGGGTGTACAATATGTGAGAATTCAGGAATAAATCTGCGGTAGAAATTAGCAAATCTGATCATGCTTTGTACTCCTTTAACTGAGGTGGGTGAAGGCCACTTGAGGATAGCATCCACCTTTCGTGAATCCATTTGAACTTCATTTGGGGTCAGGATAAATCCAAAGAATTGAACCTCAGTAGAGTGGAAGACGCACTTTTCCAATTTCGCATATAGCCGATGCTTACGTAGTTTTTCAAGGACAGCACGAACATGTTTCACATGGTCTGATTCTGAAGAGGAGTACACTAAAATGTCGTTTATGTATACAACAAAACAGACGTCAATGAGTTCACGCGGACATCGTTCATAAAATACTGGAAGGCTGCCGGTGCATTGCACAGCCCGAAAGGCATCACCTGGTATTCGAACAATCCGTACTTGGTGCGAAAGGCAGTCTTCCATTCATCGCCTTTCTTAACTCATACCAGATTATATGCCCCTCTAAGGTCTAACTTAGTGTAGATGCGGGCATCTTTTATTTGGTCCAGTATTTCTGGGATCAGGGGCAGCGGGTATCGTTTCTTTACCATAATTTGGTTTAACGCTCGATAATCTATGCAAGTCCTAAGGTCACCTTCCTTTTTTGGCACAAAGAATAAAGCTGATGCTGCTGGAGACTTGGATGGACGAATGAACCCATTAGCAAGGTATTGATCCAGATATTGCCGTAGGTGGAAGTTTTCAGGTTCTGTGAGGGCGTAGATCCTACTGCATGGAACTTGGGCACCGGGTAAGAAATCGATCTGACAATCATATGATCTGTGAGGTGGTAACGTGTTTGCTTGGTCTTTCTGAAAAACATCCTGAAATTCCAGATATTCCTGAGGTAACTGAGTCATCGGGTTCGTGACCGTGGCCAGGCCTTTGTCCAAGGTTTCTACTGGATAACAAGTGTGTGCACAATCCGGGAAGGTCACTCTGTTTTCTCACCATTCAATACAAGGGTTATGCTTTTCCAACCATGGCATTCCCAGAATTATTTGGAACTGGGGGGCCTTGATTAAGTCAAACACAATGCTCTCTCGATGCCCATCTTGACCCAACAGTGTCATCTCCAAAGTTGAATGAGTCACTGGTCCGGAGGCAATTTCAGTCCCATCGACTGTGGTAATGACATCAGTTGTGGTCTTTTTGCAAAGAGGTAGGTTCATCCTTGTAGCCAATTCGTGGTCCATGTAATTTCCTATAGCTCCGCTATCAATGTATGCTTTCACTCCGTGCATACGAGATGGTTGCCTGAAATCAATAAGGACCATTGGTATAATTAGGTGCGAGGCCTGAGTGTCCTTCTTCATGCTCGGCAAGCGGACCTCTACGCTTGCGGGCGTGGTCGTTTCCCGACTCAGACTCTATATTCCTTTTGTCAGCATGTCCTACCATGTTTTTGGGTGGTTTCACTGGGCAATCCCGTAAAAAGTGTCCCGAGGTTCCACAATACAACCACAATTGTAACTGCCGCCTCCTTTCCCTTTCTTTTTGAGTAAAAGGTCCTTTAACCCCTCCAATTTGCATAGGTTCAGATACATCAGTTCCTTTGGGGATAACATTGTCTTTAGGTCTTACCAATACACGATTCTCGAACCTGGCTCGATCCGCCTTACGATTCTGAAGTCTGTGATCCAACTGGACCACCAGATCTATGTATTCTGCACAATCTTGGGGTGGGTTCACTACTTGTGCCAGAACGTCTTTTAGTTCACCTTGTAGACCACAATGAAATAGTGTAATTCGCTTGACCTCTGGCCATCCAGTTTCTACTATCAATCTGTTGAAAGTTGTGATGTAAGTTAACAAATCCTGGTTACCCTGCCGTAAAGACAAAAGTTTGTTATCCAAGGCCTGGCCTTGGGAATGTCGGGCAAATAGTTTTTCCATGCTTAGTTGAAAACCTTGGAAATCCCGAAGAATGGGGTCATCCTGATTGACTAATGGGATAGACCAATCGGTAGCACTGCCGCTGAGATATGATAATACAAAGGCCACCTTCGCTTGGTCATTCGGAAAGGCTCCTGGTCTACACAAAAAATGCAGGCGGCATTGGTTCATAAACACAGCAAACCTTTTTGGGTCCCCTGCAAAGCGTTCTGGTGGTGCTAAAGGAACTGTTCCTGGTAGGTTTATCTGTACAGGGTTGCTTGATGGAACTGGAGCAGCAGCTCCCCCGAGTCCAGGTAAAGGCGTGTGCCCAGCTTGGGTTTGAAGTAATTGCCTGGCAAGGTCATCCGTACGTTCCTTGGACACAACCAGTTCTCTCCTAAGAGCATTAGTCTCTTGACGGGCGGAATGCACTTCTGCTCTAAGTTCGCTTAGTAGTTGGGCTGATTGGTCAGTCTCAGAGGTCTCCATGACGCCCGGGTGGATGTTTGTAGAGAGGCTTTGCATTCTGTTACGTTCACCTGGACCCCACAGGGGCGTCGAACGGAACTGGACTGTTACGGACTCCACCAACGTGACTTGTAGTGCGGTGATGGCTAACTGGACTGGCCCTCCTAGTTTCATCTGCTTGACCCGTAAGAATAATCTCCTAAAGGAAGGAAAAAGGGAATTAGCCACCCGTGGGCGGGAGGATACACGCACTCAATTGTTCCCCACTGAACACCTCCTGTATTCCCTTTCACTGGTCTCACCTTATAGTTTGAAAAGATGAGCTCGCCATCCTGCGTGGAAGGCAGAGGCGCGTAGAAAACCAGTTACTCCACTGGTCTGAAGGAGTTGGGCGAGTTCCAGACAACTGATGACTCTGAGGTAAGTAGCATATCGTTCTTTAGAGTTCAAAATGTCTGTTATTCACTCTTGCCCCTCTTTTCTCCCTTTTTTCTTGCAGCTTGAGCCGACGGATGATCACCTCATTGGAAGCAGAAGCGCTTAGATAAGAGTCTGTATTACCCAAACTGTCCGGCAAAAAATAATGGTCCAAATGTATTTAACTGACTACCTTCTGTCTCCCTACAGGTGCGGCATAAGAAGAAATGGTGTGCAGAAGAAGAATGCCTCGGGCGATGAACTCAAGTAAGTATCTTGCGGTGAAAGAAGATTGTCCTTGTTGGCATTCGGCTCACCTTGTTATTTGTTTTGTCTTTTCAGATGCCAGGATTTCGGCGACAAGGCGATGGAGGCTGCGCCAGGTCGTGGAGATGCTGTGAAGACTGGTGAGTATGGCGCGGCGCCGCAGCTGGCGATGCGTTTGAATTTTAAGTCTTTTTCTCTGTTCGATGGTGCGGCAGCTCTGAGAACTGCTGATGATCAAAAGATAATGTCCTTGTTCTAACTTTTCCTTCTTCTTTCCCTTCTTTCTAGGATGTGGTCCGGAGTCGAGGCGGGCGTGGCTGAAGACTGGATGCTGGGCTTGCAGGCACACGGTGAGCGTTATGCTGCAGAAGGCAGAATAACGCGAAGCGTGTGCTGTTCATCGGGCGTGGTTTAAATAGCCTTCAAAGTAGTCCCAAGTAAGAAGTCCCAAAACCACACCCAAGCAAAAAATAGTCCCAAAAGAAAAGTTATCCCTTCCAGGCCTCACGATGGCCTATGCTTAAGTTCCTTGCACCATAGTCTGCATGAGGTAAGTTTAACAATATGAGCCTGGTGCCTACGGCGCCAGGACCGCACCCATATAGCCCCTAACTGGGATTGTGGGAATCCCAGTGGGTGCTTGGATGCCTGTTTCCTGGGCAGGATGGACTTGATCCTGATGTCCGGGGGCAGGCATCATGACAGCGCAGAGGGCTAAGTCGGAACCGAGCGACCTCACCCCGGGAGTGCTGCAACCGTGCCCCAACGCCTCCACAGAGACCAGGTGAGCATAACAGCGAGCTGCAGAATTTCTTCCAATGATCTGGTTTTTTGTAATAACTTCTTGCAAAATTCTGCCGATTCACAGCTGGCAATCGTTTGGGATTTCAATGCTTCTTCTGTTGAGTAATGTTAAAAGTCATAGAATTTCATTATTTTGTGTAATCTCATGACAAAATTGTCAAGTTTTTCTCTCTTTTCTTGAGTGGACATATGAAATACGTGGCGTTGGTAGCCTACGTTGCTTAATGGGGCAAAGTAATTATTCAGTGAGTCAATGATGCCCTGGAATGTGTTAGTTGTGCTTTCTGGCATCTCAAACCCAATGAGCCTCATTACGGGTCTGACGGTAACCATGACGTTGATACCGGCAGGTTGCCGCTGGATCCGTAATGATTTACTGGCACCTGAATTATCGGTGCCACCTGGGGATTACAACCCTGGCTGCCCAGAAACTCAGGCGTCGGTAAATTGTAAGTCCCCATTCCCATAGAGTCCTATAGGACTCTATGGGAGTGGGGACCAGGGAAGCACCGTCACTGTTACTAATGGTGGCAGTGTTTCTGTGCAAACTCTGCATGCGGATGCTGTCCCGCCCGGCAGGTCTGACCTGCCGGGAGGGCCGGCACCCACCCACAGACCTGTAGTATGCCGGTCTGGAAACAACAGTGCTGGTAAGCTTAACAGCACCATTGTTTCCAGACCGGCATACCTATAATGAGGCCCAATATCTCATACAATGGGTCGGCGTTCCTCCCTTACCGCGTTGCATCAATGCAAACGTTTAACTCCTTAAGCCAACTATTCCAGCGAGGTGCCTGGCTGCTGCTGTCGGACATGTCGAAAGACAGAACTGCTTGTAATTGTAAGGACTCATGGCCACCCTCCTCTCTGGCATAGTGACTGAGTACAGGGGGGTTGGAGACCTAGCTTGAAGAGCTGCTATCTGCTTCATTGACAAACAAAGTGGCAACATGCCTGGAACAGGGGTGGAGTGGGAGGACGTGGGTGTACTTAGGCTCTCACCTCCTGTATACTGGCAGTGCTGGGCCCTCAGGCTGCAGCACAGGTGCTGATAGTGAATGACGTTGGGCCTCCTCCAGGTAGGATGCGTTCGCCATGAATGCCACTTCTTGAGGGCGTGGACCGCCGGAAGAAATAAATTATGTCTTGATGTGGCAGTGCAGCGTGCATTCTAAATAAGACCGGAGCCAAGAAAACAGCGTTCTGCAATGATGGTTGCGCCGTCGGAGCGCTGCAGGTGGCTGAGGGATGAGCGCCACGTATGTGTGTGTGTGTGTGGCATCGTCAGCAGGCTTTGCAGCAGGCTTTGCAACGGGGCATTTGGCAGGTCCGACAAGCGAAACTGGAGGAAGGAGCAATAAGGCAAAGCTTGGCATGAGCGGGTGTCAGAGGATCCTTGTCGGCATTGTTGAATTCAGGCATAATTCAGGCATAAATATTGCGAACGTGACACAATAAAGTACTAAACGATATGGTCGGGTTACTCTTCTTTAATTAACTGCGTAGTACTGTATTCCTGGTGATAATCCCGCCTCCTTTCTGTCCCGCCCCCTAAACTACTGACAATCAAGATAGGACAGGATGCTGATTTTCTCTATCAACATAAACAGAGCACATTACAAGCATCATTCTGGAAGAAGCAGATGCAGAGATAATGTATGGCATGTGGAGTTTGGCGAAGTTCTCTGTTTCTGCCCTATTCTCTTATGATTCATTGCATGGAACGAGACACTGAATCTCCTCCTGGGGATTCCCACACCGTGCATGGAATCCAAAGTCTATCTGCAGGGATCAATACGCTTAAAAGAGTAGTCTCGATTCCTGTAGAATGTGTCTACTTTGTCTTTGATTGGAAAAAGTTGGTGCAGTCAATAGAAATCCAATTGCAATGACGGCCGAGATGCTTACCATGCCGGTTGCTAATGCTGAGCTCTACAAACCGTGCAAGTGGTCATGGCAGATATCAGCATGGATTCACTGCATTCAGCTGTGAAAGGGAAGGGGAGAAAGAAGATGCTTGCCTGATTCCAGTGCCTTTCATGGTTGCATGCAGTCAATGAAAAGATTCCACTGATGCTTGACACGTGGACATGGTAAGGGTTACATTTTTAAGGATGAGGCCCACAGTGTTTAATAGCACAATTGTTTACTGCGAACGCAGCAAATCCGCATACCACTGCCCACCGGTATAGTTATACTGAGGGAAGTTCTGTTTGTCTCTTAATGTCTCCCTTAGCCCGCACTGTCTGCGCGATGACATTTTGTTGTTATTTTGTTCCTCCTCAGATGTTACCGCAATTGCGACGCAATCGAGCCAAACTCCTATCTGGCAACCGTATTGCCTTCCATAATTGGATAATTTGAACCCTCAAGCCAAGACTACAATTTCAACTTTGCACTTTCCTTGGCGCGGTGTGACTGGGACCTTTTGGTTTTACTGTGTCCCTACAGTGGTAGTATATTGGCAGTATACCCACACCCCCCAGACACCCGCAGCCCTGTGCCATTCTATTCTTGTTCTGCACAAGCGCTGTGGATGACAGACTTACTCTGCCAATTGTTTTCTTTTAGGTATAGTTAGACCCTTAACTACTATATGTATAGTTTTCCACACAACCTAATTACTATATTTATGCTAATCTTGGTGTCAAGTTTGCCTTGACATTCCCACTGTACCACTTTTTTTGATTCTGTTAAATTTAACTGTGTATATGTAACCTTCATTGTTCCTGTGATAATTTCTCTGTATATATGTAATATTGTATTCTGTAAGACCAGCGCTTGAATTTATGTAACCTGTAAGCTTAGCACCCAGATGCCTCAGGTCTTGGTGCGCTCTACAAATAAATAAACTAAACTTAACTGCCAAAGCCTCTATTGTACCAACACGACATCAGCTGTTTCTGGATGTGTATATTGCCTCAGAAAGACATTAAAGGTAAACACTTAACAAGCATCTGCTCATGCCAAGGTTTAAGGCCCAAAGCCTACTGTGCGACACTATATTAAGCAGTCCCATAACAGGATATGATATGATATGATAGTTTATTTATATAGCGCCTATACAAAATGGGTTTCAAAGCGCTTCAAGGCAAGGGAGGGAACAAGGGAAAATACAATGACATTCTTACAGACCATGAACAGTAAGAATGTGAAATTAGCTATCGTACTCGGCCTCATGACAATTCAGAAAGTGCAAGAGCTAAGACATAGATAAGGATGGGAGGGGGAGGGTGGGAAGGAAATTGAAACAGGCAGGCGACTACTGTACTAGGCCGAATGACATTTCTGGTAGAGCCGGAGAAAACAAAAGGTGAGGGAGAGGTGTGCAGAAAGTGGCTATCGTACTAGGCCTGACAACATTTCAGATAGTGCTGGGGGGGACAAGAAAGGGGAGGGGGAAGGAGACAGACGAGGTTGCTATCATACTAGGTCCAGGGACAATTCTGATAGAGTAAGTGCATAGAAGAAAGTAAGGGGAGGAGATAGGAGAAGAGAGAAAGGGAGAGGAGGAGAGAACAGAGAGTAAGCAGTCAAAAAGAGTGGAGAAGCAAGAGGGGAGAGCGAATACAATTGCAGAAGTCAGTAGTAACACATAATGTTGCAAGCCAGGATACAAGATGAAGATGGGAACAGCATGATTCAGGGTCACCATGAGAAAGGGTGACGCACCGTGAATCAATGAAGTCCATAAAAGTCAAATCCAGCATTGGCCACAAGGCGGTGATGGTGAAACCAAAATGTATCAAGACAGACTTCTGCAGAAGTAGGCTGGAGGGGGGTAGGGGTAGCAGGGTAGAAGAATCAAGCAGAACAGGCAACACCTGTGTGCGAGAAGGGGGGGGGCAAAAGAGAACATCACAGGGGTACCAGAGGGGTGGGGATGGCCTGTGGGGACAAAGGGAGTAAGACATGTTGGTGCATGCTTACCTGATGTCTGAGCAGAGGTTCGGGCCCTGGATCCTCCTGGTCCAAACAGGTCCAAACAGAAATCATTTAAATATATTCCCACATTGTCTTTAGGTAGGGGTGCCCGGTTGGGGTTCAAGTCCAGCCATGCAGTTGTGAGAAACTGAGAGTGAACAGGGGAGTTTGACAAGGTAACAAGAGTTAATGAGCCATTCTAAACACTATCATTTTTTATTGTTGCTGTAACTTTTCACTCCTAAGAGCAGAGTGACTTGAAGATAATCTGTGCTTGACCATGACCTAGGATACTCGACTTAGAGGTGGAGGGTAACAATCAACAGTTCTAGATGTGCTCAAATATCCTGGGGGAAAAAAGGGAACCAACATAATCCAGATTAATGTTCAGAACTAGTTCCATATACCTCCCACTGAATGGGATATCACCCCCACCCCGGACTTCGTTCTCTGAATCAGCGTTGTACATTGGCAAGATACTTCAAAATATCTATCCAGACAAATTAATTTCCCCCTTTTGAAGGTGTACCACAAAATACACAAATCTTGCCTCATGATGTTCTTCCATGGGCTTAACCGTGGCTTTACCTTTGACAAATAAACAGCTGCAAGAAAAGCCTGTGCTGCTATTGTATCACAACATTGTTATAGTGTGCGCTATGAGTTAGACAAAGGGTAGCTAAAAAATGCCTTGCAGCAAGTAACCTCTGGGTTAGTGGACCTCACCTTGCCATAAAGATTCACAAACAAAAAGTACCTACAAAATGCAAAACAGAAAAAGAAAAGTAAGTTAAACAAAAAAGCAGCACAAGAATTAACCTACAGGATTCCAAACTGAAAAACTAAAAAGAGAAGGAAGATGAAAAAGCAGCAGAGAAAATTCACCTACAATATTGAAAAAAGAATAAGAGGAATGAAATTTAAAAATCAGCGCAAGCAGCAGAGAAGATTCACCTGCAACATTTGAAACTGGAAAAAGAACAAGAGCAATAACATAAAGAAGCATAACATGTAACAGAGAACATTCCCATATAAAATGTAACTGAAAAAGGTAAAGAAACACTTAAAAAGAAAGTTTGTGTAGGAAATAAAAAAATGAAAAAAGAACAGGAGGAAACATATTTTTATAAAGCAGAAGAAGAGAAAATACACCTACAAAATTCACTGAAAAAGCCAATAAAAGGTCTGTGCGCCAAAGACTCTGGGCCTCATTATGACCCTGGCGGAATGGTGTAACAGCACCAGTAAAGGTGCCGGTGCCGTTAAATCCATTCCGCCCTATTACAAGGTTCCCTCGTGGGACCAGCTCTAGACGTCTGGTCATTTGGGTGTGAGTCCCAGAATCGCCTTCTTCATGTTTTACCAATGTCTTCTACTGCTTCTGCTTCTACTTCTTCTGATTCTACTTCTTTAGCATGTCTTCCTTAGACTTGAATATGTCCTTGACCCTTTTGTTCTCTCGTGTGGCTTCCCCAGTTTCATATTTGTCCCAGACCCCCTCTCAGGTTTGTCATGTAGCTCAGAACCTAGTGTGTGTGTTTCCTTAGAGTTCAATATGGCCCTTCTGTACTCTCTGCGGTCTCCCTGTGCCTTCCTGGTCCCCCTTTGAGTACCTTTGCACTTGGTCCACAAGGGTTCTGGTCCTCTGCAACACTGGGAAGCTTCTGTGGCTTCCCCAGGGCTTTTGGGTCTTAATTTGGCAGCTCCCCAACTAATCTCTTCCAGTGAGAGAGTCTTCTGTTTCCCTTAGTCCCTTGCACACTGCTGGTGCTCCAGGATTTTCCCCCTTTCTGGGAGGCACAAGTAAAAGAGCCCTGGAATTTCCCAGTGCTACTAGCGGAAAAAACAGGCTGGGGATGTCGTGCACCCAATGACAGAAATAATCAAAGAAAATGGGAAAGGCCTGTTTTATTAACAATCCATATAAAACAGGGACAGCAATGAGCACCCGAGTCTGCAATACTCTCAGAAATTTTCGTACAGAACAACACATTATAAATTATGAATTGAAAATTATAAATGAAAACCACGTAATTACTGACGTCATATTACAATAACACCTATGCGGTTATGGGATTGGTTAGGGGGAACCGTCTGCATATAG
Source organism: Ambystoma mexicanum (assembly GCF_040938575.1). Lineage (NCBI taxonomy): Eukaryota > Metazoa > Chordata > Amphibia > Caudata > Ambystomatidae > Ambystoma > Ambystoma mexicanum. The sequence goes on from NC_090939.1 coordinate 536,010,344, forward strand.
TTTCTATACAAGTTAGTCTTTTCATTGGGCATGACTATCCGATGGTCCCACCTTGGTCCACCCCTAAATTGATAAAGTCGAAAAAGACATCATCCTAGAGACTGGTAATTGGCCAATGCATCAGTCACAAAGAGACATAATTTGAGAGTTTTGATTGGTTGGCATTCGTTTTACCAACCAGGCAAGTCATCATCACATGAGCAAAAATAGCGGTAGGGAGAGTGACATCAAGGAACTGCATCTTCCAGTTAAATAAGAAACCATGCCTGTTTTACGGAAACATACCATTACTGCAACTTTAAAATGCCGACTACACATTTACTGCGCAGTCAGCATTTAAAAAAATTCTGACTCCCATTGCTGCGACCATGCGGATCGGAGATTGCAGGGGTGTGCCCCGCTCCACTTGGTCGCTGTAATGGGAGACTGGGGTTGCAGGGTTATCCCCCGCATACCGCTGTGTTAAGTGGAGGACAAAAAAAATAAATAAAGGACCCTACGGCGTCAGCTCAGACCCACGTAAGTGGGAGGAACTGATGCTGCATGGATCGTGGGGAGTCAGTGGCGCACACAGAAGTGTGCTGTTTTAAAGGTAAGTGGGGGTCGGAGTGGGTAGGGCAATGCGAGCCAAGGGGTGCAGGTAAAGTGATCTATCTGATCACTGCACCATGCCGTAATGGGAGTTGCCATGTTTGTGGTCAGCATTATGGGCAGTGCAGTGATCACATAGATCCTGATTTCCTAGGCCACATGCCAGGGTATATATCCTTGAACTTGGCCTTGTTCACCATCTTTCGCTATGGGAATTTATGGGGAGTCGAGGCAGGTGCTTATCTGTCTGGAGCTTAATGAATGGACACTCTTGTCCAATCAATAGTCACATGTGAGGAAGCCACATTTTGAATTATTCTGCTCTGCGTTTATTAGGATTTTTGATCATATTAATACAGGTGTGTTTACTCTCTTTGACAACTAGAGACTTGTTTGAGCTACTCTTCTTTCAGAATTAAGCTTTGTGAGGCGTCATGAAGCAAGACACAGACAACAGATTCAAAGTTCAAACAAAAGATATTTTTTAACTTAAATGTCAGGATGTTGTAAGGCCTAACTTTCCTTATGCTAAGGTGGGATTTCCCTACCTAAATCAAACAAAAAATAATCTTAGTCAGTAAGTTCAACTTAAAAGTCTATCTCCAAAACCATTACTTTCTCTCACAACTAAATCTAAACTATGTGTTGGTATGTCGGCAACAAACAAAATAGTGTTCCAAAATAAAGTTCTGAGTTTCTTCCAGCTCTAGGCTTACTTTCCAGCTCTACTTCCCCAAGTTCAGAACAGTTCTAAGAAGAGCTCAGGGTTCCCTTGCCCAAGGAAACAACACAGTTCCAAGATAAGCCTTAGGGTTCCCTTCCCCAAGGCACACCACTATTCCAATGTCTCTGGTTTCCCTTCCACAAGACGTCAGCTCTTCCAGTTTTCTAACTCACAATCAAGTCCCTTAATTCTCAAAACCTGTTCCAGATCAGCTTTGCAATCCTTCAGGTTCTTCAATAAGTCTATAGAGATTGCTATCTTCTGTATTCACTTCAAAAATCTAATTCACAAGTGGAAATTATTCATTTTGACTTTCGTTTAATTTTTTCAGACTGGCGGCCTCATTACGAGGTTGGCGGAATGGGTTTACTGGCACCGGTAAGGGTGCCGGTGCCGGTAAACCCATTCCGCTCCATTATGAGGTTCCCTCGCGTGACCCGGAAAGGACGTTTGGTAAAACCAGACGTCCTTTCCGGGTCCCACGAGGGGACCAAGGAGCTAATAACGGGCTCATTATTAATGGGCCCGTTATTAGCTCCATCCCCATTGATCTCTATGGGGGCTCAAATGGGAATGGGGATTGGTTTTTTGAATGAGGAATTACCAGGTCCTCCAAGGTTGGAATGACCTGGTAATTCCTCATTCAAGGAACCCAGACCCGGACACGATTTTGGAGGCAGCCATGGCACTAATAGCACCATGGCTACCTCCAAACTAGTAATGAGGCCCTGGGTATCCTAAGTCTAGGCGCAGTTGTCAGACCAGCTGTGGGCACCAGACAAAGGGGACTCTATCAGCCTTCACACTTTCATGACCTGCTTGGGCCCCACCATCACAGTTTCTATTTGGAAAAAGCCAGCATCCTGGTCTCTAAGCAGTACCCTCCTTGGCAGCCCCCTTCGATGCAGGAAGTTTCCCCTTTCAGGCTCGTCTCTCTGGTCCTGGCGTCTCTCCTGCTGGTTTCCCCTACCTTGCTGTCAGCTCCATCTTTTATGAACCTGTGACAAATTAACAGGTTGCAGGAGTGAGCCCTTCATTCCCATTGCCTGATCACAATTACTGGTGCTCTCTGTTCATGCCTGACACTCACAATAGTTTTCAGGCTTCTTCCTCTTCTCAGTACCAGAGTGGTGTTTCTGTAGTGTTCAATTCCTAGTTGCATCTTCCTCATACCATTACTATAGTTGTACAACTGAGGAGAAATTAGAGGGAAGGATTGCCAACAAACCATGAAGGTGCGGGAAGGTATGGTTTATTGTCACCAGGGAAAGGGGAATACCATGCCTCTCCTAGAGACATCCTCTACCCACTCCCCAAGCACCCTCCACCCAGGTGATCCTCTCTTGCATCTCCACCCCGACGGTCACGATCCAAGTGCGATGGCCTTTCCCTGGCCACCTGAGAAGAGGATCCAAGGGGAATAGGTGTGAAGATGCCTTCATGTTTTTCACAGCTTCTAATTAAAAGGTACTTGTCTTTGAAAGGCTGTTTATTCTTTTACCTAATCTAAGAAGAATATGCCTAATGCTTGGGAATTATTATCTTCTGTTCTCTTCTGAGCCATCCAAACCTCCCTTTTTGCAGTAACCTTGGAGGAGGTTGTGCAGCCACTGTCTGGCCTCAGGGATCTGTGTTCTCAGCTAATTCAGCAAGTCAACTCTCTCTACAGCTTTGAGGCTTTTTTGATGCTTCCCATTCATGCTAATATGGTGTTGCCAGTCCATTTTATCCCATATGGCCAAGACGTTACTGTTGCATTTCTGCATTTAGCAAGCTATGTGTATATATTGTTCATGTTGCCTTTCGGTGATTAGGTTATAGTACATATGTCTATATGGTGCAGGTAATATTATTCATGTCCCAATGTACGTTTGACCTAATATCTGTGTGTGTTCATGGTGAGTGCATATTTGCTTCATCTCTATTGCATCTATGTGTCAGTTTGGCAGTGAAGTCACTTGCTCTCTTCAGCTTCAGTTACAGCATGTTCATTTCTTCTCGAGTTTGCAGATTTATCTTTTATTCTATTGTTCCAGGATATGGTTCACAGGGTTCTCTTAGTGACTAGTGTTTTTCGTACTTGCGGTATAGATGTGGAGAAGGGGCAGACTACATAAATGATATACTCCTCTTGTTTCTATGATATAGAGGTGGGGGAGGGGTTGACGCTATGAATGTCATATTCATCTGCCTCTAGGCACACCACCCTCTGGACGAGTTCTCAACCACATCTGTTGTAGAGCCCACCCCCCAGTAAGGTACATTGGGGGTTCATATCTTGGTCACTCCCCTCTGGTTACCTGAGTTCTTTATATGATCAACCACACTGCAGGTCATATAGCAGCACTCCCCATCTAGTTTGCAGAAAATACTACGTCCCACGTAATTACGCGGGTCTCTGAGGTAACAACATTTTGAGCCTGGAGAGATGATAACACTTTGTCTTATGTCAATATAAGGTAGATCATCGGTTTGTGTGCATTTGTGTATTTGGGTGTCCACACTTATCACTATTTCTATTCCTACTGCCTTTTTGGAAATCTTCTTACATTGGCTTATTGCTATTTTCAGGATGCAGAATCCCAATAGCACTAACACTAGTATGGCTATTAGTATTTTGAATGCATTATCCAGCCAGAAGGTGATCCAGGAGAATAGATAAGAGAGCCAGTTATCATCCAGTTCTTCTTGCACCTCCTCTACCATTTTAGTGTGGAGATCCATTAACAATGTAATGGCCTCTGTGAGGGTCCCATTTTTCTCAATGGGGGCATGTTTGTAGGTACAGCAAGAAGCTCCTATTTTTGCACATACACCACCCTCCATGGTTGTTATGTAAATCGAGGACATACCTATTTTGAAGAGTCATGAGCCGTAGTGCTCTCAGCTCTTCCTTTATGGCATTAAAGCCTTTCACTGTTGTGTTAATTGTGTGTAATAGCTCTCAGTGGGTTATTTGAAACCACTTGGCATTCATATTGGCTTGCAAACCACCAATAAAAAGGGACGCAACACCATTTCTGTTATTCTGAACAATGTATAATCATCAGGTATGTCACCATAGAACTTTTCCATTTTGTCTGAGATATAGTTACTCAGTTTTATTCTTTTGAGGGTGAGAGACCTTTGCTTTCTCAAATGTGCATCCATTTTAGGGGAATCTGTAATGTGTACATCTCTTTAGAGCGCTACCCGAGTGGGTATGCTAATCAGCACAATTGAACATAGCCCTCTCCAATTTAGAGAAGCTTCATATATGCTCTGGATCCACAGGCCCGATAGTGGTCCATCAATACAGCAGGGCCTATTTTCATACGGCACCATTTGGTCCCCCCTAATTTCACTGGCCCAGTATTACTGAAACATAATGTGGCATTTTTTTATAGGTATTATGGGTAGGGCCTTCTGTTCCCACCTCCATCCACATGAGTAATTTTGACTATTTAATCCATTCCATAATTTGAAGTCTGCACTACCTCTACTGATACAGACAAAAGTGCTTGTGCGTTGCACCCCATCATTCCTCCAACTCATCCTTCTGTAGTCAATAACTGTCTGAATAGTAATAACTAGTGTCTCTCCCAGCATCCTGAGACCGCAGGTACTCTTTCCTTACAATATTTGGGCATTGTAACAATTGTGTATCTACTGTTTTAGCATCTCCTTCATATGGGCCATCAAATACATATTGTATCATCCTATTTTTCATCTTTGGGTCATGCATCATAGCCTTTCTTTTTGTATGGCTATCCTCGTAGGGCACCGTGTTCTTTGACATCCATTATAAAGAGGCCCATCTTCAATCAAATTGCCCCCTAGTCATTCAGAGTGCTAAGTGAGCTAGGCAATGCACATCATGTGCAGGTTTTTCTGTGGCCACGAATGTGCTGGAAGCACCCATGGCAGAGGGAATGAGGGAGCACACATAGCAGCTCTCATCAGATGTTCCTCTTCCCACCCATCACATGTGCTGATACCACATATTATTAGTCATCTGGCTAGAGTCAGTGATGCCTGAATTTATATGCTGGTAGTCATCGTCAGCATTTCTTTTGAACATTTTCATCTGTTAATAGCAACAGAAAAGTAATGAGTTGTTAATTTGTTTGCCATAGTGATAGAAGTTACATTACTATACACTGGTTTGGGTACATTGTAGAGACCAATTCTCATGATGCCAAAAGGATAAAGAAATAGAGGCACTAGAATTTGAATAATATATGATGCCAACCTCAAGACCATAACTCAGCGTATGTTCTAAGAGACTTCCACCTTGGCTTCAATTACCCCCTAGATGTCAAATTCCTAGCCCTGGCCCCAGCCATAGCCACCTCTGCCCTTTGCTGCACTCAGCAGATACTTAATCCCACACATTTCCATGGCCATACGCTGGACTGGCTACTAGATCACAACTACAACATATTTGTAGTCTTCAACATACCGTGACCCTGGACTGATCACTGCGGCATATCCTTCACAATCCCTACGCCAATGAAACACACCAAAATCCCCTCGCTCTTACCACCAACACGTGCGTGAAGCACCCACAACCTAATGAGAGACTGCCTACTCCCACTGCTTGTCACTCACATCCCAATTAACAACGTCTACTCCTTAGTGGACCATTGCAATTCTTTACTACCTACTGTTGTTGAATCCGTAGCTCCCCTCAAGCCACAAAAAGCTAAGAACTCCAACCACTACAACGCTTGATTTGCTACCGATCTCCACACCCTGAGAGTTGAAAAACTAGCTGAAGAAGCAGCCTGGCATAAGGACCTCAAACTATGAACTAGCTGTCCAAAGCAGCATCCTACAATAGTAGGATCTCAAAAGCCTCCTCAAGCTTGCAAGAACTATTTAGCATTCTCAGCTAACTAGAATCACCTATTGTCTCCCCTTTGTCTGTCACCAAAGACAATACCTGGTGCAGCAGCATCCAAGACACCCTCACTGGTAAAAGATCTCAACTGCGATCCAAAATCAAGCCAAATCAAGCCAAATCAGACAGTATTAACAACAATGCAATACAAAATTCCCCCATCCCATCACCTACCCACAAACATCTCTTTCACTTCAACCCTATCTCCAAGCCAGCCTTGTATTAACAAAATTCCCCCATCCCATCACCTACCCACAAACATCTCTTTCACTTCAACCCTATCTCCAAGCCAGCCTTGGCCAAGTTCGTAAAGGGCCTCAAACCACCCCGGTTTAAAGGGGACATCTGCCCATCAAATTTTTCAAACAATGTATAGTCCCTCTCATCACACTTATCACTGCTATAGTCAATTCCTCCTTTGCTGCTAATATTGTCACTCCCACCCTCAATCCCACCATCCACACAAATTACTGACCCATTTCCACTGTCCCGTTCCTTTTGAAAATCCTTGACAGAGTGGCTTGGACTGAAATCCAAACATTTTTGAAAGACCATTTCATACTGAGTCCCCGCCATCTAGCTTTCGCCCCAAACAAGGAACAGAAACTGCCCTCCTGGGTTTAAAAAATCAACTATATGAAGCAAATGATACAGGGAAAATCTCTCTTCTCCTACTACTCGTTGGATCTCGTAGATCAAAAAACATTATGCCACCACCTGACCTCTGTTGCCCGATTATCCTCGGAAACTGCCAATTGGATTGCTTCCTTCCTTGCCAACAGAACATAAAGAGTCTTTGCAGGTGAAACAGCAGCACCCCCAACACCCAACCCACGTGATGTACCATAAGGCTCCTACATCTCCCTCACCCTCTATAACATTTATACAAAACCCCCATTCGACCATCTCCTTCATGAACTATGTGGATGACATGCAAATTCTCATCTCTCTAATAGGTGTCCATGCCCAAGACTGCTCCTCTGCTAACTCTGCCTATGAAATAATCCAGACCTAATTACCCTGCACAGTTTGTGCCTAGATGATGAGAAGACAGAACTCTTTCTAGTTGACCGGCAACCTACCCCTTCTCGTAGGCCTTGGCCTGGCATATCACTTCTTCAACATAGGCAGCCACAAAATCCTGGTCTCTACCTCAGTAAAAACATTGGGAGTCTGCTTGGATGCATCACTAAACATTACCCGCCAAATTAATAATATCACTTATGCAACAGCCTACACCACAAAACCCATAAGGGCGAGTAGACCCTTCCTGTACACCTCCAACCGACTCATTGTGGCCCGAGCCCTTTTAGGGGTAAATTGGACTATTCAAATGCCCTACTTTGTGGCACCTCAGAAAAGAACCTGAACAAGCTGCAAATGATCCAAAATAATTCCCTCTGAGATGCATTGAACCTAAGTATGTATGACCATATCTCGGCAGCCAGGAGAGATGTCCACTGACTCCCTTGTCTGAGACAAAATCAAGTTCAGATCCCGCACAATTGGCCATCGCTGTCTAACAAACTATGTCCCACCCTACCTTGCCCACAGGATCACGAAATACACACCAGCAAGACCACTCCGATCCTACGAAAGTCACCTCTTACTCACCCTGAGATTCAGATGGAAACGAGCTGGGGGCTCCAGCTTTCAGGTAGTGGTGACCAACCTCTGGAACAACCTGACACTTCACCTATGATCTGAGACCTCCTATCAGCTATTAAAAAAAAGTTAAAGACACACCTGTGTAACAAACGTCTGACATGTAATTACCTGTCATCTAACTGTATTGCCTCATCTGGTGTGTAACTAGCGCCTGGATGCCTGAGGGCTTTGTACACTGCTATAAATGTAATAATAAATAAATATGTATTCAATGTCTTTCTCATTCTCCTTTGACTTCCCCTGCCGATCTCAAAGCTGTTGAGACATATAAGTGACATTTGCCGTCATAGCAGCCAAGTATTAATGCATTTCAGAACCAAGCACATCAGCAGCATTGTAATTGTAATTGTTTATTTATACAGCGCTTATACACAGGTGGAGTGCTTCAAAGCGCTTCAAGGGGGAAGGATGCAAGGGAATACAGTAATAATTCTTAGGCCCTGAAGTTTCCGAATGATCTAACTGAAAAAACTAGCATATTAGGCCTGACTGTCATGGGTATCAGGCAGGTAGTTGGGACAAGCTGGGTAGAGGATTCGCAGGCCTGGCATAGGCACACAAAGAACCCATAACAAATCCCTCCTTTCATTCCTTCGTAGTGTTTGTAGTAACTTCCTGGTTACCACTTCCTGTTGCCAAACAGGAAGTGCATGATAACTCATGAGCTCTCTAGTGTTTGGGGGTGACTGGCTATATAAGCCACACCCAAGATTCTTCCAGTGCTTCGTGTTGCTTACTATGAGCTGTATCAGTAACACACTTGCCATGCTCTGGATCAGCCAGCATCTGCTTACCTGCTCCAGATCATCCTGTTTCTGTTTACCTGCTCCGGATCATCCTGCTTCTGCTTACGTGCTCCGGATCATCCTGCTTCTGCTTACCTCCTCCGGATCATCCCACTTCTGCTTACCCGCTCTGGATCATTCAGCTTCAGCTTACCTGGTTCTTACTCCACGCCGCAGCTATCTCCAGTCATGAGGGGACTTCTACACCAGCACCTGTAAGAACAAAGAAGAACAGCGTTAACACGCGCACATCAGTAACGCTGCGCATACTCACAGAATTTTCCCGCGATGCTGGAATCCAGGTTAGTTGCACAAGCGCACAAACCCATGTAAGAAAGAAGAGACATTATTCATTGCGCTTGCTCCAATAATGCATACACTTATTTCACTGTGCTCTCTCTCTATGCGGTGCATAATTACCAAAAGTCTCCATGCAAACTTACCTAACCACCAAGTCTCCAGTAGCGCTGAACCCAGACTCATAACACTACCACACTACCACATAATTTCTCCTGCAAGGCAAAGAGAGAGACATTACCAGGCGCGCTCGAATTGAAGGCTCTGTGCAAACCTGCCAGAAGCTAGGTTCTACACGCAGCGCTACTCACCCACAAAAATACCGGCAAACAAAGTCAGTATGGACAATTTTGAACATTCTCCGCGCAACGTTCACTTGTGGGAAGGACTTTCCAGCCAGTGAAGAAACTGGCGACTTGAACACTCGGCCTCGCTGTAAAGGCATAAAACAGCACTTTGGCATCTGAACTCAGCCTATAGACATTGGCACCAATCACATGAGTGAATCACGCCCCTGCAAATGCAGGATGGAGTGCACACCATACTAAAGATCAAGGTAAACCCATAGGGGGACATCACAGCACAGAGTAAAGAGAAGGGAAGGGCCCAGGGGAATCGGGTGAATTCAGGTCTGAGTGTACACCTTGTATTTGACAGGTATTCCTCCGGGTGAAACAGCAGAAGTGAAGACTCAGGGTCAAGGGAGGCTCGTCCATCACTCCTGCAGAGACACAGGTGAGTGTGACAGAACACAAAGTCCTCCTCAATACCTCTGCTCTAGCGATGGAAACCTCTGAGGTAGACCAGCTTTCCCTATTGTTAGGTGAACCACGGGCCGAGGTGCATGCAGCCCGCTCAGAGACAAATGCCTTAAGGCGCGAACTGGTAGTTACCAGGTACAAAACAGACGATTTGGCAAGATAGCTCGTACAGACCCAAGCTGGTCTAGCACCCCTACAAGGTGGAGTTCCACAGAGGCAGCCTACCGTGGCACCTGTAGCCACACCCGTTCAGATATTGCTTCCAGGCAACATCCCTTTAGCACCACGGAATGCTTCTCTGGGGATCCCAAGAAATTTGGAGCGTTCATGAATCAATGCCGGCTACATTTCACATGCAAACCAGACACCTTTCTGAATGACCAATTTAGTAGCTTTTGTCCTCTCCAATTTAGGAGGGCACGCGGCGGACTGGTCTGCCCCGTTAGTGCTTAGGGACGACCCTTTACTGAGAAATTACCCAGGTTTTCAGCATGAACTGGAAATACTATTTGCCCATCGGACTCGAGGTCAGGCCCTGCATGATGAGCTACTCTCTCTGCGATAGGGTGGTCAGGATCTAATCTCATATGTCGCCACTTTCAATCGCTTAATAGCCGAATCAGGTTGGCCAGAGGAGAAATGAATAACGTTATTCTATCGAGGACTGAGAGGAGAATTAAAAGATGTCTCGGTGCAAGTAGTTAATCCTCCCGAAGATTGCAGTGAATACATCGACCTAACTATGAAACTAGACCACCGGTTACAGGATCGCAAGGCCGACTGAACTAGATCATAGCATAGGCCAGTGTATGTCCGACCAAAGGAAGCGTCCCATCGACAAGCCTCGGAAATACACTCAGAGCCCAAGCAATTGGGTGTTCTCAGGGGACCACTCACTAAGGTGGAGAGAGAACGGAGTCGTGACGAAAAACTTTGCTTATATTGCGGCCAATCTGGTCACTTCCTCCGGAACTGCACAATTAAACCCCCACGGAAGACAATGGGGGTACTATACAACATAGGGGAAAACACAGGTGCGGTATCGGAAAACTCCAACGCCCGGCAGATGTAGAGGTCGGTCTGTCGAGCCAGGAATGGAGCACTCAGATCTCACATTTCAGTATTCCTGTGGTTTTGGTAGACCCTTCACAGCCCACCCGAATGCATGCCCTCAAGGCTTTCATAGACAGTGGGGCTATTGGGAGAGTGGGCAGTCTTTTAGCTGTGGACACTACAGCCTTGGCACCATTTCTACAAAGTCTCCAGGCAGGAACAAAGCAGAGCGGAGTGGTGTGAGAGTGGGCAGTCTGAGGCAGTCCTACAGTCTTTTCTCTGTGGACACTACAGCCTTGGCGCCATTTCTACAAAGTCTCCAAGCAGGAGCAGAGTGGTGTGAGAGTGGGCAGTCTGAGGCAGTCTAATGGCAGCTGGGGCGGATGGCGGCGAATCTCTGGACCCGAGACTCAATACATCTTGGTGCGAGGACGAGCCTCGCAGGTTGCGTAGTGCCCGCCTCGACAGTGCCTCCTCACTTTCATCTACAGTTTCACTCTCCAGTGATGTACACTCAATACTGCAATTGAGCAATCCATCTAATGCAGGCTGCCTAAAGCAGCCGGGAGGAAAACTGCAAAATATGCCGCCAAAAAGGGCAGCGAAATTAGCCACCCAACCACACTCTGTGAAACACAGTCAACATATACAAAAACAAAAACTTTTACCTGAGGGCTAGTTTGAGCCCACGTCTGGATCCATCTTGCTAGCGGAGGCTGCTATCACCTAGGACCAGATGGCGGGCCCCGCCGAAGTGACGCTGGAAGCTGGCTGCAACCCAGAAAGCAGCGGAGCCACAGTGCCTTTGCCCCAGCCCCTCCTTGTGGAAGACACAGAGGAGCCGTCCCTCAAAGGAGGGGGGGGTAACCCGTGTCGGGGGGGCAGTGGGCGAGCATTGCTGGCTCTGCACAGTGATTCTGGATAAACGCGGGCCCACGGAGGACCGGAGCACCATGGAAGCGTCTACCCTGCAGCCTTCCAAGATCAAACCAGCGACTCTGGGGCAGCGAGGTGCTTAATTTCTTTGACATCAAGCACAGCCTCCCCACAGCGCCATCCGGCGCCCGCTGAAGATATTGCAACGGCTCGTTCTATTACAGTCACAAGTGCACAGATCCACAATAATTTGGCACTGTCATCTGCCAAAATTGCACAAACTGAGCAAATTGGAGCGAGCAAAGTACAGGTCCCTGAGGGGGATCCTAAGGTTCTGGTATGTTTTTATGAGCCAATCACAACTTTGCCTTTAACAAGTCCTTTCCCCTCTGATCCCTTACAGCCTCAGAACTCTATAAGTGAAGCCCAGCCGATCATAGATCTGAGGGAGGGGGACAGGCATACTCACCATCTCCATGGCATCCCCTTCAGATTGATCACCAAGAAATTCGACCTCCCTTCGTTTAATAAGAGATCAACAGCAAAAAAATCTACTAAAACGACTACCGCGTCAATCCCATCGGCAAGCATGCGCCTGGAAAATTCCCTGAAAACCTTGTTTCAAAGACAAGCAAAAAAAACCCCAACAAACTGGCCCAGGTGAAATTTCGGATGCAGATCTGTTGGAAGCGCACCTCGAAACCTTGCTTATAGCATCATAAGGCCTCCCGAGGAGCACCCCAAGCAGTGGGATTCAAGCTTCCGCACAACACCAAAAAGAGCAAGTTGAAGAAACCCCCAATCTTGCGCCAGTGTTCTTACCACCTATTGCAGAAATACAGGAAAATCGTCTCGGGCTAGCCCCTCCCTCATCAACCTTGACTTTACAAAATGAACCCCCTATTGAAGATCCAAATCCTTATGGGGTCGACCATCCAACCCAATTTCCACTGGGAAGCCCGATAACTTGTCCTCAGTCTGACTCCACAAGCCTGCCAACAGCTTTATCAGGCCCATCGCACAAAAATAATTCCGGCCCCCAGGGCTCTGTAATTCTACTGCCCCAAACTTGGCGATTACGCCCACCGATCTGGCAGATCATGCTAGTATTGTTTCTCAAAGTTCAGACCAAAAGAAAGTGTTCATGCAAGAACCCCATGAGGGCACATTCCCCCGGACGGCCGCCCCCCAGCACAAATCTCAACAGATTCCGCGACTCTGGCCGCCGTCCTCACCACCAAGATCTTCGACTAACAGGAGACTAAGTGATTCATCTTATAACATTCCAAAGGATACCCCATCCAAGAAAGCGGACTTCATGTCCATCATGTCCGCTGTAACTATTGCATTGGCACCCTTTTGCAAACTATATGAGTCGATCAACAACTCCTTAAAAGACCACTCATCTATCTTCGCGATGATGAACTCATAGCTTATATACCTAGAAGGGTATATCAACGCTCTGGAGGGACGGAGAAATGAGCCAGGTATTATATCTCACATGTACCAACCGGATCTCACGGAATCCTCAACTGACTCCAGAAAAACCAACAAGGATGACCTAAAGGTGGACGCAAGCTCACAAACAACAACACATGGCACTCTTTGGCGTGAGGCCTCTCATGTGGACTGTGGGACAAGACCTAAATCTGGCTCAAATAGCTTGGCAGGCCTTTACACCTCATCGCTACCCAGACCTGTTTCTTCGTCCAACAAGCTCAGAGACAACAATGTGATGTGTTTTTTAAAGAATTTATAGAAGTAAGACCTAACCAGGGAAAAACAGCTAAACAATTGGCTCTAGGGGTGACTTTCGACTCTAGTTTGAACACGAGAAACAAAAACCAAGTCTCCACCGCACAAGTATGCCTCAAAACGGCTCCTATGTTTAAGCCAACCTCTGCAATACAAAAACCTGAACAGCGATCTGAGGGGATTCTACAACAGAAAAATCAAAAGGCTGGGGAAAATGACATAGATCCAAAAAACTCTTTAAACCACCACAAATTACAAGAAGCCGCCCCTCAGTCACCAAAATCGGTAAAGGACTTTCTCAGTCATAAAGAACTGGTGGACTTAAGCCAACATCTAGATTCCAGTGTTGACTGCCAACCAGACGGGGACAATCCCCACTCATCGAGTGTGAGGCCCCTTCAACAGACCATCACCAGAGATCTCTCAAACTTCACCTCTTTGAGTGATCGCTTTAAAGACTTACGGGGAAATAAAGAGTCTCGGCCCAACAAGCCTAATAAAGATCACATACAACACGATCGCCATTCAGATTCACAACGACCACCGCCAAAATATACCTCGACAGTTCACACCCAAGCACAACCGGAATTTCCGGATAAGACTAACAATAACTTGCAATCTCAGCAGAGAACTCACCACCAGGACAATAATCAGCAGGCGACGACTCCTCATAACTTTCACCACCAGAAGAAGTTGTATGAAGACCACCATAGGCAGAGGCCGAGTCCCTCTTTCAAAATACGGCAACGTACTGGTAACCATAAATACTTAGTACTAAACAGACGCACGGTGTTGAGCCTACTACACAGTATTTCAACTTTAAGAAACCTTAAATCAGAAGACTTTAAAACGGTGGAACCTTCTCATGAGGGACAAAAGGCCTCTTGTTTTCTCTATATAACATCAGACAGAGTGGCCACCTTGCTGTCACATTCAACGGATGTACTCTACAAACAAGGCTTTGACTTAGCTTCGCTCAAAACAAACAAAAACGATCATGATGCCATAAAGGACTGGGCCATGGAGCCCACACTCAACTGGACAAAAGCCCCCCACTAAATCAAGAGAAGACCTTTTCTCAAGATCATCGCCAGTCGTCCGGTCCGATACGGTTCAGCCATCGCCTCACAGGAAAGCCACTACTCCTCGACCAACAACCAGCACAAAATCCACCAGAGAACAAGAGGAGGTTCATAAAACGACTCTGGACATACCAAACTTCAAGTCTCCAACATGGTCGTGGTTACTGAAAGCTTTGTCCACTCGGCTCCATAAATAGCCACCATTACAAGCCAATACGGCTAAAGACAAACAGCTACTTTCCTTGGCGAGCTGGAACACAAGAGGGTTCCTACATTTAACAACCCCTGGCGACATCAACTTAGGGAAACATGACATTTTATGCCTACAAGAGGTTTGGCTGAAAACTAAACCATCACTTGACGGATTTGAGATAGCCTTTTCAGAGGCATTGACAGAAGACAAAGGTAGGCCTTCTTTAGGATTGATTATTGCAGTCCGGAAGGGAATTGGCTTAGAAATAGTCAAGATCATCTTGAAGTCTCCTTTTGTCCTGGCGGTACTCCTGGTTGCTCAAAGAGGGCGGCGAAGAACATTTTACTCATACCTACCTGCTGGTTATATCCATTTATTGGAACCCTAAAGCAATTCAAAAGACCCCATTGTTCGATCTAGTATCATCTACTTTGGACTCTGTATACTTAGACCAAGTAGCTTGTGAGGTATTGTTTGTGGAGATCTGAACATTAAATGTCCGATGGGGGTCTCTGAACCTACAGAGCCCTCACAGAACAAATCCTGTCTACGAGGAACAGCCTGGCTTAAACTGATGACTGCAAGACAACTTTTTAACACAGCGACTATATTATCCAATGCCAATAATTTACCAACATGGAAGCGTGGTCTGACTCAGTCAACTATAGATTATATTTTTGCCTCAGAATTTCTCCTTGCGTGCCTGACCGAATACAGCGTTCAGCAGTCAACACAAAGTGATCATAATCTTCTGGCTATTAAATGGCATCAACAAATCCATCATCTGCCCATTATCCGGGAAGAATTGAGCCAGAAGGTAAAGGAAACCGGGTGAGGGTCATCCGGGCTAACATCCGAGAGATCACATTTTCTTATGGAAGCAGTGGGTCCCATCTTGAGGACGACTATAGACCACTTCTGGAACCCTATAGAGCTACAAAGAAACATGCCCAGCTTCAAAATTCGAAGTCATCAGGCCATGCACACAATGTTGACGCTCTACTGGTGGTGAAGCAAAATATACTGCATAGAGCAAAAAGAACTGCCGCAAGATATAACACGGCTACCAACAGAACCAATGCAATTGAGGCAACGAGATCCTATAAAAGTTGGCTACATTCTCACCGTTTAGCACTCTATCAAAAAGACTCTGAAGCTATGCTAGAGCAAATCAAGAACAGCAACTCTAGAAAGTTCTGGAAAATTATCAATCCACGGGCCAAAGAGGCAGACTCAACGATGTCAAATTCTATTCCGGAGGCATCATGGATCAGGTTCTATTCAACATTGTTTAATACCCCAGATCCATCTTTTTGCCCTCTGCTACCACCGGCAACTGAACCTTGGGTCGACCCATGTGACAAAGCAGATATCTTGTGCATAATATCCAAGCTGAAGAACTCAAGGGCACCCGGGCCTGATGGCCTCTCCAATGCAAACTTAAAATTTGCACCAGAAGACTGGACAAACTTGCTGAGCATGATCTTCCATAAATGCGCAACTTACAACACAATCCCGCCCACTTGGACCTCAGCGGTGATCATTCCCATATTT
Organism: Ambystoma mexicanum; assembly: GCF_040938575.1. Classification (NCBI taxonomy): domain Eukaryota; kingdom Metazoa; phylum Chordata; class Amphibia; order Caudata; family Ambystomatidae; genus Ambystoma; species Ambystoma mexicanum. The sequence goes on from NC_090939.1 coordinate 536,026,565, forward strand.
AAAAAAGGAAGGAAAGACGACCCTGGGAACTTCCGTCCGGTGACTCTACTGGAAGTCATAGGGAAGGTCTACGGATCCCTACTTTTGGAACACTTCAATTTATGGGCAAAAAATTCACCCTGTGATGATCCTCTTCAATCTGGGTTCATAAAGGGAGTTGGAACCAGCATCACCATCTTCATTCTCAGTATACTAAAAGCAAAAGCCCTGGAAGCAAACCAGAATCTGTATTTAGCTTTTATAGACCTTACCCAGGCTTTTGATCTAGTCAACAGAAGGAAACTCTGGGGAACACTAACCAACTGGAAATGTCCACCGGAGATCCTAAACCCAATTCAAGCTTCACACGCCTCTACCACTGTTCAGGTTCGTCTAAACTCAAGTGGTCTTCGTTTGGGAGTAATTCCAACCAACCCAGGGGTCAAACAGGGCTGCCCTCTTGCCCCAGCCCTTTTTCTTTAATATTTCGGGGACTACAAAGAAACCAACAGCTTGATACGAGCCTTCCCCCAAGAACTGGGCCATACGAAAATTCCAAGACTCTTGTACGTGGTCGACCTCATCCAACTTGACCAGACCCCAATTGGCCTACAATGCCAGCTGGCCTCACTGACGGAATCTATGGCTGCCAACGACCTAGAAGTGAACAAACAAAAAACAAAGATCATGGCTTCGGAAAAAGCATTAAAAAGAAGGACATCAACTCATGGTTGCTGGCTGGGGAAAAAATCAAACAGGTGGCAGAATTTAAATATCTCTGGGTGATCATTGATTCTCAGCTAAAGACTCAGCAATGAAACAACACCTTTTCGCAAAAATGAAAACCCTCATCTCACAAGCAAAAATTCTGGACAGAAAATATGGCCGCTTCTCTCTGATGCCCCTACTAAAATTCCATAGGGGCAAAGTTATTCCAACTATTACTTACGGAACAGACGCCATGCCATCTCTTCCCAACTCCCTGTGGCCCAGACTACAGAGTCTTTTTTGGCGGTCAGTTTTGAATCTTCCTACTTCCACCCCGCTAGTCTTGATTAGACGAGAACTTTCTCTCTCGTCTCTAGAGTCAATAGTAATGAGAGACTCTGTCATGTTATGTCGGAAGATCAAAGATCCTTATTCGCCGACAATTATCTCCATGGTACGAAACAATATGAATTCAGGCAAAAATAAACTGTTGACCAAATGGGAGTCAATGTGTAAATCACAGCTGGAAACCTGCGGCAGCTCGATGGAAGAGCTACTAGGCAATCCAACAAAAACCAAAACACGCATAGAAGAAATGGATTGGATAAATTCACTAGAGAAGGCATCTGTGTACAAACTGACCAGTCACCTGCCCCCAATATGCAGAAAACTAAATGAAGTCCAACAGTTCTTGATAAGACATCCATGCAGAAAAACTCGTAACACTCTCCTGCGTGCTAGACTGAACTTATTACCTACGTACAAAATCTTGTATACAAGAGGCCTTTCTGCAACTAACACTTTCCGCTTCTGTAAAGACACTCTACAAAGAGAATCACTACGGCACCTTCTCCTACTGTGCCCAGGAACATCTAAATACAGAACTCCTTATTTGCTTCACCATTTAGAGAAAGCTTATTTGACTGATGAAGCACTTTGGTGGGACCGATTAATAGGGGGTCTTAGACCTTCGTGGACAATAGCAGCCACCAAGATCCTGGACCTAATCTTTGAACAATGAGCTCTGGCTGAAATTACAGATTCTTCTGCTTCTTTTCTCTTTCCTTTTTTTTTTCTTCAATTACCTTAACACTACATTATGTAATACTTCTGTAACGATTTTAAGAAACTTGAAGCTTTTTCATCTCTCTTGTAAAAATAACTTTGGTGATTATCAACTTGTAAAATTGGGAACTACCAGGACATAAACACAGCAAAGACCTTGGGATTAGCATTCCACCGTAAGGACACCACAGAAAGTGTGACAGCTGTGGATGGCACACAACTCCTTTCGGGACAAGTAACACAGTGTATTTCCACCATCACCTTAATCTGCCAAGATGGCCAGAGAGAAAGTATTAGATTCTACCTTATCGCTGCACCCCAATTCCAACTGATTCTTGGGATACCGTGGCTAGAGACGCACAACCCAAAGATAGATTGGCGAGCTCGAACCTTACTCTTTTCCACGGAATGCGCATCTAATTACGACATCAACGGGATCAAAGGAAGCCCATTGTTAGCTTCACAGGAAAAGATAGCAGGTTTAGGCTTGGTGGGTACTTTACCAGAGGAATACCAGGAGTTCCAGGATGTGTTCGCAAAGGAGCAAGCTAATACACTACCACCACATTGAGTTTACGACTGCCAGATTGACCTGCAACCAGGGGCACAAGTACCATGCAGTCTCATTTATGCATTAACCGAGGAAGAAAACACTCATCTACGGACCTACTTGGATCAATACCTGGCCAATGGCTTCATTAGACCATCTAAGTCACCAGCCACCTCCCCAATCCTCTTCGTACCGAAGAAAGAGGGGGATTTAAGAATGTGTATTGATTACCGGGCCCTAAATCAAGTCACCATAAAAAAATAAGTACCCGTTACCTCTGATACCAGTACTCATAGACCATGTGAGACAAGCGAAGATTTTCACCAAGCTAGACTTACATGGCACATATCACCTGGCATGCATGACGAAAGGGGACGACTGTGTTCCGTACCCGCTATGGCTTGTACGAATATGAGGTCATTCCCTTTGGGCTTTGCAATTCCCCAGATGCATTCCAGCATGTTATGGGAACTCCTCGATGTCTGTGCAGTCGTCTACATTGATGACATTCTGATCTACTCCACCACTCCCCAAGAGCACGTAACCCACGTGCGAGCTGTACTCAGCAAACTGCGTGAAAACCAACTGTACGCATACCTAGAAAAAATGCTCCTTCCACGTCACCGAGGTGGAGTTTCTGGGATATGTACTGACACCGCAGGGGATCAAGATGGACAATAGGAAAGTGCAGGCAATCCTCACTTGGTCCTCACCCACGTCTGTAAAGGGAGTACAGAGTTTCCTAGGATTTGCAAACTTTTATCGACGCCTCATTCCAGGATTCTTACATTTTGTACATCCAATAACGTCCTTGCTCCGCAAACACCGAAAGTTCGAATGGACACCAGCAGCGGAAGAAGCTTTCCGAGCTCTCAAGGAAAAATTCACCTCAGCCCCAATTCTGCAACACCCACAGCCCTATTTACCGTACATTGTGGAAACGGATGCTTCAAGCATTGCCATGGGGGCCGTATTGTTTCAACAAAATCCTGAAACCAAATGCATTCACCCCATTGCCTTTTGGTCAAGGACATTTTCCCCAGCAGAATTAAACTATGCAATTTCTGAGAAAGAACTCCTAGCAATCAAAAGCTCACTGTGTGAATGGCGACATTACTTACTAGGAGCAAAACACACCATCACAATAATAACAGATCATCGGAACTTGCAATACTTACGCTAAGCAAAAGCTCAGTCTTCTAGGCAGCTCCGTTGGGCCCTATCCTTAATGGAATACGACTTTGTAATCACCTACCGCCCCGGAGTTAAGAACGGGTAAGCAGATGCGTTATCCCGCATTGGCACAGGAGAGGAAGTCTACAATGCCCCTAACCCGGTGGAGATCATACCCAGCCATAAAATTCTCAGCCTCTGCATCGGCCCATCTCCGTTAAATACTCTGCAGGAAACAATAAAAGAAAATATGTCTGAAGAAGACCTACTGGCTTGGGACACGAAGGGAGATCAGTTCACCATTTAACACAAACTACCATACTACCAAAAATGCCTCTACGTTCCAACTAAGGATCTGCAACAAGCAATCATATCAGACTACCATGACTCGCTGTTAGAAGCCCATCTGGGTATATCCAAAACCCTGAAGAAAGTAAGCAAATCTTATTGGTGGGCAACTTGGCGAGAAGATATTGCCACCTACATAGGCACCTGTGAGGTGTGTGCACAATACAAAACATCCAGGCAAAAACCAGCCGGCCTCCTTCAGCCAATCACTATTCCGCCAGCACCCTGGCACACAGTTTCAATGGACTCTGTCACTGATCTACCTCCTAACTCAGGTTATAATATCATCCTCGAAGTAGTGGACCTCTTCTCCAAAATGGCTCTAAACGGTATTCTCTCAGCTCAGACCCTGGCACAGGTTTTTCTACACCCGAACTGTCAAGTTACATGGATTCCCTACCATAATCGTTTCTGACAGAGGCAGCCAATTTGTATCTCGTTTTTGGCAAAAATGTTGTGCCCTGGCAAGAGTAGAAGTCCATCTGTCTTCTAGTCACCACCCTCAAACGGACGGCCGAACCGAGTGCACGAACCAGACCATGGAACAGTATTTGCGCTGTCTATTACACCAAACAAGCCAAAGCTGGACAGACATTCTATGGATGGCAGAGTATGCCTACAACAACTCAACACATTCATCAACCCAAGCAACAACCTTCTTTACTATATATGGTCGAAACCCCAGAACGTCGGTCTACGATCCGCCAGAAAAGATTGAAATGCCCACAGTAAAGAATCTACATGCCAGCATCATGAAAGCAGCCAGAGAAGCCAGCAGGAACCTACAGCAAGCCAAAGAAACACAGAAAAAAAACGCTGATCGACATTGACAAAAAGCCCCAGATTATCAAGTGGGAGACTCGGTCTGGCTGGCAACTAGACACATTGCTTTAAAGGGTCCAAAGAAATTTCAGCCTAGATACATCGGCCTGTATACAATAGAAAAAGTAATTAATCCAGCAGCCATAAGACTGGCGTTACCTCAACATATGCGTATACATCCCGTATTTCACGTGTCACTAATAAAACCAGCACACCCAGGAACCCGAACTTCCACACCTCCCACACCCATACAAGTGGGTGAAGAAGCACCAGAATATGAAGTAAAGAACATTTTATATTCCCAACAAGTACAAATGACCCTGTATTATTTGATTGACTGGAAGGGGTACAGACCACAGAAAAGATCATGGGAACCCAGCACGCACGTGCATGCCCCCCGATTGGTGTGGAAATTCCATCGGGACCATCCTGAGAAACCAAAGCCCTCATATACACCATTGGGAGGGGTCTTGAGGGGGAAGACTGTCATGGGTATCAGGCAGGTAGTTGGGACAAGCTGGGTGGAGGCTTGGCAGGCCTGGCATAGGCACACAAAGAACCCATAACAAATCCCTCCTTTAATTCTTTCCTAGTGTTTGTTGTAACTTCCTGTTGCCAAACAGGAAGTGCATGATAACTCATGAGCTCTCTAGTGTTTGGGTGTGGCTGGCTATATAAGTCACACCCAAGATTCTTCCGGTGCTTCGTGTTGCTTACTGTGAGCTGTATCAGCAACACACTTGCCGTGCTCTGGATCAGCCAGCATTTGCTTACCTGCTCTGGATCATCCTGTTTCTGCTTACCTGCTCGTATCATCCTGCTTCTGCTTACCTGCTCTGGATCATCCTGCTTCTGCTTACCTGCTCCGGATCATTCTACTTCTGCTTACCCGCTCTACGTCATTCAGCTTCAGTTTACCTGGTTCTTACTCCACGCCGCAGGGGACTTCTACACCGGCACCTGTAAGAACAAAGAAGAACAGCGTTAACACGCGCACATCAGTAACGCTGGGCATGCTCACCGAATCTTCCTGCGATGCTGGAATCAAGGTTAGTTGCACAAGCGCACAAACCCCTGTAAGAAAGAAGAGACATTATTCATTGCGCTCGCTCTAATAATGCGGACACTTATTTCACTGCGCTCTCTCTCTCTACGCGGTGCATACTTACCAAAAGCCTCTGTGCAAACTTACCTAACCACCAAGTCTCCAGTAGTGCTGATCCTGGACTCGAGGCGCTAATACCACATAATTTCTCCTGCAAGGGAAAGGGAGAGACATTACCAGGCGCTCGAATTGAAGGCACTGCGCAAACCTACCAGCAGCTAGCTTCTACACGCAATGCTACTCACCCACAAAAATACCGGCAAACAAAGACAGTACAGACAATTTTGGACACTCAACATTCTCCACGCAACGTTTACTTGTGGGAAGGACTTTCTAACCAGTGAAGAAACTGGCACCTTGAACTCTCGGCCTCGCTGTGAAGGCATAAAACAGCGTTTGGCATCTGAACTCATCCTACAGACATTGGCACCAATCACATGAGTGAATCACGCCCCTGCAAATGCAGGATGGAGTGCACACCCTACTAAAGATCAAGGTAAGCCCATTGGGGGACATCACAGCACACAGTAAAGAGAACGGAAGGGCCCAGGGGAATCGGGTGAATTCAGGTCTGAGTGTACACCTTGTATTTGACAGGTATTCCTTCGGGTGAAACGGGAAGTGAAGACTCAGGGTCAAGGTAGGCTCGTCCATCGCTCCTGCAGAGACACAGGTGAGTGTGAAACTGACAGTGTTTCTACTAGTACAAGTGCATTAAGTATTACAGTCGTGACCAAGCTAGGGAGGGGAAGGACAAAGAAGTTGGGTTGGGAAAGGACAGGACAAACAAACATACAGGTTAGAAGTACATTCAGGTCATGTATGCGTACAATGGAGGTGGGGCGTAGTGGAACATGAGCGTCCAGTGAAGTAGGGCTCTCGGTTAAGTGCAGAGAGGTTAACCTGGTCATGGTGTGTAAGCTAAAGTGCAGTAATGCTGAACATAGTGCAGCGGCCCCGAGACAAGTGCAAAAGCCAGGAGGGGAGCCTGGGACCTGTGAGGCTCTTGAGGTGAACCAGGCAACCAGTCTGCAAAAAGAGAAAGTTAGGGAGGAGAAGGAGGGTGGCGAAGAGAGAAAAAAGATGGAGGTTAGCAGAGGATAGGGAGAGAGAAGGCGGAAGAGAAGAGGAAGGTCTTGAGGAGTTTCCAGAACTTAAGGTGCTCTGGCTCAAGACGGAGAGAGGCAGGGAGGCTGTTCCAGAGGGGGGCACCTGCGGAGGATAAAGACCTATCCCCAAATCTCTGTTTTGGAAAAACGGCTCACCCGTAGAGAGTTGCAGGAGGACGAGTGGAGGACTCTGGAGGGAGAGTATTTAGGAAGAGAGCGTTGTGGCTAGTGTGGACCCCGGCCCCAGAAGGCCCTGTGGATTATGCTGCGTGTCTTGAACTTGATCCTTGCAGTCACAGGGGGCCAGTGGAGGGATCTCAGTGCCAGAGAGATGAAGTACCTGGGCTTAAAGCCAAGGATAAGCCTTGCAGTACTGTTCTGGATGAGTTGTAGAGGACGGAGAGTAGAAGAAGTAAGATTAAGAAAGAGGATGTTGCAGTAGTCCAGCCTAGATAGGGCTCTTGAGATGTTGAGCCTCTGGGGGAAAGTGAGAAAAGGTAGAGTACCTCTGAGGAGGTGCAGTTGATAGTGGGACTTTTTGGAGATGTCCAAGATGTGAGCAGAGAAGAAGAGAGTGGACTTGAAGATGACCCCCAGGTTTTATGCCTCATTGGTAGGTGAGGGTGCAGGGGACAGGGAGGCCAGCCAGTGAAAAAATGGGAACGCAGGAGCAGGGGTCCCAATGAGGATGATCTCTGTCTTAATGGAGTTCAGGCAGAGATCGTTAGCAGCACCAAGACAGAATTCCGGACAGTCAGGGATGAGCGAGGAGGAGGAGGCCGAGGGTAGCCTGAAAGAGAGCTGTGTGTCATCGGCATAACAATGGAAGTTGGAAGTGAAGGTAGAGATCCTGTGGGCTAAGGGGGGCATGTAGATATTGAAGAACCAGGGGAATAGGTTGCGTGGGGGACACCACAAGTAGAGAGAGTGGTAGAGGATAGAAGAAAACAAAGTTCCACATGGGAAGGCCGGTCTGAGAGAAAGGAGGTGAGCCACGCCAGTGCCCGATCTGTGCTGGCCAGAGTATCACGGAGACAAGAGATCAGTCTGTTTTGGTGTACCATATTGAAAGCAGAAGAGAGGTCAAGAAGAATGAGGACAGAAGGAGAGTTAGAGTCAAGATTTGAGAGCAGGTCTTCACGGGTGTTCAGGAGAGCAGTTTCTGTGCCTCTGGATGCTCTAAAGCCAGACTGATGGTCATGGAGACAACCAACAGATTCAGTGTGGAGGGTAAGTTGAGTGATAGCCAGCTTCTCTAGGAGTTTTTCCAAAAAAGGGGGGATGGAGATAGGGTGATAGTTTGCTGAGATAGAGGGATTGGCAGATGGTTTTCAGAGCAGAGGGTGCAAAAGAGTGTGCTTGAGGGCAGAGGGGAAAACTCCAGTGGTGAAAGAGAGGTTGCAGAGGTCGACCAAGACTGGAGCAAAAGTGTCAATATTGTCCGTGATGGTTTTGGAGGGGCAGGAGTCCACCTGTTTGGAAGAGGCTTTCATAGACCAAACGAGTCTAGAGACCTCATCAGGTGTAACGGGGAGAGGGAGGAGAGAAAAGGGGAAGGGATGGGGAATCAAGAGGGTCCCAAGAGATGTTGGTTCAGGAGGGGGTACGGAAGAGAGAGAGTACAGGATGTCTTGTGTTTTGGTGGTGAAATGTGCAGCCAGGGCCAAGGAAGGGACCTGGGTGGGTGCAGTAGAGGATGCAGCTGCAGTAGGGCTGGTCAGTATCTTGCAGACTTTGAAAGGTTTGGCTGTGTTATTAAATGCAGCAGTGTTGCAGGCTTGAATATAGACTCTTTTCTTGGCGCAGATGCAGAGTCTATATTGCCTTTGAAGAAGGCGGCAGGCCAGTTTGTCAGAGAGTGCACCTGAAGATTGCCATTTTGGGCGTCATGTGATGTTTGAGTGGGAGGAGCAAGGGGTATATGCATATGCTGTCCCGTCACCAGCTCGTGAGGAGTCAGGTGATGGTCTGAGTTGCATAATGAAAATTGGGCTAAGGTTAGGCAATTGTGCCATCCTTTTTTAGTATCATTTTTAGCTTAGCAATTCATTCTTTGAGAAGGCTGTTGAGATGCTCACAAACTTGTTTGCTTGAGGGTGATAAGTGGAGGAGAATTTATGTTTAATACCGAGTAGGATTGTGATGTGCTCAAAAAAATCATTTACAAAATGCAGTCTATTGTCAGACTGAAGGACTTCGCACATTCCCCACCTCTGAAGGATCTCACTTATTATTATTAATTATTATTATGAGTAACTTCGCAGCACATGTGGCATCAGGATGTGGGTAAGGTCCAGCCTCGGTCCATCAAGAGAAAGGACACACAACTACTAGCATATATCTTTAGCCATTACAAAACTTGGAGCATATCTACATAATCGATATACAAATGCTGAAAGGGTCCAGTAGGATGGGGTATTGCTCCTCTCACTGTTTGCAGAGTGTGCCCTACCATAAACGTATGGCAAACTATACAGTTTATAATAAAAGCAGCAACATGTTCTGTTAAGTTGGGCACAAACCATTCTTCCTATATCACGGCTAAAAGACTCTCTCGTCTTGTGTGTGCTGGGTAGTGAAGTTGCTCTAATACTACTTTGCGTAATCCAAGGGGCATAACCTGCTTGCCGGTGCTGTCCTGCTCCCACATTGCATCTATGGGGGACAATGAGCACCCCCTACGTTTCCACAAATCCTATTCTCCTGGAGCAGCGCGTCCCTGCAATTCAGTGATCCATGCCATGGGCAAGGTATTAACGCCTTCTTTCATGACCATGCAATGCACTTGTGTGTTTTTAATTAGGTACTTTGTCAAATTCAGATATTTTGTAACCAAACGATGGGGTAAATTGCATCAAGTTGATAGGGTATTGCCCTAGGCCAGTTAATTTTCACACAAAAATTAGGCAAGCACATCTTTGTTTATGGTTAATAGCAGTTAATATCAGTCCAGAGATAGCTCCAGCTGGTAGAACCAGAAACCGTGGTATGGCCAGGAATGGTGCTAATTAAAGCTTGAAGAGACAAAGCTGTGAAGGAAGATAGCAAGGATAGAGCAAAAGTCTAACTCTCCCTTCCTAATGTGAAAACTCAACTAGGTTGCAGTGATGTAACGCCTATCTAATAGTGATAGGATAAGAGTTAAATTAACAACTTCTATAGTTTGTAATATATTCAGCCTTGTTGGTCCTATACCACTCTCTTCTGATGTGTATATATAAATTGGAAGAGACAATGATAAAAAAGTACACCAAGGAAAGAAGGAATTTGGTCCTTGAACACTTGTGAGGCATCTAATGGGGTAGTAGAAACTTTAATAACCCATAGATTGTCGCACTTACCCTATGTGGCTAAGGTTAGAAAGACACAAACAATGGACAAGGAACAAGGGTTTCCCCTTTTCCTGAAACACAAAGACAATACAGTCACCACTTTCCGTCTGTAGATGTTTGAAACTGGCGGAAAGTGGAGATTTGTAAAAAAGTTTGCTCAAACTCTCATAAATAGGCCGATTTGTGCCTTTTAAGTGTAGTCGACCGGTTTCAGTGGCATAACTTAAAGCCACTTTCATCAGGGCAGTCTGGTTCCTCCAACCCGTTATGTACTGGAATTGAGAACCAGTTTGTGAGAAACAAGGTCGGGTAGATGGGTAAATACTTTACCACCTCGCCATATGTGTCATCGGACTGGAACAGTCGAGGAGGGACCCTGTGGACACAAACAAAATATGTATCACAGTCACAATAAGGCTGCTAACTTCCATTCACTGGGTTATGAGTAGGCATATTATTCCATGTCATTCATATATACAGTCAGTGACTGCATCAACACACATTTGTGCTTCAATCATCACGTGAGGCAACTGATTGTCTCATTTCTCTTTACTTGCAACTGAGTAGGCTCAGGAGTAAGGGCCATACCACTTGGTGGTGTACATGAAAGGTGATATCCTTATCAGTACTCATCAGATAATTGTAAAAATAGAGTACACTCACCTTGAGTGTTATTCCCTTTTGCTCTGATGTTTAAGTGTCTTCCTCATAGTGAGGCGCAACGTCTGTAACCAGTCCCCTGTCTGCAAAACAAAACAGACATGTTTAAGGGCTATTCTCCAAGCGCTAATGTTCTACTTAGTACAGTTATCACAACACTGTGTTGATGTTGATTCAGCACTCAGTAGTACATATGTGAGCCACGCGAGGTTCAAAAGATACTCCTCACTATGTGGCTTCGCAGTGCATAGGTACAGTAGCCTATTAATTGAGGCACTGTATATCGAACAGCAAGACATTGCTGAAGTTCCAACACTTACTTGTATCTGACACCTATCGTGCTGTGTTCTGTCTCTGTTTTGAACAAGCGAACAAAGCGCAAACAACGCTGTTTAGTAGTCGGAGGTGTGGCTCAATTGACTTAGGCGTCACGTCGCATGTCGCATGGGTGCGTGTCTTTGCATGAGCTTTTCCCAGAAGTCAGGCTCACTGCAGTGAAATACATTACAGTAGTTATGACAAAGCCAGGCAAGTTTACGTGCTGGCTGCGGCGTCCAGTCTGTCCATGAACTCTGCCCGGAAGTCAGGCTAGTTGGTGTAGATCATACCAACGCAAACCAGACAAGGTCAGGCACAATCACGCACTCACAGCCGTTTTCAGCTTAGAAGCGTGTTGTCAGTTAATAAATAACCTACGCTCCAAATGCCAGTATAGGGCCCCCATTTGTGATAAATGGGGTTGCATCAAGCATGTATGATGATTTTGGCTGTCGATAGGTTCAAATACACTTTATGGATATATCCATCAAGTGCCTTAGTATGCACAAGTAAAAAACCGGGTCGAATTGATTCACTCATCCCTGATCTTGTGTGCCATAGCACAATCATAAGCTGCCCAAATCAATATGCGATTTTATTTGAAATTGATATAGTAGGCTATTATTTATGTGATCATAGCCTGGGAGTGCCAGGGAATGTTCTCATTAAGGCCAACACGTTCTGTTTTTAAACGGAAAACCCATTTTTGTTCTCCTTTTAGAAGAATGTGTCTTGAGATTGTTAGATGTTTTGGCATTTTTAGCCACATTTTTCCTGTGGAACTGAAAACAATGTTGCTGGGCTGCCTTTTTCATTAAATACATTTCTTAGCTGCTGTCAGTCAGTGAAGCCCGGCTCCTCTGAGCCACCTGGATGATCTGTAAACCTTTTACTCTCAAGGATTCACTGGAAAATGAATGGATCTAGCCCCAAAATGGCACTTTGAAGGTTACAAAGCTGCATTTTTAAAAAGGCATTTCTGGTTTTTAGCCCAATTCTGGGGCCTTGCTTCATGTCAAATGTAACAGCACCCACTGGCATTCTCCTGCATTGAGAATTCTGTTGTCACCCCCACTTTGACTGTGTGGCAGGGGTGTGCAGCCTTTGGTGAGTGTGACCCATGTTAGGTTTTGCAGATTTTTGCACGCATAGGGGTTAGCGCATCCATTTTTGGTTGTTTCTTTCCCCATTGGTAAAGGGGTGCAGTGGAGCGCATCAGGATGGGTAAAAATATCATGGGGCATGAGCGGGGGATAGGGAGTACAGGAGGGAGACACGGGGCATGAGCGGGGGGTGGGGGGTACAGGAGTGAGACACGGGGCATGAGACGGGGGTGGGGGGGAAAGAAAGAAGACACGGGGCATGAGCGGGGGAAGAAGGGAGACACGGGGCATGAGCGGGGGTAAGGGGGAAGAAAGGAGACACGGGGCATGTGCGGGGGGTGGGGGGGAAGAAGGGAGACACAGGGCATGAGCGGGGGGCGGGGGGGAAGAAGGGAGACACAGGGCATGAGAGGGGGATGGGGGGAAAGAAGGGAGACACGGGGCATGAGCGGGGGAAGAAGGGAGACACGGGGCATGAGCGGGGGTAGGGGGGAAGAAAGGAGACACGGGGCATGAGCGGGAGGTGGGGGGAACGAAGGGAGACACGAGTCATGAGCGGAGGGTGGGGGGAAAGAAGGGAGACACGGGGCATGAGCGGGGGGTGAGGTGGGAAAGAAGGGAGACACGGGGCATGAGCGGGGGTGGGGGTTGGAAAGAGAGACATGGGGTATGAGCGGGGGTGGAGGGGGAAAGATTGGAGACACAGGGCATCAGCGGGGGGTGTGGGGAACAAGAAGTCAACAAGGGGCATCATAAGAGGGGGGACAAGAGGAAGCCACGGGGCTTGAGCGGGGGGAACAGGAGGAAGACACGGGGCATGAGCAGGGGGTGGGGGGAACAGTAAAGAGACACGGCCATGAGCAGGGGTGGGGGGACAGGAGGGAGACACTGGGCATGAGCGGGGGGTGGGGGGTACACGAGGGAGACATGGGGCATGAGCGGGGGGTGGGGGGTACACGAGGGAGACACGGGAAATGAGCAGGGGGTGGGGGGAACAGGAGGGAGACACGGGGAATGAGCGGGGGTGGGGGGAACAGGGCAGACACGGGGCATGAGCGGGGGGTGGGGGAGACAGGAGGGAGACAGGGGGCATGAGCGGGGGGTGGGGGGAAAAGGAGGGAGACACGGGGTATGAGCGGGGTGGGGGAACAGGAGGGAGACACGGGGCTTGAGCGGGGGGAGAACAGGGGAGACATGGGGGTGGGGGAACGGGAGGGAGACACGGGGCAGGAGCGGGGGTGGGGGGAACAGGGGAGAAATGGGGCATGAGCAGGGGGTGGGAGGGAAAAGGAGGGAGACACGGGGCATGAGCGGGGGGTGGGGTGAACAGGAGAGGGACACAGGGCATGAGAGGGGATGGGGTGAACAGGGGAGAGACACAGGGCATGAGCAGGGAGTGGGGGGGGAACAAGGGAGACATGGGGCATGAGCGGGGGGGGAACAGGAGGTAGTCACGGGGCATGTGAGGGGGGTGGGGGAACAGGGGAGAGACACGGGGCATGCGTGGGGGTGGGGGGTAACACGAGGGAGACACGGGGCATGAGTGGGGGGTAGGGGGTACAGGGCAGACAGGGGGCATGAGTGGGGGGTGGGGGGTACAGGGCAGACAAAGGGCATGAGCAGGGGTGGGGGGAACAGGGCAGACACGGGGCATGAGCGAGGGGTGGGGGGAAAAGGAGGGAGACAGACACGGGGCATGAGCGGGGGGTGGGGGGACAAGGAGGGAGACACGGGGCATGAGCGGAGGGTGGGGGGTACAGGAGGGAGACATGGGGCATGAGCGGGGGTGCAGGGTACAGGAGGAAGACAGGGGGCATGAGCGGGGGGTGGGGGTACAGGAGGGAGACAAGGTGCATGAGCGGGGGATAGGGGGTACAGGAGGGAGACACAGGGCATGAGCGGGGGTGGGGGGTACAGAAATGAGACACGGGGCATGAGAAGGGGGTGGGGGGAGAAGGGAGACACAGAGCATGAGCAGGGGGAAGAAGGGAGACACGGGGCATAAGCGGGGGGTGGGGGGGAAGAAGTGAGACACGGGGCATGAGCGGGGGTGGGGGGAAAGAAGGGAGACAGGGGGCATGAGCGGGGAGTGGGGGGGAAAGAAGGGAGACACGGGGCATGAGCGGGGGTGGGGGGGAAAGAAGGGAGACACGGGGCATGAGCGGGGGTGGGGGGGATCAGGGGAAAAACAGGGCATGAGCGGGGGGTAGGGGGAAAAGGAGGGAGACACGGGGCATGAGCGGGGGTGGGGTGAACAGGAGAGAGACACAGGGCATGAGCGGGGTGGGGTGAACAGGGGAGAGACACAGGGCTTGAGCAGGGGGTGAGGGGGAACAGGGGAGACAAGGGGCATGAGCGGGGGGTGGGGGGGAACATGAGGGAGACACGGGGCATGAGACGGGGGTGGGGGGGAAAGAAAGGAGACACAGGGCATGAGCGGGGGAAGAAGGGAGACACGGGGCATGAGCGGGGGTAGGGGGGAAGAAAGGAGACACGGGGCATGAGCGGGGGGTGGGGGGGAAGAAGGGAGACACAGGGCATGAGCGGGGGGCGGGGGGGGAAGAAGGGAGACACAGGGCATGAGAGGGGGATGGGGGAAAGAAGGGAGACACGGGGCATGAGCGGGGGAAGAAGGGAGACACGGGGCATGAGCGGGGGTAGGGGGGAAGAAAGGAGACACGGGGCATGAGCGGGAGGTGGGGGGAACGAAGGGAGACACGAGTCATGAGCGGAGGGTGGGGGGGAAAGAAGGGAGACACGGGGCATGAGCGGGGGGTGAGGTGGGAAAGAAGGGAGACACGGGGCATGAGCGGGGGTGGGGGTTGGAAAGAAGGGAGACATGGGGTATGAGCGGGGGTGGAGGGGGAAAGAATGGAGACACAGGGCATCAGCGGGGGGTGTGGGGAACAAGAAGTCAACAAGGGGCATCATAAGAGGGGGGACAAGAGGAAGCCACGGGGCTTGAGCGGCGGGAACAGGAGGACGACACGGGGCATGAGCAGGGGGTGGGGGGAACAGTAAAGGGACACGGCCATGAGCAGGGGTGGGGGGACAGGAGGGAGACACTGGGCATGAGCGGGGGGTGGGGGGTACACGAGGGAGACATGGGGCATGAGCGGGGGGTGGGGGGGTACACGAGGGAGACACGGGAAATGAGCAGGGGGTGGGGGGAACAGGAGGGAGACACGGGGCATGAGCGGGGGTGGGGGGAACAGGGCAGACACGGGGCATGAGCGGGGGGTGGGGGAGACAGGAGGGAGACAGGGGGCATGAGCGGGGGGTGGGGGGAAAAGGAGGGAGACACGGGGTATGAGCGGGGTGGGGGAACAGGAGGGAGACACGGGGCTTGAGCGGGGGGAGAACAGGGGAGACATGGGGGTGGGGGAACGGGAGGGAGACACGGGGCAGGAGCGGGGGTGGGGGGAACAGGGGAGAAATGGGGCATGAGCAGGGGGTGGGAGGGAAAAGGAGGGAAACACGGGGCATGAGCGGGGGGGTGGGGTGAACAGGAGAGGGACACAGGGCATGAGAGGGGATGGGGTGAACAGGGGAGAGACACAGGGCATGAGCAGGGAGTGGGGGGGAACAGGGGAGACATGGGGCATGAGCGGGGGGGGACAGGAGGTAGTCACGGGGCATGTGAGGGGGGTGGGGGAACAGGGGAGAGACACGGGGCATGCGTGGGGGTGGGGGGTAACACGAGGGAGACACGGGGCATGAGTGGGGGGTAGGGGGTACAGGGCAGACAGGGGGCATGAGTGGGGGGTGGGGGGTACAGGGCAGACATGGGGCATGAGCGGGGGGTGGGGGGAACAGGGCAGACACGGGGCATGAGCGAGGGGTGGGGGAAAAAGGAGGTAGACAGACACGGGGCATGAGCGGGGGGTGGGGGGACAAGGAGGGAGACACGGGGCATGAGCGGAGGGTGGGGGGTACAGGAGGGAGACATGGGGCATGAGCGGGGGTGCAGGGTACAGGAGGAAGACAGGGGGCATGAGCGGGGGGTGGGGGTACAGGAGGGAGACACGGTGCATGAGCGGGGGATAGGGGGTACAGGAGGGAGACACAGGGCATGAGCGGGGGTGGGGGGTACAGAAATGAGACACGGGGCATGAGAAGGGGGTGGGGGGGGAGAAGGGAGACACAGAGCATGAGCAGGGGGAAGAAGGGAGACACAGGGCATAAGCGGGGGGTGGGGGAAAAAGGGGGACACGGGGCATGAGCAGGGGGTGGGGGGGAAGAAGTGAGACACGGGGCATGAGCGGGGGGTGGGGGGAAAGAAGGGAGACAGGGGGCATGAGCGGGGAGTGGGGGGAAAGAAGGGAGACACGGGGCATGAGCGGGGGTGGGGGGGAAAGAAGGGAAACACGGGGTATGAGCGGGGGTGGGGGGATCAGGGGAAAAACAGGGCATGAGCGGGGGGTGGGGGGAAAAGGAGGGAGACACGGGGCATGAGCGGGGGTGGGGTGAACAGGAGAGAGACACAGGGCATGAGCGGGGGTGGGGTGAACAGGGGAGAGACACAGGGCTTGAGCAGGGGGTGAGGGGGAACAGGGGAGACAAGGGGCATGAGCAGGGGGTGGGGGGGAACATGAGGGAGACACGGGGCATGAGCGGTGGAACAGGGGAGAGGCACGGGGCATGAGTGGGGGTGGGGGGAACAGGGCAGACACGGGGCATGAGCCAGGGGGTGGGGGGGAAAGAAGGGGGACACGGGGCATGAGCGGGAAGTGGGGGGGAACAAGGGAGACACGGGGCATGAGCGGGGGGTGGGGGGAAAGGAGGGAGACAGACACGGGGCATGAGTGGGGTGTGGGGGGACAGGAGGGAGACACGGGGCATGAGCGGAGGGTGGGGTGTACAGGAGGGAGACACGGGGCATGAGCAAGGGGTGCAGGGTACAGGAGGGAGACACGGGGCATGAGCAGGGGGTGGAGGTACAGGAGGGAGACACGGGGCATGAGCGGGGGATAGGGAGTACAGGAGGGAGACACGGGGCATGAGCGGGGGGTGGGGGGTACAGGAGTGAGACACGGGCATGAGAAGGGGGTGGGGGGGAAAGAAAGGAGACACGGGGCATGAGCGGGGAAAGAAGGGAGACACGGGGCATGAGCGGGGGTAGGGGGGAAGAAAGGAGACACGGGGCATGAGCGGGGGGTGGGGGGGAAGAAGGGAGACACAGGGCATGAGCGGGGGCGGGGGGGAAGAAGGGAGACACGGGGCATGAGAGGGGTGTGGGGGAAAGAAGGGAGACACGGGGAATGAGCGGGGGAAAGAAGGGAGACACGGGGCATGAGCAGGGGTGGGAGGAAAAGAAGGGAGACACGGGGCATGAGCGGGAGGTGGGGGGAACGAAGGGAGACACGAGTCATGAGCGGAGGGTGGGGGGAAAGAAGAGAGACACGGGGCATGAGCGGGGGGTGAGGTGGGAAAGAAGGGAGACACGGGGCATGAGCGGGGGGTGGGGGTTGGAAAGAAGGGAGACATGGGGCATGAGCGGGGGTGGAGGGGGAAAGAATGGAGACACAGGGCATCAGCAGGGCGTGTGGGGAACAAGAAGTCAACAAGGGGCATCATAAGAGGGGGGACAAGAGGAAGCCACGGGGCTTGAGCGGGGGGAACAGGAGGAAGACACGGGGCATGAGCAGGGGGTGGGGGGAACAGTAAAGAGACACGGCCATGAGCAGGGGAGGGGGGACAGGAGGGAGACACGGGGCATGAGCGGGGTGTGGGGGGTACACGAGGGAGACATAGGGCATGAGCGGGGGGTGGGGGAGTACACGAGGGAGACACAGGGCATGAGCAGCGGGTAGGGGGTGCAGGGCAGACACGGGGCATGAGTGGGGGGTGGGGGGTACAGGGCAGACATGGGGCATGAGAGGGGGGTGGGGGGGAACAGGGCAGACATGGGGCATGAGCGAGGGGTGGGGGGAAAAGGAGGGAGACAGACACGGGGCATGAGCGGGGGTGCAGGGTACATGGGGAAGACAGGGGGCATGAGCGGGGGGTGGGGGTACAGGAGGGAGACACGGTGCATGAGCGGTGGATAGGGGGTACAGGAGGGAGACACAGGGCATGAGCGGGGGTGGGGGGTACAGAAATGAGACACGGGGCATGAGAAGGGGGTGGGGGGAAGAAGGGAGACACAGAGCATGAGCAGGGGGAAGAAGGGAGACACGGGGCATAAGCAGGGGGTGGGGGGAAAAAGGGAGACACGGGGCATGAGCGGGGGTGGGGGGGAAGAAGTGAGACACGGGGCATGAGCGAGGGGTGGGGGGAAAGAAGGGAGACAGGGGGCATGAGCGGGGAGTGGGGGGGAAAGAAGGGAGACACGGGGCATGAGCGGGGGTGGGGGGGAAAGAAGGGAGACACGGGGCATGAGCGGGGGTGGGGGGGATCAGGGGAAAAACAGGGCATGAGCGGGGGGTGGGGGGAAAAGGAGGGAGACACGGGGCATGAGCGGGGGGTGGGGTGAACAGGAGAGAGACACAGGGCATGAGCGGGGGTGGGGTGAACAGGGGAGAGACACAGGGCTTGAGCAGGGGGTGAGGGGGAACAGGGGAGACAAGGGGCATGAGCGGGGGGTGGGGGGAACATGAGGGAGACACGGGGCATGAGCGGGGGAACAGGGGAGAGACACGGGGCATGAGTGGGGGTGGGGGTACCACGAAAGAGAAACGGGGCATGAGTGGGGGGTGGGGGGTACAGGGCAGACAGGGGGCATGAGCGGGGGGTGGGGGGAACAGGGCAGACACGGGGCATGAGCCAGGGGGTGGGGGGAAAGAAGGGAGACACGGGGCATGAGCGGGAAGTGGGGGGGAACAAGGGAGACACGGGGCATGAGCGGGGGGTGGGGGGACAGGAGGGAGACACAGGGCATGAGCGGAGGGTGGGGTGTACAGGAGGGAGACACGGGGCATGAGCAAGGGGTGCAGGGTACAGGAGGGAGACACGGGGCATGAGCAGGGGGTGGAGGTACAGGAGGAAGACCCGGGGCATGAGCGGGGGATAGGGAGTACAGGAGGGAGACACGGGGCATGAGCGGGGGGTGGGGGTACAGGAGTGAGACACGGGGCATGAGAAGGGGGTGGGGGGAAAGAAAGGAGACACGGGGCATGAGCGGGGGTAGGGGGGAAGAAAGGAGACACGGGGCATGAGCGGGGGGTGAGGGGGAAGAAGGGAGACACAGGGCATGAGCGGGGGGCGGGGGGGAAGAAGGGAGACACGGGGCATGAGCGGGGGATGGGGGGAAAGAAGGGAGACACGGGGCATGAGCGGGGGAAAGAAGGGAGACACGGGGCATGAGCAGGGGTGGGAGGAAAAGAAGGGAGACACAGGGCATGAGCGGGAGGTGGGGGGAACGAAGGGAGACACAGGGCATGAGCGGGGGGTGGGGGTTGGAAAGAAGGGAGACATGGGGCATGAGCGGGGGTGGAGGGGGAAAGAATGGAGACACAGGGCATCAGCGGGGGTGTGGGTAACAAGAAGTCAACAAGGGGCATCATAAGAGGGGGGACAAGAGGAAGCCACGGGGCATGAGCGGGGGGAACAGGAGGAAGACACGGGGCATGAGCAGGGGGTGGGGGGAACAGTAAAGAGACACGGCCATGAGCAGGGGTGGGGGGACAGGAGGGAGACACGGGGCATGAGCGGGGGGTGGGGGGTACACGAGGGAGACATGAGGCATGAGCGGGGGGTGGGGGGGTACACGAGGGAGACACGGGGCATGAGCAGGGGGTGGGGGGAACAGGAGGGAGACACGGGGCATGAGTGGGGGGTGGGGGAGACAGGAGGGAGACAGGGGGCATGAGCGGGGGGTGGGGGGAAATGGAGGGAGACACAGGGTATGAGCGGGGTGGGGGAACAGGAGGGAGACACAGGGCTTGAGCGGGGGGGAGAACAGGGGAGACGCGGGGTGGGGGAACGGGAGGGAGACATGGGGCAGGAGCGGGGTGGGGGAACAGGGGAGAAATGGGGCATGAGCAGGGGGTGGGGTGAACAGGAGAGGGACACAGGGCATGAGAGGGGGTGGGATGAACAGGGGAGAGACACAGGGCATGAGCGGGGTGTGGGGGGAACAGGGGAGACATGGGGCATGAGCGGGGGGGGAACAGGAAGTAGTCACGGGGCATGTGCGGGGGGTGGGGGATCAGGGGAGACACATGGGGCATGAGTGGGGGTGGGGGGTAACACATGGGAGACACGCGGCATGAGTGGGGGGTAGGGGGTACAGGGCAGACACGGGGCATGAGTGGGGGGTGGGGGGTACAGGGCAGACATGGGGCATGAGCGGGGGGGTGGGGGGAACAGGGCAGACATGGGGCATGAGCGAAGGGTGGGGGGAAAAGGAGGGAGACAGACACGGGGCATGAGCGGGGGGTGTGGGGACAAGGAGGGAGACACGGGGCATGAGCGGAGGGTGGGGGGTACAGGAGGGAGACACGGTGCATGAGCGGGGGATAGGGGGTACAGGAGGGAGACACGGGGCATAAGCGGGGAGTGGGGGGTAAAAAGGGAGACACGGGGCATGAGCGGGGGGTGGGGGGGAAGAAGTGAGACACGGGGCATGAGCGGGGGGTGGGGGGAAAGAAGGGAGACAGGGGGCATGAGCGGGGAGTGGGGGGGAAAGAAGGGAGACACGGGGCATGAGCGGGGGTGGGGGGGAAAGAAGGGAGACACGGGGCATGAGCGGGAGTGGGGGGGATCAGGGGAGAAACAGGGCATGAGCGGGGGGTGGGGGGAAAAGGAGGGAGACACGGGGCATGAGAACATGAGAAGGGGGTGGGGGGGAAGAAGGGAGACACAGAGCATGAGCAGGGGGAAGAAGGGAGACACGGGGCATAAGCGGGGGGTGGGGGGGAAAAAGGGAGACACGGGGCATGAGCGGGGGGTGGGGGGGAAGAAGTGAGACACGGGGCATGAGCGGGGGGTGGGGGGAAAGAAGGGAGACAGGGGGCATGAGCGGGGAGTGGGGGGGAAAGAAGGGAGACACGGGGCATGAGCGGGGGTGGGGGGGGAAGAAGGGAGACACGGGGCATGAGCGGGAGTGGGGGGATCAGGGGAGAAACAGGGCATGAGCGGGGGGTGGGGGGAAAAGTAAGGAGACACGGGGCATGAGCGGGGGGTGGGGTGAACAGGAGAGAGACACAGGGCATGAGCGGGGGTGGGGTGAACAGGGGAGAGACACAGGGCTTGAGCAGGGGGTGAGGGGGAACAGGGGAGACAAGGGGCATGAGCGGAGGGTGGGGGGGAACATGAGGGAGACACGGGGCATGAGCGGGGGAACAGGGGAGAGACACGGGGCATGAGTGGGGGTGGGGGGTACCACAAAAGAGAAACGGGGCATGAGTGGGGGGTGGGAGAACAGGGCAGACACGGGGCATGAGCCAGGGGGTGGGGGGAAAGAAGGGAGACACGGGCCATGAGCGGGTGTGGGGGGGAACAAGGGAGACACGGGGCATGAGCGTGGGGTAGGGGGAAAAGAAGGAGACAGACACAGGGCATGAGCGGGGGGTGGGGGGACAAGGAGGGAGACAGACACGGGGCATGAGTGGGGTGGGGGAACAGGAGGGAGACACGGGGCTTGAGCGGGGGGAGAACAGGGGAGACATGGGGGTGGGGGAACGGGAGGGAGACACGGGGAAGGAGCGGGGGTGGGGGGAACAGGGGAGAAATGGGGCATGAGCAGGGGGTGGGAGGGAAAAGGAGGGAAACACGGGGCATGAGCGGGGGGGTGGGGTGAACAGGAGAGGGACACAGGGCATGAGCGGGGGTGGGGTGAACAGGGGAGAGACACAGGGCTTGAGCAGGGGGTGAGGGGGAACAGGGGAGACAAGGGGCATGAGCGGAGGGTGGGGGGGAACATGAGGGAGACACGGGGCATGAGCGGGGGAACAGGGGAGAGACACGGGGCATGAGTGGGGGTGGGGGGTACCACAAAAGAGAAACGGGGCATGAGTGGGGGGTGGGAGAACAGGGCAGACACGGGGCATGAGCCAGGGGGTGGGGGGAAAGAAGGGAGACATGGGCCATGAGCGGGTGTGGGGGGGAACAAGGGAGACACGGGGCATGAGCGTGGGGTAGGGGGAAAAGAAGGAGACAGACACGGGGCATGAGCGGGGGGTGGGGGGACAAGGAGGGAGACAGACACGGGGCATGAGTGGGGGGTGGGATGACAGGAGGGAGACACGGGGCATGAGCGGAGGGTGGGGGGTACAGGAGGGAGACACGGGGCATGAGCGGGGGGTGCAGGGTACAGGAGGGAGACACGGGGCATGAGCAGGGGGTGGGGGTACAGGAGGAAGACCCGGGGCATGATCGGGGGATAGGGGGTACAGGAGGGAGACACGGGGCATGAGCGGGGGGTGGGGGGTACAGGAGTGAGACACGGGGCATGAGAAGGGGGTGGGGGGGAAAGAAAGGAGACACGGGGCATGAGCGGGGGAAGAAGGGAGACACGGGGCATGAGCGGGGGTAGGGGGGAAGAAAGGAGACACGGGGCATGAGCGGGGGGTGGGGGGGAAGAAGGGAGACACGGGGCATGAGCGGGGGGTGGGGGGGAAGAAGGGAGACGGGGGCATGAGCGGGGGGGTGGGGGGGAAAGAAGGGAGACACGGGGCATGAGCGGGGGTGGGGGGGAAAGAAGGGAGACACGGGACATGAGCGGGGGTGGGGGGGCAAGAAGGGATACACGGGGCATGAGCGGGGAAAGAAGGGAGGCACGGGCCATGAGCGGGGGTTAGGGGGGAAAGAAGGGAGACATGGGGCATGAGCGGGGGTGGGGGGAAGAAGGGAGACATGGGGCATGAGCGGGGGGTGGCAGGGATAGAAGGGAGACACAGGGCATGAGCGGGGGTGGGGGAAAAAGAAGGGAGACACGGGCATGAGCGGGGGAAAGAAGGGAGACAGGAGGCATGAGCGGGGGTGGGGGAAAAGAAGGGAGACACGGGGCATGAGCGGGGGGTGGAGGGGGAAGAAGGGAGACACAGGGCATGAGTGGGGGGGTGAAGGGGAGAGAAGGGAGACACGGGGCATGAGCGGGGGGTGGGGGTTGGAAAGAAGGGAGGCATGGGGCATGAGTGGGGGGTTGGTGGGGGAAAGAATGGAGACACGTGGTGTGGGGGGGAAAGACTGGAGACACGGAGCATGAGCGGGGGGTGGGAGTGAACAGAGGAGACACGGGCCATGAGCGGGGAGTGGGGGGGAACACGAGGGAGACACGGGGCATGAGCAGGGGGTGGGGGGTAACACGACAGAGACACGGGGCATGAGCGGGTGTGGGGGAACAGGGCAGACACGGGGCATGAGCGGGGGGTGGGGGGACACGGGACATGAGCAGGGGGTGGGAGGGACACGGGGCATGAGCGGGTGGTGGGGGGTACACGAGGCAGGGAGACACAGGGCATGAGCGGGGGGTGGGGGGAACAGGAGGGAGACACGGGGCATGAACGGGGGTGGGGGTAACACGAGGGAGACAGGGGGCATGAACGGGGGGTGGGGGGAACAGGGCAGAAACAGGGCATGAGCAGGGGGTGGGGGGTAACACGAGGGAGACACGGGGTATGGGCGGGGGGTGGGGGGAACACGAGGGAGACACGGGGCATGAGCGGGGGGTGGGGAGTACAGGAGGGAGACACAGGGCATGAGCGGGGGTTGGGGCAACACGGCGGACACGGGGCATGAGCAGAGGGTGTGGGGGGGAAAGAAGGAAGACACAGGACATGAGCGGGGGGTGGGGGGACAGGGGAGACACGGGGCATGAGCGGGGGCTGGGGGGACAGGGGAGACACGGGGCATGAGCGGGGGCTGGAGGTGAACACGGGAGACACAGGGCATGAGCGGAGGATGACGGGGGTACAGGAGGGAGACACGGGACATGAGCGGGGGGTGGGGGGTACAGGAGGGAGACACAGGGCATGAGCGGGGGGTGGGGGGGAAAGAAGGGAGACACGGGGCATGAGGGGGGGTGGGGTGGAAAGAAGGGAGACACAGGGCATGAGCGTGGCGTGGGGGGAAAGAAGGGAGACACTGGGCATGAGCGGGGTGGGGGGAAGAAGGGAGACATGGGACATGAGCGGGGGTGGAGGGGGGAAAGAAGGGAGACATGGGGCATGAGCGGGGGGTGGGGAGGGTAAAGAAGGGAGACACGGGGCATGAGGGGGGTGGGGTGGAAAGAAGGGAGACACGGGGCATGAGCGTGGCGTGGGGGGAAAGAAGGGAGACACTGGGCATGAGCGGGGGTGGGGAGGAAGAAGGGAGACATGGGGCATGTGCGGGGGGTGGAGGGGGGAAAGAAGGGAGACACGGGGCATGAGCGTGGGGTGGGGGGAAGAAGGGAGACACGGGGCATGAGCGGGGGTGGAGGGGGGTAAGAAGGGAGACAAGGGGCATGAGCGGGGGGTGGGGAGGGTTAAGAAGGGAGACACAGGGCATGAGCGGGGGTGGGGGGGAAAGAAGGGAGACACAGGGCATGAGCGTGGGATGGGGAAAGAAGGGAGACACGGAGCATGAGCGGGGGTGGGGGGAAGAAGGGAGACACGGGGTATGAGCAGGGGGTTGGGGGGGAAAGGAGGGAGACACGGGGCATGAGCGGGGGGTGGGGGGGAAAGAAGGGAGACACGTGGCATGAGCCGGGGGTGGTGAGGAAAGAAGGGAGACATGGGGCATGAGCAGGGGCTGGGGAGGGTAAAGAAGGGAGACACGGGGCATGAGGGGGGGTGGGGTGGAAAGAAGGGAGACACGGGCATGAGCGTGGCATGGGGGAAAGAAGGGAGACACTGGGCATGAGCGGGGGTGGGGAGGAAGAAGGGAGACATGGGGCATGAGCGGGGAGTGGAGGGGGAAAGAAGGGAGACACGGGGCATGAGCGTGGGGTGGGGGGAAAGAAGGGAGACACGGGGCATGAGCGGGGGGTGGGGAGTACAGGAGGTAGACACGGGGCATGAGCAGGGGTGGGGGGAAACAAGGGAGACATGGGGCATGAGCGGGGAGTGGAGGGGGTAAGAAGGGAGACACGGGGCATGAGCGGGGGGTGGAGGGGGGTAAGAAGGGAGACACGAGGCATGAGCGGGGGGTGGGGAGGGTAAAGAAGGGAGAAACGGGGCATGAGCAGGGGTGGGGGGAAAGAAGGGAGACACGGGGCATGAGCGTGGGATGGGGGAAAGAAGGGAGACACGGGGCATGAGCGGGGGTGGGGGGAAGAAGGGAGACACAGGGTATGAGCGGGGGGTTGGGGGGGAAAGGAGAGAGACACGGGGCATGAGCGGGGGGTGGAGGGGAAAGAAGGGAGACACGTGCCATGAGCCGGGGTGGGGGGGAAGAAGGGAGACACGGGGCATGAGCGGGGGGTGTGGGGGAAAAGAAGGGAGACACGGGGCATGAGCAGGGGGTGGGGGGAAGAAGGGAGACACGGGGCATGAGCGGGGAAAGAAGGGAGACATGGGGCATGTGCGGGGGGTGCGAGGAAAAGAAGGGAGATACAGGGCATGAGCGGAGGGTGGGGGGAAAGAAGGGAGACACGGGGCATGAGCGGGGGCTGAGGAGGGAGAAGGGAGGAACGGGCCATGAGCGGGGGGTGGGGTGGAAAGAAGGGAGACACGGGGCATGAGCGGTGGGAAGGGAGACTCGGGGCATGAGCGGGGGGTGGGGGGAAAGAAGGGAGATACGGGGCATGAGTGGGTGGTGGGGGGTTAAAGATGGGAGACACAGGGCACGAGCGGGGTGTGAGGGGGAAGAAGAGAGACACGGGGCATGAGGGAGTGTGGGGGGAAGAAGCGAGACACAGGGCATGAACGGGGGGTGGGGGCAAGAAAGGAGACACAGGGCATGAGCGGGGGAAAGAATGGAGACATGGGGCATGAGCGGGGGGTCGGGGGAAAGAAGGGAGACACGGGGCATGTGCGGGGGGTGGGGGGGAGAAGGGAGACATGGGGCATGAGCGGGGGGTGGGGGGGAAGAAGGGAGACACAGGGCATGAGCGGGGGTGGGGGGAAAGAAGGGAGACACGGGCATGAGCGGGGGAGTGGGGGGGAAAGAAGGGAGACACTGGGCATGAGAAAGGGGTGGGGGGGAAGAAAGGAGACACAGGGCATGAGCGGGGGAAGAAGGGAGACACGGGGCATGAGCAGGGGGTAGGGAGAACAAAGGAGACACGGGGCATGAGCGGGGGGTGGGGGGGAAGAAGGGAGACACGGGGCATGGGTGGGGGGAAGAAGGGAGACAGGGGGCATGAGCGGGGAGTGGGGGGGAAAGAAGGGAGACACGGGGCATGAGCGGGGGTGGGGGGGAAAGAAGGGAGACACGGGACATGAGCGGGGGGTGGGGGGGCAAGAAGGGAGACATGGGGCATGAGCGGGGGTGGGGGGAAGAAGGGAGACATGGGGCATGAGCGGGGGGTGGAGGGGATAGAAGGGAGACACAGGGCATGAGCAGGGGTGGGTGGGTAAGAAGGGAGACACGGGCATGAGCGGGGAGTGGGGGAAAAGAAGGGAGACACGGGGCATGAGCGGGGGGTGGAGGGGGAAGAAGGGAGACACAGGGCATGAGTGGGGGGGTGAAGGGGAAAGAAGGGAGACACGGGGCATGAGCGGGGGGTGGGGGGAAAGCAGGGAGACATGGGGCATGAGCGGGGGATGGCGGGAACGAAGGGAGACATGGGTCATGAGCGGAGGGTGGGGGGGAAGAAGGGAGACACAGGGCATGAGCGGGGGGTGAGGTGGGAAAGAAGGGAGACACGGGGCATGAGCGGGGGGTGGGGGTTGGAAAGAAGGGAGGCATGGGGCATGAGCGGGGGGTTGGTTGGGGAAAGAATGGAGACACGGGGGTGGGGGGGAAAGAATGGAGACACGGGGCATGAATGGGGGGTGGGGGTGAACAGGGGAGACACGGGCCATGAGCGGGGAGTGGGGGGAAAAGGAAGGAGACAGACACGGAGCATGAGCGGGGGGTGGGAGTGAACAGAGGAGACACGGGGCATGAGCCGGGGGTGGGGGGGAACAGGAGGGAGACACGGGGCATGAACAGGGGGTGGGGGGTAACACGACAGAGACACGGGGCATGAGCGGGGGTGGGGGAACAGGGCAGACACGGGGCATGAGCGGGGGGTGGGGGACACGGGACATGAGCAGGGGGTGGGAGGGATATGGGGCATGAGCGGGTGGTGGGGGTACACGAGGCAGAGAGACACGGGGCATGAGCAAGGGTGGGGGGTACACGAGGGAGACACAGGGCATGAGCGGGGGGTGGGGGGAACAGGAGGGAGACACGGGGCATGAACGGGGGTGGGGGGTAACACTTGGGAGACACGGGGCATGAGCGGGGGGTGGGGGGAACAGGGCAGACACGGGGCATGAGCAGGGGGTGGGGGGTAACACGAGGGAGACATGGGGCATGGGCGGGGGGTGGGGGGAACACGAGGGAGACACGGGGCATGAGCGGGGGTGGGGAGTACAGGAGGGAGACACAGGGCATGAGCGGGGGTGGGGAGACAGGGGAGACATGGGGCATGAGCAGGGATTGGGGGGACAGGGGAGACACGGGGCATGAGCTGGGGTTGAGGGGTACAGGAGGGAGACACGGGGCATGAGCGGGGGTTGAGGGGTACAGGAGGGAGACACGGGACATGAGTGGGGGGTGGGGGGTACAGGCGGGAGACACGGGACATGAGTGGGGGGGGGGGTACAGGAGGGAGACACGGGGTATGAGCGGGCGGTGGGGGGGAAGAAGGGAGACACGGGGCATGAGCGGGGGGTGGAGGGGGGGAAGAAGGGAGACACGGGGCATAACCGGGGGGTGGGGAGGGTCAAGAAGGGAGACACGGGGCATGAGGGGGGGTGGGGTGGAAAGAAGGGAGACAGGGCATGAGCGTGGCGTGGGGGGAAAGAAGGGAGACACTGGGCATGAGCGGGGGTGGGGGGGAGAAGGTAGACATGGGGCATGAGCGGGGGTGGAGGGGGGAAAGAAGGGAGACATGGGGCATGAGCGGGGGGAGGGGAGGGTAAAGAAGGGAGACACGGGGCATGAAGGGGGGTGGGGTGGAAAGAAGAGAGACACGGGGCATGAGCGTGGCGTGGGGGGAAAGAAGGGAGACACTGGGCATGAGCGGGGGTGGGGAGGAAGAAGGGAGACATGGGGCATGAGCGGGGGGTGAAGGGGGGAAAGAAGGGAGACACGGGGCATGAGCGTGGGGTGGGGGGAAAGAAGGGAGACACAGGGCATGAGCGGGGGTGGGGGGTACAGAAGGGAGACACGGGACATGAGCGGGGGGTGGGGAGTACAGGAGGGAGACACGGGGCATGAACGGGGGTAGGGGGGAAGAAGGGAGACACGGGGCATGAGGGGGGATGGAGGGGGGTAAGAAGGGAGACACGGGGCATGAGCAGGGGGTGGGGAGGGTAAAGATGGGAGACACAGGGCATGAGCGGGGGTGGGGGGGAAAGAAGGGAGACGGGGCATGAGCGTGGGATGGGGGAAAGAAGGGAGACACGGGGCATGAGCGTGGGTGGGGGGGAAGAAGGGAGACACGGGGTATGAGCGGGGGGTTGGGGGGGAAAGGAGGGAGACACGGGGCATGAGCGCGGGGTGGGGGGAAAGAAGGGAGACACGTGGCATGAGCTGGGGGTGGGGGGGAAGAAGGGAGACACGGGGCATGAGCGGGGGGTGTGGGGGAAAAGAAGGGAGACATGGGGCATGAGCAGGGGGTGGGGAGGGTAAAGAAGGGAGACACGGGGCATGAGGGGGGGTGGGGTGGAAAGAAGGGAGACACGGGGCATGAGCGTGGCGTAGGGGGAAAGAAGGGAGACACTGGGCATGAGCGGGGGTGGGGAGGAAGAAGGGAGACATGGTGCATGAGCGGGGAGTGGAGGGGGGAAAGAAGGGAGACACGGGGCATGAGCGTGGGGTGGGGGAAAGAAGGGTGACACGGGGCATGAGCGGGGGTGGGGGGTACAGAAGGGAGACACGGGACATGAGCAGGGGGTGGGGACTACAGGAGGGAGACACGGGGCATGAACAGGGGGTAAGGGGGAAGAAGGGAGACACGGGGCATGAGCGGGGGGTAGAGGGGGGTAAGAAGGGAGACACGGGGCATGAGCGGGGGGTGGGGAGGGTAAAGAAGGGAGACACAGGGCATGAGCGGGGGTGGGAGGGAAAGAAGGGAGACACAGGGCTTGAGCGTGGGATGGGGGAAAGAAGGGAGACACGGGGCATGAGCAGGGGTTGGGGGGGAAAGAAGGGAGACACGTGGCATGAGCCGGGTGGGGGGGAGAAGGGAGACACGGGGCATGAGCGGGGGGTGTGGGGGAAAAGAAGGGAGACACGGGGCATGAGCAGGGGGTGGGGGGAAGAAAAGAGACACGGGGCATGAGCGGGGAAAGAAGGGAGACATGGGTCATGTGCGGGGGTGCGGGGAAAAGAAGGGAGATACGGGGCATGAGCGGGGGTGGGGGGAAAGAAGGGAGACACAGGGCATGAGCGGGGGCTGAGGGGGGAGAAGGGAGGAACGGGGCATGAGCGGGGGGTGGGGTGGAAAGAAGGGAGACACGGGGCATGAGCGGTGGGAAGGGAGATTCGGGGCATGAGCGGGGGGTGGGGAGGAAAGAAGGGAGACACGGGGCATGAGCTGGGGGTAGGGGAGGAAAGAAGGGAGACACGGGGCATGAGTGGGTGGTGGGGGGTTAAAGATGGGAGACACGGGGCACGAGCGGGGGGTGGGGGGCAAGAAAGGAGACACGGGGCATGAGCGGCGGAAAGCATGGAGACATGGGGCATGAGCGGGGGGTCGGGGGAAAGAAGGGAGACACAGGGCATGTGCGGGGGGTGGGGGGAGAAGGGAGACATGGGGCATGAGCGGGGTAAAGAATGGAGACATGGGGCATGAGTGGGGGGTCGGGGGGAAAGAAGGGAGACACGGGGCATGTGCGGGGGGTGGGGGGAGAAGGGAGACATGGGGCATGAGCGGGGGGTGGGGGGGAAGAAGGGAGACACAGGGCATGAGCGGGGGTGTGGGGAAAGAAGGGAGACACGGGCATGAGCAGGGGGTGTGGGGGGGAAGAAGGGAGACACGGGGCATGAGTGGGGGGTTGGGGGGAAATAAGGGAGACACGGGGCATGAGCGGGGGTGGGGGGAAAGAAGGGAGACACGGGCATGAGCGGGGGCTGGGGGGGGAGAAGGGAGACAGGAGACACGGGGCATGAGCAGGGGGTCGTGGGGAAAGAAGGGAGACACAGGGCATGAGCAGGGGGTGGGGGGGAAAGAAGGGAGACACAGGGCATGAGCGGGTGGTGGGGGAAAGAAGGGAGACACAGGCATGATCGGGGGGTGGGGGGAAAGAAGGGAGGCACAGGGCATGAGCGGGGGAAAGAAGGGAGATACGGGGCATGAGCGGGGGGTGGGGGGAAAGAAGGGAGACACGGGGCATGAGCGGGGGTGGGGGGGAAAGAAGGGAGACACGTGGCATGAGCGGGGGGTGGGGGGGGAGAAGGGAGACACGGAGCATGAGCAGGGGTTGGGGGGAAAGAAGGGAGACACAGGGAGTGAGCGGGGGGGTAGGAGGGAAGAAGGGAGACACGGGGCATGAGCCGTGGGTGGGGGTGAAAGAAGGGAGAGACCCGACATGAGCAGGAGTGGGGGGAAAGAAGGGAGACACGGGGCATGAGCGGGGGGTGGGGGGAAGAAGGAAAGAAGGGAGACACGGGGCCTGAGCGGGGAAAGAAAGGAAGACAGAGACGGGGCATGAGCAGGAGTGGGGGGAAGAAGGGAGACACGGGGCATGAGCGGGAGGTGGGGGGTACAGGAGGGAGACACGGGGCATGACCGGGGGTTGAGGGGTACAGGAGGGAGACACGGGACATGAGTGGGGGGTGGGGGGGAAGAAGGGAGACACGGGGCATGAGCGGGGGGTGGAGGGGAGAAAGAAGGGAGACACGGGGCATGACCGGGGGGGTGGGGAGGGTCAAGGAGGGAGACACGGGGCATGAGGGGGGGGTGGGGTGGAAAGAAGGGAGAAAGGGCATGAGCGTGGCGTGGGGGGAAAGAAGGGAGACACTGGGCATGAGCGGGGGTGGGGGGGAGAAGGGAGACATGGGGCATGAGCGGGGGTGGAGGGGGAAAGAAGGGAGACATGGGGCATGAGCGGGGGTGGGGAGGGTAAAGAAGGGAGACACGGGGCATGAGGGGGGGTGGGGTGGAAAGAAGGGAGACACGGGGCATGAGCGTGGCATGGGGGGAAAGAAGGGAGACACAGGGCATGAGCGGGGGTGGGGGGTACAGAAGAGAGACACGGGACATGAGCGGGGGGTGGGGAGTACAGGAGGGAGACACGGGGCATGAACGGGGGTAGGGGGGAAGAAGGGAGACACGGGGCATGAGGGGGGATGGAGGGGGGTAAGAAGGGAGACACGGGGCATGAGCAGGGGGTGGGGAGGGTAAAGAAGGGAGACACAGGGCATGAGCGGGGGTGGGGGGAAAGAAGGGAGACACGGGGCATGAGCGTGGGATGGGGAAAGAAGGGAGAAACGGGGCATGAGCGTAGGTGGGGGGGAAGAAGGGAGACACGGGGTATGAGCGGGGGGTTGGGGGGGAAAGGAGGGAGACACGGGGCATGAGCGCGGGGTGGGGGGGAAAGAAGGGAGACACGTGGCATGAGCTGGGGGTGGGGGGGAAGAAGGGAGACACGGGGCATGAGCAGGGGGTGGGGAGGGTAAAGAAGGGAGACACAGGGCATGAGCGGGGGTGGGGGGGAAAGAAGGGAGACACAGGGCATGAGCGTGGGAAAAAAGGGAGACACGGGGCATGAGCGTAGGTGGGGGGGAAGAAGGGAGACACGGGGTTTGAGCGGGGGGTTGGGGGGGAAAGGAGGGAGACACGGGGCATGAGCGCGGGGTGGGGGGGGAAGAAGGGAGACACGTGGCATGAGCTGGGGGTGGGGGGGAAGAAGGGAGACACGGGGCATGAGCGGGGGTGTGGGGGAAAAGAAGGGAGACATGGGGCATGAGCAGGGGGTGGGGAGGGTAAAGAAGGGAGACACGGGGCATGTGGGGGGGTGGGGTGGAAAGAAGGGAGACACGGGGCATGTGGGGGGGTGGGGTGGAAAGAAGGGAGACACGGGGCATGAGCGTGGCGTAGGGGGAAAGAAGGGAGACACTGGGCATGAGCGGGGGTGGGGAGGAAGAAGGGAGACATGGTGCATGAGTGGGGAGTGGAGGGGGGAAAGAAGGGAGACACAGGGCATGAGCGTGGGGTGGGGGAAAGAAGGGTGACACGGGGCATGAGCGGGGGTGGGGGGTACAGAAGGGAGACACGGGACATGAGCAGGGGGTGGGGACTACAGGAGGGAGACACGGGGCATGAACAGGGGGTAAGGGGGAAGAAGGGAGACACGGGGCATGAGCGGGGGGTGGAGGGGGGTAAGAAGGGAGACACGGGGCATGAGCGGGGGGTGGGGAGGGTAAAGAAGGGAGACACAGGGCATGAGCGGGGGTGGGAGGGAAAAAAGGGAGACACAGGGCATGAGCGTGGGATGGGGGAAAGAAGGGAGACACGGGGCATGAGCGGGGGTGGGGGGAAGAAGGGAGACACGGGGTATGAGCGGGGGGTTGGGGGGGAAATGATGGAGACACGGGGCATGAGCAGGGGTGGGGGGGAAAGAAGGGAGACACGTGGCATGAGCCGGGGTGGGGGGGAGAAGGGAGACACGGGGCATGAGCGGGGGGTGTGGGGGAAAAGAAGGGAGACACGGGGCATGAGCAGGGGGTGGGGGGAAGAAAGGAGACACGGGGCATGAGCGGGGAAAGAAGGGAGACATGGGTCATGTGCGGGGGGTGCGGGGAAAAGAAGGGAGACACAGGGCATGAGCGGGGGCTGAGGGGGGAGAAGGGAGGAACGGGGCATGAGCGGGGGGTGGGGTGGAAAGAAGGGAGACACGGGGCATGAGCGGTGGGAAGGGAGATTCGGGGCATGAGCGGGGGGTGGGGGGGAAAGAAGGGAGACACGGGGCATGAGCGGGGGTCGGGGGAAAGAGGGGAGACACAGGGCATGAGCGGGGGCTGAGGGGGGAGAAGGGAGGAACGGGGCATCGGCGGGGGGTGGGGTGGAAAGAAGGGAGACACGGGGCATGAGCGGTGGGAAGGGAGATTCGGGGCATGAGCGGGGGGTTGGGGGGAAAGAAGGGAGACACGGGGCATGAGCGGGGGGTGGGGGAGAAAAGAAGGGAGACACGGGGCATGAGTGGGTGGTGGGGGGTTAAAGATGGGAGACACGGGGCACGAGCGGGGGGTGGGGGGAAGAAGAGAGACACGGGGCATGAACGGGGGGTGGGGGGCAAGAAAGGAGACACAGGGCATGAGCGGGGGAAAGAATGGAGACATGGGGCATGAGCGGGGGGTCGGGGGAAAGAAGGGAGACACGGGGCATGTGCGGGAGGTGGGGGGAGAAGGGAGACATGGGGCATGAGCGGGGGAAAGAATGGAGACATGGGGCATGAGCGGGGGGTCGGGGGAAAGAAGGGAGACACGGGGCATGTGCGGGGGGTGGGGGGAGAAGGGAGACACAGGGCATGAGCGGGGGTGTGGGTAAAGAAGGGAGACACGGGCATGAGCGGGGGGTGTGGGGGGAAATAAGGGAGACACGGGGCATGAGCGGGGGTGGGGGGAAAGAAGGGAGACACGGGGAATGAGCGGGGGTGGGGGGAAAGAAGGGAGACACGGGCATGAGCGGGGGGTGGGGGGGAGAAGGGAGACAGGAGACACGGGGCATGAGCAGGGGGTGGGGGGGAAAGAAGGGAGACACAGGGCATGAGCAGGGGGTGGGGGGGAAAGAAGGGAGACACAGGGCATGAGCGGGTGGTGGGGGAAAGAAGGGAGACACAGGCATGATCGGGGGGTGGGGGGAAAGAAGGGAGGCACAGGGAATGAGCGGGGGAAAGAAGGGAGACATGGGGCATGAGTGGTGTGTGTGGGGGAAAGAAGGGAGACACGGGGCATGAGCGGGTGGTGGGGGGAAAGAAGGGAGACACAGGGCATGAGCGGGGGGTGGGGGGGAAGAAGGGAGACATGGGGCATAAACGGGGGGTGGGGGGGCAAGATGGGAGACACGGGGCATGAGCGAGCAAAGAATGGAGATACGGGGCATGAGCGGGGGGTGGGGGGAAAGAAGGGAGACACGGAGCATGAGCGGGGCGTGGGGGGGAAGAAGGGAGACACGTGGCATGAGCGTGGGGTGGGGGGGAGAAGGGAGACACGGAGCATGAGCGGGGGTTGGGGGGAAAGAAGGGAGACACAGGGAGTGAGCGGGGGGGTAGGAGGGAAGAAGGGAGACACGGGGCATGAGCCGTGGGTGGGGGTGAAAGAAGGGAGAGACGGGACATGAGCAGGAGTGGGGGGAAAGAAGGGAGACACGGGGCATGAGCGGGGGGTGGGGGGAAAGAAGGAAAGAAGGGAGAAACGGGGCATGAGCGGGGAAAGAAAGGAAGACAGAGACGGGGCATGAGCAGGAGTGGGGGGAAGAAGGGAGACACGGGGCATGAGCGGGAGGTGGGGGAAAGAAGGAAAGAAGGGGGGTGCGGGGAAAAGAAGGGAGATACGGGGCATGAGCGGGGGGTGGGGGGGAAAGAAGGGAGACAAAGGGCATGAGCGGGGGCTGAGGGGGGAGAAGGGAGGAACGGGGCATGAGCGGGGGTTGGGGGGGAAAGAAGGGAGACATGGGGCATGAGCGGGGGGGTGGGGGGGAAGAAGGGAGACATGGGGCATGAGCGGGGGGTGGGGGGATAGAAGTGATACACGGGGCATGAGCGGGGAAAGAAGGGAGACACGTGGCATGAGCGGGGGTTGGGGGGAAAGAAGGGAGACATGGGGCATGAGCGGGGGTGGGGGGAAGAAGGGAGACATGGGGCATGAGCGGGGGGTGGGGGGAAGAAGGGAGACACGGGGCATGAGCGGTGGTGGGGGGGTAAGAAGGGAGACACAGGCATGAGGGGGGTGTGGAGGGGAAAGAAGGGAGGCACGGGGCATGAGCAGGGGCGAAAGAAGGGAGATACGGGCATGAGCAGATGGAAAGAAGGGAGACAGGGGGCATGAGCGGGGGTTGGGGGGGAAAAGAAGGGAGACACGGGGCATGAGTGGGGGGTGGAGGGGGAAGAAGGGAGACACAGGGCATGAGCGTGGGGGTGGGGGGGAAAGAAGGGAGACACAGGGCATGAGCGGGGGGTGGGGGGAAAGACGGGAGACACGGGGCATGAGCGGGGGGTGGGGGGAAAGAAGGGAGACACGGGGCATGAGCGGGGGTGGGGGGAACGAAGGGAGACACGGGGCATGAGCGGGGGGTGAGGTGGGAAAGAAGGGAGACACGGGGCATGAGCGGGGGGTGGGGGTTGGAAAGAAGGGAGAAATGGAGCATGAGCGGGGGGTTGGAGGGGGAAAGAAGGGAGAAATGGGGCATGAGCGGGGGGTTGGAGATGGGAAAGAAAGGAGACACGGGGCATGAGTGGGGGGTGGGGGTGAACAGGGGAGACACGGGCCATGAGCGGGGGTGGGGGGAAAAGGAGGGAGACAGAAACGGAGCATGGGGTGGGGGTGAACAGAGGAGACACGGTGCATGAGCGGGGGGTGGGGGGGAACACGAGGGAGACACGGGGCATGAGCAGGGGGTGGGGGGTAACAGGACAGAGACACGGGGCATGAGCGGGGGTGGGGGAACAGGGCAGACACAGGGCATGAGCGGGGGGTGGGGGGAAACGGGACATGAGCAGGGGGTGGGAGGGACACGGGGCATGAGCGGGTGGTGGGGGGTACACAAGGCAGAGAGACACGGGGCATGAGCGGGGTTGGGGGGTACACGAGGGAGACACAGGGCATGAGCGGGGGGTGGGGGGAACAGGAGGGAGACACGGGGCATGAACGGGGGTGGGGGGTAACACGAGGGAGACACGGGGCATGAGCGGCGGGTGGGGGGAACAGGCAGACAAAGGGCATGAGCAGTTGGTTGTTGGGGGTAACACAAGGGAGACACGGGGCATGGGCGGGGGGTGGGGGGAACACGAGGGAGACACGGGGCATGAGCGGGGGGTGGGGAGTACAGGAGGGAGACACAGGGCATGTGCGGGGGTTGGGGGAACAGGGCAGACACGGGGCATGAGCAGAGGGTGTGGGGGGGAAAGAAGGGAGACACGGGGCATGAGCGGGGGGTGGGGGGTACCGGAGGGAGACACAGGGCATGAGCTGGGGGTGAGGGGTACAAGAGGGAGACACGGCAGATGAGCGGGGGGTGGGGGGTACAGGAGGGAGACACGGGGCATGAGCGGGGGGTTGGGGGGAAGAAGGGAGACACGGGGCATGAGCAGGGGTGGAGGGGGGAAAGAAGGGAGACACGGGGCATGACTGGGGGGTGGGGAGGGTAAAGAACGGAGACACGGGGCATGAGGGGGGGTGGGGTGGAAAGAAGGGAGGCGTGGGGGGAAAGAAGGGAGACACTGGGCATGAGCGGGGGTGAGGGGAAGAAGGGAGACATGGGGCATGAGCGGGGGGTGGGGAGGGTAAAGAAGGGAGACACGGGGCATGAGGGGGGATGGGGTGGAAGAAGGGAGACACGGGGCATGAGCGTGGCGTGGGGGGAAAGAAGGGAGACACTGGGCATGAGTGGGGGTGGGGGGAAGAATGGAGACATGGGGCATGAGCGGGGGGTGGAGGGGGAAAGAAGGGACACACGGGGCATGCGGGTGGGGTGGGGGGAAAGAAGGGAGACACGGGGCATGAGCGGGGGTGGGGGGTACAGAAGGGAGACACGAGACATGAGCGGGGGGTGAGGAGTACAGTAGGGAGACACGGGGCATGAGCGGGGGTAGGGGGGAAGAAGGGAGACACGGGGCATGAGCGGGGGGTTGAGGGGGTAAGAAGGGAGACACGGGGCATGAGCGGGGGTGGGGGGGAAAGAAGGGAGACACGGGGCATGAGCGTGTGATGGGGGAAAGAAGGGAGACACGGGGCATGAGCGGGGGTGGGGGGGAAGAAGGGAGACACAGGGTATGAGCGGGGGGTGGGGGGAAAAGGAGGGAGACATGGGGCATGAGCGGGGGTGGGGGGGAAGAAGGGAGACACGTGGCATGAGCCGGAGGTGGGGGGGGAGAAGGGAGACACGGGGCATGAGTGGGGGGTGTGGGGGAAAAGAAGGGAGACACAGGGCATGAGCAGGGGGTGGGGGGAAGAAGGGAGACACGGGGCATGAGCGGGGAAAGAAGGGAGACATGGGGCATGAGCGGGGGTGCGGGGAAAAGAAGGGAGATACGGGGCATGAGCGGGGGGAAAGAAGGGAGACACGGGGCATGAGCGGGGGCTGAGGGGGGAGAAGGGAGGAACGGGGCATGAGAGGGGGTTGGGGTGGAAAGAAGGGAGACACAGGGCATGAGCGGTGGGAAGGGAGACTCGGGGCATGAGCGGGGGGTGGGGGGGAAAGAAGGGAGACACGGGGCATGAGCGGGGGGTGGGGGAGGAAAGAAGGGAGACATGAGGCATGAGTGGGTGGTGGGGGGTTAAAGTTGGGAGACACGGGGCACGAGCGGGGGGTGGGGGGGAGGAAGAGAGTCACGGGGCATGAGCGGGGGGTGGGGGGAAGAAGCGAGACACAGGGCATGAACAGGGGGTGGGGGGCAAGAAAGGAGACACGGGGCATGAGCGGGGGAAAGAATGGAGACACGGGGCATGAGCGGGGGGTGGGGGGAAAGAAGGGAGACACGGGGCATGAGCGGGGGTGGGGGGAAGAAGGGAGACATGGGGCATCAGCGGGGGGTGAGGGGGAAAGAAGGGAGACACAGGGCATGAGCGGGGGTGGAGGGGGAAGAAGGGAGACACGGGCATGAGCTGGGGGTGTGGGGGGAAAGAAGGGAGACACGGGGCATGAGTGGGGGGTTGGTAGGAAATAAGGGAGACACGGGGCATGAGCGGGGGGTGGGGAGGGGAGAAGGGAGACAGGAGACACGGGGCATAGCAGGGGTTGGGGGGAAAGAAGGGAGACACGGGGCATGAGCGGGGCGTATGGGAGAAAGAAGGGAGACAAAGGGCATGAGCGGGTGGTGGGGGGAAAGAAGGGAGGTTCGGGCATGAGCGGGGGGTGGGGGGAAAAGAAGGGAGACACAGGGCATGAGCGGGGGAAAGAAGGGAGACACAGGGCATGAGCGGGGTGTGTGGGGGAAAGAAGGGAGACACGGGGCATGAGCGGGTGGTGGGGGATGAGCGGGGGGTGGGGGGAAGAAGGGAGACATGGGGCATGAACGGGGGGTGTGGGGGCAAGAAGGGAGACACGGGGCATGAGCGAGGGAAAGAATGGAGATACGGGGCATGAGCGGGGGGTTGGGGGGAAAGAAGGGAGACACGGAGCATGAGCGGGGGGTGGGGGGGAATGAAGGGAGACACGGGGCATGAGCGGGGGTGGAGGGGAGAAGGGAGACAAGGGGCATGAGCGGGGGTGGGGGGGAAAGAAGGGAGACACGGGGAGTGAGCGGGGGGAAAGAAGGGAGACACAGGGCATGAGCGGGGGGTGGGGGGAAAGAAGGAAGACACGGGGCATGAGCGGGGGGTGGTGGGGAAGAAGGGAGAGACGGGACATGAGCGGGGGGTGGGGGAAAAAGGGAGACACGGGGCATGAGCGGGGGGTGGGGGGAAAGAAGGGAGACACGGGGCATGAGCGGGGGGTAGGGGGAAAGAAGGGAGA
This sequence comes from Ambystoma mexicanum, assembly GCF_040938575.1. Lineage (NCBI taxonomy): Eukaryota > Metazoa > Chordata > Amphibia > Caudata > Ambystomatidae > Ambystoma > Ambystoma mexicanum. The sequence goes on from NC_090939.1 coordinate 536,065,532, forward strand.
CACGGGTCATGAGCAGGGCGTGGGGGGGAAGAAGGGAGAAATGGGGCATGAGCGGGGGGTGGGGGGAAAGAAGGGAGACACGGGGCATGAGTGGGGGGGTGGGGGGGAAGAAGGGAGACACGGGGCATGAGCCGGGGGTGGGGGGGTAAAGAATGGAGACACGGGGCATGAGCGGGAGTGGGGGCAAAGAAGGGAGACACGGGGCATGAGCGGGGGGTCGGGGGAAAGAAGGGAGGCACGGGGCATGAGTGGGGGTGGGGGAAAGAAGGGAGACACAGGGCATGAATGGGTGGGGGGGAAGAAGGGAGACACAGGGCATGAATGGGGGGTGGGGGGGAAAGATGGGAGACATGGGGCATGAGCGGGGAAAGAAGGGAGACACGGGGCATGAGCGGGGGGGGAAAGAAGGGAGGCACGGGGCATGAGTGGGTGGTGGGGAAAGAAGGGAGACACGGGGCATGAGCGGGGGACTGGGGGGAAGAAGGGAGACACGGGGCATGAGTGGGGGACTGGGGGGAAGAAGGGAGACACGGGGCACGAGCGGGGGGTGGGGGGAAGAAGAGAGACACGGGGCATGAACGGGGGGTGGGGGGCAAGAAAGGAGACACAGGGCATGAGCGGGGGAAAGAATGGAGACATGGGGCATGAGCGGGGGGTCGGGGGAAAGAAGGGAGACACGGGGCATGTGCGGGAGGTGGGGGGAGAAGGGAGACATGGGGCATGAGCGGGGGAAAGAATGGAGACATGGGGCATGAGCGGGGGGTCGGGGGAAAGAAGGGAGACACGGGGCATGTGCGGGGGGTGGGGGGAGAAGGGAGACACAGGGCATGAGCGGGGGTGTGGGTAAAGAAGGGAGACACGGGCATGAGCGGGGGGTGTGGGGGGAAATAAGGGAGACACGGGGCATGAGCGGGGGTGGGGGGAAAGAAGGGAGACACGGGGAATGAGCGGGGGTGGGGGGAAAGAAGGGAGACACGGGCATGAGCGGGGGGTGGGGGGGAGAAGGGAGACAGGAGACACGGGGCATGAGCAGGGGGTGGGGGGGAAAGAAGGGAGACACAGGGCATGAGCAGGGGGTGGGGGGGAAAGAAGGGAGACACAGGGCATGAGCGGGTGGTGGGGGAAAGAAGGGAGACACAGGCATGATCGGGGGGTGGGGGGAAAGAAGGGAGGCACAGGGAATGAGCGGGGGAAAGAAGGGAGACATGGGGCATGAGTGGTGTGTGTGGGGGAAAGAAGGGAGACACGGGGCATGAGCGGGTGGTGGGGGAAAGAAGGGAGACACAGGGCATGAGCGGGGGGTGGGGGGGAAGAAGGGAGACATGGGGCATAAACGGGGGGTGGGGGGGCAAGATGGGAGACACGGGGCATGAGCGAGCAAAGAATGGAGATACGGGGCATGAGCGGGGGGTGGGGGGAAAGAAGGGAGACACGGAGCATGAGCGGGGCGTGGGGGGGAAGAAGGGAGACACGTGGCATGAGCGTGGGGTGGGGGGGAGAAGGGAGACACGGAGCATGAGCGGGGGTTGGGGGGAAAGAAGGGAGACACAGGGAGTGAGCGGGGGGTAGGAGGGAAGAAGGGAGACACGGGGCATGAGCCGTGGGTGGGGGTGAAAGAAGGGAGAGACGGGACATGAGCAGGAGTGGGGGGAAAGAAGGGAGACACGGGGCATGAGCGGGGGGTGGGGGGAAAGAAGGAAAGAAGGGAGAAACGGGGCATGAGCGGGGAAAGAAAGGAAGACAGAGACGGGGCATGAGCAGGAGTGGGGGGAAGAAGGGAGACACGGGGCATGAGCGGGAGGTGGGGGAAAGAAGGAAAGAAGGGGGGTGCGGGGAAAAGAAGGGAGATACGGGGCATGAGCGGGGGGTGGGGGGAAAGAAGGGAGACAAAGGGCATGAGCGGGGGCTGAGGGGGGAGAAGGGAGGAACGGGGCATGAGCGGGGGTTGGGGGGGAAAGAAGGGAGACATGGGGCATGAGCGGGGGGGTGGGGGGGAAGAAGGGAGACATGGGGCATGAGCGGGGGGTGGGGGGATAGAAGTGATACACGGGGCATGAGCGGGGAAAGAAGGGAGACACGTGGCATGAGCGGGGGTTGGGGGGAAAGAAGGGAGACATGGGGCATGAGCGGGGGTGGGGGGAAGAAGGGAGACATGGGGCATGAGCGGGGGGTGGGGGGAAGAAGGGAGACACGGGGCATGAGCGGTGGTGGGGGGGTAAGAAGGGAGACACAGGCATGAGGGGGGTGTGGAGGGGAAAGAAGGGAGGCACGGGGCATGAGCAGGGGCGAAAGAAGGGAGATACGGGCATGAGCAGATGGAAAGAAGGGAGACAGGGGGCATGAGCGGGGGTTGGGGGGGAAAAGAAGGGAGACACGGGGCATGAGTGGGGGGTGGAGGGGGAAGAAGGGAGACACAGGGCATGAGCGTGGGGGTGGGGGGGAAAGAAGGGAGACACAGGGCATGAGCGGGGGGTGGGGGGAAAGACGGGAGACACGGGGCATGAGCGGGGGGTGGGGGGAAAGAAGGGAGACACGGGGCATGAGCGGGGGTGGGGGGAACGAAGGGAGACACGGGGCATGAGCGGGGGGTGAGGTGGGAAAGAAGGGAGACACGGGGCATGAGCGGGGGGTGGGGGTTGGAAAGAAGGGAGAAATGGAGCATGAGCGGGGGGTTGGAGGGGGAAAGAAGGGAGAAATGGGGCATGAGCGGGGGGTTGGAGATGGGAAAGAAAGGAGACACGGGGCATGAGTGGGGGGTGGGGGTGAACAGGGGAGACACGGGCCATGAGCGGGGGTGGGGGGAAAAGGAGGGAGACAGAAACGGAGCATGGGGTGGGGGTGAACAGAGGAGACACGGTGCATGAGCGGGGGGTGGGGGGGAACACGAGGGAGACACGGGGCATGAGCAGGGGGTGGGGGGTAACAGGACAGAGACACGGGGCATGAGCGGGGGTGGGGGAACAGGGCAGACACAGGGCATGAGCGGGGGGTGGGGGGAAACGGGACATGAGCAGGGGGTGGGAGGGACACGGGGCATGAGCGGGTGGTGGGGGGTACACAAGGCAGAGAGACACGGGGCATGAGCGGGGTTGGGGGGTACACGAGGGAGACACAGGGCATGAGCGGGGGGTGGGGGGAACAGGAGGGAGACACGGGGCATGAACGGGGGTGGGGGGTAACACGAGGGAGACACGGGGCATGAGCGGCGGGTGGGGGGAACAGGCAGACAAAGGGCATGAGCAGTTGGTTGTTGGGGGTAACACAAGGGAGACACGGGGCATGGGCGGGGGGTGGGGGGAACACGAGGGAGACACGGGGCATGAGCGGGGGGTGGGGAGTACAGGAGGGAGACACAGGGCATGTGCGGGGGTTGGGGGAACAGGGCAGACACGGGGCATGAGCAGAGGGTGTGGGGGGGAAAGAAGGGAGACACGGGGCATGAGCGGGGGGTGGGGGGTACCGGAGGGAGACACAGGGCATGAGCTGGGGGTGAGGGGTACAAGAGGGAGACACGGCAGATGAGCGGGGGGTGGGGGGTACAGGAGGGAGACACGGGGCATGAGCGGGGGGTTGGGGGGAAGAAGGGAGACACGGGGCATGAGCAGGGGTGGAGGGGGGAAAGAAGGGAGACACGGGGCATGACTGGGGGGTGGGGAGGGTAAAGAACGGAGACACGGGGCATGAGGGGGGGTGGGGTGGAAAGAAGGGAGGCGTGGGGGGAAAGAAGGGAGACACTGGGCATGAGCGGGGGTGAGGGGAAGAAGGGAGACATGGGGCATGAGCGGGGGGTGGGGAGGGTAAAGAAGGGAGACACGGGGCATGAGGGGGGATGGGGTGGAAGAAGGGAGACACGGGGCATGAGCGTGGCGTGGGGGGAAAGAAGGGAGACACTGGGCATGAGTGGGGGTGGGGGGAAGAAGGGAGACATGGGGCATGAGCGGGGGGTGGAGGGGGAAAGAAGGGACACACGGGGCATGCGGGTGGGGTGGGGGGAAAGAAGGGAGACACGGGGCATGAGCGGGGGTGGGGGGTACAGAAGGGAGACACGAGACATGAGCGGGGGGTGAGGAGTACAGTAGGGAGACACGGGGCATGAGCGGGGGTAGGGGGGAAGAAGGGAGACACGGGGCATGAGCGGGGGGTTGAGGGGGTAAGAAGGGAGACACGGGGCATGAGCGGGGGTGGGGGGGAAAGAAGGGAGACACGGGGCATGAGCGTGTGATGGGGGAAAGAAGGGAGACACGGGGCATGAGCGGGGGTGGGGGGGAAGAAGGGAGACACAGGGTATGAGCGGGGGGTGGGGGGAAAAGGAGGGAGACATGGGGCATGAGCGGGGGTGGGGGGGAAGAAGGGAGACACGTGGCATGAGCCGGAGGTGGGGGGGGAGAAGGGAGACACGGGGCATGAGTGGGGGGTGTGGGGGAAAAGAAGGGAGACACAGGGCATGAGCAGGGGGTGGGGGGAAGAAGGGAGACACGGGGCATGAGCGGGGAAAGAAGGGAGACATGGGGCATGAGCGGGGGTGCGGGGAAAAGAAGGGAGATACGGGGCATGAGCGGGGGGAAAGAAGGGAGACACGGGGCATGAGCGGGGGCTGAGGGGGGAGAAGGGAGGAACGGGGCATGAGAGGGGGTTGGGGTGGAAAGAAGGGAGACACAGGGCATGAGCGGTGGGAAGGGAGACTCGGGGCATGAGCGGGGGGTGGGGGGGAAAGAAGGGAGACACGGGGCATGAGCGGGGGGTGGGGGAGGAAAGAAGGGAGACATGAGGCATGAGTGGGTGGTGGGGGGTTAAAGTTGGGAGACACGGGGCACGAGCGGGGGGTGGGGGGGAGGAAGAGAGTCACGGGGCATGAGCGGGGGGTGGGGGGAAGAAGCGAGACACAGGGCATGAACAGGGGGTGGGGGGCAAGAAAGGAGACACGGGGCATGAGCGGGGGAAAGAATGGAGACACGGGGCATGAGCGGGGGGTGGGGGGAAAGAAGGGAGACACGGGGCATGAGCGGGGGTGGGGGGAAGAAGGGAGACATGGGGCATCAGCGGGGGGTGAGGGGGAAAGAAGGGAGACACAGGGCATGAGCGGGGGTGGAGGGGGAAGAAGGGAGACACGGGCATGAGCTGGGGGTGTGGGGGGAAAGAAGGGAGACACGGGGCATGAGTGGGGGGTTGGGGGGAAATAAGGGAGACACGGGGCATGAGCGGGGGGTGGGGAGGGGAGAAGGGAGACAGGAGACACGGGGCATAGCAGGGGTTGGGGGGAAAGAAGGGAGACACGGGGCATGAGCGGGGCGTATGGGAGAAAGAAGGGAGACAAAGGGCATGAGCGGGTGGTGGGGGGAAAGAAGGGAGGTTCGGGCATGAGCGGGGGGTGGGGGGAAAAGAAGGGAGACACAGGGCATGAGCGGGGGAAAGAAGGGAGACACAGGGCATGAGCGGGGTGTGTGGGGGAAAGAAGGGAGACACGGGGCATGAGCGGGTGGTGGGGGATGAGCGGGGGGTGGGGGGAAGAAGGGAGACATGGGGCATGAACGGGGGGTGTGGGGGCAAGAAGGGAGACACGGGGCATGAGCGAGGGAAAGAATGGAGATACGGGGCATGAGCGGGGGGTTGGGGGGAAAGAAGGGAGACACGGAGCATGAGCGGGGGGTGGGGGGGAATGAAGGGAGACACGGGGCATGAGCGGGGGTGGAGGGGAGAAGGGAGACAAGGGGCATGAGCGGGGGTGGGGGGGAAAGAAGGGAGACACGGGGAGTGAGCGGGGGGAAAGAAGGGAGACACAGGGCATGAGCGGGGGGTGGGGGGAAAGAAGGAAGACACGGGGCATGAGCGGGGGGTGGTGGGGAAGAAGGGAGAGACGGGACATGAGCGGGGGGTGGGGGAAAAAGGCAGACACGGGGCATGAGCGGGGGGTGGGGGGAAAGAAGGGAGACACGGGGCATGAGCGGGGGGTAGGGGGAAAGAAGGGAGACACGGGTCATGAGCAGGGCGTGGGGGGGAAGAAGGGAGAAATGGGGCATGAGCGGGGGGTGGGGGGAAAGAAGGGAGACACGGGGCATGAGTGGGGGGGTGGGGGGGAAGAAGGGAGACACGGGGCATGAGCCGGGGGTGGGGGGGTAAAGAATGGAGACACGGGGCATGAGCGGGAGTGGGGGCAAAGAAGGGAGACACGGGGCATGAGCGGGGGGTCGGGGGAAAGAAGGGAGGCACGGGGCATGAGTGGGGGTGGGGGAAAGAAGGGAGACACAGGGCATGAATGGGTGGGGGGGAAGAAGGGAGACACAGGGCATGAATGGGGGGTGGGGGGGAAAGATGGGAGACATGGGGCATGAGCGGGGAAAGAAGGGAGACACGGGGCATGAGCGGGGGGGGAAAGAAGGGAGGCACGGGGCATGAGTGGGTGGTGGGGAAAGAAGGGAGACACGGGGCATGAGCGGGGGACTGGGGGGAAGAAGGGAGACACGGGGCATGAGTGGGGGACTGGGGGGAAGAAGGGAGACACGGGGCATGAGCCGGGGGTGGGACAAAGAAGGGAGACACTGGGGAATGAGCAGGGAGTGGGGGGAAGAAGGAAGACACAGTGCATGAGCGGGGGTGGGGAGAAGAAGGGAGACACAGGGCATGAGCGGGGTGCGGGGGGGAGAAGGGAGACACGGGGCATGAGCGGGGGGTGGGGGGGAGAAGGGAGACACGGGGCATGAGCAGGGGGGGTGGGGGGGTGGAAAGAAGGGAGACACAGGGCATGAGCGGGGGGGTGGGGGTGAACAGGGGAAACATGGGCCATGAGCGGGGGCTGGCGGGAAAAGGAGGGAGACAGACACGGAGCATGAGCAGGGGGTGGGGGTGAACAGGGGAGACACGGGGCATGAGCGGTGTTGGAGGGAACACGAGGGAGACACGGGGCATGAGCAGGGGGTGGGGGTAACACGACGGAGACGCGGGCATGAGCGGGTGGTAGGGGGAACAGGGCAAGCAGGGGGCATGAGCGGGGGGTGGGGGGTACACGAGGGAGAGAGACACGGGGCATGAGCGGGGGGTGTGGAGTACACGAGGGAGACACGGGCATGAGCGGGGGGTGAGGGGAACAGGAGGGAGACACGGGGCATGAGGGGGTGTGGGGGGTAGAGGAGGGAGACATGGGCCATGAGTGGGGGGTGGGGGGAACAGGGCAGACACGGGGCATGAGCGGGGGGTGGGGGGTAACACGAGGGAGACACGGGGCATGAGCGGGGGGTGGAGGGAACACAAGGGAGACACGGGGCATGAGCGGGGGTGTGGGGGTACAGCAGGGAGACAAGGGTCATGAGCGGGGGGTGGCGGGAACAGGGCAGACACGGGGCATGAGCGGGGGGTGGGGGGAACAGGGGAGACACAGGAAATAAGCGGGGGTTGGGGGTGAACAGGGGAGACACGGGGCATGAGCAGGGGGTGGGGGGACAGGAGGGAGACACGGGGCATGAGCGGGTGGTGGGGGGTACAGGAGGGAGACACGGGGCATGAGCAGGGGGCTGGGGGTACAGGAGGGAGACACGGGGCATGAGCAGGGGGTGGGGGGTACAGGAGGGAGACACAGGGCATGACCGGGGGGTTGGGGGGAAGAAGGGAGAAACGGGGATGGGGGGAGAAGGGAGACACGGGGCATGAGCGGGGGGGAAGAAGGGAGTCACGGGGCATGAGCGGGGGATGGGGGAAGAGGGGAGACACGGGGCATGAACGGGGGGCTGGGGGAAGAAGGGAGACACGGGCCATAAGCGGGGGGAATGTGAGGAAGACATGGGGCATGAGCTAACTGTGCAGGCAGCAGATCCCGCTGCTCGGCCCTCCGCAGGCCACCATGTGCCGATGGTGTGAGCGGGGGGTGGAGGAACAAAAGAGAGACACGGGGCATGAGGGGGGTGGGGGGACAGGAGGAAGAAACGGGGCATGAGCGGGGGGTGGGGGGAACGAGAGGAAGACACGGGCATGAGCGGGGTGGGGGGAACGGGAGGAAGACACAGGGCCTGAGCTTACTATGCAGGCAGCAGATCCCGCTCCTCAAACATAAACAAAGATGGCAGGCGTCTCTCAAAATACGACGCACTGCACACTTCACCGCAGCCAGTGAGAGGGCACGTCAGATGTCCGCGGACATCACGCAAGCCGCTTGCCCAATCCCTGTCCTGTCCGCGGAGCGAACAGGGAAGTGTGTCCGCGAAGCGGACACAGATATCACTAATTTTTTCTGACCAACTTTTTGGTCATTTTTTTAAAAACTACTGGACGGATTTTCACCAAATCTGGTGAAAATCCATCCAGCGGTTTGGGCTGTAGGCGTGAGCAAAGTTTTTCCCAAAAAATGTGGGAACCCCTATAACTTTGCCCCCCCTGGACCAAACCTCACCAAACTTTGCAGATAAATTCAGAGTGGGCCATATACTTTTTTTTGCAAAATTTGGTGTGGATTCGTCCAGGGGCAGCGAAGTTATAAGCCCAAAAAGTGCTCTTCCTATGGAAACAGCAATTTTACCATAACTACATGGCCACTACCGTGGCCATGTAATATATATATATATATATATATATATATATATATATATATATATATATATATATATATATATATATATATATATATATATATATATATAGAGATATATATATAGATATATATATTCACAGTTGAGTGTGAAACGCGTTGTGTGTGGGTCGCGCTTACGGGAGTCCTGCCTCTGTTTTTTCCACTGCCTCAGCCGTAAATCTTTTTTAATTATGTCTCTTCATCTTGTATGACATATTAAATCCTTTTGGACCTTTACTTTGGTGTGTGCTGTACATCTTTTTTCATGACTATGGCCTTTTAATCAGCCGCGGAGAGTGCGGTTCATTTTTCCTCTTTTTCTCATATATATATATATATATATATATATATATATATATATATATATATATATATATATATATATATAACTGCTCACAATGCTTTTCACTCGTCATCAGTCCCATGACTGATCACCCTCTCTTCTCTCACTATGACTGCATCTAAAACATATGACCTTCTTCCTCAGGTAGTCACAAAGGTTTACCCCTTATCCCAGGAAGACATGCTAGCAAAATGTGAACCCCATAAACAAATACTTTGGGATCCCTTGGCACACCCTGCTGTGCTCTCTGGACAATAAATGCAGATATGAATTCTTGTGCATTTATATAGTGAATCCCTGGAGTGGAGCCCACTATCCCCTAGTCAGTGAAAGATATGGTCATGTTGAGTCTGCTCATTAAATCCCTTTCCATTATATTAACTGGTGTCGTCTTGAAAGAGTACAATAAGGGCATAGCAATTAGGTAAGTCATCAGTGAATGGAACCAAACGTGTAGCCCCAGAAACGCCTTGTGCATTCATGGTAATGCCGGACACTGGGCATTGACCCTGCCCAGAACAGGACCTGGTCACCCCATATCTACAAGGAAAAAATGTCTTGTCACCTATGGTCACTCCAACCCGTGATTCCTCTTGTGGGTCTGGTGTAACAGTCAGGATTTAATACATCAAATCAGTCTGTGGGTTGTCCTATTGTGGGTGTAGGTTCATCCCTGTCCCAGTGAAAGGGTCCCCTCTCACTGCAGTCACACTCTCTGTTTTGGGTATAGAGGTCTGTGATCCTGTACTTGTGTTCCAAGCTGCCATGGTATTCTGTTGTATTGGACCTGCATTTTCTGTGTCTGCATCGGGGCTTGCGGTATCTGCATTGGTACTTGTTGTGCTTGTAATGGTGCTTGTTGCACAGGTTGTATTTGTGTTGGATTCTGTGTGTGATCTTCAGCATAATATTCAGGTGGCTCTAAACTGGTGGCAGGTATGCTATCCCCTCTTGGATCATGCCAATTCTGTTGAATACCTCCTCTGCTTCTGCATGCTCCATAGAGGTGTCACATTTTTTCACATGTCCAAAACTATTGAAGCTGTCTTCCAAATCTAGGTTGTCCTCCATATAACCCTCCTCCTTGTGGAGCATGAAATCCAACACCTCTTCCTCAAGGCCAACAATTACATTCTCCCCTTCCTGCAAAATTCCCAAGAGCCATGCTGTGCTTTCTGTGTGTCTTGTGCGTCTACCCCCTATCCACTCGTCAACACAGCTCCTTCCAACAAAAACATTGATAGCTTTTTCTAAACTAACTTTGGGCCTCATTAGGAGTCCGGCAGTAACTCTGACTCGTGACATTTTGCAGGCACCTAGTTTGCCGCTGCCACCGGGACATTACAAGTCCCGTTGGACCAGCAACCTAGGTGCCAGTAAATGTTGTTCCCTATTTCCGTGGAGTCCCATATGGGTTCACAGAAGCACCGGAAAGAGTTGCCGGTGCTTCTGTGATCAGTCTGCCTACCGTGAACCGCTGCACCCAGCAGGGTCAGTCCTGTTGGGCGCAGCAGCCCCGGCAGGCAGACTTAGAATGTGGTAAGTATACCAACACCCTTGTTTCCGGATCGCCACTACTGTAATGAGGTGGCAGGTGCAAACGTATTAACAAATAACATGCTTAAGGGCAATCCTGTTGCCTGTGCTCAGATTCTCACCTTGCTGTTTAGGAGCATTGTAAACAGTGGTGTTATCCCAAGCTAGAAACTATAGACCAATAGCACTAATAGATGAAGGCTGCAAAATGTTTGCATGTATTTTGCTATCTCACATAAATGAATGTATGGCCAGCTCTTACCCAGTAAACAAACTTCAAACCAGATTTAGAGTAGGTAACTCTACAAATGTAAATGGGCTGGTAATAAGAGCCCTCCAGGATTCAGCCTATGACAATTCTGGAGGCCAACCCTATGTAGCCGCAATAGATTTGTTGACAGCTTTCATCTGTGAAACTTGCACCAGATTATGGGCTAAACTGGCAAAATGGGGTATCCCTGGAGGACTGTTGAATCTAATAATGTCCCTTTATGATAACGCAGGAATCTGTGTCCGGCTTAACCTAGAAGGAAACTTATCTTGCCAGATTGAAACATATGTGGGATTAAGACAGGGTTGCTCATTAGCCCCCTGTCTTTTCAACCTCTATGTCTCAGACATTGGAGAGTTCCTAAATTGGGGGATTTGCGCATGGGCGTAGGAGACCCATAAAATCTGAGGGGAACAGGGGACAACTTGGGGACTTTGCTACAGACAAAAACCACAGCGGCTACCAAGGGAGTGGGGGAGGAGTTGTCCATCGCCCATTTGTGGCCTGCTGTAAGAGATGCTTTGTATATTAAATTACACAGAGCTTCCCCGTTGGTTATCTTTTATGGCATGATAATAATTTAGAAGCATGGATAAATCCCTCCCTCGTGTGGCAAGGGCCTCAGATGTTTCTTGGCATGGGTAGCTATTAGGGTCATGGCCGCCCCAACCCAACTTTGCTTTGGCTAAAAGCATGCACGCTTTTTAAACTCCTCTGACGAATGTCTCCATACCTGGACTCCAGTCCCGCAAGGGTGTTCAACCCACAGCGCGATGGGGCCATACCAATGGTGAAAGCCGCTATTGGGAGGATAGCTCAGGGGCAACGTGCTTGCCTTGGAAGCAAGACGACGCAGAGCAACAGAGGTTCGATCCCCGGGCTCACGCTTAGAAACCACTGGGTATTAAGGACGTTATAAATAACCAATTACAATTATAAATAACCAATTATAAATAATAATGAAAAATGGATCCTTCTACTCTTTGACTATCTTGTAATTTTCTTGGAGCCACTTTCTTTGTGTTTCACTTCCATTTCTCTCTCTTACACTCTCAAATGTCTCCCTTTTAAGCAACCTAATCTTCTACACATTTTGTGGTGAGGAGATCAATATACCCATGGCTTATCGCCTTTAGCGTATGCCAGAAGGTGTGCTCCCTCGCCAGGAGGTGACATTCCGGTCTATGTAAATCACAGCTCAGCACTCTGAATAGGTAATACTAATACAAACAAATCTACCAAATGTACACCTTTGCCAAAATTAGAAAAGTGGCTACAACTAACATAGTGCATGTAAAGTAGAGTAGAAAAAGTCAAACACCTCTGAAAGCAACTAGAGGGCTGCACCAGTAAGTGTAATGCAATCACATGTAAACGTTGTTCGAGCCTACATCTGACATTATCACTGATTGCTTCCTCTTCAATTAGACCGGGACAAGATCTGCAAGAATGCCACAAACACACCTTATTACAATATACCTGATTACGCACTATTGCGTGCACAACCAATTGAAGAGTCGTCTGGCACTGCATATGATCATGCCATGTCATGCTAAGCTGCAGTGAACTAAGATATGTTATGGACACAAGCATTGACACAAACAGCGCTGATTCATGGTGTGAAACTTTTGCCGCATTGAGAAAGATTAAAATACAGTTCTATTCTGCTGCCAACAAGTGACGCTCAACCTATAAACCACACACGTGAAACTCTACGATAGCGCCCTCATCTTGTCTCTATCTAGTCAAACAATAAGTATTGCATACCGCATTTAAAAAACATGCGCTAAATGATCAAGCATGGCCTACCTCGTGCAGATGCTTTAATGGTGATCAGTCCAGTGCCTACCTTGGGGGCCGCTGAGGCAGTCATGGGTTCAGTTTTAGGTTGCAATCATGATTATTTTAAATGGCAGCCCAGGCCTTGAACGATTTTTCAGTAATACAGTCAGTGGCATGGTGGTGATGAGAATTGAAACGTTAATCTTGAGATGTAAAGGAGTTGTACTGTCATCCTTTGACAGATGAGATGTTATACTAAAAGATATGAGAAGGTCCTAATAAGTTTGTCCTGAAAAAATACTGTATTGCAATCTGGGAACGTGGGCCATTTTTCCTAATGCTTTTTTTCCCTGGCCCTGTTTCACGCTGTGGGACGTGGAGACCGGAGTTCGAATCAACACATCGGCCCTCATTACGACCCTGGCGGAAATCGAAAAACGATGGCGGAAATGCAATACCGCCATCGAATAGCGCTCGGTGCGACTATGACCCGTCACCGCAAAGTACGAAGCCATTAGCGACACCGTAGTGAACGCCAACGCTAACTGCACCAAGCACGCGCGCGCGCGCCATGCCAAACCGTAAATACCACCATGGCGCAAGGGTACGCTAATTCCGACCCTAGCGGACATGTACCTAACGCCATCAAGCATGGCAGAATGTACCATTCCGCCATGGTGAGAAGTACGGCATCGCGAATCATCCGTAAACGGCCCCACTGAGTGCCTGTACACCGCTCCCTGCCCACAAAGTACAACTCCCCGTAGGTGCAATGAAGTCACAACAACCAGTGAAATGTACAAGTCACCCATGCATGCCAACGAACAAAAGAAACACAAGAGGGGCCAATGGGAGCTGCAGGGCACAGATGGCACGAATACAGAAGCCAATCCAATGGACATGACCACAGACCCCCCCCCCCCCCGAAACGCACGCAAACACAGGCACCTGTGACCAGCAATATTCCGAAAATCACATCATTCCACCAGTCCACCTGGCTGACCGGCATCTGTTACACAAAACCCAATCCCCCGCCCCTGAGCATGACAACATTCAAACAGTCATATTGGCAGCCCCCATCCCTGACCTCACTGGGCTTCGTAGGCAAACGCGCCCAGTACAGTACCACGCAACTAAACTCCGAAGCTGGAACCCAATGCAGATCTCCTCCCAATACATCGCTCCCCAAATAGGAATATGCCACATCACTTGCAAAGAAGAACGCTACACGGGCCAAATCAGAATAGAAATTTAATGCACAACAAAATCACCAAGCCCATACAGCCATTAGGCCATGAACTCCAAAACACATTTCACCATTGTGGGCTGCATCCGCAAGAAATGACCAGCCACTACTTGTGTGACGCCCTGTTCCATCATGGTACACAGAGCCACATCCACGTACGAAAAGGCAACATGGAAGCGCACAGAACCGCAGGGCCGTCCCAATGGGGAGGCACTAGTCCAGCTGAAAGGCCGAAATGTTGCTCCGAGCCACCAGTACTGCGTAAGGGCATGTGGCCCATTGGCGATCGTCCCATAAGATCGTAATGCTGCTCCACTGATTAACACGAAGCAGCAGGTGTCGGGAGTAAAAGCCATCTGCAGGAGTGGCATACAGATGGCAGTGGCAAAAGGGGAGGAGATACCTGTCAACCAAAAGAAAAGAAAAAGAACAGAATGGCAATCAGAACTACATTCGAACAACTCACTTCAATGATCACACTAAATCCACAGCCATATGCATGCTAGCCCACTCCAAAGGATCATCACCACCCCAAAACCACTTGCGACTCATAACCATCTATATCGAGGTGTAAACACCATCACAAACGAGTGTACCTGTGCATGCGTCTGTCAAAACAGAATCCATCAGATGGGAATGTTAACGTGCATGGACACAAGTGGCTGAAGGCGCGTCGAGACAGGGAGGGCTCAACAAGGCCAGATAGACGATGGTCCCACTATGGCAGCCCTGCATCACATAGCGCAGGGGAGGCGGATACATTCCAAGAAGCCCTGTACATGGCAAACTCTGTATCAAATCACCTGCCCATGCATCCATTCATCATTCCCTCATCCCGTAATGAAAACGCCTGTTTCCATACTCACATAACATGTGAAATTTCCATTGAGTCTGTGCGTTATGCAGCCTGCAAAATCCACTGTGCCCCAGCCCGTAATTCCAGTGTTGTGAAGTAACATGTATTTGGGAACGTCCGGCCTCATCGCCCACGTCGCTATTGCGCATCCCAAACTATTCATATCAATCATTGCATCCTCGCCATGGCCCCTGTCTCAAGGACATTGAACAATAGAACGTTATATTTGCAGTCAGACCTGTGGGCATCTCCTCGCCGCTAGCTGAAAACCGAAAGCGCCGCCCTTCGAATTCCTCATTTGCAACATCACGTCGAAGAGGCATCTGTGGCCGTTTGAAATCACTAATTAATCCATCTAGTGCGGCTGTGTGTGAAAATGGCAACTGCCTTCACCCACAAATGGGACGCCCCGCCCGTCGTTGCAACTCGGTACAGTGATGCATGAGGGCCCACCGTTACTCGAGTACTACGTTCCACTGACCCTTCACAAGTCTGTTCGCGACTGCACAGATAGTATGTGAAACAATGGGACCACAGCAGAATGAACATATCGACCAATGTTACACGGCCATCGGGTACAAATACATGATTGCAATAGCAAGATGCCATTCCTCGAATTGCAGCGTTGTGTGCGGGACGTGCTCGGCCAAAGGGGAGAGCAGTTTGCACAGGTGGAATGAATCACCACAGGTGGAGGCCATACAGCCTGAAAACACATAAATTGCACACCCAGTCTCCTCCCACAACCACACCCACTCCGAAATGCTACCGGCAGGACTCGCGATGTTGGCCCTGGGGGACCTGATACCACTGCAAGTACTCCAACTCCAAGAAGAAGATGAACACCAACTACAACCGGCCGCACGGAGGAGACGCAGGAGGAGGAGGAGGCCAAGGCAGGGCCAGCAAGGGCCGCCAGCACAGCCACTACCACCACGCAGGCAGCCCGCAATCCCACGCCTCCGAGCACATCCGTTCAACCTCACTGATGAGCAGATCCACACCCTCTACCGTTTGGACCGGGACACCATAGCCGCCATTGTGGACATGACACAGGCTGACCTTGTCAGCATGATAGATAGCCCAACCGCCATCCCACCCCTACTGAAGGTGGTGTCTGTACTCCACTTCCTGGCCACAGGCACCTACCAGCACACAGTCGGACAGTTGCATGGCATTTCTCAGCCACTGTTCTCACGGACACTATTGCAAGTGCTCGATGCCCTCCTGAAGCACGCAGACGACTACATCTCTCTACCACGCTCGGAGCAGGAAATTACCAACACAAAAGTGGGATTCCATGCACTTGCCGGCATACCGGGTTGCATTGGTGCCATCGACTGCACCCATGTGGAATTGGTCGTCCCACATGCCATGGAGGCCCAGTACCGCAACCGAAAACAATTTCATTCCATGAATGTACAAATGGTGTGTGACTCCAACAGGATCATTACACATTGTTGTGCCAGATTCCCTGGATCAACCCATGATTCCATGGTCTTGAGGAACTCTACTATACCATGCTACATGGAGCGACACGCAGGGAACAGATCCTGGCTACTCGGTGAGTCTCATTTCATGCATGATGATGTGGGGTATGTGATGCGGCAATGACCTGGCAGGAAGGGGGGGGTGTGCGTACGTAGCAATGGCATTCCACATCATACGTTTCTCGTCCACATACAGGTGATGCTGGGTATCCACTGAAGAGATGGCTCCTCACACCAGTCCGGAACCCACGGGACCAGCATGAGGAGGACTACAACCATGCCCACTCACGTACCCGTGTAGTCATTGAACAGGCATTCGGCCTACTGAAGACTCGTTTCCGCTGCCTCAGCAGGTCTGGAGGGGCACTCCTGTACCGCCATGAGAAGGTTGCAAAGATGGTCATGGCATGTGTCATGCTCCACAACATGTGCGTACATAGAAATGTGCCCATGCCCCCTGACGCAGAACTGCAAGCACCTGATGATGGTCATGATGAGGGTGGGGATGTGGCAGCACCTCAAGGAGTCTGCGAGGCACCGGAGGCCCGTGACATTCGTCAGCATCTCATTGATGCATGCTTCTAGCACTCACGCCTGGTGGCTGATACATGGACACGGGACTCGTGGCACTGTGTGTGTCTGGGACATGCACAATATGGACTGTACGCCTATGATGGCCTAGTACACAAAGATCAATGTCCACACATCTCATTGGTTGATCGTGCACTGTTTATGGCATATGTGATATCATGTTGAACACCCTATCGACCCGCCACCCAAGTGAGCCCAACACACCCCCTCCACCCTCCTACCTCCCCCCGAACACCAGTGTCCAAAGATGCTCATTGTCAGTGGGCTGTCGCTATTGCAAGCCCCCTCTGCGGGTATCAGGGGCACCCCTGCCTGTGGAGCGCAGGTTCCTCCCAGATCTACGTTGGGGGCTGCCCTGGACGGAACTTGCAACGGATGATGTCTCTGCCTGCTCACGTCCATGCATGTCCCTAAGGGTTTGCGAGAGCTCAGTGAGCACACGGCGCACTGCGGCAAGTTCGGCACATACGTCTTTGGACGTCGCATGCAGTTCCCCCCTAAGGCTCTCGGTGCTTCTCTCCATTTGGACTCTCAGGCTCTCGGTGCTACTCTCCATTTGTGCCCTTAGTGTCTCTGTACCTCTCTCCATTTCTGCCCTAAGTGTCTCAGTTGATGTTTCTATGTCTGCCTTAGTGCCCCCACATTCATCGGCATGGTCCTTGAGGAGCGTGGCCAGTCGCTGCTGTTGCACGATTAACTGGTCGAGGGACTGTTGCCTCTGCTGGGCCATGGCCATTTGTGGGGGTGTCACAGAGGGGCTGTTGACCTCATGTTGCCTTGCCACAGGGCTTGTGGGGGATGGCCAGTCGTCGTCTTGTGGGTGCCCCTGCGTGGTATCCTCATGTTGTACGGGATGGGACAGACAGGGGGATTGGGACAGGTCATGGATGGATCTGACTTCGACATCCCCGTTTTCTGTGTCCGAGCATGCTGCCATCAATGGGGTGTCACCTATGGTGCTGCTGCCACCAGAGGCAGTGCCTTCTGTGGCATCCATTGGGGGGACCTGTGGTGGTGGTGGTGTGGGCATGCTGGTTGCTGGGGTGCCTGTTGATGTTCCCTCCTCTGTGCTGCCACCTGATTTGTGCTGCCACCTGATTTGTGCTGCTGCCGTGTCTTGATGCGTGCAGCTGAGGTGGAGGGTCTTTGGCCGTTGGTCTTGGCCCTCTTTGCAGGTGTGCTGGTAGGGGTGTCCTGATGATCGTCGTTTGGATCGGACCCTGTGGTGGAGTAAAGGAGGGCGAGGGTTATTAATGGGTCTGTGGAAATTGGAATGGCATTGTATCACATGCATTGGGGTGGTACCTGAGGGTGATTTGGGTCGGGGCCTTGGAGGTGCTTTCATTTGTGTGTGGAGTGAGGGTGCAGTTGTTTGGCAGCCTGCAGTTAGGGTGTGCCTGCTGCACGTGTAGTGCGTGTTTTAGGGGTTTTTATTTAATTATGTATTTATTGTGGGTTTTAAAGTGCGCTATCAGGCCGATGTGTGTGGACGTTCTCCTGGACATGTGTTTCTGTTGCACTATGTGGACACATGGTACTTCGCATGATTGGACATTGTGGATTTAGCATTGTTTTATCTGGCCCACCTACCTGAATCTTCGGATGTCTGCACTCCTTTCTCCATCCCTCCGACTCCCTCTATGCTCTCCATTCCGATGGTGGAGGCACAGATTTCTTCCCAGGGGGTCAACTTGATGGGTGATTCAGGACCTCCCCCGGTGGCTGTGGCAATGTTGCGGTTGGCAGAGAGTATGCTGCGGACGCGTATCCGCAGGTCGTCCCATCGCTTTCTGCATTGCTGTGGGTTGCGGGGTGCGGTCCCCACCGCACTTACCCGCTGTGCCACCAGAGCCCATATGGCCTTCTTGTTCGCAAGTGACGTCCTGGTCATTTGCGTGGAGAAGACGACGGCTGCATTCTCCTGGAGGGTCTCTGTTAGCACGGTGAGTTCCTCACGGGAGAAGTGGACCTGCCGCTTGCGGTCGCACGCTTTCTTCGCTACTTTTCCCATTTTTCTTGGTTTCGCTAGGGTGGATGACGGGTTGGGGTGTGTCTCAGGGTAGTGTTTTTGGTGGTTGTGTGGTTTTAGTGGTTTTATAGGTGTACGGCGGGATGTTTCCCGTTCCGGGCCCATGTTTTTACTTCCGTTTCCGTATATTTCCGGTCACCGTACTTTCCGGTAGGCGCACACTGCGGTGACCGCTAAGAGGGGTGGCGGTATTGCACCTAGGGCGCCGTACGGCGGCGGTGTGGGCCGTTTTGGGGTCATTTCCGCCATCGCGGACTTTGCACTTCCGCCATGGCGTGGTGCTCGTGCCCGATGGGTCGGAATGGGCCGCACTTTGCTCCTTCGTGCAATGGCGGAAACGCTATTTACGCTGTGGCGGTCCGGTCAGTCACTTTCCGCCAGGGTCGTAATGAGGGCCATTCTCTTCTGCCCCTCTTGTAGAAATAGCATGATCTTGGGGAAATGCCTTTTTTTCTGACAGTTTAAGGGTTGGCTTTGGACCTGGAACATGCCTGCTGAAAGGCGAACAGGCACTTTTTTTGGGACTGTGAGTTCTGGTGTGGGACTCAGGGCCCCTCGCAGTTACGTAGTTATGCAATATGATGATATGATATGATATTTTATTTCTATCACGCTCGTACACAAGTGTTTCAGAGTGCGACAAGGCAAGGGAGGGGAACAGGGGAGAACAAAACAGCGATCTTACTAGGCCCAGTGACATTGAGAACACGCAAGTTCATGGGAGAGGGGGGAGGGGAAAAGTGCATGGAAGGGGGATAGGTGGAAAGTGCGAAGCAGAGGAGAAACAGATAAATAACAATAAATAAATAATAAAGGCAACAAACAGTGGTAATGCAGCCAGCAATTTGCAAGTGTTAGGTTTAAGGCAGCAGACAGGGTAGGTCTGATAAGTGCAGGAAGAAAAAGGGTGGGGCTGTATGGGTACAGATACAGACCCCAGTGCAAGGGGTGGCCCTGGGGCAGTGCAGGAGGGTGACAGGATGAGCAGGTACCTGGGCCCAAAAGACAGAGGGTGGCCAGGTGCACAGTCCCAAGAGAGAACAGATCAGCAGGGGAGAGGAGGAGCAAAGGCAGAAGAAAAGAGGACGGTCTTGAGGTGCTTCTGGAACCGGAGATGGTTCTCCTCAAGTTTTAGAGTGGCAGGGAGGCTTTTCCAGAGAGAGGCCCCAGCCGAAGACAGAGATCTACCCCCAGCTCGTTTCTTAGAAAAACGACTGACCCTGAGTGAGTTGGAGGTAGAGGAGCGAAGAGCTTGAGAGGGGAGGTATTTGCGGAGGGATAGCTGAAGGTATTTTGGACCCAAGCCCCAGAAAGCCTTGTGGACAATGCAGAGGGTTTTGAATGTAATCCTTGCATCCACTGGGAGCCAGTGGAGAGATTTCAGAGCTGGAGAGATACGATCCCAGGGCTTGAGGCCAAGGACAAGTCTTGCAGTCCTGTTCTCGATTAGTTGCAGAGGGCGGAGAGTAGAGGCAGGTAGATTTAGAAAGAGGCTGTTAAAATAGTCCAAGCTAGAGAGAACCAGAGCTTGAGATACCATGAGCTTCTGGGGGAAGGAGAGGAAAGGCAGAGTACCTCTGAGGAGGTGCAGTCGGAAATTGGACTTTTTATATACCTCAGAGATGTGGGCGGAGAAGGAAAGGGTGGAGTCAAAGATGACCCAGAGGTTCTTAGCCTCGCAGGTGGGGGTAGGAGGAGGGCCGAGGGAGGCCGGCCAGAGAGTGAGGGGAAAGGATGGTAAAGGTGTGCCGATGAGGAGGATCTCTGTCTTGCTGGCATTCAGACAAAGATCATTGGCGGCACACCAATCTTGAATGGCAGTTAGGCAATCAGAGATGAGAGAGGGAGAGGAGGTGGCAGAGGGCAGCCTGAAATTGAGTTGAGTGTCGTCAGCGTAGCACTGGAAATTTGAGCAGAAAATGGCAATGCAGTGGGCGAGAGTTGCCAGGTGTTGGTTGAAAAGCCAGGGCGAGAGGTTAGACCCCTGGGGAACACCACAGGTAGAGAGGAAGATAGTTTTATCTTTTAGATAAAAGATATCTTTTTAGAAGATAGTTTTAAAAGTAATGTTATATTACTTTTATTTTTTAATTCCCTATTTCCGACTCAATCACACAGAATCAGTTCTAGCAGATGTTTTCTTTAAAATGTGGTTATAAATAAATGCCTTTGTCAAAGAGTGAATGCGTTGGCGTTCTGCTGTTGGTTTACCTCCAACTGCCTCTGCACCCCCGCCCCCACTAAATGATTATTGATCGACATCTTCTGGCCTGTGACAAGTCCTACATGGCCAATCCATACCATCCGATAACTCAATACCCAATCAAAACTTCCTGTCTGTCCCAAATCAATACCTTTTGCCACAGGCGATCACATGGATGCCTAAAACCATGGCACAGTGACACAGGCGTGCTTTTATACAGGGAAAGGGAACCATCCACAGTGCTTTTGGGGGTGCAGTGTGCGCACACATCATGTATCGTGAAATGTTAAATCCTGTGCCGCCGCCGCAGTGGCACTGTGGCATGATGGCATTGCCATCGCCGCCTGTGCCGGCATGACGCATCACCATTCACTGCTCACCCCACCCAAGCACTGCTTCTCTGCTCAGCACTCTCCACAAAATTAAAACAACTGCTCGAGTTTCATTTTGAGTTACGAAAATTTTTTTGGGCAGAACGTATTTCATAGGAAGGATATATGGAAATGCACTCAATGGGCAGTTGTAGTGCTCAAAATTCGGACTGTTCAAAGACTTGCCAATGCCTTTCTCCCAGGCCTTATGCCTCATTGTATGCCATAAAACATTTCTCTTTTCTCTATTTATTTTTCCCTTCCCTCTATCGATTGATGGATCGTACGTTTAAGAATTGCTCTATATCAGACATTAATTATAACAATTATTTTATTACTAATAGCGAATACAAATGACCTACATTTATATGGTGTTTGCTTGCTGCCAAAGTCTTGTAGCTTTGAGCAGAGCAAATCCTGCTCTCTCCAGCCACTCCACGCTCTACAAATACAAGCATTCACCAGTAATGAAAAAGCAGCTTGTTAGGGTCATGCAAAAAGTTTTTCGTAAATCAAATATTGCAAATATAATGCTAACATACTAGGTATTATTGTTATTCAAATTCAATGGTATGATTTGTTGGAAGCTGAATTAAGCAGGCTATCCAAACTTCTCTGCAGCAGACACATTAACTGGCTGAGCCTTATTAGTAGCTGAGATAGAATGTTCAATGAAGAATGAAGTCTCTAGGACAACAGGGTCTTGCGTTTTTTGTGAAGCTATCTCCTATGTTTTATCTAGGCCCTTTTTACAGCGCCAAAGAGTAGAGGACGATCTTGGTCTTTCTTTCTCATTCTGGGGCATTGCTAATCTAATTTGATCACTTGGGGTCAATTGAAAGTGTCTCTGATCAATCATGTGTTTTAGGCGCATCCCGTAAATGCCTGCGCATCCCCTCCTTGACATTATGAAGAGGGGCTGGCTGGCACTGCATATTACTGCAGTGGGCAGCAAGCTGAAAGCATATATATGCAGCATTATATATATATATATATATCTATATTCATATAATTGCTAATATATCCCCCTGCTTAAAATTGTGGGGGGGATTTGTCCCCCCTAACTCCTCCCATGTCCTACGCCCATGGATTTGCGCATCCCATGGTTGGCCTACGCGGATGACTTCTTGATCGCACCACGGTGGGCCTTCGACGGCTTATTAACAAATTCACAAAATTAGCAGCAAAAAATTGACTGACCCGAGTCTCAGTGTTTTCGAGGGGTCAAAGAAGGAAAAGGTTTGGTTGGAGTATGGGTGGCTCACCCATAGAGATTACCTCAAAAGTCCTATATCTGGGCTTTCTGCTAACGGCACAACCCTCGAGGTCTGCGATCTGTGCCTTTCTGAAGCAGAGGCCCTTCCATTAACAACCCAAATGTTGAAACTAGATCATAAATTTGGTCATTTCTCAGCAAAGCCTACAGTCTCCTTCTATGAGGGGAAAATAGTCCCTAAATTAATATATGGGATGGAGCTGCACTACCATCAACTGCTGAATCTTTGGGAAACCATAGAAGGTAGCATTTGGAGGAAAATGTTGAAGCTGCCCAACAACATCCCAATTGTGGCAATCCGGTTATGAAGTAAGCTTAGCATCACTGAAGGCAAGGGTCCAATGGCGTTTGCTGGCCCTGTTTCATCGCGTGATTGAACCTTTGTGTAACACCCTATATGTGGATATGGGAAAACTGCTGCCATTGGTTGGAGTGGGGATTGCTTCGAGCAAATATATGGCCTTGATCCGGGATACATGCTATCGTCTCCTCGCTTACCTTGACTCAGATAGATTGACCTTGGTAACAAATCCTGAGAGAGTAAAAAGGTTGCTATATGAAAGGGATTGGATCACTACAACAAATACATTCCATTCATACCCCTCTTTTAGTGACTTAAAGCTGGAACACAAAAGACGAGGAGCCATTTCCTTTATACTTACCCAGTTTCCCAATCGATATTTTCACTCCCTCCTTCTCAAATCACGATGGAACATCCTGCCTACCCGGGAGGTACTGTTCAGAAAGAAGATGGCAGGCATTGTACATCCTTTCTGTTGATTTTGTATGAAATCAGGGAAAATAGAAACTGTGAAGCACTTGTTGCTGTTATGCCCGGCGTTACTGGCTAAAAGAATGACTTACGTTGAGAAGTTTGCAAAGTGGGGAGTGAGGGGGGATGATGCGTATATTTGGTTCTGTTGCATCTCTAACCAGAACAACACAGAGGGTCTGGCTGTGGCATCCTTTAATAAATCCCTGAATGTATATGTCGATCTTGAACTGGAAGAAGAGGCCTATATCCCTCTAGTATGAATAGGACAGTAATTGGCCCGGAAGTGGATGGGATCAAATTATGGGATGATAGCAATATCCGAACCCCTAAAAATTACTGATTGGAAGGATGAATTGAGTGGTATTTTATCATTGTTATGGGTAATTGTAATTTGTAGTGTATTTTTGGTAAAATTAATGTTTTCTAATTTTTATGTGTTTTTAGATAATACGGATCAAAATTTTACACCAACACAGTCAATGTATATTATGTATGAAATTGTTTGGCTCTTTCCTAAAATTAAGAATATTGTTTTATGGGTATACACTATTCCAGATGAATGAGTTTAAATATTTTTATGGTCATTTTGTAATTCTATGATTTTGATAGATGTTGAGTAATGCCAAGTATCTGTATATGTAATTGGCGTGAAGTCACCCGAACCCATGGACATCTTCCCGCCCTCTTGACAAACCTATTTGTGTGATTTTTGTGATACTTGAATTGTAAAGGTTTTGTTGTAAACCAGTTACAAATAAATAAATGAGGACCTTTGCCCCTCCTCCAGCTTTCTTTCCGCAATTTACTTTCGGGCTTTCTTTTGCAATAATTGAAAATGTTGAACTCACCAATTGGATCTCTGGCCATGGTTTCGCTTCTAGTCCCACTATTTTGTTCAACTGTCTCTGCACTGGATCGGGTAACCCGTGGCACAATATATGATAATAAAATGGCTGTGGTCTTATCCCACGGTTACCTCGCCTCAAAACACCACCTCTCTTGAATCTCTTGAATGTAAGTAACTGGGTTTTTGTCATCATACATTTTGCATTTTGCATGTCATAATCACACTCATGTCAGACATATCAGGCTATTCAACTCTGAGTGAGTGCTCTCTGTACATCTGCCCTGCAGTTGTTAAACAGTGCACCATCATGAGTCGTGTCCTGAGCTGTCACCCCAGATACCCCGCTCGCTTCCAAATGTCATCAGCTCTCCCCCCAATGGTGGCAGCAAGCAAGCTTTTTAAGTCGCCCACTGCTAACGTCAACTCTTCCATCATTCTTTAGAATTCATAAATTTACTTGCTCACTCCCGATTTCAAAGTTGGCAATTTACACCTCAAATTATCCTCATCCATTTGCGACCACAATATATATGGAGGCCATCCGTCACCTTTTTCTAACTATGGGAATTGTGTCAATTCTGCCCCACATTCAAATCCATCTACACCCTCGGTCATGTTTGCTTTCTTTTGCCCTGGTAATGTTCTCAACCTGTCTACATATGGGGTTGTTTCTTCCACACTATGTGATCACCCTTTTGGACATTTGGGGTATGGTATAGGTTCTGGCTTTTTCCCTTCTGGCTCTTCCAGGTCAGACCATGCTATGTCTTTCCCGAGGTTTAAGCTGGTAGAGGCCTTTCGCGGCATCTCCCCCTTCCTCATTTTCACTTTCATGTCTCTCCTCATCTGAAAACACTGTCCCCCAACTTGCATCACTGCCTTCATCTTCTCTGTCTTCAAACTGTAATCTCCTCAATGAGAGCATTCTATCCAGCATGCCAATGTCTTCCTACAATACACTTCCGTTCCCCTTTTGTGGACATTCTGCTACACTCCCTTTTATGCTGTGAGCACCACTATCTCCCCAGCTCCTGTACAAATTACGAATCCTCTATCACATGGTCTTCCCTTTCACTCCATCTGTGAGGATGATGCCCCCATTTCCTCAGTGTCTTCCTCGTTCTTCTCTGCTCCCTCACTCCCTTTATTATTTCTCGCTCTCTCTTCTTTTGTTTTCTCATTCTTTCCCTTTAATGTTTCTCTTCCTTTTGCTCCTTCTCTCTACTTCACATTTCCTTTTCTGTTCTTCCCTTTCCTCAATTAATCTGGCCCATTCTCTTTCTTTCTCCTCCTGTTTCCTTCTCAGTCATGCCTTTTCTTCCTGTTTTCTTTTCTCTTCTTTTTGCTGTCTTTACTTTAGTTTCCCTTTCTCTGTCTTTAGCATCATCCATATTTGTTTTGACTAACTGAAGCAATATCTGTCCTCCCACCCACTCATTTAAAGTGATCGTCATCTGTTCCTTTATACCCTGCCTGCCTTTCCGTCTTTGGATCTTTTCCTCAGCCTCTATCATCTTTCCAGCAGCTTGCAGCACTCGTTATACTCATTGCACATGGACACTGGCATTTGTTGATTTCATTTGGCTCCATTTATAGCATCTTCACTGCTGTAAGCAGGGGGCGCATATACAGGGTTGGTGTACCCTGCTGCTGCTTTCAATTCTTTCAATGGGTAGAATCCCTGCCCTTCTTCTGGCAGATCGATGCTCTGTGGGGGAGACGGAGGGGTGGAGGGCGCTGTGCCCTACACTTCATGCCGATTAAGCATCCACTCCCTCGTGGTTGGATCTTCTATCTCATCCCAAACATCTTCCATAACTCTAAAATGGCTAAACTTGTTTGTAATTATTTTGCGTGTAAATATGTTGTCATGTATTGCAGCACTGATTTCGAAAGAGTCCCCTCTTGGAGCCAAGGCATGAACATTTTACCTGCTGTGCCCCAAACCCATTTGGAATGGTACTTACAGATTTTATATTTATATCTAGGCAGCACCTTACATAAATGCATAAGAGGAGTGCCTCCCATGATGGCACATCATACCCTTGACTGCAGATACTTACCAAACCTTAACAAACCGTCAAACGATCTACCTCTTCTATTCCTCCTTCACAATCTCCTGTCAATAATACTTCCCTCTATTTCCAGTCACTTTCTATGACTCTTCCGAACCCTCTCGGCTCCAACTATTCAGGCAAGCACCACAAATGCCACCCATGCTCAGGACCCCACCTTTTGTGTCCAAACCACAACTTGGCTTTCGAAATATTATAAACCAATATCCACAAGGCATTGCTTTTCACAATTCAAACGACTTTTCACCCTTCTGCGGGCGCCAGAAATCACTACTCATATGGTGCACCCTCAATATACCCCAAACCCATGGCCATCTTCCTGCACTCTTGACAAGTTATCTTTTATCTATTAATGCTTACCCCGGAAGGGGGTGTGACGCACTTTCCCTTGACCTTGGAAATCTCTTTATATTCACTATCTTAGTACTTCGACACAAGGTTTAGTGCATCAACTTCCAAAACCATGTTATAGGCATCCTCTCATAAATAAACCTTTATCACTTCACAATTCCCCAATGTATACAGACCAATCCCTACCCCTTTTGTTTGGCAATTTGATGCTGTATATTTACATTTATGGATCAGCTGAGGCCTTCGGTATTTTAAAAAAAAAATGTATTTGTTATAGCTGATAAATCAACTTTTCAAATAATCATAATATATAAAACATACATTGCTAAAATCTACATAGAACCTAATCAGAAGAAACAACTTTACAATTCATTCAAATAATCTAAAATAATCGCCAGCATACACTATAAAATAATGCATGAGTTAAGGAGCAATCTCAGAAGCAAACATGTCAAACAGCAAGTGCAAACTATCTCGAACTGCCATGTTAGTCCATTCTAATTCTAAGAATTAATTATGAACCAGAACCACATCTACTACAAGGATTGAGGTAGTACTAAATCTAAAAATTGCACAATTGCTATGAATTGTCAGTCTCTGATTTGAGAGCAGTGAGTTCCAAATTTGATCCTCAGTCATCCAA
This sequence comes from Ambystoma mexicanum, assembly GCF_040938575.1. NCBI lineage: Eukaryota > Metazoa > Chordata > Amphibia > Caudata > Ambystomatidae > Ambystoma > Ambystoma mexicanum. The sequence continues at coordinate 536,092,771 of NC_090939.1, forward strand.
ACTTGTATTACATATTTTTCTCCAAAACGTTTTTCTCTTATAACTTTCAAAGCACTGCACCCCACAATCAAGTGCCGTAAAGATTCTCTTTGATGAATATCTAAGCAGCACGACAATAGTTCTGATCTTGTGGTATTTGCTCCCTTCTACATAATATGTCCTTCGTATGATACTGGTTCAGCCTAAATTTTTAATATTTACGACAGAACACATGGGATGGACATTTCACCAGGTAATTAGACAATATGCCATATCTCTTGGTCCCAAATGACTCAACATCAAAATCTTTTAATTTTGAGCACTTCTCCATATTACCAATCTAGTCATATTGGAAAATGTTTCCTTTCGCTAGATCCGGGTTAGTCAACAGCAATTCAATTGTCACTGATGCATCTGCTGCCATATTTAGAATATGATTGCACCAATTACTCGAAAAGTGATTCTTAGATGTAAATACATTCTGGGCTAGACTATTTAAAAAGGATGGTTTACCCACACTGTCTAGCAACTTTCGAGTCAAAGCACATTGCTTCCATGTCACATTCAAGTATAGAGACATTAGACCCAACTCAAACCGCAATAAACCCATAGGTGTCCCAAATGGCAGCTGTAACACAGTTTTCGAATACTTTGCCTCTATGCTGTCCCAAAATTTACACTCTTGAGGTGCGACGGCTTCTAGACCGTATCGAAGTATTGGAATCACTTTCGATTTATAGAAAGCGACAATATGCTTCAGTGAGAATTTTCCGTACTTTCGATAAAGTATTTTGCAATATGATATCAGAGCTTGTAATTTCATCTTGATTTCGCTGAACAAGCTGTCTCTGGATTTCTTATGCTGAATTGAGACTCCTAAGTACTTGTATTGTGCTATTACGGAAAGTTCACAATTTTGGAGTGACCACTTGAAATGACACTGCTTGGAAGAATTGCTATTACACACCAAAATCTGTGATTTAGCGGTATTAATTATTAGATTATTCGCCGTTGCGTAGGTTCCCAGTTGATTTAACATATTCTGTAAACCCACCGGGGTCTGAGATAACAACACTAAGTCATCTGCGTAAAGCAAATATGAAATCTTTTGGAAATCTATGCGCGACGGGTCACCAATACAATTTACTAGTGTTGGTCCTAAGTCAAATATGAAGAAATTGAACAAGAAGGAAGCCAGGGCACAGCCCTGTTTCACTCCCCTGTGTGTCAAAATTGAAGGTGACAGTTTTCCATCAATGTTCAATTTTACTCTCAGAGATGTATTTGTGTGTAATAGCTTTATTAAATTTACTAATGACAAGGGGCATTGATGCTGCCACAGCTTTTTCAGCAGCAAAGCTCTATCAGTTGAATCGAAAGCTGACTTAAAGTCGATAAAACCCAAATCTAGAGGTAATTCTTTTTCCAATTGACTTGATTGGATCATAGACAGTGCCAAAATATTAGGGATTGTACCAATGCCCTTCACAAATCCAGACTGAAGGGGATCTATCATATGATTCACTTCTGACAAGTCATTCAGATTTTTAAGAATGTCTGCTAAATATTTTCCCAGGTGCATCCAATAATGATATTGGCCGATAGCTCACCAGGGATTGCCGATCACCCTTCTTGTATATCGGGATAGTAATAGCTTCGGTCCAAGACTTTGGTAATTTCTGATGATTATTTATGGCTGTGAAAAAATGGCATAACAACGACCCCCACATTTCAGGATTTTCTTTCATAACATAATTTGAAATACCATCTGGGCCGGTGGCACACGAATTACTCGAAGACTTTATTAATTCAACAATTTCACTCTGCTCAAAGTTTAGGTGAAAACCAGGATCCATGTGTGGAGGTAATATATGTGAATGGCTTCCAGGGAGTGCATATAACTGCTCAAAATTTTCAACCCACTGATGTACTTCCACTACCGAGGTTTGTATGTCCAACTGGTGAACTTTGTGTACCTGATTTAGTGCTGCCCTCATTTTAGCAATGTTTTTCTCTGCTAGTATAGATAACATACAGCCCCCATCTCTTTGATAAAGTCAGGCCTTACACCCCATTATCCAGTTCTTATATGACAAACGCAATTTTTGGATAAGGGTTCGTCTGAGAGGAAAGGGATGCCCTGAGAGTCTTCTGATCTCGACTTGTAGAGCCTTTTTCTTAATAACTATAGCTCTATCAAAAATATGTAGATGTTGCTCGCCTGTCCGATGCCCAGATCTATGTTGACTGAAAGTTTGCATTAGATTACTGTAAACCAAACCTGCTTTTGATTCATTATTATTATCAGCCAAGTTAGAGTTACACATTAATTAGTCAAAATAAATCAGGGCATCCTCCGTCCATCATAGGCGGTTCCCACCCCCATTAACGACTAGGCAACCACCCCTCGAGGCACTTGAATTACGATTGATTGAAGTCATAGTATACCATTCGGCGCAAAGCATGTTGTGATCACTCAACACAGTTGGAGTAACATGAAAAGCTTGCATCACCGCCCAGAGTGCAGTATTAACATAAACAAAATCAATGATCGATGAAGTGAACCCTCTATGCCACATAGGGGCTGGTGGTATGTCGGATTTAAAAGCTCCATTTAGGACATGAAAACCTCGCAACATCATCAAACTTTTCCAAAGTTCCAGCCTTGGATTATAACGCTTACCATCATTTTCAAGACACTTTAGATTTAAATCTCCAGCCAGAATGCAGTAAATAACCTCTTTGTCATCAGACACCATGTCAAGTAGAATATTGAGATCTCTAAAAAAAGAATCAATTGTGATGCCCACCGGATGCCAATAAATGTTAATTATTGCATATACTTTGTTCTCAATAACAGCTCTGATCATTAGCATGTAACCATTCGGCATTGCCCATACTCTCGAGGACATACCAAATCCTACTTTTATCGCAACCATCAGGCCTGCAGAAGGTCCACCAATAGCTAACTTCCGGGCAGGATTTAAATGGACTTCATAATTGGCCCATACCAATGGAGTTGCTAGCCATGTTTCCTGTAAGAGAACTATATCATACTTGCTTAATGCGTTGTCATTGTTATTTAAAAGATGTTTAAAACCTCGGGTATTCCAGCTTACAAGAGAGACGGAGCCCTGTACAGATACCTGACCTAGCTACTGCCTATTTGGTTTCCTATTGCAAGCACATAGCACCCTTGTCCAAAACTGCTGATTTAAGCCTTCCTTACCACTCGATACAGGCTTGTCTATAGAGACAGGACAAGTAACATTCCCTGCAGTTGACTCAACGTTCTCACTCTCCTCCACACTTAACAAGAAACCCAAATCATACAAGGAGCTTCTCGCCTTCCAAATTAAATTTTGGACCACCCTAGATTGTAACCAAATTCGTACCACATTTAAATTGTCCTTGGATATAAACTCTACTAATTTCAAGTCTGCTGATAGTACATCTTCTAGTGCCTGTACGTCTGAAAAAATGGCTATAATTGCCCTTCTGTTGAGATCATATTGTATAGAGGGCGCCGGTCGGCATTTCAAAGTTAAAGAGCACAGAGCCGGACGCATGCTTGTTTTTCCCTCCTTCTTAATCTGCTGGCCCGATTGGGGGGCGACAAGCGGGATCACCACATCTCTTTTGGATTTGTTTCCCAAAGTGCCAGGCGCATCCCTGATTAACAACAGAACTCTCTCCGAGAAGTCAGCCTAACTGACCATGCATAATAGAATCAACTGAACCACCCTCCATTGCTTCTGACAACATCCTATTACCAGATTCTTTATGTTCCAGGGTAGAGTTGTTAACTCGCTCAGGAGCCAAACTAAGACTGCCATGCAATATATCTAATTTTCCCTTTCCAGGTAGACTGCTACAGCTCTCATCCGACAAAATTGGAAAATCTATCACCACAGGCTGAGGGACAACTTTTGAGGCAGTTAACACGTGGCCTTCCATGTAACCGTCAACCGCTTTTCGTATTTCCGCTCTGTATTGCAAGTCTACATTCATTGTATCTACCATGGGACCAGATTTAGCAATTGTCACTATGGAATTAGGTATAGAACTAGGATTTGCCAACGTTCTGTTATGTGTGGCTGCTCTAGATAGTTCTTTAAGAAGAGCATCCAGAGGGGGAAGGGAAGTCACTGCAACACCTCTGGAGTCGCTTGCTCTCTTTTTCGATTTGACTTGATTTAGCAGCAAATATTTTTTCTTAATTGCTTGAGATGTGGTTATATTTTTATTCTTGGGAGGAATTGAAATGGCCTTCAAAAATCGTTTGGTCTTTGCTTTACCAGAATGCTTAGGCAGCAATTGATTTTTAGGCAATTTCAAAGTTTCTTTTTTTTTCCACTTCTTTTTCCTTATTACCAACAGGTCGCTTGTCTATTGTTGCTGATGTATCTAAAACACTAACGGGCCTCCTCTGGGGCACTTCAAAGATTGGATAGACTTTGCGGGCCGACTCAGGTACTACAGGCTGAAGCCCTTTTTGCATGCGTTTTGTTCGGGGCAAATTCTGAGTATCATAAATTACGTCATCAGAACATGGTAATACACTCCTGCACACATCAAATGCCACCACGCCCCGGCAAGAGCACGTACACGAAGGAGAATCCATTATCGAATCAGTCTGACATGCTACTGAGATGTTAACAACTTTTTTTAACTGTGTGTGCAAAAGCACACTCCCTCAATAACTCACTCTGTTCAAGAGTTCTTTGCTCCAGCAGCCGATAAAGGTTATTCAAGGACTGCACCGCCAGATTTAATGCTTGTAAGGAAATGTCTGTTTGCGTAACAGGAGAGATGGAAGGAGGAGAAGTATTAGTTCCCAGACTATTAGTGTAAATGGTATGTGCTCGGGAATCAGTAAATACCTCCTCTGACTCAGAAGAACTATCATCAGAGTCGGAAAACATCATAGGGGTGCTGGACAAATTATCAGACAAACATTTATCTGCGAACTCAGAGTCATCAATATCTAAATTAATGACTACCGCGTCTCCCACCAACTTCCTTGACACATGGTTAGAAACAGATACTTTGCCAACATGCATTGGTAGTTCTAATACCGCAGTGTCCGAAATCGAAATATCATGCGTACAAACATTCACAACCTGCGCTGACGTAACACACACCGGCACGGTTGAGGGGGGCGCAGTGGACATACTAGAGGTGAGAGCAGGCTTTAATATACCAAAACTCTCACCCCCACTGCTTCCCCTCTACCTGCTAACAATGCGTCGACTTCTTTTTTTTTTCTTTTCCTCTAAAGGCGGACCACGAGCCCTTACAAAAGGTCTGAATATCCGCATTAATAAAAGAGCTTTTGTAAACAGTCTCTCACACAGGAGTCTCTCTCACCGGAGTGAGGCAATCCGAGTGATTTAGCTGCAATGAACTGGGTAAGTTCAGCCTCCAGGACATTAATTGCACTCCCGAAGGCATGCCAGTTCTCAGCGTGTTAAGCTTCATTCCCCGGTGTAACCAATACCAGATAGAACGCCCCCCACAGGAGACCTCTCCGCCTCTCGGCCCCTCGCCGACTCGGCGAAGAGGCAAAGAGGTGCTCCAAGGTGCTTCGACTGGTCCACGCGTGCTGGTGCGCGCGATTTCCGGGTTTTAAAGCCTGGCCCTCCTGTGGCCGGGGCTTAGGTCCAAATATAGCAACAATACACGTCGTTTACAATACCCAACGGACCACAAACACTAAAGGAAAGGAAATAGAGTTAAGTGAGGCTTAAAGTTGCAAAAGTCAGTGAATAATCACTATTTCTCCACCACGCTGATTGAAAAACTGTGGAGATCCCGGGACATTTGAAGAGCCGGAGGTGCAAATCGGTGCTTCCAAGGTGTTTCGACTGGTGTGCGCCATTTCCGAGTTTTAAAGCCTCTCCCTCCTGTGGGCGGGGCTTAGGTCCAAAAATAGCAACAATACAAGTTGTTTACAATACCCAACGGGCCACAAACACGTGGAGATCCCAGGACAGTTGAAGAGCAGGAGGTGCAAAGAGGTGCTTCCAAGGTGCTTCGCCTGGTGCGCGCACCAGTGGGGAACAGGCTTCGGTATAGCCCTCACCCTGCGGGGCTCCAGTGGGGAACAGGCAGAATTGTCGCCAAGGGGGCTCCTGTCAACTGTCTCAGTTTACCCATGATTCGCAGTTCTCCACAGGTCACCCTGCAGTCCTCAGGCTTGTAGCGAGTGTTGACAATCGAATGTCTGGACAGAACCATCCCAACGGCTACCATATGTAAAAGAGCACTGGAAAGTCCCAGTGCTAGCAGAACAGATAGGCCGGGGAAGTCCTGCACCCAATTATGGCAATAGTCAAAGTAAATGGCAAAGACCTGTTTTATTAACAATCCATATAAAGCATGGACAGCAATAAGCACCCGAGTCTCCAACGCTCTCAGAGATTTTCGTACAGAACACCATATTATAAATGAAAACCAAGTCATTGCTGACATATTAGACAATCTTGGTTACAAAAATCTGTGGGGTTATGGGATTGGTTAGGGCAAATTGTCTACATATAGTTTGTATAAGAGTTCGTTTTTTCAATGGGCATGACGATCTGAAAGCTCCATCTTGGGTCACCCATAAATTGAAAAAGGCAAAAAAAAAAGACATCCCAGCTACAAGTAATTGGCTAATGAAACAGTTACAAGGTGGCATCCATTGAGAGTTTTGATTGGTTGGCATTGGTCTTACCAACCTTGAATATTTGGTAGGTCATCAGCACATGACCAAAAATAGTGGTAGGGGAAGTGACCTCAAGAAACTAACCATCCCTGATTTCCTAGGCCACATGCCAGAATATCTAATTTTGAACTTGGCCTTGTTCAGCAACTTTCATTCTGGGGATTTATGGGGAGTCGAGGCAGGTGTCTGTCTGTCTGGACCTTAATGAATATCATCGGTCACATGAGGAGACCACGTTTTGAATTATTCTGCTTGGATTTTAGCTCATATTTATATGGGTGTCTACCCTCTCTGGCCACTGGAGTTTTATATGAGCTATTCTTCTTTCAGTATTAAAATTCTAATTACTTGGCACTAAAAGGGTGTCTAGTCGTTTACCTAATCTAAAAAGAAAATGCATAACGCTTGGGAATTATTATCTTCTGTTCTCTTCTGAGCCATCAAAACCTCCCTTTTTGCAGTACTGTCTGGCCTGCACAGCTCTGTGTTCTCAGCTAATTCAGCAAGTTGAATAATCTGCAGCTTCGAGGCTACTTCAATGCTTCCCATTCACTCTAGCATGGCTTTGCCGTTCATTTTATTCAAGATGGCCACGTGTTACCACTGCATTTCTACATTCAGCAAGCTATGTGTATGTATCGTTCATGTTCCATTTCAGCATATGCATTGATTAAGTTATGTTACTTATGTCTATATGGTGATGGTAACATTCTTCATGTCTAAATGTATGTTTAACCTAATATCTGTGTTTCTTTATGGTGAGTGCATATTTGTCTTCATGCCTATTGCATCTTCGAGTGTCAGTTTGGCAGTGAGGTCACTTGCTCTCATCATCTTCAGTTACAGCATGTTCATTTCTTGTTAAGTTTGCATATTTATTTCTTCTTCTATTATTCCAGGATAAGGTCAGTAGGGTTGTCATAGTGATTAGCATTTCTCGAAATTGTGTTATAGAGGTGGGGAAGGGCAGATGCCATAAATGACACACTCCTCTCATTTCTACACTATAGAGGTGGGGGAGGGGCCAACGCTATGAATTACATATTCCTCTGCCTCTCAACACACACTCGTCTTCTTGGTTCTCCCAGTGGGGGAAGACTCCAGCTTCCCTCAGTTCCTCATAGGATGCTGGGGAGTCAAGGGTCTCTTCCCTCCCCCCTTTCTGGGTGGCACACTGGTCTTCTTAGTTCCCCCAGTGAGGGAGACTCAAGTTTCCCTCAGTTCCCCATAAGATGCTGGGGATCAAGGGTTCCCCCTCTCTATTGCCGTGGTCCAGAGGCTCTTCTGTTCCAGCCCAGGAATCCTTTTTTCTGCCTCTCCTTGGACGGCTTGACACACTTCCTGGATTCCCTCCCCTATTTCTACCCCCTTTGGACCAATGAATAGTTGCAACAACTAGGCCACTCAAACTGGTTCTCAAAAGTACTCTCTAAACCTCCACTCCTCCTCGTCCTCGTCTCAGTGCTTACTAGGGGAGTGACAATAATTCAGGACCTCATTAAGGAAGAGATTTGTTATAGGAAGGGGATCTAGAGGCAGATGATTTGTGGGGCGCTACATTCTAGGGGTATCATCATAGAAAGGGTGAGGACGTCTTTAGCTTTTCACAAAGAAAAGACAGAAGATGCACACCTGGCAAGTTTAAAAAAAGGACTTGAAGATGATTCCTAGCCCCAGCCAAAGGAACCAGTCCAAAAAAAAAGCTTGAATTAGCAACTTAATCAGGGGAAAAGAGAGCTTAGCAAATGCAAACCTAGCATGAGATCAATACAGAGATAATCTGAGCAAGGTGTTGAAGTAAGACCTTCTAAATTTAAACACTATAAAAATACACCCCAGAGCCCCAACTCACTGTAGCATGAATCTGGAACACAGAAGAATAACTGCATTGGTCCTGTGGGCCATAACTTTGGGTGGCCCTCCAGCACCTAGAGTTCTCAATTTAACATTGTCCATCAACTGGGTTGGGCTTTATCTGCAGGTACAAAGATTCATAATGAAAATAGAAAGCAATGTAACATAAATCTGATTGACAAGCCATGGATAGCGACAGGTTTGGCTCCCATGAGCAGAAATATTTATTGTATAGCAAGATTTGACAACGTGGAAGTGGCAAAATAATGCTACAGGTCTATGATGAATGCACACATACCCTTCTATGTGGGTAATTAATTCCTCTTTCATTTTCTATTGCCTTAATACCACATGAAGACTGCCTTCCAAATGAAACATTCTTTGCTTCTTTATTCGGTTTCTATGGAAAGCAGAAATGTATAAAAACCCACAGATTCTAGGTAGTTGTCTTTATGTTTATACCATAAACCAATGGTATCTGAAGGTGGGCGAGAAATAAAGTATCAAAAGTTGAATGGACCAAAATCATTCAACCAATTATCCTAAATACTGGTACGTGGAGTGGTTTTCATCATTCTGAGCTCCAAATTGTACAATCGTGGAAATTTGAAATCCTCTTTTTGTTTGATTCATAGGAGGATACAGCTGTAGTCTGGTGGGGAGTTTTATGAGTTTCTCAATCCATCTTTTCGCCAAGTTACAGCCTAACGGCAAGCCAACCGGTTTCAGTGGTATTGAACAGTTACACCACTTTCATCAGGGCTGGTGAAGTCAGCATCAAAATCATCTGCTGGTTTCATAAGTTGTGATACAGGGTAATGTGGCTGTTTTTAGGAGGACCTGTCTAATAGTAAAATAAAGCAGGGAAGGCGGGAGACAAAAGCATAAGCCCTAGTTAGAATAATCCTACAGGGAGCAGTGTATTATACATGTATATATATTACACAGCCACAGTAGTGGCTGTGTAGTTATGGTTAAGTTGCTGTTTCCATAGGAAGAGCCCTTTTTGGGTGGCTTATAATTTTGTTCTCCCTGGACGAATCCTTACCAATCTTTGCAAAAAAAGTATATGGGTCACTCTGAATTATTTGCAGTTTGGTGAGGTTTGGTCCGGGGGGGGCAAAGTTATAAGGGGGGTCCCAAAACTTCTTTTTTTCCCATAGACTGAATGGGGAAAAAACTTTGTTCACGCCTACAGTCCAAACCGCTGGATGGATTTTCACCAAATTTGCAGCAGGAGCAGCGGCTTGGTCCCGAAATTTGGTGAAAATCCGTCCAGTAGTTTTTTTGAAAATAACCAAAAAGTAGGTCACAAAAAATTAGTGATATCTATGTTCGGTCCGCGGACACACTTCCCTGTTCGTTCCGCGGACAGTGTCCTGTTTGGCTAATCGGCTTGCATCATGTCCGCGGACATGCAACGTGTTAGCTGATTTGATGGTGAAGAGCGTGAAGTGTGTCAGATTTTTAGAAACGCCCGCCATCTTGGATTCGCGGACGTCCGCAGACAGCGCAGTGAAACTTGGTGGAAAAATACTATTTAGTAAAGTGTGTTGGCATGTAAGACTGTTTGGGGAGGGTGGGGGAGTAAGAGATGGGTTAAATGTATTTATTTAGGAGGCACCCCTGTTGTGTTCGTTCTGACTGCAGACAACACGGGTGTCCTGAAATATTGGTAAATAAAAGAAATGGGGGTGTCCTGAGGACACTACGCCTGTGCGTATGGTTCGTAGGCAAGTTGAAACTGTTCTTAGAACACATCAAGTGGCCTAGGATGTTCGTCAATAAACAAAATGGGGGTGTCCTGAGGACGCTATGCCTGTCCGTATTGTTCGTAGGCAAGTTGAAATTGTTCTAAGAACACATTAAGTGTCCTGGGATGTTCGTAAATAAACAAAATGGGGGTGTTCTGAGGACGCTAGATCTGTCCATATTGTTCGCAAGCAAGCTGAAACTGTCCTAAGAACACACCCGGTGTCCTGAAATGTTCGTAAATAAACTAAATGGGTGTGTCCTAAGGACGCTATGACTGCCCGTATTTTTCGCAGGCAAGTTGAAACTGTTCTAAGAATACAGACGATATCCTGAAATGTTCGTAAATAAACGAAATGGGGGTGGCCTGAGGATGCTGTCCGTATTGTTCGTAGGCAAGTTGAAATTGTTCTAAGAACATGTGTCATGGGATGTTCGTAAATAAACAAAATGGGGGTGTCCTGAGTACGCTATACCTGTCCGTACTGTTCGTAGGCAAGTTGAAATTGTTCTAGGAACATACGAGGTGTCTTGAAATGTTCATAAATAAACGAAATGGGGGTGTCCTGAGGACACTACGCCTGTACGTATGGTTCGTAGACAAGTTGAAACTGTTCTAAGAACACATCAAGTGTCCTGGGATGTTCGTAAATAAACAAAATGGGGGTGTTCTGAGGACACTAGACCTGTCCGTATTGTTTGCAAGCAAACTGAATCTGTCCTAAGAACACACGCAGTGTCCTGAAATGTTCGTAAATAAATTAAATGGGTGTGTCCTAAGGACTCTATGACTGTCCGTATTGTTCGCAGGCAAGTTGAAACTGTTCTAAGAATACAGATGATGTCCTGAAATGTTTGTAAATAAACGAAATTGGCGTGTCCTGAGGACGCTGTCCGTATTGTTCATAGGCAAGTTGAAATTGTTGTAAGAACACACGCGGTGTCCTGAAATGTTCATAAATAAACGAAATGGGGGTGTCTTGAGGATGCTATGCCTGTCCGTATTGTTCGCAAGCGGATTGAAACTGTTCTAAGAACAAACAGCTGGTCGTAACTGTTCGTTTCGCTTGTGTCTCACTTTTAATTATTTTCAGGACCTGAACAATGTCTGTAGAAAAACAACGCGCATGCGCAAAACAGTTTCAGTGCATTTGGTGTCCTGCGGACACCCGTTCCCTTCGCGGACATGTTCGCGAAGCTATCAGGTGACCACGCCCACGCTGAGCGTGTGTTCTGACTGCGGACACTGTTTGTGTCCCCAAACAATTTAAAACTACATTTTCAGGCAATCCACAATATTTTTCAATAATAAATCACCACAGCACAAGTCCCAGACGGTAATCCTGACTTTCTACATACTTTTTGATCCTTTTTTTGGTGTTCGATCTATCCGCGGACATCGCGGATGTCCGCGAACCGCGCACAAGCACCCCTATAAAAGGCCACACCCCAGAGCTCATCCGCATTGTGTTTCTGGCTATTTTACAGAACACAGTGCATTTTTGCTGCCAATTTTCCAGTTTTATTTCTGAAACCTGATGGCATCCATGCCTGCACTACTGCCACCTGGTGATACATCTGCCTCAGCACCACCCCGACCCCCTCCACCACCACCACCACCTCCCCAAGGGCCTGAAGAGGGGAACAGGAGTGAGGATGCAGAGGAGGATGAAGAGGATGATGAGAATGAGGTAGTGGAAGTGCCTGCTACCAGCACTCGCTGTGAGTCTTGGGTGTGGCGGTTATTTATCATTCATGGTAATGTACCTAAGGCGCGTGCAAACCAAGTCACCTGCAACCAGTGCCAAATGGCACTGAGTCGCGGGAGGCCTGGTTCGTACAGCATGGTACAACTACTATGAAGCGACACCTAAGGTCATTCCACGCTGGGGCCGTTCGCAAGGTACAACCTTGCGAGGAGCGTAGTAGATTGACTTCCTCTACTATATCCTCCGTTTCCGATCCTGTCACCACAAAGAACACATGCCATTTGCAATGCTGATGAACCTTACCTTTCGAGGGTCACAGTTGTGTGTATGTACTGCGACACAGTACTCTGCAGGGGGGAGAGACTTCGAAGTGCTTTTGAGACTCTGGTCTCAGAGCACGAGAAGATCTGCTCACTACCTAAGTAAGGCCCACCCTACATCTTCCTCTCTCCACCCGCCCTTTCTTATCCCCGTGGTTGGTGCCCCCCTTACCCTCCTTTTCCCTCCTCTCCTAGTGTGTCATGTGTAAAAAAAACCAAAAAATATTTAAAACAACAAAAATCAATAAAAAAGGCTCTTTTCAGAGCCACCTTTCACAGTTTAAAAATAGAAGTGGAAAATAAATGAAGCAGGGCCTTGTGTATTTTTTAGAAGTCCGCGGACAGTTCGGGAACATCTAAAATTTTGGGGTGCTGCCCTATCATAACCATTGAACTTTTGTCTGGGAGGAAGTGGTGGCTCTGTTTGTTTGTGTTTGAAAAACTTGAAATGGTCAACACCTACTACAAAATGGATGCTGTAATTCCAAAAAAGGTTGCAATGCATTTTGTACATTTCTCAGAAAAATCTGATTGCCAGCATAAGTAAGATGGACTCCATCTCTGCGAAAAATGTATGTGCTACGAAACATAATATTTTCATTGTGAAAAGAGGACATGCCAACATCTCTTAGAAAGGCACAAACAGCCTCATTCACATTGCGCCTCGCTTTCTCCATTTGTGGACCAAATGAAGAAGAACGCAGCCACATTGTCTCTGCGCAATCCGAGAAAAGATTACTTGAGAATTTGGAACCATGTCCATGACCTTCCCAAGTCCTTCGTTCATCGCAAATTGTAAAGAAATTCCTGACACATGTCCCAAACTGTTCCCTCCACAATGAATTATAATAATGTCTGGATGATGCTCTGTCTGCAAACTAGCACAGAGAGGTAGCAAGTCCAACCACTTCATTCCACGTACTCCATGCCAGTGCACTTCCACATGTGGGAATCCAAGATCTACAGCTACTCCACAGCTTTATGCATGCACCTTTAACCAATGTATCCACAAGTCGCCCAAAATCCAAACAATCTGTTTTCTGAAACACACAGCCATAGCTATCTGTTCTTCTCTCAAAAAAAGACTATCTGACAAACTCTCTCCTGGCACAACACACCCACTAAACTTTACTGACCAATCCCTTGCTCTGCTCATTCTCATTTGCATGCCTTCCCACCCCAAAATGTCTGCGGACTACCGCCATGTCCGCGGACATATCGTAACATGGACAGCCCTTCTACCATTTCTACTTCACTCTCTGTGCCATTCCCTCATTGGATATAGCTAACCAGTCACACGACCATCCACCAATCACATCCAAGACCTGTACATCTAACTCCATCATCATAGATCAGCACTTCAAATGTACTGTTAATCACTCTGAGTACAAGTGTCATATCATTGGAAAGCACCTTCTACAAGAAATACTGTACAAGTCTCCAAGATTTCTACTTGCAGCTGGATACGTATCCATATGTATGAACACAAACTACAGGTATGCATATTTTCTGCATAGTAAATGTACAATTCTTATACATTCATATAAAGAGATTAACTGACTTTTAGCTTGTATAACCTATAAAATGAACTTACTGTCATTTTTCCCATCTGCTATAATCAACTGTCACTTCCAAACCTATCTGCTATTTAATTTCTTTTTACACACACATTTGCAAAGCATGTTGAACTAACATATTTAAAGTAAAATATAAAGAGTGCACATAGTCAAACAAAATAGCATACACACACTATGTTCAAATATCAAAGAACAATACTTGTACAAAAAAATAAAAATCAATGTCTAAATTAACATCAGTGCTATAAACACACAAAATTACTAATTTGTTTCCTTTACAATTGCAGTGAAGACCACTCTCCTGAAAAGCAACAGCAGAATTTGAAGTACAAACAACAACCAAGAAGAAACCTGCTCTACTCCCTCTCCACTTCCCCTCCCCCCCAGTTAATTGCTTTTTGCACCGTTTTGTTATCGAATGATTCATTATGTAATTTTGCTCCCAATGTTTATTGTTTATTGTTGTTCACTGTATGAGTTGTTCCATTGTACAGAGCCTTGGTGTAAAGCGCTCTATAAATAAACAAACAAATCAATCAATCAATCAAATACCACCATAGTATTTTTACAGTTACTCAAACACACTGTTGGGTTAATTTATGCTATTTCTGCGCCTAAAAACAGAGATTGTGCACCATTCTGTCCACAAATCCCCATTTGTTAAACAGAGATTTACAGGCAGAATGGCGCACAAATCCCCATTTTTCAATGCACAAATGACATAACTCAGCCCCTAGAATTTTTATATTATAGAACAAAGAACTGTTTCAATTCTATACCATTAGATTTACTATTTGTGCTTCTCCTCACCACTAGCTTACTTTATACTGTCATCTGAACCCCAGTTTAGTAGCACATAAATTCAAGAATACACATCCCAACTAGTTGTAGTTGCCCAATGCACAATCACACACCATCACATACATCTTTATCATCATACTGAAACACTCATGCAGACAGCACACATACATTGCAGAACACCCCAACCCATACCTTCTTTATTTTTTTCAACAGACCCTAAAGAATACCTACCAAAAATCAAGTCCACAGAAAGCAACGCAGAAGTAGAGCAAATGAAAATAGAAGTGTCCAAAATAAGAATCCATCTCTAGCAGAATTTGTACAAGAAGTTCAAACAAAACAGCTAATACAGTAATTTAGCGAAACAAAACAAGCTTCAAATACAGAAACTTTGCCTCCTCTATCAAAATGTAAAACGAAACAGAAAACGATTAACAAGAATTCAGCTACCACTACTGCTAAAACTGTTCCTATAAATCTTGATATAGTGCCAAGTAAGCATACCAAAAAAAGTATTTTTGTCAAAAATGTTCCACCACAGAGTCCTTCAAAATCTTATAAAAACAGGAGAGAAATCATGCACAACCCTTAAAACCTACTGTGGGAAATTAATCTTAGAAGCTTTGATAGACAGTGCAATCTTTCTCAAAAGAAAGTTATTTATTTTAGTGTTAAACAAAATGTAACCACTAGCAAAACTAATGACTAAATTACAAACAAGACTTCTCAATAAACTAAATGTCAACAAAAATAACTTCTTAAATATCTGTGGAGGTGAGTGGAGTCACACTACAAGTACAGAACCATATTTTAATGAAGAAGCATACAAACAAAAGCAAACATATACAATTGCCATACATAGCAGTGGACGAGGTTATGAAAAAGTTAATAATACCATAATGGAACAAGAAATACTACTTACAAAAATATCCCCAGAAAACTTAGAATTATCTCTCAATTCCACTGAACCAGAAAGTCTAGTATACAAATGGCCATGCACGTCAATGTGAAACATTCCCAAAAAGTCTTTCAAGTCTTTACGACAATTCCTCAATCAGTATGTGAAAGGCAAAGACAAAATCAAAATTAAACTACTGCAAAATATAGATACCTGTCCAGTGCGCAAGTACACAGGACTACAAGGACAATCATTGGCCTGCATTTCAGGACCTATTTGCAAAACCACCTTCCATCATATCAAAATGATATCAACACATCATTCAACTATAAGAAATCTAGTCTTTAAACTGTACTATGCTAAAAAGTCCTGCTTTAGCACTAGCCAATTTAAATAAAATTCTTCTACATGGTACAGCAAAAGACCTACTTGAAGAAATAGACTATATCCAGAAAAAATATTTTGGAAGTGAAAGCCACTTACAGAATGAAATAGCTTTACAACAAATTAGCAACAATTCTACGCATGGCAACCTTCTACTGCACACATACAAAAATAAATACTGAAATTTAAAAGTACATCTGCTGAAGTACCAAACCATGTGTGTGTATGTTGCCGCAGGAAGTTTTATAAAAGTAACACAAAAACTGTAGACCTAACATACAAAATAGAAAACAATGAAGATTCTAAATGGTTTGAATTAGCTCTCTACCTTTTAGTAGAAAACCAATACGAAATAACTTACCCCTTAATACTTTGCAGTTACTGCACTACAAAACTTGACAACAATCAAACTCCTTCACGTGCTACCACAAATAATTTGGAATTATTCCCACTACAACAACTCAATTTATATGAGAGCATCATAATTCAAACAGTGCACCCCTTTCAAGCAATAATACGCCTTCAACCAAAAACAGCAAAATTACCTCCCTCGGAATTGGTGAAAGGCATTTGTGGCAAAGTAATGTATTTACCATTAGATCTAAAACAAAATGTGTACACTCTGGGAGTGCAAAGTCCAATGGAGCAGTCTTTAATTGTCTTAGTAAATGGTGTACCAACAAAAGACAAAAAAATTTGGCAACAACTCGTAGACTTACATAAAGTTAGACAAGCGTTGCAATATCTAAAAGACAATAATGAATACTACAAAGAAATTAATATTGAAGAAAACTTGAAGGAAACCACTGAAATAATTCAAGAGTCACCAGAAACTGGTCAATATGAGCTTCTAGATCCTGCTACAGTATCCAATACTTTAGACCATTATACAATTCATCCAATGCACTCTAATGACACTGTAGAAGATGCACTAGAAACGTACCAAATGCGACAAACAAAAGGATCACCAATCAGCATATGGGAAAAAAGTATAGAAGCACGTGCTTTTCCTCTACTCTTTCCTACTGGCAAAGGAGGAAGGTACGATGATAGACCTATTCAAATAACAGCATCAGAATACCGCTCATTACGGATGTATTCTGAAGATCCCAGATTTAGACAAAATGTGGAATACTTATTCCACCTACTTTTTGAAAGTGAACTAGCAACTCTATGTTACGGAGTTGCACACACCTTAAAATCAGGAACCCACTTTCAAAATATGTCAGCTACACAATTATTACAAAAAGTGCAACAAAAAGATGTGGTTTTACAATCAAGTATTACAAATCTATTAGCAAACATGTGTGGTACTAAAGAGTACTGGTTCCGACGTCATGGAGATGTACGCTATATGATAAGAAACCTTGGCCCACCCACTTGGTTCATTACATTAAGTTGTGCAGAATATGCGTGGGAAGATTTACATGATTTCCTACGCATATCAAACAAAAACAAAACAAACATAGATATACTAACACGTGGAGAACGTTGTTCTCTAGATCCTGTTAATGTTTCAAGATATTTCACCATAGCTTCATTGCTATGCTACACTTTATTTGTAATAAAACTGTTCCACCCCTCGGAGAAGTGCAACACTTCTTTTGGAGAAAAGAATACAAAACCAGAGGAGCACCACATATCCACATGCTTTTATGGATTAAAGATGCTCCCAAATTTGGTCAAGACAATGATGCCACTGTGTTACAGTTTATCAAAAAATATGTCACTTGTGAAATTCCATCGGAAGCAACAAATAGTGATCTTCATGCACACATTTTACAATTTCAAAGACATAAAAGTGGCAAATATTATCGTCGCAAATACAAAAACAAAGGGAAATACTACACCAAATGCTGCTTCGGTTTCCCTAGACCAGTTACAAAAACAGGTCAAGTAAACAACTTAATGTCTTCAGTTAGACATAGTGTTAAAGGTAAATCACCTAAAAATACATATTACATAAAAAGAACAGAAGAAGAAAAATATATCAATGATTACAATGCAATCATTGCCCACTTATGGAATGCAAACATAGATGTGCAGTACATTGCAGACAATTCCTCTGCAGTTGCACGATATGTTACAGCATACTTAACCAAGGCAGAAAAAACGGAGCTCCAAGATCTCTGGAATGACCGGTCATCAGACAAAACACTGTCTCAGAAATTATACAGCTTGGGCATAAAAATGCTCTCCCATAGAGAACATGGCTCCTCTGAAGCAGCAGATCGTTTAACCGGTACTGCTTTTTATGGAAAATCTGAAAATATAGTATGGCTAAGTCTTGGTCCTGCTAAATCTATAAAAAGAGTTCTGAAATCATACGACGACATAGAAACAATAGTCAAACATGATCCTAACAGCCAAGACATTTTAAAAAAACAATTTGCTGGACACATACTATCCAAACAGAAGTACCACTTTGGAAACCATGTGTCTATACCACATAGCCCAAAACTTCACATACAAAAATAATATAAAACCCGATGAAAAAAAGGTAGATAGAGAGTGTCAAATTGTGAAGGCAGCTTAGTAAAACTCACCAAACCAAATTTAATTAATCACATCAAATTGTCATTAAAGACTCCTCAACATAAATAACTACATTACATGTCCCTGCTACAACTCTTTAAACCATGGAGAAAATAAGAAGAAATACTAGATAACTATGACTCCTACGAAGATGCTTTCAAAGCAAATGAAAGCACTATAACTGATGTAAACTTTACACACTACAAAACAATGTTGCACAATGAACAGCAACACGAAGAACCTCAGGCCCAACTAGATAAGGACACTCCTGACAGTAGTCAACCTTCTGTAACAGGAAGCCAAGAACCACTGGGACAGCCTCTATTAGCAAATGAGGCAGAATTAGCTATGATGGAAGTAGAAAACACCATGTGTCAGTATGAAGATAAAGAAGACTTAACTATACTACAATCAAAACTAAACAATGAGCAACATAGCATTTTTCAAGAAGTAACAAAAGAAATTGCACATGGTGTACAACATGAAAATAAAGAATGCACCTGCCAAAATTACAAACCTATACTACTGTACGTGAGTGGTGAAGCTGGTTCTGGCAACATATTCTTAATCAAAATCATCAGCAAATTCCTTCAACAATTGACAAACAACAAACTGTCAGCTGTTGTCACTGCCCCCACAGGTTGAGCTGCCTACAACATAGGCGGTGTCACTTTACACCGATTACAACTCCTGCCAGTAGAACACCAAAACAAATTAGACTATTACTATCTTTCTCCAGAAGCTGCAATGGAACTATGCAGAGTATTAAATAAATGAAAATGCTACTAATAGATGAAGTGAGCATGGTCTCCAACCTAATGTTGGCTTTGATTCACCTCAGATTAGTACTCAAAACAGATTACAAAGAGCTCTTTGGAGGAAAACACATTATTGTTTTCGGAGATCTTCTTCAATTAACACCAGTGAAAGGTGAGCCTATTTTTTAAAAACCTAGGACACAAACTCTGCCGTAAAACTGTTGGCAGCATAGGAAATGTCAATCTTTGGCAACATTTCCAATACAGAAAACATGCGGCAATCTTCAGATCTCACTTATGCCAACATCTTAAAAAGATTAGAGTTGGTGTACTATCTCAAGAAGCACAAGCAATATTGAAAATCCGGCACATTCATGCACTTTATGACGATAATGCATGTGCTACGGATGTTATGGAACAATCAGCACACAAAAATGTCAATTGTATGGCCTTAATGCCAACTCTTGCAAGCTGTTTCATATTCAATGAAACAATGTTAAAAAAAGAAATGCAACCAATAATTGAAATTAGCGCCAGAGACAAACTAGACATACATGGTATGGTTACCAGTCAAATGGTCGAAAACATTTGGTCAACAGACAATTTGGTCGACACCATTTGGTCGAATGCCAAATGGTCAAATTTTTTTTTTTTTTTACCCATTTTTTGTTTTTTTTTGGGGGGGTCCCCCCCAACCCCCTTTTTTTTCTTTTTTATTTTTTTTCCCCACACGAAAACCCACAAAACACATATATATATAAAAAAAAAAAAATCGACCATTTGGCATTCGACCAAATGGTGTCGACCAAATTGCAGTCGACCAAATTGCAGTCGACCAGTTGACTGGACACCACATGGTATGACACTACCCATGTGTGAACAAGCCACAACAAGACTAAATAGTTTAGAAAATTCAATCTCCAACACAGCTGGATTGGAAAAAATATTCAAATTATCCTTAAATTGCAGAGTAATGCTTAAACGTAACCTTGACGTGGATCAAGGACTAGTTAATGGAGCACTGGGTACAGTTGTTGGCTTTCAAACATACCCACGTGACAACAACGTTCAGTTTGTCAATATTCTCTTTGAAAAACTTTCAGAAGTGAAAAGGATAGGACGCTCAACAGCTCGATTCCTACTCTTCAAAGACATGTATGTACGCAGAGAACAATTTTCTCTAACTCTTGCATACGCAGTCACCATTCATAAATCACAAGGTCTTACCCTAGACAAAGCATTGATAGACATTGGTAACACAGTCTTTAAAGAAGGCATGAGCTATGTAGCACTATCACGCTTACGTACACTTGACGGTCTATTTCTAATCAACTTTGATGCAAGTAAAGTAAACGCTGATATTGCTTGCATTTTAGAATACAATAGACTTCGTTCACTACACACCCCCATCTAAAAACATATCCTGTTCCACAAAAAGTAAAACGTAAAAGAAAACTAAATCTAACAGAAATGCAACAGGATGTCACTGCAAATCCTCCAAAGAGAGTAAAAGAAACGAATACGTCATCAAGTACCACAAGCAAAAAAGAACCTATTAGGGAAAGTAAACCAGGTACTTCTTCAAAGAAGGAAGACAAACTTAAAAAAAAAGCACTCAGATACAGAACTACCTGGTCCATTTAAACTTTCAAATATAACTGGTGTAAGTTGTTACGCAAATGTAGCAATGAATATTCTATTTCAATTACCAGCAATTGTTGACAATATTTACTTACACAGTACAGACCAATTGTGTTTGCAAATGTTAGTACTTCATAGAAAGGCAACAAACAATCCTGACAACACGTATAGTGTTTATGGAATAAGACAACAATTGGACTACTGTGCTGAAATTGTGAAATTCACTATAAACTCACAGGAGGATCCACAAGAATTTCTAATGTACTTACTACAAGTACTGGAAAACAAAAACATACCTATAAATGAAATCTCCCAGATTTCATACATGTGGAAACTTACATGCACTCTCTGCAACAATGTGACACAAGAACAAATCCCCAATGAGCGCTTTGTGTATGTATCAATACCTAGTTGTGTATCTGATCCATTTCAGCAACTTGTACAAAATGCAAACCATGGTAGATTATGTACTACCTGCATTTCGGATAATCACTCCACCTTACTAATACAAACACATAGTAAATACGTAATACTAATGCTTCTACGTTACAATGCAGATGGTACCAAAAACAACTGCAAGCTGACTGGATTCACACATGGTCAAGTATCACTTGGTAAGAAAACCTCCACAACAATAGGGATAATCTACCACACAGGAGCCACAACCAACGGAGGTCACTATACTGCATACATAAAAAAAATGTGGATGGTCCAAATGTAATGATAGTACCATTACTCTAAAGCAGAGATTACCAACAAATCTTACAAACGCTTATTTAATTTTCTTAAAACCAAAATGTATTAACTAAACTGTACTTAAACATTAACAAAACTTCTATCAAAAAACTATAAACTGTTAGACTATGCCAACAGCTATCTAACTGCCCCAAGATTCTACAACAACTAAACAGATAAATGAATACCACGAAATTATATCAAACAATTAACAGTTAGAATACACCAACTGGTATCTAACTGCCCCAAGATTTTCAATAACCAAACAGATAAATTAATACCACTTCATTATAACAAAAAATAGACAGTTAGAATACTCCAACTGGTATCTAACTGCCCCAAGATTTTACAATATCCAAACAGATAAATCAATACCACTTCATTATAACAAAACAATAGACAGTTAGAATATGCCAACAGGTATCTAACTGCCCCAAGATTCTACAACAACTAAACAGATAAATGAATACCACTAAATTATTTAAAAAAATAAACAGTTAGAATACGCCAACTGGTATCTAACTGCCCCAAGATTTTCAATAACCAAACAGATAAATCAATACCACTACATTATAACAAAAAATAGACAGTTAGAATACGCCAACTGGTATCTAACTGCCCCAAGATTTTACAATATCCAAACAGATACATCAATACCATTTCATTATAACAAAAAATAGACAGTTACAATATGTCAACAGGTATCTAACTGCTCCAAAAATCTGCAGCAAGCCAACATATTGAACATTAGCCAGAAACAACAAGTGAACACTGAAAACAAACAAACAAATAGACTGTAGCATAACAAAAAAAGTTTTTTTTTAATCCAACATGGCTTTTTTTTCCCACAGACCCAATGATATTAGCAACAAACACAGAAACTGAGCAAATTGCACAGTACACTGGTTTGCAATCTACTAAATATGAGGGTAAAAAAAAATGTTGATTATTCAATGTTATAAGTCGTTACAAAATACCAATACTAACATGATCTTTTCTTTTATCACAGAAATTAACAAGGAATATATGTACTCCAGTTATTAAGCAAATCACACCCATAGTGACTTATAACTTCAGTGTTTATAAATTTGGTCTTGGCCATGCACCAAGACTCTAGGCCCTGGCCACAACCACCGCAACATATCACACCCATAATAGCTTATAACTTCGGTGCTTATAAATTTGGTCTTGTCCATGCACCCAAGACTCTATGCCCTGGCCACCACCACCGCACCACATCACACTCATTGAGTCAAACATTTTAACTATGCCATATGTGCACTTTTAATGTCCGCGAACATGATGAGTGTTCTTAGAACAGTTTCAACTTGCCTACGAACAGTACGGACATGTATAGCATCCTCAGGACACCCCCATTTCGTTTATTTACGAACATTTTAGAACACTGCGCGTGTTCTTAGAAGAGTTTCAACTTGCCTGCGAACAATACAGACAGGCATAGCGTCCTCAGGACGCACCCATTCAGTTTATTTACAAACATTTCAGGATACTGCCTGTGTTCTTAGAACACTTTCAACTCGCCTGCGAACAATACGGACAGGCATAGCGTCCTGAGTATACCCCCATTTTGTTTATTTATGAACATCCCGGAACACTTGATGTGTTCTTAGAACAGTTTCAACCTGCCTACGAACAGCACGGACAGGTCTAGCGTCCTCAGGTCACCCCCATTTTGTTTATTTACGAACATTTCAGGACACCGCGTGTGTTAGTTTGATTGTGGACATCCCGGACACCGAATGTGTTCTTAGAACAGTTTCAACTTGCCTGCCAACAGTACGGACAGGTAAAGTGTCCTTAGAACACCTCCATTTTGATTAATGGTGGACATCCCGAACACCAGGTGTGTTCTTAGAACAGTTTCAACTTGCATGCAAACAGCACAGACAGGTCTAGCGTCCTCAGGACACCCCCATTTTGTTTATTTACAAACATTTCAGGACACCGCGTGTGTTAGTTTGATTGTGGACATCCCGGACACCGAATGTGTTCTTAGAACAGTTTCAACTTGCCTGCCAACAGTACAGACAGGTATAGTGTCCTTAGGACGCCCTCATTTTCATTTCTTTACGGACATTCCGGACACCCGCGCTGTCCGCAGACACCTCAACTGCTTTTTTAAAAAAAACAAGAAATGAATTAGGACACAATATAATAATTTTACTTTATTATATATGGATGTTACATTTATGGCAGAGAAGGTGAAGCAGAAACTGAGACAAACACAGGAGAATTGGGAGTTTTAAGAGGATTCATATGAGGTGAAGAAGGGATGGAAGTCTCATCAAAACGTTTTTGTTCGTGGAGAGGGTTTGGGGATAATTGACTGGGATATGGTGAGGGGGGACAGGTACATGTGGGACAATGGTATCTAGTTTTTTCTTTCAAGTGTTCCTCCACAAAGTTTTTTAAATTGTTGAAATTTTCCATGAGTATGTCAATTTTCTTCTTCCATGTGCTGGAGAGTTTTATCCAATATTTCTTTTTGTTTACTATTTTCAATGTTTGTATGGTCTGTATAAAAAAAATGTATATGTTAAATGTATATAAAATAATATGTATTAATTGGTTTATACAGAAAAGTGTCTACCATTAGGTTCACTATCTTCAGACTTGGGAAATGCTCCTCTAGCCACTCCAGAGTACTAGACATTTCTGTGAGAGAAAAAAAATGATATCACTTTTTTTGTAACTAATACAGACATTTTAGAAATATATGAGTAAAATGAAGTACACTTACTAGCTTCTGTTAAGTTGTGTTCTTACTGGTCTGTAGATCTGCTGTTGCTCTTAGTTGTGGAGTTTCTGTGAGGTAATCATGTTGGAAGCCTATCTTTCTTCTTTTGGTATATTCCATTTTAGAACATATTGTATGTAAATGAATGGTTGATGTGTTATATATATGGGTTACACTTATTATTTATTGTGTATGTGTGCTGGTTTGTGAATTTGTGCAGTGTTCATATGTTATGATATAACAATTAAAGATAACCCCCAGACTTTTTGGGTAGTGCTGCTGTTGTCCGCCCCTGTCCACGGACATAAGAAGAGTTTGCGGACATCAAATTCAGTAGAGGGGGTTCAGTCGTTCCATGTTACATGTACATAAATTCAGGGATATTATTGTTAAGCTGTGCTACTAAAAACCTATGAAATTCAGTAAAAAAAAAACTTTGTTAGAGGGACGTTATGGTTTAGTTGCGCTACTAAAAACCTATCAAATTCAGTAAAAAAAACTTTGTTAAGGGACATTATGGTTCCAAGTAAAACACAAAAAAACCCTGAAATGCGCTAGTTATGGTAAATTAAACAACCATAACTTGCGCCACCACTGTGCACTGCTAAGACTAACACCCAGGCCATCAAAGATGACATCACAAATGTCATTGATAACATCACTGATGACATCACATGTGCATTTACTTTTCATAAAAAGTCTGTGCAATGCGTTCTCATTATAATGTTCACAATAAGGTGTCAAGAATTATTTGAATAAATATCATGAGCTACTTAGTGCATTAATCAATACATTGATATAAATACATTCTCTTATAAATTCTATCAAGTATCCTAATGTACTCATGTAGAAACATACGCATTGTGTGCAGCATACATGATGGAAGTGTAATATACATTATTTTGCAATATTCAATACTGATATGATAACTACTTTCTTATTACAGTTTTGCATACTGTTACACATGTAATAAGTAGCTAATAAAACCTACTTACTACAGACAAAACACAAATAAATAATAACACATACAAATATGAGTATATACGTGGAAAGTGAAATAAGCAAAAAAAACAATAGCAGTAGCAGAAAGTGTTCATAACCTAACTAATTATCTTTTTTTAGAGAAATTTTTATTATGTTTCAAAGGTGCAACTTACCCTATGTATCACATGATGTGACTGCACCCTAAAGAAAGTAGTGTGAGTACAATGTGAGAGTACAAATATGAATATATACAGGGAAAGGATAGTAATAAAAAAAGAACTATCAGAAAGTGCTGATAACCCTAATGATTATCTTCATGCACAGAAACAATTGCTGTCTTTCAAGCCTGTGTCTTCCCTTATGTATATGTTTCATATGATATGACTGGACCCTAAGAGAATTACTGTAAAAACATACTTGAGGGATAACTCTGCAAATATAGTACCTTTTCAATTGTTATTTCCTGCCTGCTACTGAAGAAAAGCATGTGCCCTAGATATGTCAGTAAAGGAATAAAGGGGGAGCCAGACATGTGATGTCATCAGTGATGTCATCAATGACATTTGTGACATCATCTTTGATGTCCTGGGTGTTAGTCTTAGCAGTGCACAGTGGGTGCGCGAGTTATGGTTGTTTAACTTACCATAACTAGCAAATTTCAGGGGTTTTTTCGGTTTTACTTGGAACCATAACATCCCTTTAACAAAGTTTTTTTACACTGAATTTGATAGGTTTTTAGTAGCGCAACTTAACCATAACGTCCCTTTAACAAAGTTTGTTTACTGAAAATATATATATATATGTATATAACATCACATTAGACTATATCATACCTTCTATATGGTGGTCCCCGGTTCAGGAAGCATGACTCATATGGTCATATATATCAAACAGATGCATGAGAGATTGGCTAATCCGCATCATCAGCACTGAAAATGAAACAAGAGGAACAAGAGGCTTTAAAAACATCCAATACTCTGGCCATCTATAAGAAAAGCATGGAAGATCTAGACATGGTGATGAAAGATTTTAAAGAATTCAATCTCAATAAAAAGGTGATGAAACTGAGGAAAGATTTAGCCATGTTTACCCAGGAGAAAATATATCCTTATATCACTGATGCGTATTATGAAGATCAGAGCCAAATCCCGACCGACTTTGGCTGGCCAACACTTTAATCAGTATAATAAGAAACGCATCCAGCGGTCACGCCCAAATGAACTGGTCCTTCTCGAGTGGTAGCTCGAATGGGAGTAAACAGAGTCGTGCGAGCACCAGCAATGCTGTGCCCAATATGCCTAACACCAATGCCCAAATGGCCCCACAGTTTTTTCACAGGGGCCAAGGAAAACCAAAAAACACAGGCAGAGGCCAATGGAACCAACAATGGCAGAATCAGACAGCCAGAGTGACACAGAGCAGAGGACATGGAGGAACACCAGCACCCCTGTAATAAGAAAGAAAAAAAAACAGTAACATTGCAAATTGAAAATGGACTAACAGGTATGGAAAACCCTCCAGCAGCCAACCCTGAACAGATATTTATCCGTGAAATTGAACCAAGACCAACAGGGAGTACGGAAAGCTCTTTGGTGATGAATTTATCCCAATATACCTTAAATGAGGACCATTATGCGCTCCTGGAAAAGGGGTTGTCTTTCGTCCCAACCACACAACATTACCCATTTCACACTTTCGGAAAATCGGAAAATACGATTGATGCAGTACTTTGGTTCCATGACAACCAGGGAAGATGATGAGTCTGCAACTAATTTAAAAAATATCTACTTTCTATCCACCTCCAAATGGAATCCTCCCTGAATCAATCACCTTTGAAAAGGCACCCCTAAAATGAATTGAAGAACTCGATAGAGAAGAATTGCATACATTTAACAACTTTAAAAAAAAGAGAGAATGGCCTTACATACTTTAACAAACAATAGGAACATCATTATCAAACCTGCAGACAATGGAAGCACTACGGTGATCCAAAACACAGATGATTGCAACAAGATGGTTCTAACACTCTTAGATGACCAGACAAGCTACAGACAGTTAGGAAAAGATCCAACTGAGGATATACACAAACTGATTTTACCAACCTTGGAGGAAGCCATAGCTGAAGGTTATATCAGCGCAAAGGAGTTTGAATTCCTAAACTCCCCAACGCCCAGAAGACCGGCATTTTATGCACTGCCCAAAGTGCATAAAGACAAAATCCCTGTACCTGGTAGGCCCATCGTGTCCAAAATTGGACTAATTTTGGTACCACTCTCAGAGTTTGTGGATTTCTTCTTAAAACCGATGGTAGGCAAGATGAGATCATATTTAAAAGATACCACCGCAGTATTGAACCTCTTGAAAGAACACCCTTTCAATCCAGAATGCAATATACTAGTGGACATTGAAGCACTTTATAACAAAATTCTTCAGATTGCAACCCTGCAGGTGGTTGAAAAGATACTATGAACTGCCCAACCTCCTCTGAGAACTCCTGTTAACTTCATAATGCAATTGGCAGAGATTACCCTCACAAAGAATTACTTTCTGTATGGAGACACATTTTATGAACAAATCTCAGGTACTGCCATGGGTGCAACATTTACCCCCAGTTTGGCGAATCTATATGTAGCAGAATTTGAAGAACAATCAATTTACCATAACACAAAACCATGGTTGGGCCATATCTACCTCTGTGCTAGATATATTGATGATATTCTGCTGATCTTCAAGGGCACAGAACAAGACCTAATACTATTTCTCTCCTGGCTGAACCAACAGAATCCATACTTAACATTCACGGAAACACACAGCTGGACTTCTGTACACTTCTTACATCTGAGACTAGAAGTAAAGAATAATGCCATTTCAACCCTTGTGTTTAACAAACCTACGGACAGGAACTCTCTACTCATATTCTCAAGATTTCACCCAGCCAGTTTGAAACAAAACTTGCCTTTTTGGGCAATTTCTCAGACACAGTAGGAACTGTACGATTACCGCGGACTACGACAAACAAGCAGACCAATTGACTAGAAAACTACAGAACCGAGGCTATCGTAAACGAATCATAAAACAGGCCAGAAAAAGAGCAAAAAATATTCAGAGGGAATCTACTCTAGAACAACACGAGAAACAAACCAACTCAGATGACAAAATCACTGCTGTATTTACGTACTCCCCGATGACTAACAAAATAAAAAAATAAGTACTGAATGTATGGCCTATTTTAAATGTAGGCAAAACCAACCTAGTGACACCGAGGTTTGCAATCAAGAGAGGGAGGAACCTAAAAGATACCTTGATTCACACCTACAGAGAACCAACAAGCCAGATCCCAGAGACCCTGTGGAACCAAGTAAAACCATCAGGACATGGCCGGTGTGGATCGTGTAGCGCCTGGGCCAGGACTATGAGGAAAAAAACCATTGATGTTGGTTGGAAATACCCCTTGGTCCAGAGAGGTCTGACAAACTGTAATACGAAAAATGCAATTTATCTCATTACTTGACCCTGCAGTCTACACTACATAGGGATGACCACCCGTCCAATTCGAACGAGACTTGCAGAACATCATTCATATATCCGAACTAAGAAAATCTCTGCCCCAATGGTTGAACACTTTGTAGAGAAGCACCATGGCCCGAACTATTTCAAGTGGTCCATCATTGAGAAAGTCATCGTCCCGACAAGAGGGGGTAATTTACATAACCTCCTGTACAGACAAGAACAATAGTGGATATTCTGGCTAAAAACTGATACTAAGGGCCTGAACGAACCCACATCATGGCAGAATCTGGCAACATTGTAGTAACTGGTCTAAGGCCCTATTCATGCAACCCTGTCATAATGTGATTTTTTCATTTATTGTTGTAATCTATGGATGCTATTTTGTTGTTACGTCGGTTCCATATAGTCATGCCTAACAGTCAAACTGAAGTATATGCCTCCAGTGTAGGTATATCCGACCCTAGATTTGAAGCTTACATATGATACCTTTAATGTAATTTGTTTATTGATCACCTCTGACATCAACACTTGTAAGTCAATAGTAATGTGCCCCCTATTTTCAATTTTCAATTATCCATTTTCAACTCTCTAGGTTTATCCTATGGCATTATACCACTTGTATTGAACCAACTGTAAACATGGTACATATAGTTACAACTCAAACCTTACCCCATTCTTGTATTAGAGAGAATTATGCCTTTTGGATTATCTGTTTCTGATCCTCTTTGTAACAAATAGTTGAACAATTATTTATCGATCATTGTTTCACGTTCCATTTCTATAACTTTGCCGCATTTCTGCATTAGAGAGAATCAGGCTCCTCAGAATATTCATCAGTTGTACTTGATCATTTTTGTAACAAGTAGTTGCATCATTTATCGATTGCTATTGTACGTCCTTTTTCAGTAATATATCAGCGTACACCTTTGCTGTACATGATTCAGCAGCTATGCAGCGTCACCCTTTCCACAATTTGTTGAATGCCCCCGGCAATGCAGATTAACACCAGCTGGGATACAATACGCACAATCATCTATCGATTGCCGTCCTACTTTACTAATATGTCGGTATTACACTTTTGCTCCATGTTTGCTAAGGTATTTAGAAAACAGAACTACATTACCCAGCGCACTTGGTAGTACACGTACATTTTCCCTTGGAACTTTCATGTGATTCAGCAGCTACACTGCGTCACGCTTCCATAAATTCTTGAACCCCCCCCCCCCCGGCAATGTAGATGAACACCAGCTGGGACACAACACGCACAATCATTTATTGATTGCTGTTTTACGTTCTACTTTACTAATATGTCTGTGTACACTTTTGCTGTGCATTCTGAAAATAGAACTACATTACCCAGCGCACTTGGTAGTATACGTACAATTTCCCTTGGAACTCTCACATGAGTCAGCAGTTATGCTGCGTTACTTCTCCACAAAGTTGAACACCAGCCTGGACGCAATACACCAATAATTCTAATCGTTACAAACGGAACGACTAACAAGGTTAGAACGTTTACTTGTTTAGTTTATTTTGTTACAGTTATTTGTTATTCAGACTTGGTCCTACGCAGAGTTATTGCTTACTGCAGAATCCGCTTTGCATGACGTTTTAATGGAAGGTAGAAATCCCGACATAGCACTCTGTTTTTTTGGAGTAGTTTGGGTACTCACCCATTAAGAGGAGTAGCCTACCCGGCACCCTCTTTGCATATCTGACATACAAAGGCAATAGTTTCTTGCACCAAGGATGTGCTAATGATATTTTGAAGCACTACCTATATACAGGATGCGTCACCCTGGGGTTATTTGTATGTGTAAAAGGACGGACTCATTTAGGAGCAGTCCTCATGTACCAACAACTCAAGCTAGTACATGATCTTCTTGTGAACATGAGTTTTAAGTTATAAGTCTCACTGTAGTTATGAAACTAACATTGCCATACAGCCATAATACTAGATTCATGGATTCATTATGGTATTAAGGCAATAGAAAATGAAAATCAAATATTGATCCTCCAAAAACCACTAAATCAATAAATTTGCCTGAATCAGAATGTGTGACTGTTATGAATGAGGGGAGATTCGGGTGTTAGACTACCCTCAAGGTCCAACACGTGGATGTCTAATTAATTCCTCTGACATACATCTAGTTGAATTATGCCACTGGAAGCCTTATCCTCAAGACGTGATTACAAAAATATAATTTTTGCACTAAGAGATCATTTGCCATGTTCTTGGTCCATGGGGTCTTACTTTGAGCTCAGGCGATAGACATGTTAATATGTTTTGAACTTGATCATGAGAATGCCTCTTGGTTAAGACTCTTAAAGACCTAGATATTGATATTGCTCTCGGTCTCTGCATGATGTTCAGTAAAATGTGGGCGTCAAATCACACCTGAGGCAATGTAATTAATATCCCATGGTGGAAAAGATTTTGTAACTTTATTGATGGAGTAAGGGTGTTGAGACTGCTGAGAAACTTGGTGAGTGTCACAGAGAAAGGTGTTAGTTCATCCACTCTTAAAGGGGCCAGCCAGTACTTATCAGCAATAGCATAGTCACTGTGAGTGTGAAGGCGAGCGTCCCCAGATAGCATGATCCTCCCCACAATGAGAGACAATAATGGACTCTCCCAGGATGGGAATAAGGCTAAGACCAAGTGCGGGTGAGCTTAATGGGAGTTTATATAAGTCAAAAATAGGGCATGCAAAGGACTCTGCAAACTCCCAGAGCGCTCTGTCTGACACTAGCAAAGACAGGCATATATATTTACAAAATGCGTCAGAATAACCTACGCACTATAGGGGGCACATGTTCGTGGGGATTGGGTGGCAATGACTAACTATAGGTGCAGCTGTGATGTGTTACGCTGTGGTTGGTGGACGTCACGGGGTGCCAACGTGGGACGGACAGGTCAGCTGGGCTCATCCGGACGGTGCTGCGGTGCCAGGCGTGGCCAGTGTCAGTGATGAACGTCTTCCTTGGCTTTCTGCCCTAAGGGCCACGCACACCCCATTCATTCAATACCGCAATATTATCTTTCCCTGTAAATCCTACAATAGGTTATTCTACAGGTTAATGCAACACAGGAGGAATGCACCTAGAGCGGGGTCCTTTGGTGATACATCAATACATGGTTACCATCATCCTGTAGGCCGGGTATCATAGGTCACGAGGTTGGGTCTCAGGGCAAGGGGTGAGCTGTCCAAGTTTTCGTGTCTCGTTGGAAGTCATTATGAATGGGT
The DNA here is from genome assembly GCF_040938575.1 of Ambystoma mexicanum. Lineage (NCBI taxonomy): Eukaryota > Metazoa > Chordata > Amphibia > Caudata > Ambystomatidae > Ambystoma > Ambystoma mexicanum. The sequence goes on from NC_090939.1 coordinate 536,124,923, forward strand.
TCCTACAGTGTTGCTATAATATTGGGTGTCCTAATTTTACAGGGGCCATTAACCTGGGGTGAGCTGGTGGGTCATGGAGCCTAAGAAAGGGCACCTTTTGGGCTGCGTTTATGGCCGGGGTTTACTGCTGGGTTGTAAATAATTCAGGTGGCTGGTCGCGGCCATGGGAGCTGCGGGGGAACGTGAATGCTTGAAGCGGCTCCAGCCGAATTGGGGGAGGTGAGGCAGAGCAGCCCGGCCTCTGTCTTTCATCTGGCAGGCTTCACTGGGGAGGGAGGGGAAGTGGCCTTGGATATGCCCACAATGGTGTTTTCCTCGTGTGTTTGCAGGTTATACAAAAAGACATAATAATTCATATACTGTACAATACTCATTGAGCTTTTTCTTCAAAGCTTACATGTCTACATCGTTAGTGCCTTTACATGGCCATTTCAAATGTGTTACCTATACCAATGTTGCTATTGTTAACTATATGTTAAGCATTTAACAACCACGACATTTTGTTACACTCTATGCATGCACGATAAGCGAGGTAGTATTAAGGTTGGTGGAGCGCGCAGGAACAACTGGCCAATGAGACTGATGGCAGTGACACATGGTGAGCTTGAACATTCGAATACATTCTATGCGTTTTCTTACACAATTTACATGAGCTCCCAATGCGGTTGCACTTGTTTTCCGTTTCACTCTAGCAGCATTAGTTCAGTTATGGCATAGGGCCTTGGAGTACATTCTTCTGGGAGAAACATATAACATAAAACCCGGGACACTTCTACCATTTGTGCATAGCTACGGGGGTATGGGTATTTCAACCAGAATGCCACATGAACACACATTCTGTCATCTTCATGGAGTTTACATAGTTTATCAAAAAGGTCATGGAGAGAAGAGTTTCATCACAGGCAGTTTGCATATTAGTATTTGGGGTCTCTACTTTTGTCGGGGGACCATTTTACAGTTCTTTTCCACCCCGGCCCTGCTGGCCGGGTCATACTGAGGACAGTGATACACTGCGGAAGGTGAATGTTACAGTGTCTGTTTCTAGCACTAGCTCATGTCCGTCTGTTTGTGGGAACGGGCTATCAGCGGATCTGCCAGAGAGCTGCGGCTCCAGGGACAAGTGAGAACTCTCCAAGGGTAGGGGCCGTGCTGCGGCGCACAGGGGCTCATGTCATTCTGGTTTCACAAAATGGTTTCCAGGGCCTAGCTTAATACAGCACGTTTGGTCAATGTTTCAGCCAGTGGTCCACCCGCCACCTCGGCCCTGGTGGCAGGGGGACCCCTGACGAGCCATGGACTCCACAAGGGGGGGACTGCAGGGGAGGGGGGTCTCTTGGACCTATCCTCCCATACATTTCCCCCCTTTCGTTACTTAAGTAACGAATACTGTAACTGCCTCAACCTCTTGTGTTCTTCCTCTTCAGCTACAGCCTCATCCCATGCGGGGGTGCCTTTTATGGGCATCCATGCCCTACATACCCCTCGCAGGCTTTCACCCCTTCTAGCATACTCGTCTGGTGTACAGGTCATATATATACAATTCCCGTCCCCTTCTAGATCCACCCACACCTCTTTATACCATTCAAGTTCATGGGGCTCTTTAATTGCAGTGTGCCATAGTCTGTCTACTACATCCCCACTGTGGTATATGGGCACCATCTGGAATTTTGGTGTGTTTTCTTCTCCTGTTAGCACCTCCACCTCCTGCATATTTTGTATTGCACCGCAAGTGTTGCCCATTGTCACCATCATCATTGCACCATTTGGTACTGCGTTTGCACACCATCGAAGACCCACCTGGCACATACAAAAAATTAAAAGGAGTAACACCACCGTGGGCATCAGCAATTTGACAGTCATTCCCAGCCATGATGGGACCCAGGAGAAGAGGTTGTCGAACCATGTGCTTGTTTCGGCCCGACCTTCCGTTTTCATCCTCTCTCCCAGGTTATGTACGGCTTCGATCACGTGGGATAAGGTACCATTATCTGCATCTTCAGTTTTGTTTGGCAAACACCTCCGTCCATCACTGTTAATAGGTCTAAGACATACCTATATTGCATGGTCATTAGCCGCAGTGCTCTCAGCTCCACTTTTATTACGTTAAATCCTTCTTCAGTGTCATTTGCCAGCTGGATCAGCTCCCAGCGTGTGATTTGGAGCTATTTTGCATTTGCCCGTGCCTGGAAGGTGTTTTTAATTCTGCACACCGTGAGATGAAGGAGACATTCGGCATCTACAATAGGTAACTCTTTTGGTAGCAATACTTTCGGTGTCCCCGAAGCATTTGGAATGAGGGAGCAGACATAGCAACTCTCATTTGTTGTTTGTTTTGCAGTTGCACTCATGTCTGCATACCATTTATTGGTCTGGTGGGGGTGTCGTGGGTCTTCCATTTTGTCCAGTCCCAACCCGTAATACTCGTCGTATTTTCTCCTTCCCACCTCCCTTTCCTCCTATTATTTCTAAGATATCTCCCGGCTTCACGGGCGAGGAACAGTCTAGACCCCCCTTTCTTCCCTCCACCCCCCTTTTCCCATTCATCATATAATGCTGTGTATCTCACTGCCATCTCTTCATTCTCTTTCTTTATTCTATCAGGTAGTGTGTTCTCTGTTGTAGGGGTGGCTACATGTGCGGGCATGCTGGTGGGGGTGTTGTACAGCCATGATATAACAGAAGGGTTGCGATCATTTAAACTGTGGGCATTGTAATCGGAGACATTTGGCGGGGAAGTTGTACTATCCTGTATTTTATCCTGCATTCTTTCAGTTGGCGAGGTAGCTGCATTGGGCGGTTTAGTGTTATATCCCCACACAAGTTTAGATCCGTCCCACACCAAAAAATCACCTTCTTTAGTATTCGCAGTTGTAGTTTGATTTGTTACATTATTCCTGTTATTCCCTCCCCCCTCGTTCATCTCGATAGAGATGAACGCTATAAACCAATAGGTAGCCAAGCCAAACAGTATTGTAAAAAATAATGTAATGCATACAGACAATCCACACTCAAACGAATATCTACACCTTTCAGCTAAAGCATCTCTACATTTAATCAATCTATTCGTTGCAGGCTGCCCGTTTGTTGCCATGGTAGTTCCTGTTTGAAATATAAAAGTGCATTAAGTACGTGCATGTAAACATTTTTATTGGCGCTGTATGTACCAGGAAGTTATAGAAAGGGAGATGGTCGGGGGGGGTGGGGTGCAGGGGTCCACAGAGAAGGGAACAGAAAATACATATGTTTTACACCGTTATTTTCAATTAAACATTTTTTTTTTCATCATTAATTTTTCTCATTTATCTCGATCAATAACCTGTAATAGAATTGTTTCATTAACAGCTTAATTTACCAGTTACATTCCTCCATTCCTCTGTTCATGTTTACTCATCATTTCCATTATTTTGGTTTGCTGTTGTCTGTGCCTCCCCATACACTTCTTCCTGCACACTATTATATGCCTTCCGCACGTCTGTCAAATGTATCCAGTACCTGAGTCCCTTCACCTTTACAGCTGTGGGTGTACAAAACAATACTTCATATGGCCCATGGAACCTTGGGGCATTCCACCGACGTACAAAGCTCCGGACATAAATGAACTCTCCTGGCATTAATTGTCCTTGTGTGTCCGGTCCCACAAAGGACACTGTTGTGTTCCCTTCCTCCCTGGTAAATGGTGGTGGGAGCTGCCTTGAGATTGCACGCGCTGCCCTAGTTAGCTTCTTCAGGTAATCTGTGAATTCATCTCCTAATATTGTGGCACTTCTGTGTGCATCTGAGTGTTGGCGCAGTGGGGAATGTGCTGTGTGCATCCGCCTCCCTGACACGATTTTGTGCGGGGACAGATGGTGATCCTTGCTCGGCTGATTCCTCAGCTCAAACAGTGCAAGGGGTAGGCAGTAGATCCAGTTTTTCTTTAATGAAAAACACAATTTAGACAATCTTCCTTGTAGCAGGCCGTTCATCTTCTTGACAACGCCATTACTTTGAGGATGATAAATCAAGCAGAGTTTATGTTTTATTCATAATAATGTAGTCACTTCCTTGAAGAGTTTGTTCACAAAATGAGTGCCGTTGTCTGAGCGAATTACGTCACATATTCCCCAGCGTGGGAATACTTCTCTCACTAGGAACTTTGCAGCGCTCTTAGCATCGGGTCGCGCACATGGACCCGCTTCCACCCACCTGGAGAATGGACATACAACCACTATTATGTAGCGTGCCCCATTACACCTCTCCCCCATGTCTGCATAATCAATATGTAGTTCTCTGAAGGGCCCGGTTGGTTTTGGAATTTTCCCACTGAGTGTCCGTAGGGTCATACCGGAGTTATATATTTGGCAAGTCGTGCACTCCATTGTCAACATGGATATGTGTTCCTGGAGACATGGCACAAACCAATCTTCCGTTATCTCTGCCGCAATGTGTTGTTTAGTATTGCGCACTGGAAAGTGTAACTGCTGGAATGCTATTTCTAACAGTTTAATGGGCATCACTACTTTTCCTGAGTTATTCTGGCGCCACAATAAATCTGTTGCTGATTGACTGCAACCCCGCTTTTCCCACAATACTTTTTCTTCTCCACTTGCACCTTCCTGCAGCTCTAGTATTTGCGATATGGGCATGGCATTGTATCCTTCTGGAAGTTCTTCGCTTGTCTGGTGCTGCAATATGTACTCACCTGCTCCATGTCTTTCGAAATACGAAGCCTCCTTGGCAGCAGCGTCTGCTGCTGCGTTCCCCAAAGACACAACGTCGGTGTTAGACGTATGTGCTTGGCATTTCACTATTGCTACCATTGTTGGGCCTTTTAGGACCTCAATCATTTCCTTCAACAGTTCGGCATGTTGCACTGGGGTCGCATCCGCCCTTCGAAACCCTCTCCGCCCCCACCGGGCTAGACCTCAGTGTACGGTGCTCGTCATGTAAGCTGAATCTGTGTATATCGTCACTGCATATCCCTTAGCTGCATGTAATGCTTCTATTAGGGCGATAAGTTCTGCTGCTTGGGCTGAGAAATGGGACGGAAGGCGATATTGTACTAACACTTCATACTCACCTTCTTCTAGCCTCACTACTGCTAGTCCCACATGTTTCTCTCCTGTGTCCATGTCAATTGACACTGACCCATCTACAAAGTACACCTCTCCCTCGCTCATCTTTTGTGTCAGCACAGCTGTCATAAGAGTCCCCTTGCAATGTGAGAACAGGTAAAATTCACGCATAAATCTTGGATCATCCTCCAAGCCCCTCCCTTTGCTTTTTTGATCAGATAGATACAAGTGTTACATGGGGAATTTGAGGGCACTATTATTCCCTGTGCTAGCAATGCACTTATTGTCTCTTTTACCCCTTCCTCAGCTTCACGCGACAATGGGTATTGCTTCACTCGGGGCACAATTGCCCCTGGTTTGAGTTTTATTTACTACTGGTGTCACTCCATGCAACAAGCCTACATCATGGGGGCCTGTTGTCCACAAATAGTTTGGCACCAGTTGCATGTCATCATCAAAAAATGACGGCGGTGCTCCCACCACTGCCATCAACTGGACAGGCACTTGTCTCTTTTGAATTAAAATGTCACAGGGTATTGCTATTTCCATAATTATCTCGCCATCACTCTCTGAATCAGAAAAGAGATCCTAATCAGACAAGTCACGTAGGGCGATATCAACATTGATGCACAGTACAATGCGCCATTCACACCCATCTATGTCCATCCCAATTACTGCAATCCTTTTGCTTGATACTTGCACAGCATGCAGGTCTAAGGATACCACTGAACCTGGTGCTATGTCTGGGCGTACTATTGGGCGGAAGATGAATTCTGCTGGTATCCTCCACTCTAACTTTTTTAGCTCGGGCACTACTTGGGCTAGTGTTTTTAATCCTTCAATGAACATTCTCTCGTCCACTAGCATACCGCGTATTTCTGGTGCTGTTGCTCGGGCATGTACCACCAGCATCACACGTAATGGGCATATTCCTGAGGTTGAGCACACTATCCCTCTCTCTGTGAACGATATTGTCATTTTAAGCTTGCTGAGAAGGTCCCTTCCAAGCAAGTTTATTGGTGATTGTTCATAATAAAGTAAGGGTGTCTTTACCGTTTTACCCCCCACTGTCACATCCAAATCTTCTGTGTAAGGAACTTCAATTACAGCCTCAGAGAACCCCTGCGTCTCTAACTTCCGGTTAGATAATGGAAACGGGCCTTCACAGATACATGATTTCTCGGCTACAGAATCCACCATAAATATGAACTGCTTGTCTCCTATCTGCGCCCCTACCAATGGTTCCTCCGCTGCAACGTAGGTGGTAGACAGAACTGGACACGCAAGTGTTCTCTGTGGGCTGTCCTATGCTGGTTGTCTCATTGTCCCCCCTGGCTGACGACATTCCCTGAAACTACTGGCACACCACTGTAGGGGGACGGGGCTGGTGCTCCGTTGGAACTCGTTGCAAAAGGGTTGCCTGGGGTGTATTGTATATTGTCGTTGTTTTGTGGGTGATTCTGTGTCCTATAATGATGTGTTTGTCTTTGTTCTGCATACCCCTGTTCTTGTTCCCTCTGTTGTCGTCCCATTGGAAGACCGTACGGGCTTCCCGGGTGGGGGTTACCAAATTGTTCCATCTCTTGAAATCCGTTGTTTGGCCTGTTCCTGCATTCTCGGGAAAAGTGTCCCCACCTCCCGCAATTCCAACAACTTCCATGCGCACCTCTGGGACCTTGCCATCCATTCCCTCTGTTTCCCCCGTACCCTTGTCCACCCCCTCTGCGACTCCTGTACCCAACTTGTCCCCCTCGAGGGGCCCAATCTTGCCACTGCGGACCTCCGTTCTGCTCCTGCTCGTTCCACTGTGGTTGTCTTGCTCCTGCCCAATTTGTTGCCATCCTCCCCTGTATGGCTACCAGCCCCTCCTCCTCCTCCTCTCCCTCCCTGCTGTGTGGGAGCGCGGCTACTGCAGCGACCTTCACCAGTTTTGTTTGTACTAACTTTGCCTCGTCTGCCAATCTTTTTTGTGCTATTTCCTTTTCCCTCTCCTTTATCCTTTTACAGTGGTGAACTATTATGCTCTGTGTTTCGGGCCACCCTTTCGCTAAAATACCTATAATTTTGTCAGGTGCTTTTTGTACCTCTTTAGGGAGCCTTCTCTTTATTATGAAGTAAAATAATGAGGTTGACTGATACCAGGGTGTGCCCGTTTCTGCTCTCCACATCTCCTAGACCCGAAAAATGTAATCCATAGCATCTTCTCCATCATTCATCGTACATTGCATTACTGACTGCAAATCTGGGGTGTCTGGAAATGTTTCTCTTAACGCGTCCCACACCCTTGCACGTACTGTGTTAAAAGAGGCACCATCATGGCGATCGCAATCTAACGTTACTCCCGGGAAGCCAGCCTTTACCCATACTCTGTCAGCTTGATCCCCAACTGCCGATACTAGCAAACTCTTCACATCACCTATTGCTAGCGGTACCCCGGCTGTATGCTTCTCAAATGCATATATCCACTTGCTTGCCCCTCCTGATAGCGGCGGTAATAACTTTAACAAATTAGCCTTGTCCATCTGAGCCCAGGGTATGTAATTTGGCCTCCCTCCTCCCCTGTGTATTAGTGGGAGTTGTAACTTCCCCTTTGTTGCCTTACCTGTACTCACCTTCATTCCTTTCTTTCCTAGTGGCGCCATTTTCCCCAGCCTATTCCTTAATCGTCCTGCCCATTCTTTTTCCATTGTTCTTCCCGAGCATGCACCATCCAACCCCTCATTTCCTCCTCTCATCGCCATACTTAATCTTTCACCTTCCTCTGAGTCCTCTTCTATATCGCACAATAATTCCTCTCTACCTCATGTGGCCATAATCTCATCGTCAATATGTTCCTCCCTTTCCTCTACTTCAATTATTCAAGTTCGCTCCTCTTGTATTCTGAACAGTATCTCTCCCTTCTTCCACCCTTCCTCAATGGTTTTATCCTCACCCTGTGTTCTTGTTGTCAGCTCTGACCAAGCAGTGTTAGCCCCACTCTGTTCACATATGCTTTTTATCCTCGAGAGCTCATCTTTTGCTACGGGGAGCCTAGTCTCTAAGTCTTCTGTTAGTTTCTCTATATTTACTGTGGGTGTACTCACCTGGTCGCGCTGTCTATGACTCACATACGGTGGGGGTGCCGTTGGCCCTCTAGTTGTATTGACTGTTGTTGGGGGCACATACGTCGGGTCACTGTATCCTTCTGTGGGCACTGGCTTATTTATTATTGGGTACAATCTTGTTACCTCTACTGGTGGTCCCCCTTCTTGCGACACCTTGTCGTTTTCAGGTATCAACAATGGATTATCAGTGGTGGATGGCAAATCAGTACTTAGCTCTCTTTTTTTGGGAGGGGGTACTTCTTCAAACAATCTCCACAGATCTAATATTTCTCTCCTATTATGTAACTGCTTCCCCTTGTATTTTAAACAAATGCATGTGGCTACCATATCCAGGACACTCTTGTCAAACGATCCTCCTTCTGGCCATATTTGGGGTAACCCTTCCCCCTTCAGTTCTGTAATCCACTGATCGTGATATTTCTTAATACGTTCAGCGTACCCAGGTAGATTCTTACAAATATGGGCCAGAGGTTTTTCTGCCCCCATGGTGTGTAGTTTGCCCTATGTATCACTAGATATATCTGTATGTATATGTATATCTCTGCGTGCAAGAACCTGTGTGTTTTCACCACCTGGGCAATATGGGAGTGGGTGTACACAGCTTATACTCTGTATAGTTTAGGGGGTACATACAAGAGCAAACCACTTTTTGTACACTACCAATATCTTCAGCACATTTATTCAAAATATAGTCATTTTACTGCATCGGGCTCATCCCCGTAAAATTTCTTCTGGTCACACTTACCATGACCACACCATAATTATGCACTTTTTACCACTTTTACACATTCATCTTGACAAAATATGTTCTGACACATGTGATGCGTACACACCAATAAGCAACACTCTATTCACAGCTCAATTTGTAATCCCTTTCCTCCCTTGCTAGTTGTCCCTTTCTTTCTTAATCTGATATAAATTGGTCTTTGTAGTTTGATATAAACTCGTCTTTTTACTTAGGTTATGTTCTTCTTTTTTTTTTTTTATACTAACCCTGTTAGTCTTGGATCATCCTCCAAGCCCCTCCCTTTGCTTTTTTGATCGGATAGATACAAGTGTTACATGGGGAATTTGAGGGCACTATTATTCCCTGTGCTAGCAATGCACTTATTGTCTCTTTTACCCCTTCCTCAGCTTCGCGCGACAATGGGTATTGCTTCACTCGGGGCACAATTGCCCCTGGTTTGAGTTTTATTTACTACTGGTGTCACTCCATGCAACAAGCCTACATCATGGGGGCCTGTTGTCCACAAATAGTTTGGCACCAGTTGCATGTCATCATCAAAAAATGACGGCGGTGCTCCCACCACTGCCATCAACTGGACAGGCACTTGTCTCTTTTGAATTAAAATGTCACAGGGTATTGCTATTTCCATAATTATCTCGCCATCACTCTCTGAATCAGAAAAGAGATCCTAATCAGACAAGTCACGTAGGGCGATATCAACATTGATGCACAGTACAGTGCGCCATTCACACCCATCTATGTCCATCCCAATTACTGCAATCCTTTTGCTTGATACTTGCACAGCATGCAGGTCTAAGGATACCACTGAACCTGGTGTTATGTCTGGGCGTACTATTGGGCGGAAGATGAATTCTGCTGGTATCCTCCACTCTAACTTTTTTAGCTCGGGCACTACTTGGGCTAGTGTTTTTAATCCTTCAATGAACATTCTCTCGTCCACTAGCATACCGCGTATTTCTGGTGCTGTTGCTCGGGCATGTACCACCAGCATCACGCGTAATGGGCATATTCCTGAGGTTGAGCACACTATCCCTCTCTCTGTGAACGATATTGTCATTTTAAGCTTGCTGAGAAGGTCCCTTCCAAGCAAGTTTATTGGTGATTGTTCATAATAAAGTAAGGGTGTCTTTACCGTTTTACCCCCCACTGTCACATCCAAATCTTCTGTGTAAGGAACTTCAATTACAGCCTCAGAGAACCCCTGCGTCTCTAACTTCCGGTTAGATAATGGAAACCGGCCTTCACAGATACATGATTTCTCGGCTACAGAATCCACCATAAATATGAACTGCTTGTCTCCTATCTGCGCCCCTACCAATGGTTCCTCCGCTGCATCGTAGGTGGTAGACAGAACTGGACACGCAAGTGTTCTCTGTGGGCTGTCCTATGCTGGTTGTCTCATTGTCCCCCCTGGCTGAAGACATTCCCTGAACTACTGACACACCACTGTAGGGGGACGGGGCTGGTGCTCCGTTGGAACTCGTTGCAAAAGGGTTGCCTGGGGTGTATTGTATATTGTTGTTGTTTTATGGGTGATTCTGTGTCCTATAATGATGTGTTTGTCTTTGTTCTGCATACCCCTGTTCTTGTTCCCTCTGTTGTCGTCCCATTGGAAGACCGTACGGGCTTCCCGGGTGGGGGTTACCAAATTGTTCCATCTCTTGAAATCCGTTGTTTGGCCTGTTCCTGCATTCTCGGGAAAAGTGTCCCCACCTCCCGCAATTCCAACAACTTCCATGCGCACCTCTGGGACCTTGCCATCCATTCCCTCTGTTTCCCCCGTACCCTTGTCCACCCCCTCTGCGACTCCTGTACCCAACTTGTCCCCCTCGAGGGGCCCAATCTTGCCACTGCGGACCTCCGTTCTGCTCCTGCTCGTTCCACTGTGGTTGTCTTGCTCCTGCCCAATTCGTTGCCATCCTCCCCTGTATGGCTACCAGCCCCTCCTCCTCCTCCTCTCCCTCCCTGCTGTGTGGGAGCGCGGCTACTGCTGCAGCGACCTTCACCAGTTTTGTTTGTACTAACTTTGCCTCGTCTGCCAATCTTTTTTGTGCTATTTCCTTTTCCCTCTCCTTTATCCTTTTACAGTGGTGAACTATTATGCTCTGTATTTCGGGCCACCCTTTCGCTAAAATACCTATAATTTTGTCAGGTGCTTTTTGTACCTCTTTAGGGAGCCTTCTCTTTATTATGAAGTAAAATAATGAGGTTGACTGATACCAGAGTGTGCCCGTTTCTGCTCTCCACATCTCCTAGACCCGAAAAATGTAATCCATAGCCTCTTCTCCATCATTCATCGTACATTGCATTACTGACTGCAAATCTGGGGTGTCTGGTAATGTTTCTCTTAACGCGTCCCACACCCTTGCACGTACTGTGTTAAAAGAGGCACCATCATGGCGATCGCAATCTAACGTTACTCCCGGGAAGCCAGCCTTTACCCATACTCTGTCAGCTTGATCCCCAACTGCCGATACTAGCAAACTCTTCACATCACCTATTGCTAGCGGTACCCCGGCTGTATGCTTCTCAAATGCATATATCCACTTGCTTGCCCCTCCTGATAGCGGCGGTAATAACTTTAACAAATTAGCCTTGTCCATCTGAGCCCAGGGTATGTAATTTGGCCTCCCTCCTCCCCTGTGTATTAGTGGGAGTTGTAACTTCCCCTTTGTTGCCTTACCTGTACTCACCTTCATTCCTTTCTTTCCTAGTGGCGCCATTTTCCCCAGCCTATTCCTTAATCGTCCTGCCCATTCTTTTTCCATTGTTCTTCCCGAGCATGCACCATCCAACCCCTCATTTCCTCCTCCCATCGCCATACTTAATCTTTCACCTTCCTCTGAGTCCTCTTCTATATCGCACAATAATTCCTCTCTACCTCCTGTGGCCATAATCTCATCGTCAGTATGTTCCTCCCTTTCCTCTACTTCAATTATTCGAGTTCGCTCCTCTTGTATTCTGAACAGTATCTCTCCCTTCTTCCACCCTTCCTCAATGGTTTTATCCTCACCCTGTGTTCTTGTTGTCAGCTCTGACCAAGCAGTGTTAGCCCCACTCTGTTCACATATGCTTTTTATCCCCGAGAGCTCATCTTTTGCTACGGGGAGCCTAGTCTCTAAGTCTTCTGTTAGTTTCTCTATATTTACTGTGGGTGTACTCACCTGGTCGCGCTGTCTATGGCTCACATACGGTGGGGGTGCCGTTGGCCCTCTAGTTGTAGTGACTGTTGTTGGGGGCACATACGTCGGGTCACTGTATCCTTCTGTGGGCACTGACTTATTTAGTATTGGGTACAATCTTGTTACCTCTACTGGTGGTCCCCCTTCTTGCGACACCTTGTCGTTTTCAGGTATCAACAATGGATTATCAGTGGTGGATGGCAAATCAGTACTTAGCTCTCTTTTTTTGGGAGGGGGTACTTCTTCAAACAATCTCCACAGATCTAATATTTCTCTCCTATTATGTAACTGTTTCCCCTTGTATTTTAAACAAATGCATGTGGCTACCATATCCAGGACACTCTTGTCAAACGATCCTCCTTCTGGCCATATTTGGGGTAACCCTTCCCCCTTCAGTTCTGTAATCCACTGATCGTGATATTTCTTAATACGTTCAGCGTACCCAGGTAGATTCTTACAAATATGGGCCAGAGGTGTTTCTGCCCCCATGGTGTGTAGTTTGCCCTATGTATCACTAGATATATCTGTATGTATATGTATATCTCTGCGTGCAAGAACCTGTGTGTTTTCACCACCTGGGCAATATGGGAGTGGGTGTGCACAGCTTATACTCTGTATAGTTTAGGGGGTACATACAAGAGCAAACCACTTTTTGTACAATACCAATATCTTCAGCACATTTATTCAAAAAATAGTCATTTTACTGCATCGGGCTCATCCCCGTAAAATTTCTTCTGGTCACACTTACCATGACCACACCATAATTATGCACTTTTGACCACTTTTACACATTCATCTTGACAAAATATGTTCTGACACATGTGATGCGTACACACCAATAAGCAACACTCTATTCACAGCTCAATTTGTAATCCCTTTCCTCCCTTGCTAGTTGTCCCTTTCTTTCTTAATCTGATATAAATTGGTCTTTGTAGTTTGATATAAACTCGTCTTTTTACTTAGGTTATGTTCTTCTTTTTTTTTTTTTATACTAACCCTGTTTTTTCCCCATAAACCCAGAGAGAAGAATAGGAAAAATAGCAGTTACTAATGTATTCATCGTGTCTCCCTTTTACCAGACACCTTTATCTTATTTTCCACTTCTTCATATATCCCCAGTACTAGTCAAGATACCACTATGCGGCACCGCCTTCTACCCCCTTGCGGAGCTAGGTTCCCGTCTCTTTATCTCTTTTCACCTCTTGATCCTAATGGCCATATGCAAAGAAAAAGTAGAGAAAGTCTAGAGTGGTTCTTAGTATTCTCAAAGTGTCCCTTTTTAAATAACCTTGTTCCCTGTCCTGTTTTCCTCCCCTGCTCCCTTTATGGTCGCTCGCACTTAATACTCACGTGCCCGTCTTGAACCGAGAGTCTCCGAACTGGGTCCATCCAGGCAGTGTTGCCGTACGCTCAACGGTCAGCCCCGGCTCCGGCGAGCGGTACTCAAAGGGGATTTTTCAACCGGGATCCCGTACCCTCTTTCTGTTGAGTGCGCACTTCAAAGCGTACCGGTCGGCGTTGGCGGGTAGCCTACCGGAGCCGGCGCACCATGCGTATCCCTTTTCGACTGGAGATTTTCGTGCCAAAGGGGACGGTAGGGATATATTTAAGGAAAATATAATCACGCTGTCGGGGTCACCACTGAAGGCGAGCGTCCCCAGATAGCACGATCCTCCCCACAATGAGAGACAATAATGTACTCTCCCAGGATGGGAATAAGGCTAAGACCAAGTGCGGGTGAGCTTAATGGGAGTTTATATAAGTCAAAAATAGGGCATGCAAAGGACTCTGCAAACTCCGAGAGCGCTCTGTCTGACACTAGCAAAGACAGGCGTATATATTTACAAAATGCATCATAAGAACCTACGCACAATAGGGGGCACATGTTTGTGGGGATTGGGTGGCGACGACTAACTATAGGTGCAGCTGTGATGTGTTACGCCGTGGTTGGTGGACGTCACGGGATGCCAACGTGGGGTGGGCAGGTCAGCTGAGCTCATCCGGGTGGTGCTGCGGTGCCAGGCGTGGCCAGTGTCAGTGATGAACGTCTTCCTTGGCTTTCTGCCCTAAGGGCCACGCACACCCCATTCATTCAATACCGCAATATTATCTTTCCCTGTAAATCCTACAATAGGTTATTCTACAGGTTAATGCAACACAGGAGGAATGCACCTAGAGCGGGGTCCTTTAGTGATACATCAATACATGGTTACCATCATCCTGTTAGCTGGGTATCATAGGTCACGAGGTCGGGTCTCAGGGCAAGGGGTGAGCTGTCCAAGTTATCGTGTCTCGTTGGAAGTCATTATGAATGGGTTCCTACAGTGTTGCTATAATATCGGGTGTCCTCATTTTACAGGGGCGATTAACATGGGGTGAGCTGGTGGGTTGTGGAGCCTAAGAAAGGGCACCTTTTGGCCTGTGTTTATGGCTGGGGTTTACTGCTGGGTTGTAAATAATTCAGGTGTCTGGTCGCGGCCATGGGAGCTGCGTGGGAACTTGAATGCTTGAAGCGGCTCCAGCCGAATTGGGGGAGGTGAGGCAGAGCAGCCCGGGCCTCTGTCTTTCATCTGGCAGGCTTCACTGGGGAGGGAGGGGAAGTGGCCTTGGATATGCCCACAATGGTGTTTTCCTCGTGTATTTGCAGGTTATACAAAAAGACATAAAAATTCATACAATTCATACAATACTCATTGAGCTTTTTCTTCAAAGCTTACATGTCTACATCGTTAGTGCCATTTCAAATGTGTTACCTATACCAATGTTGCTATTGTTAACTATATGTTAAGCATTTAGCAACCACGACATTTGGTTACACTCTATGCATGCACGATAAGCGAGGTAGTATTAAGGTTGGTGGAGCACGCAGGAACAACTGGCCAATGAGACTGATGGCAGTGACACATGGTGAGCTTGAACATTCGAATACATTCTATGCGTTTTCTTACACAATTTACATGTGCTCCCAATGCGGTTGCACTTGTTTTCCGTTGCACTCTAGCAGCATTAGTTCATTTATGGCATAGGGCCTTGGAGTACATTCTTCTGGGAGAAACATATAATATAATACCCGGGACACTTCTACCATTTGCGCATAGCTACGGGGATATGGGTATTTCAACCAGAATGCCATATGAACACACATTCTGCCATCTTCATATAGTTTACATAGTTTATCAAAAAGGTCATGGAGAGAAGAGTTTCATCACAGGCAGTTTGCATATTAGTATTTGGGTCTCTACTTTTGTCGGGGGACCATTTTATAGTTCTTTTCCACCCCGGCCCAGCTGGCTGGGTCATACTGAGGACAGTGATACACCGCGGAAGGTGAATGTTACAGTGTTTGTTTCTAGCACTAGCTCATGTCCGTCTGTTTGTGGGAACGGGATCTCAGCGGATCTGCCAGGGAGCTGCGGCCGCAGGGACAAGTGAGAACTCTCCAAGGATGGGGGGCGTGCTGCGGCGCACAGGGGCTCATGTCATTCTGGTTTCACAAAATGGTTTCCAGGGCCTAGCTTAATACAGCACGTTTGGTCAATGTTTCAGCCAGTGGTCCACCCGCCACCTGGGCCCTGGTGGCAGGGGGGACCCCCGACGAGCCATGGACTCCACAGGGGGGGGACTGCAGGGGAGGGTGGGTCTCTTGGACCTATCCTCCCATACAAGTGCTATCAGGGAATGTGGGCGGGATAAGATGCTACTCACCGGACCAACAGTCTCAGAAAGAAACAGAGTGCTATATCATCTTGATTTTTCAGGGATCAGGGCAAGTTGTGCTATTACAGGTAAATTGCTGTAAGACGATTTCGCTGGATGATGTCGAATTCAGAAGCGGTAGGTCAAGTGGAAGGTTATCAGTACCATAAAACACAGGCTGGGCAAGCCAAGACTTGAGCTACAATTAATTTGCCAGGTGGTATTGAGATCACAGCTGGAACATCAGGTTATTGGCACCAACAGCATTGGTAAAAATGATTCAAACCTAACAATGCATTAATCTGCATTCCAATGAGGAAGCCTGAATGATGCCATCAAATTGAGGGATAATTAATCTCCCCTTTTACCCTTCACATGGTGGCAGTGAGTGGAGATTTTAAGGAAAAATGCAATAATTATTGAGTTTGATTGCTTATGACTATGGATTCTCACACAGATTAAATATCTTGCGTCCAGTTCTCAAATCTTTTTTGGGTGCAAGTGATTTCAAGAGCAAGCACATCCCATTTACTAGAAACCCAAAAAAGGCATGCAAATTCACAAAGGGCATATAACAGTGCACATCATAAATGCACACCTTCTTTTCCCAATTACACTAATCAGGAGCACTTCTGCACATTTTAAAGTGCATCCGCTTCACAAACAAAATGTGTTTTCAAATTCTCAGTATACAACACTTTGCTCCGTGTTTGTTTTCACAAGGCACAGTGTGGGGTGCACAATGTATGAGGGGTGTGACAAATCTAGATGCTTCTTCCCAGAGTGGAGCCACCCACTTTGAGGATGGGGAGGTGAGCCTGTGACTCCAGGCACTATCAAGGAGTCTGGGCAAGTAGGACCTCGCTGGGCATGACTCCCTTCTCGGGGACAAGGACTCTCATTCAGAATGGAACTCCCTGTTCAAACCACCTTGTCTTCATATATGAATATGAAAAAGACTTGTACATTTAAAAAAGATCCTCCTTTACCTCGCTTAGCTGCCGGTAATGCTGAACAGAACCTGAATGCCCTGGTCAACAAATTACACCGTTCAAATGGTTTCTTTAATGTGTATAAGAAGAGGACGGATTGTAAAGCAAAGGGAGACTCCTATGGAGATAGTGCGACTGCTACGCAGAGGTGAGCCTCCACAGTATTGATGTCCTGGAGGGGCGGAGCCATGTAGAGCTAGCAGAAACAAAAAGGGGAAAGAAACACAAGCTGAATGTCTACGGAGTGGCGTTCTATCAGACATAAAAGCCCAGGTGAGAAGGGGAGCAGAGACAAAAAGACACCCATCTCATCTGGTGGTGCGGCCATGGAGCTGTGGTGAGCCCGGGAGGCCAATAACAGATACCGAGATCAGACTTTATAAGGGAGAACGGATCCTAATCTCTGAGCATGTCAGACCGTAGTTACAGAGACATGTAGCCACAGGGAGTGCCAACAAGGTTTTGTGAGCCTGAGAAACCTGACATACCTCTACAAGGAACGAACATTGTGAATAATAGCTGGGGAACACATGCAGGTGATGAGAGCATGAGAAACCAGAAAGTGAATTTTCCCTATAAAAGGAGGAGTGACAGTTAATGTAAACTTTGTGAAAACACAGTGAGAAATCAGTGTGTGCAAATACCCTTTGAATTCAATTGAATTGGGGGGATTGAGAGAATCAAACAATATTTAAATAACAGCTAGGAAAATCTACCAAGGTTATGGTAACCAGAGATTGGAAAACGCTATATAACAGGGAATAGAAAGGAAAACAAATACTGTGAAACAAACATTGGGAATCACAACTGGAAAAGTTATTATGGTAGCCTGAGAAACCTGAAACCAAAAAAACTGTATAAAAGGGTGACTAAGAAAAGCACTGTGAATAACAACTGGAAAAAATGATTCAGGTTACGGGGGCCTGACAAACCCAAGTATGCAATTAACACATGAATGTATTTGGCAGGAGAGTGACCCAAACCTATCCGCTGGTTGTGAATCAAGGAAAGGGATTCACAGGAACTTTGAGATGTTTTGTTGTGTACTTTTGCGTTACCTTAGAACAGCCAGGAAGATTTCAACTGGCTAAAGGAACTCCTGTCACAAATTGTTGTGGGAACTAAAGAAGGTCCTGGAAGAAGCAAAAGGATGAGCAACTTCGTAAAGTGTAATCAGAAGAAATCCAGGGGAAAGGAGCTATTCCCTGGACGTTGGAACATTATATTATTGAAAGAGAACATTATGCTTTGTCCATATCTTTATTATAACCAGAATTATCTGGAACTTTCTGTTGGTGAAGAACTTCAACCATCACTTTAGCAGAACAGTTCATTCTTCCGTTATTAGTTAGGGTCAGAGCTAAGCTTCTGGACTCGATTTTGACTGACATTTCCGATGACATCCTGACTTATTCACTAGATTGTTTTGAGACGTGGAACCCTTCTTAGAGCTAGGGACAGAGAGGCAGTTTTTCAACCATTTACAATTTAATAAAAGTTTATAACCCAAAGAATGTCACCGCTGTGTCCAAGCCTTCCTTCTGCACCCACACATTCACACCCCTTTTGAAAGTCTAGCCTTCCCCCCTCTGGCCACTTCAGCACAACGGGTGAAGGAGGTTTATCTATTAATTGTGTCTGTTTTATCTTTATCATTGGGATCACCATTGGTTTGTAGAAGTGTGAGGGCTAAGTGGATTCACTAGTGGTTTCACTAGAGCTTACCCTTCTATGCCGGCAGAGCAGAAGTCAATTTGCCACACCCATAAACCCAGAAGAAGAGTACGCTACTGAGAAAAGGAATGTGAGCAGGACACTATATCCTCGAGTGCGGGAAGAGTGGGCAGGGTGTGGGTGAGCAGGACACCATATCACTGAGTAAAGGTATATAGGAGGGGTGAGTCCTCTGGCCTCACAATAGGGTGGAATAAGTAACTGAGCATTATTATTGAATTCTGCTAAATATAGGCTAAAGAGAAACACAGAAATCCCTGTTCAGAACTGCTTGCTAACATTTTCCTGTATGAGGATTTTGGGCAACTCTGCTGGGCAGCCCCAAGCGAGGCCGGGTAACTTAAGTCCCATGGCAGCAGGCCCTAGAGAGGGGCAGCACCATCCCCTCTGGCACAGCTCCCCTCTCTCACCCACAGCAAGGAGACATGCAGTCTCCATTTTGCTAAGTGCAGGAAGGGCAAGGTGTGAAAGAACACCTCATCCTTCCACAACAACAAATGGGTGCTAAGCACCCAGGGGAAGCAAGGTCAGCCAGGCAGGGGAACAACAAAGATGAGCCCCCCCCAGGAGCTCAGACAGCCTAGGGGCTGGCATCACAGCACCCACACATACACCACAAAGACCCAGGGGCAGCCCTGGGTCCTATATAAGGAGCTGCCTTCAGCTCAGGAAGAAACAAGCTGTTTGTGGACCCGGCAAGGGGACCCATAAATCCAGAGAGTTTGCTGGGTACTCAGCGTCTCTCTTTTTCTTTTCTGCAAACCCTCCCACCCTAGAAAAAGGGAGAAGAACAACAGAAGGAAAACCAGGACACTGCACAGTGACCACAACAAGTCGTGGAACAAAGAAGGCGGCACGGGCCTGAGGGGGTAACCTCAGGACTCGGTGCCCAAAAGTAATATATTATTACTGATATGCAAATATTGTTTATGTTTCATAACCATATCTGGCACAATAAAAAACTACAGCCTTTTATTGCCAACACTTGACCAAATGTTGTGGTGTAAAAATTCATGGTGAGGGAGGGGGTCGACCAGACATAAACCTACATCCCAACACAACAAATGTAAGGTTGCCTGCACATGGGTTCAGCAGTTACTAAAACAAAATGTGTGAATTCAATATACTGCAGAAACCCTATGACCAGCCTTTCACATGCTGTCCTCGATATCCAATCAGGAGCAACGGTGTCCTTTAACCAACGATTGATTAGAGTTGGCCAAATCTTAAAATATGTGGGTTTTTTTCATCTGCGTATTGTTCTGTGGTTATTTCACACAGAAGCAGGGTTTGGGGGACTACATAGCACCCAAAGCAACATTAAGGAAGGACCGACAATGTAAACTACAGATATCTGTTGTGACAGGTCCCCCCTCCCTAGCTCTTGGAAAATCTAATGGGGTGAGCAAGGGGATTGGGTAATCCCCAAGCTAGTGGATGATTGACAGATGGGTGGCATCAGGAGGAGGAGCCCCTGGTTAACATCACTTAATCGCCAGTCTCAGGGCAAGGGACAATGGGCCTCATTACGACCCAGGCGGACTTCGCGGTGCTAAATGCACCGCGAAGCATGGCGGAAAGCCGCCGATAGCGCCATGGGGGTTGGCGGATTTACCGCCCCATTCCGACCTCGGCGGAGCGGTAAATCCCCAATCCCCATTCTGCCCTTCCCCATTCCCATTTTCGCCCCATAGGGTATAATGGGAGTGGGGAAGGAGTTAATTACGCCACCGTAAAATACGGTGGCGTAATTAACAACGAGGTCCCGTAGCGCCATGGTTTTCTCCGGCTGGTAAAACCAGGCGGAGAAAACCTCCATGGCGCTACGGGAACTCGTAGTATGGCGGAGAGGTACGCCATGCACTACGCTGGCGTAATACCCT
The DNA here is from genome assembly GCF_040938575.1 of Ambystoma mexicanum. Classification (NCBI taxonomy): domain Eukaryota; kingdom Metazoa; phylum Chordata; class Amphibia; order Caudata; family Ambystomatidae; genus Ambystoma; species Ambystoma mexicanum. The sequence continues at coordinate 536,145,316 of NC_090939.1, forward strand.
CTCCGCCAGGGTCCTAATGAGGCCCAATCACATTAACCATTTGAAATCACTTGGCCAAATTACAAGTTTGGCAGTAATTCCGTTGGAAATATCACCAAACACATTGATGGTTACTTCCTTGGGGAATTAACTGAGGACCACATTTTACAGTATCAACGTGTTTTCTTCATTTTTGGAGTTCATAATAGTCTGTGTGGATTGCATCAGATTTGCCCCGAGCAGTAACCGATAATGTTTTTTTCTGTTTAATTTGCGCCTTTGGGGTGCTAGGTAACAAGAAACAAGAAATTCCAGTCTAAATTTGCACTAAATTTCCATTGAATACCAAAGAGAATAAGAAGAGCTGTGAAGTACAAAGTGATTAAAGCAATCAAGCCAGTCATGCTTGCAGGCAAGGCAGATTACTACTTAATGCAATTAATACAGAAGCGATACTGACGCCGATTAGGGCATAATACCGTTTTTTTCAGCTTTTGGAGGTTTCACTTTCAAGATAAGGTTTGGACAAACATATACCTTTAGGTTAAACCTGCAAAATATGCCTGTTATTGCTAAGGTAGAAATTATACTGAAGCAACATTGTGTATCCAGTAAGAGTCTATGTTTATTTGCCAATTTACAGGCCAATTCATGGAATAATTAGCGCGGCGCAAGTGGGCTAAAACGTGCGAGTCGCAGTGGAATAGCGAAAATCGCAGTGCAAGTGCGAAAATCGCACGAAAAGCAGCGCACATCGATTCATGGAAGGCCGTGCGCGAGAAAACCAGCGGATGTGCGAAAAAAATGTGCGCGGCGCACGTTGGCGCACAGGCCATCTAACTGCGTGCGCCAGGTCACAGCGAAAATCGCACAGGCCACAGCGAAAATCGCACATAGCGCGGCGCACGCAACAAAAGTAGGCGGAACACGGGCGTAACACTCGGAATGGGGAACAACTTGCCAAAACGTGGGCGTCACGGGGGAAGTACAGGGCACAAGTGCGTGGAACGCCCACACGCTCGCCTACAACACGTATTCATGGAAAAGAATAGGGCAAAAAAGCGCACGCTCAAACCAGCGCACAGGCACAAACACGACCGCCACAAGAAAGCAGGCGGTAGCGTCTCTGCGGCTGTAAGAAATGTGCGCCAAAAGGTGCGCCAACAAATAGCACCTATATACTGCCATGATGAATGTCCTATACTGTGGCCCTCCAGGACAAATGACGTGCAAAGGGGAACCCACAAACACGGACACCCGCTGACCAAAAATACGTGTTTGTGTATACCGGGGTGCGCGGGAAGTCTCACACGCGATTTGGCCGGGTACGTGGATTTCAGGGGTGCGCGGGAAGTTCCACACGAGATTACATCAGGGTACGTGTATTTCAGGGGTGCGCGGGAAGTTCCACACGATATTGGCCCAGTGCGAGCAGGGTACGTGTATTTCAGGGGTGCGCGGGAAGTTCCACACGCGATTTCAGCAGGGTACGTCTATTTCAGGGGTGCGCAGGAAGTTCCACACGCGATTGGGCCAGTGCGAGCAGGGTACGTGTATTTCAGGGGTGCGTGGGAAGTTCCACACGCGATTTCATCAGGGTACGTGTATTTCAGGGGTGCGCGGGAAGTTCCACACGCGATTGGCCCAGTGCGAGCAGGGTACGTGTATTTCAGGGGTGCGCGGGAATTTCCACACGCGATTTCAGCAGGGTACGTCTATTTCAGGGGTGTGCGGGAAGTTCCACACGCGATTGGGCCAGTGCGAGCAGGGTACGTGTATTTCAGGGGTGCGCGGGAAGTTCCACACGCGATTGGCCCAGTGCGAGCAGGGTACGTGTATTTCAGGGGTGCGCGGGAAGTTCCACGCGCGATTTCAGCAGGGTACGTCTATTTCAGGGGTGCGCGGGAAGTTCCACACGCGATTGGGCCAGTGCGAGCAGGGTACGTGTATTTCAGGGTGCGCAGGAAGTTCCACACACAATTTCATCAGGGTACGTGTATTTCAGGGGTGCGCGGGAAATTCCACACGCGATTGGCCCAGTGCGAGCAGGGTACGTGTATTTCAGGGGTGCGCAGGAATTTCCACACGCGATTTCAGCAGGGTACGTCTATTTCAGGGGTGCGCGGGAAGTTCCACACGCGATTGGGCCAGTGCGAGCAGGGTACGTGTATTTCAGGGGTGCGCGGGAAGTTCCACACGCGATTGGCCCAGTGCGAGCAGGGTACATGTATTTCAGGGGTGCGCGGGAAGTTCCACACGCGATTTCAGCAGGGTACGTCTATTTCAGGGGTGCGCGGGAAGTTCCACACGCGATTGGGCCAGTGCGAGCAGGGTACATGTATTTCAGGGGTGCGCGGGAAGTTCCACACGCGATTTCATCAGGGTACGTGTATTTCAGGGGTGCGCGGGAAGTTCCACACGCGATTTTAGCAGGTTACGTCTATTTCAGGGGTGCGCGGGAAGTTCCACACGCAATTGGGCCAGTGCGAGCAGGGTACGTGTATTTCAGGGGTGCGCGGGAAGTTCCACACGCGATTTCTTCAGGGTACGTGTATTTCAGGGGTGCGCGGGAAGTTCCACACGCGATTGGCCCAGTGCGAGCAGGGTACGTGTATTTCAGGGGTGCGCGGGAAGTTCCACACGCGATTTCATCAGGGTACGTGTATTGCAGGGGTGCGCGGGAAGTTCCACACGCGATTGGGCCAGTGCGAGCAGGGTACGTGTATTTCAGGGGTGCGCGGGAAGTTCCACACATGATTTCAGCAGGGTATGTGTATTTCAGGGGTTCTGGGGAGTACCACACGTGAATTGGCCGTGTGGGTCCTCCCAGGTGTAGGCTCCACAACCACCACGGACCCTGCAGGAGCCCACACCACGGGGGACTACCCTGCACCTCTGCTCATGTCCCGCAGGCAGCCCATCCACCATGGGCATGCCCCCCAGCCAACCCACATGTCACCTTGCACTACTGATCAACAATGCATGTCTCCCACCACCCCCACCCCCCAGCAGTGCCGGGGCAGCCTCCACCAGGCCCCCACCCATGTCTCCCACCACCCCCACCCCCCAGCAGTGCAGGGGCAGCCTCCACCAGGCCCCCACTCATGTCTCCCACCACCCCCACCCCCCAGCAGTGCAGGGGCAGCCTCCACCAGGCCCCCACTCATGTCTCCCACCACCCCCACCCCCTCAGCAGTGCAGGGGCACCCTCCACCAGGCCCCCACTCATGTCTCACACCACCCCCACCCCCCAGCAGTGCAGGGGAAGCCTCCACCAGGCCCCCACTCATGTCTCCCACCACCCCACCCCCCTGCCACCATGGGCAGCCTCCACCAGGCCCCCACTCATGTCTCCCACCACCCCCACCACCCAGCAGTGCAGGGGCAGCCTCCACCAGGCCCCCACTCATGTCTCCCACCACCCCCACCCCCGAGGAGTGCAGGGGTAGCCTCCACCAGGCCCCCACCCATGTCTCCCACCACCCCACCCCCCTGCCACCATGGGCAGCCTCCACCAGGCCCCCACTCATGTCTCCCACCACCCCCACCCCCCAGCAGTGCAGGGGCATCCTCCACCAGGCCCCCACCCATGTCTCCCACCACCCCCACCCCCCAGCCACCAGGGGCAGCCTCCACCAGGCCCCCACCCATGTCTCCCACCACCCCCACCCCCCAGCAGTGCAGGGGCAGCCTCCACCAGGCCCCCACCAGGCCCCCACTCATGTCTCCCACCACCCCCACCCCCCAGCAGTGCAGGGGCAGCCTCCACCAGGCCCCCACTCATGTCTCCCAGCACCCCCACCCCCCAGCAGTGCAGGGGCACCCTCCACCAGGCCCCCACTCATGTCTCCCACCACCCCCACCCCCCAGCAGTGCAGGGGCAGCCTCCACCAGGCCCCCACTCATGTCTCCCACCACCCCCACCCCCCAGCAGTGCAGGGGCAGCCTCCACCAGGCCCCCACTCATGTCTCCCACCACCCCCACCCCCGAGGAGTGCAGGGGCAGCCTTCACCAGGCCCCCACTCATGTCTCCCACCACCCCCACCCCCGAGGAGTGCAGGGGCAGCCTCCACCAGGCCCCCACCCATGTCTCCCACCACCCCACCCCCCTGCCACCATGGGCAGCCTCCACCAGGCCCCCACTCATGTCTCCCACCACCCCCACACCCCAGCAGTGCAGGGGCACCCTCCACCAGGCCCCCACTCATGTCTCCCACCACCCCCACCCCCCAGCAGTGCAGGGGCAGCCTCCACCAGGCCCCCACTCATGTCTCCCACCACCCCACCCCCCTGCCACCAGGGGCAGCCTCCACCAGGCCCCCACCCATGTCTCCCACCACCCCCACCCCCCAGCAGTGCAGGGGCAGCCTCCACCAGGCCCCCACTCATGTCTCCCACCACCCCCATCCCCCAGCAGTGCAGGGGCAGCCTCCACCAGGCCCCCACTCATGTCTCCCACCACCCCCACCCCCCAGCAGTGCAGGGGCACCCTCCACCAGGCCCCCACTCATGTCTCCCACCACCCCCACCCCCCAGCAGTGCAGGGGCAGCCTCCACCAGGCCCCCACTCATGTCTCCCACCACCCCCACCCCCCAGCAGTGTAGGGGCAGCCTCCACCAGGCCCCCACTCATGTCTCCCACCACCCCCACCCCCGAGGAGTGCAGGGGCAGCCTCGACCAGGCCCGCACTCATGTCTCCCACCACCCCCACCCCCGAGGAGTGCAGGGGCAGCCTCCACCAGGCCCTCACCCATGTCTCCCACCACCCCACCCCCCTGCCACCCTGGGCAGCCTCCACCAGGCCCCCACTCATGTCTCCCACCACCCCCACCCCCCAGCAGTGCAGGGGCATCCCCCACCAGGCCCCCACCCATGTCTCCCACCACCCCCACCCCCCAGCCACCAGGGGCAGCCTCCACCAGGCCCCCACCCATGTCTCCCACCACCCCCACCCCCCAGCAGTGCAGGGGCAGCCTCCACCAGGCCCCCACTCATGTCTCCCACCACCCCCACCCCCCAGCAGTGCAGGGGCAGCCTCCACCAGGCCCCCACTCATGTCTCCCACCACCCCCACCCCCCAGCCACCAGGGGCAGCCTCCACCAGGCCCCCACCCATGTCTCCCACCACCCCCACCCCCCTGCCACCATGGGCAGCCTCCACCAGGCCCCCACCCATGTCTCCCACCACCCCCACCCCCCAGCAGTGCAGGGGCAGCCTCCACCAGGCCCCCACCCATGTCTCCCACCACCCCACCCCCCTGCCACCAGGGGCAGCCTCCACCAGGCCCCCACTCATGTCTCCCACCACCCCCACCCCCGAGGAGTGCAGGGGCAGCCTCCACCAGGCCCCCACCCATGTCTCCCACCACCCCACCCCCCTGCCAGCATGGGCAGCCTCCACCAGGCCCCCACTCAAGTCTCCCACCACCCCCACCCCCCAGCAGTGCAGGGGCAGCCTCCACCAGGCCCCCACTCATGTCTCCCACCACCCCCACCCCCGAGGAGTGCAGGGGCAGCCTCCACCAGGCCCCCACTCATGTCTCCCACCACCCCCACCCCCGAGGAGTGCAGGGGCAGCCTCCACCAGGCCCCCACCCATGTCTCCCACCACCCCACCCCCCTGCCACCATGGGCAGCCTCCACCAGGCCCCCACTCATGTCTCCCACCACCCCCACCCCCCAGCAGTGCAGGGGCACCCTCCACCAGGCCCCCACTCATGTCTCCCACCACCCCCACCCCCCAGCAGTGCAGGGGCAGCCTCCACCAGGCCCCCACTCATGTCTCCCACCACCCCACCCCCCTGCCACCATGGGCAGCCTCCACCAGGCCCCCACTCATGTCTCCCACCACCCCCACCCCCCAGCAGTGCAGGGGCAGCCTCCACCAGGCCCCCACTCATGTCTACCACCACCCCCACCCCCGAGGAGTGCAGGGGCAGCCTCCACCAGGCCCCCACCCATGTCTCCCACCACCCCACCCCCCTGCCACCATGGGCAGCCTCCACCAGGCCCCCACTCATGTCTCCCACCACCCCCACCCCCCAGCAGTGCAGGGGCATCCTCCACCAGGCCCCCACCCATGTCTCCCACCACCCCCACCCCCCAGCCACCAGGGGCAGCCTCCACCAGGCCCCCACCCATGTCTCCCACCACCCCCACCCCCCAGCAGTGCAGGGGCAGCCTCCACCAGTCCCCCACTCATGTCTCCCACCACCCCCATCCCCCAGCAGTGCAGGGGCAGCCTCCACCAGGCCCCCACTCATGTCTCCCACCACCCCCACCCCCCAGCAGTGCAGGGGCAGCCTCCACCAGGCCCCCACTCATGTCTCCCACCACCCCCACCCCCGAGGAGTGCAGGGGCAGCCTCCACCAGGCCCCCACTCATGTCTCCCACCACCCCCACCCCGAGGAGTGCAGGGGCAGCCTCCACCAGGCCCCCACCTATGTCTCCCACCACCCCACCCCCCTGCCGCCATGGGCACCCTCCACCAGGCCCCCACTCATGTCTCCCACCACCCCCACCCCTCAGCAGTGCAGGGGCAGCCTCCACCAGGCCCCCACTCATGTCTCCCACCACCCCCACCCCCACCCCCAGCAGTGCAGGGGCAGCCTCCACCAGGCCCCCACTCATGTCTCCCACCACCCCCACCCCCGAGGAGTGCAGGGGCAGCCTCGACCAGGCCCGCACTCATGTCTCCCACCACCCCCACCCCCGAGGAGTGCAGGGGCAGCCTCCACCAGGCCCTCACCCATGTCTCCCACCACCCCACCCCCCTGCCACCCTGGGCAGCCTCCACCAGGCCCCCACTCATGTCTCCCACCACCCCCACCCCCCAGCAGTGCAGGGGCATCCTCCACCAGGCCCCCACCCATGTCTCCCACCACCCCCACCCCCCAGCCACCAGGGGCAGCCTCCACCAGGCCCCCACCCATGTCTCCCACCACCCCCAACCCCCAGCAGTGCAGGGGCAGCCTCCACCAGGCCCCCCTCATGTCTCCCACCACCCCCACCCCCCAGCAGTGCAGGGGCAGCCTCCACCAGGCCCCCACTCATGTCTCCCACCACCCCCACCCCCCAGCCACCAGGGGCAGCCTCCACCAGGCCCCCACCCATGTCTCCCACCACCCCCACCCCCCTGCCACCATGGGCAGCCTCCACCAGGCCCCCACCCATGTCTCCCACCACCCCCACCCCCCAGCAGTGCAGGGGCAGCCTCCACCAGGCCCCCACCCATGTCTCCCACCACCCCACCCCCCTGCCACCAGGGGCAGCCTCCACCAGGCCCCCACTCATGTCTCCCACCACCCACACCCCCGAGGAGTGCAGGGGCAGCCTCCACCAGGCCCCCACCCATGTCTCCCACCACCCGACCCCCCTGCCAGCATGGGCAGCCTCCACCAGGCCCCCACTCATGTCTCCCACCACCCCCACCCCCCAGCAGTGCAGGGGCACCCTCCACCAGGCCCCCACTCATGTCTCCCACCACCCCCACCCCCCAGCAGTGCAGGGGCAGCCTCCACCAGGCCCCCACTCATGTCTCCCACCACCCCCACCCCCCAGCAGTGCAGGGGCAGCCTCCACCAGGCCCCCACTCATGTCTCCCACCACCCCCACCCCCCAGCAGTGCAGGGGCAGCCTCCACCAGGCCCCCACTCATGTCTCCCACCACCCCCACCCCCCAGCAGTGCAGGGGCAGCCTCCACCAGGCCCCCACTCATGTCTCCCACCACCCCCACCCCCCAGCAGTGCAGGGGCAGCCTCCACCAGGCCCCCACTCATGTCTCCCACCACCCCCACCCCCGAGGAGTGCAGGGGCAGCCTCCACCAGGCCCCCACTCATGTCTCCCACCACCCCCACCCCCGAGGAGTGCAGGGGCAGCCTCCACCAGGCCCCCACCCATGTCTCCCACCACCCCACCCCCCTGCCACCATGGGCAGCCTCCACCAGGCCCCCACTCATGTCTCCCACCACCCCCACCCCCCAGCAGTGCAGGGGCACCCTCCACCAGGCCCCCACTCATGTCTCCCACCACCCCCACCCCCCAGCAGTGCAGGGGCACCCTCCACCAGGCCCCCACTCATGTCTCCTACCACCCCCACCCCCCAGCCACCAGGGGCAGCCTCCACCAGGCCCCCACCCATGTCTCCCACCACCCCCACCCCCCTGCCACCATGGGCAGCCTCCACCAGGCCCCCACCCATGTCTCCCACCACCCCCACCCCCCAGCAGTGCAGGGGCAGCCTCCACCAGGCCCCCACCCATGTCTCCCACCACCCCACCCCCCTGCCACCAGGGGCAGCCTCCACCAGGCCCCCACTCATGTCTCCCACCACCCACACCCCCGAGGAGTGCAGGGGCAGCCTCCACCAGGCCCCCACCCATGTCTCCCACCACCCCACCCCCCTGCCAGCATGGGCAGCCTCCACCAGGCCCCCACTCATGTCTCCCACCACCCCCACCCCCCAGCAGTGCAGGGGCACCCTCCACCAGGCCCCCACTCATGTCTCCCACCACCCCCACCCCCCAGCAGTGCAGGGGCAGCCTCCACCAGGCCCCCACTCATGTCTCCCACCACCCCCACCCCCCAGCAGTGCAGGGGCAGCCTCCACCAGGCCCCCACTCATGTCTCCCACCACCCCCACCCCCCAGCAGTGCAGGGGCAGCCTCCACCAGGCCCCCACTCATGTCGCCCACCACCCCCACCCCCCAGCAGTGCAGGGGCAGCCTCCACCAGGCCCCCACTCATGTCTCCCACCACCCCCACCCCCCAGCAGTGCAGGGGCAGCCTCCACCAGGCCCCCACTCATGTCTCCCACCACCCCCACCCCCCAGCAGTGCAGGGGCAGCCTCCACCAGGCCCCCACTCATGTCTCCCACCACCCCCACCCCCGAGGAGTGCAGGGGCAGCCTCCACCAGGCCCCCACTCATGTCTCCCACCACCCCCACCCCCGAGGAGTGCAGGGGCAGCCTCCACCAGGCCCCCACCCATGTCTCCCACCACCCCACCCCCCTGCCACCATGGGCAGCCTCCACCAGGCCCCCACTCATGTCTCCCACCACCCCCACCCCCCAGCAGTGCAGGGGCACCCTCCACCAGGCCCCCACTCATGTCTCCCACCACCCCCACCCCCCAGCAGTGCAGGGGCACCCTCCACCAGGCCCCCACTCATGTCTCCCACCACCCCCACCCCCCAGCAGTGCAGGGGCAGCCTCCACCAGGCCCCCACTCATGTCTCCCACCACCCCCACCCCCGAGGAGTGCAGGGGCAGCCTCGACCAGGCCCCCACTCATGTCTCCCACCACCCCCACCCCCGAGGAGTGCAGGGGCAGCCTCCACCAGGCCCCCACCCATGTCTCCCACCACCCCACCCCCCTGCCACCATGGGCAGCCTCCACCAGGCCCCCACTCATGTCTCCCACCACCCCCATCCCCCAGCAGTGCAGGGGCATCCTCCACCAGGCCCCCACCCATGTCTCCCACCACCCCCACCCCCCAGCCACCAGGGGCAGCCTCCACCAGGCCCCCACCCATGTCTCCCACCACCCCCACCCCCCAGCAGTGCAGGGGCAGCCTCCACCAGGCCCCCACTCATGTCTCCCACCACCCCCACCCCCGAGGAGTGCAGGGGCAGCCTCGACCAGGCCCCCACTCATGTCTCCCACCACCCCCACCCCCCAGCAGTGCAGGGGCAGCCTCCACCAGGCCCCCACACATGTCTCCCACCACCTCCACCCCCTAGCCACCAGGGGCAGCCTCCACCAGGCCCCCACTCATGTCTCCCACCACCCCCACCCCCCAGCAGTGCAGGGGCAGCCTCCACCAGGCCCCCACTCATGTCTCCCACCACCCCCACCCCCCAGCAGTGCAGGGGCAGCCTCCACCAGGCCCCCACTCATGTCTCCCACCACCCCCACCCCCCAGCAGTGCAGGGGCAGCCTCCACCAGGCCCCCACTCATGTCTCCCACCACCCCCACCCCCCAGCAGTGCAGGGGCAGCCTCCACCAGGCCCCCACTCATGTCTCCCACCACCCCCACCCCCGAGGAGTGCAGGGGCAGCCTCCACCAGGCCCCCACTCATGTCTCCCACCACCCCCACCCCCGAGGAGTGCAGGGGCAGCCTCCACCAGGCCCCCACCCATGTCTCCCACCACCCCACCCCCCTGCCACCATGGGCAGCCTCCACCAGGCCCCCACTCATGTCTCCCACCACCCCCACCCCCCAGCAGTGCAGGGGCACCCTCCACCAGGCCCCCACTCATGTCTCCCACCACCCCCACCCCCCAGCAGTGCAGGGGCACCCTCCACCAGGCCCCCACTCATGTCTCCCACCACCCCCACCCCCCAGCCACCAGGGGCAGCCTCCACCAGGCCCCCACCCATGTCTCCCACCACCCCCACCCCCCTGCCACCATGGGCAGCCTCCACCAGGCCCCCACCCATGTCTCCCACCACCCCCACCCCCCAGCAGTGCAGGGGCAGCCTCCACCAGGCCCCCACCCATGTCTCCCACCACCCCACCCCCCTGCCACCAGGGGCAGCCTCCACCAGGCCCCCACTCATGTCTCCCACCACCCACACCCCCGAGGAGTGCAGGGGCAGCCTCCACCAGGCCCCCACCCATGTCTCCCACCACCCCACCCCCCTGCCAGCATGGGCAGCCTCCACCAGGCCCCCACTCATGTCTCCCACCACCCCCACCCCCCAGCAGTGCAGGGGCACCCTCCACCAGGCCCCCACTCATGTCTCCCACCACCCCCACCCCCCAGCAGTGCAGGGGCAGCCTCCACCAGGCCCCCACTCATGTCTCCCACCACCCCCACCCCCCAGCAGTGCAGGGGCAGCCTCCACCAGGCCCCCACTCATGTCTCCCGCCACCCCCACCCCCCAGCAGTGCAGGGGCAGCCTCCACCAGGCCCCCACTCATGTCTCCCACCACCCCCACCCCCAGCAGTGCAGGGGCAGCCTCCACCAGGCCCCCACTCATGTCTCCCACCACCCCCACCCCCCAGCAGTGCAGGGGCAGCCTCCACCAGGCCCCCACTCATGTCTCCCACCACCCCCACCCCCCAGCAGTGCAGGGGCAGCCTCCACCAGGCCCCCACTCATGTCTCCCACCACCCCCACCCCCGAGGAGTGCAGGGGCAGCCTCCACCAGGCCCCCACCCATGTCTCCCACCACCCCACCCCCCTGCCACCATGGGCAGCCTCCACCAGGCCCCCACTCATGTCTCCCACCACCCCCACCCCCCAGCAGTGCAGGGGCACCCTCCACCAGGCCCCCACTCATGTCTCCCACCACCCCCACCACCCAGCAGTGCAGGGGCACCCTCCACCAGGCCCCCACCCATGTCTCCCACCACCCCACCCCACCCCCCTGCCACCATGGGCAGCCTCCACCAGGCCCCCACTCATGTCTCCCACCACCCCCACCCCCCAGCAGTGCAGGGGCATCCTCCACCAGGCCCCCACCCATGTCTCCCACCACCCCCACCCCCCAGCCACCAGGGGCAGCCTCCACCAGGCCCCCACCCATGTCTCCCACCACCCCCACCCCCCAGCAGTGCAGGGGCAGCCTCCACCAGGCCCCCACTCATGTCTCCCACCACCCCCATCCCCCAGCAGTGCAGGGGCAGCCTCCACCAGGCCCCCACTCATGTCTCCCACCACCCCCACCCCCCAGCAGTGCAGGGGCAGCCTCCACCAGGCCCCCACTCATGTCTCCCACCACCCCCACCCCCGAGGAGTGCAGGGGCAGCCTCCACCAGGCCCCCACTCATGTCTCCCACCACCCCCACCCCCGAGGAGTGCAGGGGCAGCCTCCACCAGGCCCCCACCCATGTCTCCCACCACCCCACCCCCCTGCCACCATGGGCAGCCTCCACCAGGCCCCCACTCATGTCTCCCACCACCCCCACCCCCCAGCAGTGCAGGGGCACCCTCCACCAGGCCCCCACTCATGTCTCCCACCACCCCCACCCCCCAGCAGTGCAGGGGCAGCCTCCACCAGGCCCCCACTCATGTCTCCCACCACCCCCACCCCCCAGCAGTGCAGGGGCAGCCTCCACCAGGCCCCCACTCATGTATCCCACCACCCCCACCCCCGAGGAGTGCAGGGGCAGCCTCGACCAGGCCCGCACTCATGTCTCCCACCACCCCCACCCCCGAGGAGTGCAGGGGCAGCCTCCACCAGGCCCTCACCCATGTCTCCCACCACCCCACCCCCCTGCCACCCTGGGCAGCCTCCACCAGGCCCCCACTCATGTCTCCCACCACCCCCACCCCCCAGCAGTGCAGGGGCATCCTCCACCAGGCCCCCACCCATGTCTCCCACCACCCCCACCCCCCAGCCACCAGGGGCAGCCTCCACCAGGCCCCCACCCATGTCTCCCACCACCCCCACCCCCCAGCAGTGCAGGGGCAGCCTCCACCAGGCCCCCACTCATGTCTCCCACCACCCCCACCCCCCAGCAGTGCAAGGGCAGCCTCCACCAGGCCCCCACCCATGTCTCCCACCACCCCACCCCCCTGCCACCATGGGCAGCCTCCACCAGGCCCCCACTCATGTCTCCCACCACCCCCACCCCCCAGCAGTGCAGGGGCACCCTCCACCAGGCCCCCACTCATGTCTCCCACCACCCCCACCCCCCAGCAGTGCAGGGGCAGCCTCCACCAGGCCCCCACTCATGTCTCCCACCACCCCCACCCCCCAGCAGTGCAAGGGCAGCCTCCACCAGGCCCCCACTCATGTCTCCCACCACCCCCACCCCCCAGCCACCAGGGGCAGCCTCCACCAGGCCCCCACCCATGTCTCCCACCACCCCCACCCCCCTGCCACCATGGGCAGCCTCCACCAGGCCCCCACCCATGTCTCCCACCACCCCCACCCCCCAGCAGTGCAGGGGCAGCCTCCACCAGGCCCCCACCCATGTCTCCCACCACCCCACCCCCCTGCCACCAGGGGCAGCCTCCACCAGGCCCCCACTCATGTCTCCCACCACCCCCACCCCCGAGGAGTGCAGGGGCAGCCTCCACCAGGCCCCCACCCATGTCTCCCACCACCCCACCCCCCTGCCAGCATGGGCAGCCTCCACCAGGCCCCCACTCAAGTCTCCCACCACCCCCACCCCCCAGCAGTGCAGGGGCAGCCTCCACCAGGCCCCCACTCATGTCTCCCACCACCCCCACCCCCGAGGAGTGCAGGGGCAGCCTCCACCAGGCCCCCACTCATGTCTCCCACCACCCCCACCCCCGAGGAGTGCAGGGGCAGCCTCCACCAGGCCCCCACCCATGTCTCCCACCACCCCACCCCCCTGCCACCATGGGCAGCCTCCACCAGGCCCCCACTCATGTCTCCCACCACCCCCACCCCCCAGCAGTGCAGGGGCACCCTCCACCAGGCCCCCACTCATGTCTCCCACCACCCCCACCCCCCAGCAGTGCAGGGGCAGCCTCCACCAGGCCCCCACTCATGTCTCCCACCACCCCACCCCCCTGCCACCATGGGCAGCCTCCACCAGGCCCCCACTCATGTCTCCCACCACCCCCACCCCCCAGCAGTGCAGGGGCAGCCTCCACCAGGCCCCCACTCATGTCTCCCACCACCCCCACCCCCCAGCAGTGCAGGGGCACCCTCCACCAGGCCCCCACTCATGTCTCCCACCACCCCCACCCCCCAGCAGTGCAGGGGCAGCCTCCACCAGGCCCCCACTCATGTCTCCCACCACCCCCACCCCCGAGGAGTGCAGGGGCAGCCTCGACCAGGCCCCCACTCATGTCTCCCACCACCCCCACCCCCGAGGAGTGCAGGGGCAGCCTCCACCAGGCCCCCACCCATGTCTCCCACCACCCCACCCCCCTGCCACCATGGGCAGCCTCCACCAGGCCCCCACTCATGTCTCCCACCACCCCCATCCCCCAGCAGTGCAGGGGCATCCTCCACCAGGCCCCCACCCATGTCTCCCACCACCCCCACCCCCCAGCCACCAGGGGCAGCCTCCACCAGGCCCCCACCCATGTCTCCCACCACCCCCACCCCCCAGCAGTGCAGGGGCAGCCTCCACCAGGCCCCCACTCATGTCTCCCACCACCCCCATCCCCCAGCAGTGCAGGGGCAGCCTCCACCAGGCCCCCACTCATGTCTCCCACCACCCCCACCCCCCAGCAGTGCAGGGGCAGCCTCCACCAGGCCCCCACTCATGTCTCCCACCACCCCCACCCCCGAGGAGTGCAGGGGCAGCCTCCACCAGGCCCCCACTCATGTCTCCCACCACCCCCACCCCCGAGGAGTGCAGGGGCAGCCTCCACCAGGCCCCCACCCATGTCTCCCACCACCCCACCCCCCTGCCACCATGGGCAGCCTCCACCAGGCCCCCACTCATGTCTCCCACCACCCCCACCCCCCAGCAGTGCAGGGGCACCCTCCACCAGGCCCCCACTCATGTCTCCCACCACCCCCACCCCCCAGCAGTGCAGGGGCAGCCTCCACCAGGCCCCCACTCATGTCTCCCACCACCCCCACCCCCCAGCAGTGCAGGGGCAGCCTCCACCAGGCCCCCACTCATGTATCCCACCACCCCCACCCCCGAGGAGTGCAGGGGCAGCCTCGACCAGGCCCGCACTCATGTCACCCACCACCCCCACCCCCGAGGAGTGCAGGGGCAGCCTCCACCAGGCCCTCACCCATGTCTCCCACCACCCCACCCCCCTGCCACCCTGGGCAGCCTCCACCAGGCCCCCACTCATGTCTCCCACCACCCCCACCCCCCAGCAGTGCAGGGGCATCCTCCACCAGGCCCCCACCCATGTCTCCCACCACCCCCACCCCCCAGCCACCAGGGGCAGCCTCCACCAGGCCCCCACCCATGTCTCCCACCACCCCCACCCCCCAGCAGTGCAGGGGCAGCCTCCACCAGGCCCCCACTCATGTCTCCCACCACCCACACCCCCCAGCAGTGCAAGGGCAGCCTCCACCAGGCCCCCACTCATGTCTCCCACCACCCCCACCCCCCAGCCACCAGGGGCAGCCTCCACCAGGCCCCCACCCATGTCTCCCACCACCCCCACCCCCCTGCCACCATGGGCAGCCTCCACCAGGCCCCCACCCATGTCTCCCACCACCCCCACCCCCCAGCAGTGCAGGGGCAGCCTCCACCAGGCCCCCACCCATGTCTCCCACCACCCCACTCCCCTGCCACCAGGGGCAGCCTCCACCAGGCCCCCACTCATGTCTCCCACCACCCCCACCCCCGAGGAGTGCAGGGGCAGCCTCCACCAGGCCCCCACCCATGTCTCCCACCACCCCACCCCCCTGCCAGCATGGGCAGCCTCCACCAGGCCCCCACTCAAGTCTCCCACCACCCCCACCCCCACCCCCCAGCAGTGCAGGGGCAGCCTCCACCAGGCCCCCACTCATGTCTCCCACCACCCCCACCCCCGAGGAGTGCAGGGGCAGCCTCCACCAGGCCCCCACTCATGTCTCCCACCACCCCCACCCCCGAGGAGTGCAGGGGCAGCCTCCACCAGGCCCCCACCCATGTCTCCCACCACCCCACCCCCCTGCCACCATGGGCAGCCTCCACCAGGCCCCCACTCATGTCTCCCACCACCCCCACCCCCCAGCAGTGCAGGGGCACCCTCCACCAGGCCCCCACTCATGTCTCCCACCACCCCCACCCCCCAGCAGTGCAGGGGCAGCCTCCACCAGGCCCCCACTCATGTCTCCCACCACCCCACCCCCCTGCCACCATGGGCAGCCTCCACCAGGCCCCCACTCATGTCTCCCACCACCCCCACCCCCCAGCAGTGCAGGGGCAGCCTCCACCAGGCCCCCACTCATGTCTACCACCACCCCCACCCCCGAGGAGTGCAGGGGCAGCCTCCACCAGGCCCCCACCCATGTCTCCCACCACCCCACCCCCCTGCCACCATGGGCAGCCTCCACCAGGCCCCCACTCATGTCTCCCACCACCCCCACCCCCCAGCAGTGCAGGGGCATCCTCCAGCAGGCCCCCACCCATGTCTCCCACCACCCCCACCCCCCAGCCATCAGGGGCAGCCTCCACCAGGCCCCCACCCATGTCTCCCACCACCCCCACCCCCCAGCAGTGCAGGGGCAGCCTCCACCAGTCCCCCACTCATGTCTCCCACCACCCCCATCCCCCAGCAGTGCAGGGGCAGCCTCCACCAGGCCCCCACTCATGTCTCCCACCACCCCCACCCCCCAGCAGTGCAGGGGCAGCCTCCACCAGGCCCCCACTCATGTCTCCCACCACCCCCACCCCCGAGGAGTGCAGGGGCAGCCTCCACCAGGCCCCCACTCATGTCTCCCACCACCCCCTCCCCCGAGGAGTGCAGGGGCAGCCTCCACCAGGCCCCCACCCATGTCTCCCACCACCCCACCCCCCTGCCACCATGGGCAGCCTCCACCAGGCCCCCACTCATGTCTCCCACCACCCCCACCCCCCAGCAGTGCAGGGGCACCCTCCACCAGGCCCCCACTCATGTCTCCCACCACCCCCACCCCTCAGCAGTGCAGGGGCAGCCTCCACCAGGCCCCCACTCATGTCTCCCACCACCCCCACCCCCACCCCCACCCCCACCCCCCAGCAGTGCAGGGGCAGCCTCCACCAGGCCCCCACTCATGTCTCCCACCACCCCCACCCCCGAGGAGTGCAGGGGCAGCCTCGACCAGGCCCGCACTCATGTCTCCCACCACCCCCACCCCCGAGGAGTGCAGGGGCAGCCTCCACCAGGCCCTCACCCATGTCTCCCACCCCCCTGCCACCCTGGGCAGCCTCCACCAGGCCCCCACTCATGTCTCCCACCACCCCCACCCCCCAGCAGTGCAGGGGCATCCTCCACCAGGCCCCCACCCATGTCTCCCACCACCCCCACCCCCCAGCCACCAGGGGCAGCCTCCACCAGGCCCCCACCCATGTCTCCCACCACCCCCACCCCCCAGCAGTGCAGGGGCAGCCTCCACCAGGCCCCCCTCATGTCTCCCACCACCCCCACCCCCCAGCAGTGCAGGGGCAGCCTCCACCAGGCCCCCACTCATGTCTCCCACCACCCCCACCCCCCAGCCACCAGGGGCAGCCTCCACCAGGCCCCCACCCATGTCTCCCACCACCCCCACCCCCCTGCCACCATGGGCAGCCTCCACCAGGCCCCCACCCATGTCTCCCACCACCCCCACCCCCCAGCAGTGCAGGGGCAGCCTCCACCAGGCCCCCACCCATGTCTCCCACCACCCCACCCCCCTGCCACCAGGGGCAGCCTCCACCAGGCCCCCACTCATGTCTCCCACCACCCACACCCCCGAGGAGTGCAGGGGCAGCCTCCACCAGGCCCCCACCCATGTCTCCCACCACCCCACCCCCTGCCAGCATGGGCAGCCTCCACCAGGCCCCCACTCATGTCTCCCACCACCCCCACCCCCCAGCAGTGCAGGGGCACCCTCCACCAGGCCCCCACTCATGTCTCCCACCACCCCCACCCCCCAGCAGTGCAGGGGCAGCCTCCACCAGGCCCCCACTCATGTCTCCCACCACCCCCACCCCCCAGCAGTGCAGGGGCAGCCTCCACCAGGCCCCCACTCATGTCTCCCACCACCCCCACCCCCCAGCAGTGCAGGGGCAGCCTCCACCAGGCCCCCACTCATGTCTCCCACCACCCCCACCCCCCAGCAGTGCAGGGGCAGCCTCCACCAGGCCCCCACTCATGTCTCCCACCACCCCCCAGCAGTGCAGGGGCAGCCTCCACCAGGCCCCCACTCATGTCTCCCACCACCCCCACCCCCCAGCAGTGCAGGGGCAGCCTCCACCAGGCCCCCACTCATGTCTCCCACCACCCCCACCCCCGAGGAGTGCAGGGGCAGCCTCCACCAGGCCCCCACTCATGTCTCCCACCACCCCCACCCCCGAGGAGTGCAGGGGCAGCCTCCACCAGGCCCCCACCCATGTCTCCCACCACCCCACCCCCCTGCCACCACGGGCAGCCTCCACCAGGCCCCCACTCATGTTTCCCACCACCCCCACCCCCCAGCAGTGCAGGGGCACCCTCCACCAGGCCCCCACTCATGTCTCCCACCACCCCCACCCCCCAGCAGTGCAGGGGCACCCTCCACCAGGCCCCCACTCATGTCTCCCACCACCCCCACCCCCCAGCAGTGCAGGGGCAGCCTCCACCAGGCCCCCACTCATGTCTCCCACCACCCCCACCCCCGAGGAGTGCAGGGGCAGCCTCCACCAGGCCCCCACCCATGTCTCCCACCACCCCACCCCCCTGCCACCATGGGCAGCCTCCACCAGGCCCCCACTCATGTCTCCCACCACCCCCATCCCCCAGCAGTGCAGGGGCATCCTCCACCAGGCCCCCACCCATGTCTCCCACCACCCCCACCCCCCAGCCACCAGGGGCAGCCTCCACCAGGCCCCCAACCATGTCTCCCACCACCCCCACCCCCCAGCAGTGCAGGGGCAGCCTCCACCAGGCCCCCACTCATGTCTCCCACCACCCCCACCCCCCAGCAGTGCAGGGGCAGCCTCCACCAGGCCCCCACTCATGTCTCCCACCACCCCCACCCCCCAGCAGTGCAGGGGCAGCCTCCACCAGGCCCCCACTCATGTCTCCCACCACCCCCACCCCCCAGCAGTGCAGGGGCAGCCTCCACCAGGCCCCCACTCATGTCTCCCACCACCCCCACCCCCGAGGAGTGCAGGGGCAGCCTCCACCAGGCCCCCACTCATGTCTCCCACCACCCCCACCCCCGAGGAGTGCAGGGGCAGCCTCCACCAGGCCCCCACCCATGTCTCCCACCACCCCACCCCCCTGCCACCATGGGCAGCCTCCACCAGGCCCCCACTCATGTCTCCCACCACCCCCACCCCCCAGCAGTGCAGGGGCACCCTCCACCAGGCCCCCACTCATGTCTCCCACCACCCCCACCCCCCAGCAGTGCAGGGGCACCCTCCACCAGGCCCCCACTCATGTCTCCCACCACCCCCACCCCCCAGCCACCAGGGGCAGCCTCCACCAGGCCCCCACCCATGTCTCCCACCACCCCCACCCCCCTGCCACCATGGGCAGCCTCCACCAGGCCCCCACCCATGTCTCCCACCACCCCCACCCCCCAGCAGTGCAGGGGCAGCCTCCACCAGGCCCCCACCCATGTCTCCCACCACCCCACCCCCCCGGCCACCAGGGGCAGCCTCCACCAGGCCCCCACTCATGTCTCCCACCACCCACACCCCCGAGGAGTGCAGGGGCAGCCTCCACCAGGCCCCCACCCATGTCTCCCACCACCCCACCCCCCTGCCAGCATGGGCAGCCTCCACCAGGCCCCCACTCATGTCTCCCACCACCCCCACCCCCCAGCAGTGCAGGGGCACCCTCCACCAGGCCCCCACTCATGTCTCCCACCACCCCCACCCCCCAGCAGTGCAGGGGCAGCCTCCACCAGGCCCCCACTCATGTCTCCCACCACCCCCACCCCCCAGCAGTGCAGGGGCAGCCTCCACCAGGCCCCCACTCATGTCTCCCGCCACCCCCACCCCCCAGCAGTGCAGGGGCAGCCTCCACCAGGCCCCCACTCATGTCTCCCACCACCCCCACCCCCAGCAGTGCAGGGGCAGCCTCCACCAGGCCCCCACTCATGTCTCCCACCACCCCCACCCCCCAGCAGTGCAGGGGCAGCCTCCACCAGGCCCCCACTCATGTCTCCCACCACCCCCACCCCCCAGCAGTGCAGGGGCAGCCTCCACCAGGCCCCCACTCATGTCTCCCACCACCCCCACCCCCGAGGAGTGCAGGGGCAGCCTCCACCAGGCCCCCACTCATGCCTCCCACCACCCCCACCCCCGAGGAGTGCAGGGGCAGCCTCCACCAGGCCCCCACCCATGTCTCCCACCACCCCACCCCCCTGCCACCATGGGCAGCCTCCACCAGGCCCCCACTCATGTCTCCCACCACCCCCACCCCCCAGCAGTGCAAGGGCACCCTCCACCAGGCCCCCACTCATGTCTCCCACCACCCCCACCACCCAGCAGTGCAGGGGCACCCTCCACCAGGCCCCCACCCATGTCTCCCACCACCCCACCCCACCCCCCTGCCACCATGGGCAGCCTCCACCAGGCCCCCACTCATGTCTCCCACCACCCCCACCCCCCAGCAGTGCAGGGGCATCCTCCACCAGGCCCCCACCCATGTCTCCCACCACCCCCACCCCCCAGCCACCAGGGGCAGCCTCCACCAGGCCCCCACCCATGTCTCCCACCACCCCCACCCCCCAGCAGTGCAGGGGCAGCCTCCACCAGGCCCCCACTCATGTCTCCCACCACCCCCATCCCCCAGCAGTGCAGGGGCAGCCTCCACCAGGCCCCCACTCATGTCTCCCACCACCCCCACCCCCCAGCAGTGCAGGGGCAGCCTCCACCAGGCCCCCACTCATGTCTCCCACCACCCCCACCCCCGAGGAGTGCAGGGGCAGCCTCCACCAGGCCCCCACTCATGTCTCCCACCACCCCCACCCCCGAGGAGTGCAGGGGCAGCCTCCACCAGGCCCCCACCCATGTCTCCCACCACCCCACCCCCCTGCCACCATGGGCAGCCTCCACCAGGCCCCCACTCATGTCTCCCACCACCCCCACCCCCCAGCAGTGCAGGGGCACCCTCCACCAGGCCCCCACTCATGTCTCCCACCACCCCCACCCCCCAGCAGTGCAGGGGCAGCCTCCACCAGGCCCCCACTCATGTCTCCCACCACCCCCACCCCCCAGCAGTGCAGGGGCAGCCTCCACCAGGCCCCCACTCATGTATCCCACCACCCCCACCCCCGAGGAGTGCAGGGGCAGCCTCGACCAGGCCCGCACTCATGTCTCCCACCACCCCCACCCCCGAGGAGTGCAGGGGCAGCCTCCACCAGGCCCTCACCCATGTCTCCCACCACCCCACCCCCCTGCCACCCTGGGCAGCCTCCACCAGGCCCCCACTCATGTCTCCCACCACCCCCACCCCCCAGCAGTGCAGGGGCATCCTCCACCAGGCCCCCACCCATGTCTCCCACCACCCCCACCCCCCAGCCACCAGGGGCAGCCTCCACCAGGCCCCCACCCATGTCTCCCACCACCCCCACCCCCCAGCAGTGCAGGGGCAGCCTCCACCAGGCCCCCACTCATGTCTCCCACCACCCCCACCCCCCAGCAGTGCAAGGGCAGCCTCCACCAGGCCCCCACCCATGTCTCCCACCACCCCACCCCCCTGCCACCATGGGCAGCCTCCACCAGGCCCCCACTCATGTCTCCCACCACCCCCACCCCCCAGCAGTGCAGGGGCACCCTCCACCAGGCCCCCACTCATGTCTCCCACCACCCCCACCCCCCAGCAGTGCAGGGGCAGCCTCCACCAGGCCCCCACTCATGTCTCCCACCACCCCCACCCCCCAGCAGTGCAAGGGCAGCCTCCACCAGGCCCCCACTCATGTCTCCCACCACCCCCACCCCCCAGCCACCAGGGGCAGCCTCCACCAGGCCCCCACCCATGTCTCCCACCACCCCCACCCCCCTGCCACCATGGGCAGCCTCCACCAGGCCCCCACCCATGTCTCCCACCACCCCCACCCCCCAGCAGTGCAGGGGCAGCCTCCACCAGGCCCCCACCCATGTCTCCCACCACCCCACCCCCCTGCCACCAGGGGCAGCCTCCACCAGGCCCCCACTCATGTCTCCCACCACCCCCACCCCCGAGGAGTGCAGGGGCAGCCTCCACCAGGCCCCCACCCATGTCTCCCACCACCCCACCCCCCTGCCAGCATGGGCAGCCTCCACCAGGCCCCCACTCAAGTCTCCCACCACCCCCACCCCCCAGCAGTGCAGGGGCAGCCTCCACCAGGCCCCCACTCATGTCTCCCACCACCCCCACCCCCGAGGAGTGCAGGGGCAGCCTCCACCAGGCCCCCACTCATGTCTCCCACCACCCCCACCCCCGAGGAGTGCAGGGGCAGCCTCCACCAGGCCCCCACCCATGTCTCCCACCACCCCACCCCCCTGCCACCATGGGCAGCCTCCACCAGGCCCCCACTCATGTCTCCCACCACCCCCACCCCCCAGCAGTGCAGGGGCACCCTCCACCAGGCCCCCACTCATGTCTCCCACCACCCCCACCCCCCAGCAGTGCAGGGGCAGCCTCCACCAGGCCCCCACTCATGTCTCCCACCACCCCACCCCCCTGCCACCATGGGCAGCCTCCACCAGGCCCCCACTCATGTCTCCCACCACCCCCACCCCCCAGCAGTGCAGGGGCACCCTCCACCAGGCCCCCACTCATGTCTCCCACCACCCCCACCCCCCAGCAGTGCAGGGGCACCCTCCACCAGGCCCCCACTCATGTCTCCCACCACCCCCACCCCCCAGCAGTGCAGGGGCAGCCTCCACCAGGCCCCCACTCATGTCTCCCACCACCCCCACCCCCGAGGAGTGCAGGGGCAGCCTCGACCAGGCCCCCACTCATGTCTCCCACCACCCCCACCCCCGAGGAGTGCAGGGGCAGCCTCCACCAGGCCCCCACCCATGTCTCCCACCACCCCACCCCCCTGCCACCATGGGCAGCCTCCACCAGGCCCCCACTCATGTCTCCCACCACCCCCATCCCCCAGCAGTGCAGGGGCATCCTCCACCAGGCCCCCACCCATGTCTCCCACCACCCCCACCCCCCAGCCACCAGGGGCAGCCTCCACCAGGCCCCCACCCATGTCTCCCACCACCCCCACCCCCCAGCAGTGCAGGGGCAGCCTCCACCAGGCCCCCACTCATGTCTCCCACCACCCCCATCCCCCAGCAGTGCAGGGGCAGCCTCCACCAGGCCCCCACTCATGTCTCCCACCACCCCCACCCCCCAGCAGTGCAGGGGCAGCCTCCACCAGGCCCCCACTCATGTCTCCCACCACCCCCACCCCCGAGGAGTGCAGGGGCAGCCTCCACCAGGCCCCCACTCATGTCTCCCACCACCCCCACCCCCGAGGAGTGCAGGGGCAGCCTCCACCAGGCCCCCACCCATGTCTCCCACCACCCCACCCCCCTGCCACCATGGGCAGCCTCCACCAGGCCCCCACTCATGTCTCCCACCACCCCCACCCCCCAGCAGTGCAGGGGCACCCTCCACCAGGCCCCCACTCATGTCTCCCACCACCCCCACCCCCCAGCAGTGCAGGGGCAGCCTCCACCAGGCCCCCACTCATGTCTCCCACCACCCCCACCCCCCAGCAGTGCAGGGGCAGCCTCCACCAGGCCCCCACTCATGTATCCCACCACCCCCACCCCCGAGGAGTGCAGGGGCAGCCTCGACCAGGCCCGCACTCATGTCACCCACCACCCCCACCCCCGAGGAGTGCAGGGGCAGCCTCCACCAGGCCCTCACCCATGTCTCCCACCACCCCACCCCCCTGCCACCCTGGGCAGCCTCCACCAGGCCCCCACTCATGTCTCCCACCACCCCCACCCCCCAGCAGTGCAGGGGCATCCTCCACCAGGCCCCCACCCATGTCTCCCACCACCCCCACCCCCCAGCCACCAGGGGCAGCCTCCACCAGGCCCCCACCCATGTCTCCCACCACCCCCACCCCCCAGCAGTGCAGGGGCAGCCTCCACCAGGCCCCCACTCATGTCTCCCACCACCCACACCCCCCAGCAGTGCAAGGGCAGCCTCCACCAGGCCCCCACTCATGTCTCCCACCACCCCCACCCCCCAGCCACCAGGGGCAGCCTCCACCAGGCCCCCACCCATGTCTCCCACCACCCCCACCCCCCTGCCACCATGGGCAGCCTCCACCAGGCCCCCACCCATGTCTCCCACCACCCCCACCCCCCAGCAGTGCAGGGGCAGCCTCCACCAGGCCCCCACCCATGTCTCCCACCACCCCACTCCCCTGCCACCAGGGGCAGCCTCCACCAGGCCCCCACTCATGTCTCCCACCACCCCCACCCCCGAGGAGTGCAGGGGCAGCCTCCACCAGGCCCCCACCCATGTCTCCCACCACCCCACCCCCCTGCCAGCATGGGCAGCCTCCACCAGGCCCCCACTCAAGTCTCCCACCACCCCCACCCCCCAGCAGTGCAGGGGCAGCCTCCACCAGGCCCCCACTCATGTCTCCCACCACCCCCACCCCCGAGGAGTGCAGGGGCAGCCTCCACCAGGCCCCCACTCATGTCTCCCACCACCCCCACCCCCGAGGAGTGCAGGGGCAGCCTCCACCAGGCCCCCACCCATGTCTCCCACCACCCCACCCCCCTGCCACCATGGGCAGCCTCCACCAGGCCCCCACTCATGTCTCCCACCACCCCCACCCCCCAGCAGTGCAGGGGCACCCTCCACCAGGCCCCCACTCATGTCTCCCACCACCCCCACCCCCCAGCAGTGCAGGGGCAGCCTCCACCAGGCCCCCACTCATGTCTCCCACCACCCCACCCCCCTGCCACCATGGGCAGCCTCCACCAGGCCCCCACTCATGTCTCCCACCACCCCCACCCCCCAGCAGTGCAGGGGCAGCCTCCACCAGGCCCCCACTCATGTCTACCACCACCCCCACCCCCGAGGAGTGCAGGGGCAGCCTCCACCAGGCCCCCACCCATGTCTCCCACCACCCCACCCCCCTGCCACCATGGGCAGCCTCCACCAGGCCCCCACTCATGTCTCCCACCACCCCCACCCCCCAGCAGTGCAGGGGCATCCTCCACCAGGCCCCCACCCATGTCTCCCACCACCCCCACCCCCCAGCCATCAGGGGCAGCCTCCACCAGGCCCCCACCCATGTCTCCCACCACCCCCACCCCCCAGCAGTGCAGGGGCAGCCTCCACCAGTCCCCCACTCATGTCTCCCACCACCCCCATCCCCCAGCAGTGCAGGGGCAGCCTCCACCAGGCCCCCACTCATGTCTCCCACCACCCCCACCCCCCAGCAGTGCAGGGGCAGCCTCCACCAGGCCCCCACTCATGTCTCCCACCACCCCCACCCCCGAGGAGTGCAGGGGCAGCCTCCACCAGGCCCCCACTCATGTCTCCCACCACCCCCTCCCCCGAGGAGTGCAGGGGCAGCCTCCACCAGGCCCCCACCCATGTCTCCCACCACCCCACCCCCCTGCCACCATGGGCAGCCTCCACCAGGCCCCCACTCATGTCTCCCACCACCCCCACCCCCCAGCAGTGCAGGGGCACCCTCCACCAGGCCCCCACTCATGTCTCCCACCACCCCCACCCCTCAGCAGTGCAGGGGCAGCCTCCACCAGGCCCCCACTCATGTCTCCCACCACCCCCACCCCCACCCCCACCCCCACCCCCCAGCAGTGCAGGGGCAGCCTCCACCAGGCCCCCACTCATGTCTCCCACCACCCCCACCCCCGAGGAGTGCAGGGGCAGCCTCGACCAGGCCCGCACTCATGTCTCCCACCACCCCCACCCCCGAGGAGTGCAGGGGCAGCCTCCACCAGGCCCTCACCCATGTCTCCCACCCCCCTGCCACCCTGGGCAGCCTCCACCAGGCCCCCACTCATGTCTCCCACCACCCCCACCCCCCAGCAGTGCAGGGGCATCCTCCACCAGGCCCCCACCCATGTCTCCCACCACCCCCACCCCCCAGCCACCAGGGGCAGCCTCCACCAGGCCCCCACCCATGTCTCCCACCACCCCCACCCCCCAGCAGTGCAGGGGCAGCCTCCACCAGGCCCCCCCTCATGTCTCCCACCACCCCCACCCCCCAGCAGTGCAGGGGCAGCCTCCACCAGGCCCCCACTCATGTCTCCCACCACCCCCACCCCCCAGCCACCAGGGGCAGCCTCCACCAGGCCCCCACCCATGTCTCCCACCACCCCCACCCCCCTGCCACCATGGGCAGCCTCCACCAGGCCCCCACCCATGTCTCCCACCACCCCCACCCCCCAGCAGTGCAGGGGCAGCCTCCACCAGGCCCCCACCCATGTCTCCCACCACCCCACCCCCCTGCCACCAGGGGCAGCCTCCACCAGGCCCCCACTCATGTCTCCCACCACCCACACCCCCGAGGAGTGCAGGGGCAGCCTCCACCAGGCCCCCACCCATGTCTCCCACCACCCCACCCCCTGCCAGCATGGGCAGCCTCCACCAGGCCCCCACTCATGTCTCCCACCACCCCCACCCCCCAGCAGTGCAGGGGCAGCCTCCACCAGGCCCCCACTCATGTCTCCCACCACCCCCACCCCCCAGCAGTGCAGGGGCAGCCTCCACCAGGCCCCCACTCATGTCTCCCACCACCCCCACCCCCCAGCAGTGCAGGGGCAGCCTCCACCAGGCCCCCACTCATGTCTCCCACCACCCCCACCCCCCAGCAGTGCAGGGGCAGCCTCCACCAGGCCCCCACTCATGTCTCCCACCACCCCCCAGCAGTGCAGGGGCAGCCTCCACCAGGCCCCCACTCATGTCTCCCACCACCCCCACCCCCCAGCAGTGCAGGGGCAGCCTCCACCAGGCCCCCACTCATGTCTCCCACCACCCCCACCCCCGAGGAGTGCAGGGGCAGCCTCCACCAGGCCCCCACTCATGTCTCCCACCACCCCCACCCCCGAGGAGTGCAGGGGCAGCCTCCACCAGGCCCCCACCCATGTCTCCCACCACCCCACCCCCCTGCCACCACGGGCAGCCTCCACCAGGCCCCCACTCATGTTTCCCACCACCCCCACCCCCCAGCAGTGCAGGGGCACCCTCCACCAGGCCCCCACTCATGTCTCCCACCACCCCCACCCCCCAGCAGTGCAGGGGCACCCTCCACCAGGCCCCCACTCATGTCTCCCACCACCCCCACCCCCCAGCAGTGCAGGGGCAGCCTCCACCAGGCCCCCACTCATGTCTCCCACCACCCCCACCCCCGAGGAGTGCAGGGGCAGCCTCCACCAGGCCCCCACCCATGTCTCCCACCACCCCACCCCCCTGCCACCATGGGCAGCCTCCACCAGGCCCCCACTCATGTCTCCCACCACCCCCATCCCCCAGCAGTGCAGGGGCATCCTCCACCAGGCCCCCACCCATGTCTCCCACCACCCCCACCCCCCAGCCACCAGGGGCAGCCTCCACCAGGCCCCCAACCATGTCTCCCACCACCCCCACCCCCCAGCAGTGCAGGGGCAGCCTCCACCAGGCCCCCACTCATGTCTCCCACCACCCCCACCCCCCAGCAGTGCAGGGGCAGCCTCCACCAGGCCCCCACCCATGTCTCCCACCACCCCCACCCCCACCCCCTTGCCACCATGGGCAGCCTCCACCAGGCCCCCACCCATGTCGGCCACCACCCCCACCCCCCAGCAGTGCAGGGGCAGCCTCCACCAGGCCCCCACTCATGTCTCCCACCACCCCCACCCCCCAGCAGTGCAGGGGCAGCCTCCACCAGGCCCCCACTCATGTCTCCCACCACCCCACCCCCCTGCCACCATGGGCAGCCTCCACCAGGCCCCCACTCATGTCTCCCACCACCCCCACCCCCCAGCAGTGCAGGAGCAGCCTCCACCAGGCCCCCACTCATGTCTCCCACCACCCCCACCCCCGAGGAGTGCAGGGGCAGCCTCCACCAGGCCCCCACCCATGTCTCCCACCACCCCACCCCACCCCCCTGCCACCATGGGCAGCCTCCACCAGGCCCCCACTCATGTCTCCCACCACCCCCACCCCCCAGCAGTGCAGGGGCATCCTCCACCAGGCCCCCACCCATGTCTCCCACCACCCACACCCCCCAGCCACCAGGGGCAGCCTCCACCAGGCCCCCACCCATGTCTCCCACCACCCCCACCCCCCAGCCACCAGGGGCAGCCTCCACCAGGCCCCCACCCATGTCTCCCACCACCTCCACCCCCCAGCCACCATGGGCAGCCCCCACCAGGCCCCCACTCATGTCTCCCACCACCCCCACCCCCCAGCAGTGCAGGGGCATCCTCCACCAGGCCCCCACCCATGTCTCCCACCACCCCCACGGAGTGCAGGGGCAGCCTCCACCAGGCCCCCACCCATGTCTCCCACCACCCCACCCCCCTGCCACCATGGGCAGCCTCCACCAGGCCCCCACTCATGTCTCCCACCACCCCCACCCCCCAGCAGTGCAGGGGCATCCTCCACCAGGCCCCCACCCATGTCTCCCACCACCCCCACCCCCCAGCAGTGCAGGGGCAGCCTCCACCAGGCCCCCACTCATGTCTCCCACCACCCCCACCCCCCAGCCACCAGGGGCAGCCTCCACCAGGCCCCCACCCATGTCTCCCACCACCCCCACCCCCCTGCCACCATGGGCAGCCTCCACCAGGCCCCCACCCATGTCTCCCACCACCCCCACCCCCCAGCAGTGCAGGGGCAGCCTCCACCAGGCCCCCACCCATGTCTCCCACCACCCCACCCCCCTGCCACCAGGGGCAGCCTCCACCAGGCCCCCACTCATGTCTCCCACCACCCACACCCCCGAGGAGTGCAGGGGCAGCCTCCACCAGGCCCCCACCCATGTCTCCCACCACCCCACCCCCCTGCCAGCATGGGCAGCCTCCACCAGGCCCCCACTCATGTCTCCCACCACCCCCACCCCCCAGCAGTGCAGGGGCAGCCTCTACCAGGCCCCCACTCATGTCTCCCACCACCCCCACCCCCCAGCAGTGCAGGGGCACCCTCCACCAGGCCCCCACTCATGTCTCCCACCACCCCCGCCCCCCAGCAGTGCAGGGGCAGCCTCCACCAGGCCCCCACTCATGTCTCCCACCACCCCCACCCCCCAGCAGTGCAGGGGCAGCCTCCACCAGGCCCCCACTCATGTCTCCCACCACCCCCACCCCCCAGCAGTGCAGGGGCAGCCTCCACCAGGCCCCCACTCATGTCTCCCACCACCCCCACCCCCCAGCAGTGCAGGGGCAGCCTCCACCAGGCCCCCACTCATGTCTCCCACCACCCCCACCCCCGAGGAGTGCAGGGGCAGCCTCCACCAGGCCCCCACTCATGTCTCCCACCACCCCCACCCCCGAGGAGTGCAGGGGCAGCCTCCATCAGGCCCCCACCCATGTCTCCCACCACCCCACCCCCCTGCCACCATGGGCAGCCTCCACCAGGCCCCCACTCATGTCTCCCACCACCCCCACCCCCCAGCAGTGCAGGGGCACCCTCCACCAGGCCCCCACTCATGTCTCCCACCACCCCCACCCCCCAGCAGTGCAGGGGCACCCTCCACCAGGCCCCCACTCATGTCTCCCACCACCCCCACCCCCCAGCAGTGCAGGGGCAGCCTCCACCAGGCCCCCACTCATGTCTCCCACCACCCCCACCCCCGAGGAGTGCAGGGGCAGCCTCGACCAGGCCCCCACTCATGTCTCCCACCACCCCCACCCCCGAGGAGTGCAGGGGCAGCCTCCACCAGGCCCCCACCCATGTCTCCCACCACCCCACCCCCCTGCCACCATGGGCAGCCTCCACCAGGCCCCCACTCATGTCTCCCACCACCCCCATCCCCCAGCAGTGCAGGGGCATCCTCCACCAGGCCCCCACCGATGTTTCCCACCACCCCCACCCCCCAGCCACCAGGGGCAGCCTCCACCAGGCCCCCAACCATGTCTCCCACCACCCCCACCACCCAGCAGTGCAGGGGCAGCCTCCACCAGGCCCCCACTCATGTCTCCCACCACCCCCACCCCCCAGCAGTGCAGGGGCAGCCTCCACCAGGCCCCCACTCATGTCTCCCACCACCCCCACCCCCCAGCCACCAGGGGCAGCCTCCACCAGGCCCCCACCCATGTCTCCCACCACCCCCACCCCCTTGCCACCATGGGCAGCCTCCACCAGGCCCCCACCCATGTCTCCCACCACCCCCACCCCCCAGCAGTGCAGGGGCAGCCTCCACCAGGCCCCCACTCATGTCTCCCACCACCCCCACCCCCCAGCAGTGCAGGGGCAGCCTCCACCAGGCCCCCACTCATGTCTCCCACCACCCCACCCCCCTGCCACCATGGGCAGCCTCCACCAGGCCCCCACTCATGTCTCCCACCACCCCCACCCCCCAGCAGTGCAGGGGCAGCCTCCACCAGGCCCCCACTCATGTCTCCCACCACCCCCACCCCCGAGGAGTGCAGGGGCAGCCTCCACCAGGCCCCCACCCATGTCTCCCACCACCCCACCCCCCTGCCACCATGGGCAGCCTCAACCAGGCCCCCACTCATGTCTCCCACCACCCCCACCCCCCAGCAGTGCAGGGGCATCCTCCACCAGGCCCCCACCCATGTCTCCCACCACCCACACCCCCCAGCCACCAGGGGCAGCCTCCACCAGGCCCCCACCCATGTCTCCCACTACCCCCACCCCCCAGCCACCAGGGGCAGCCTCCACCAGGCCCCCACCCATGTCTCCCACCACCTCCACCCCCCAGCCACCATGGGCAGCCCCCACCAGGCCCCCACTCATGTCTCCCACCACCCCCACCCCCCAGCAGTGCAGGGGCATCCTCCACCAGGCCCCCACCCATGTCTCCCACCCCCCCCCACCCCCGAGGAGTGCAGGGGCAGCCTCCACCAGGCCCCCACCCATGTCTCCCACCACCCCACCACCCCACCCCCCTGCCACCATGGGCAGCCTCCACCAGGCCCCCACTCATGTCTCCCAACACCCCACCCCCCTGCCACCATGGGCAGCCTCCACCAGGCCCCCACTCATGTCTCCCACCACCCCCACCCCCCAGCAGTGCAGGGGCAGCCTCCACCAGGCCCCCACCCATGTCTCCCACCACCCCCACCCCCCTGCCACCATGGGCAGCCCCCACCAGGCCCCACTCATGTCTCCCACCACCCCCACCCCCAGCAGTGCAGGGGCAGCCTCCACCAGGCCCCCACTCATGTCTCCCACCACCCCCACACCCACACCCCAGCAGTGCAGGGGCACCCTCCACCAGGCCCCCACTCATGTCTCCCACCACCCCACCCCCCTGCCACCATGGGCAGCCTCCACCAGGCCCCCACTCATGTCTCCCACCACCCCCACCCCCCAGCAGTGCAGGGGCATCCTCCACCAGGCCCCCACCCATGTCTCCCACCACCCCCACCCCCCAGCCACCAGGGGCAGCCTCCACCAGGCCCCCACTCATGTCTCCCACAACCCCCACCACCCAGCCACCAGGGGCAGCCTCCACCAGGCCCCCACCCATGTCTCCCACCACCCCCACCCCCCCCACCCCCCAGCCACCAGGGGCAGCCTCCACCAGGCCCCCACCCATGTCTCCCACCACCCCCACCCCCCAGCCACCAGGGGCAGCCTCCACCAGGCCCCCACCCATGTCTCCCACCACCCCCACCCCCCAGCCACCAGGGGCATCTTCCACCAGGCCCCCACCCATGTCTCCCACCACCCCCACCCCCCAGCCACCAGGGGCAGCCTCCACCAGCCCCCCACTCATGTCTCCCACCACCCCCACCCCCCAGCCACCAGGGGCAGCCTCCACCAGGCCCCCACCCATGTCTCCCTCCACCTCCACCCCCACCCCCCCGCAGTGCAGGGGCAGCCTCCACCAGGCCCCCACTCATGTCTCCCACCACCCCCACCCCCCAGCAGTGCAGGGGCAGCCTCCACCAGGCCCCCACTCATGTCTCCCACCACCCCACCCCCCAGCAGGGCAGGTGCAGCCTCCACCAGGCCCCCACTCATGTCTCCCACCACCCCCACCCCCCAGCAGTGCAGGGGCACCCTCCACCAGGCCCCCACTCATGTCTCCCACCACCCCCACCCCCCAGCAGTGCAGGGGCAGCCTCCACCAGGCCCCCACTCATGTCTCCCACCACCCCACCCCCCTGCCACCATGGGCAGCCTCCACCAGGCCCCCACTCATGTCTCCCACCACCCCCACCCCCCAGCAGTGCAGGGTCAGCCTCCACCAGGTCCTCACAATCCCCAATCATGTGCGTAATGGTCAGCCTCCACAGCCAAAAAGCCCTACCAAGTAACCCATTCACCCACATGGAAATGGAAATTACATGTTACACTCCCAATGTTCATGAAGCTAATGAACCCATGTCCGTCACACACAATGGTTGCAATTGAATGGGAAAACACCCAACATGACATGCATGAAACCAATGAGATGATACCACACAGTGAAATATGGAAACAAAATTGTATTGAAAAAAAAAAAAAATGCAAAAGAAAGGAAACAAGCTACAATGTGAATGAGAAAAAATAAGCTTGCTGTCCGTATAAAAACCAAAAAATGCAAATCAGAAACCAAAAAAAATTTGTCCAAAGTCAAATGTAAAAAAATCTACATGCAACAAAGAACAATGTAAAAAACTACCAAGGGTCCATGAGCCCAACTGAACAAAGGAAACCTACTGAAAAACCTACCTAAAAATCAACTATATACAAAAAGTGGAGCAGTGTCCGTCGACTCCAAATCATAATAAGAAACAAAGGAAACCTAAAACTAAAGAACTATATACAAAGGCGGCGGGCAAGTCCAGCGGCTCACTCCGTGGTGTCCCGGGCCAGGGCATCATCGAACGCCTGTTCGATGTCCCGGAGGCAGTCCAGTTCCGTGGCCCCGAGGGTCTGCAGGGACGACGCCGTGTCCTCCTCCAACCCCCTGCGGATTGCCTCGAGGCACTCGGCCCGCCTCAGGGCCCTCCGCATGGAGTTCTCCGCCCTGACCATTGTGAGCCGCGCCTCTTCCGCCCGCCGCCGCTCCGCACCTATGGCGTGGCCCAACCGCTGCCACACGGAAGACACTCTCTGTCCTCCGGCTGATGCCTGCCCCTCCGATGTCGAAAGCCCTGAGCCTTCATGTCTCCCACCATGTTGCTGCTGCTGCTGCTCTGCCTCTGCCCGTGCACTGCCTCCTGCTGCCTGCACAACCTCCGCCGGCTGGGGTGCAGTTGTTGATGTGGCCACCCCTGCTGGACCTCTGACTCCCGACTGTGGCAGGGATGCCTCCTCCACCAGCCTGGCCGCACCGTCAGAGGCAGCTCCACAGGGCACCCAGGTGACTGATGGGTGGGAAGATGGCACAGAGGACGACTGGCGCGTAGGGGGTCCAGTTGAGGAGGGGGTCGGAGCAAGCCCCATCAGACGGCGGAATCCGGCCTGGGTGACCTGTCCCAGCAGGCTGACGTGGTCAATGAGCCATTCGAGATGACGTGCAGTCTCTCCATGAAAAGACTGCAGGTCACCTCGCATGACCCGTTGACGCAACGCCACACCAGCCAGGACAGGCTCAACCCGGACCTGGATGGCCACGTCCGCAGGCAGAGGAAGGCCAGTTGACGTCAGCTCATCCCCTGCCTGAAAACGGGTCTGGACGTAGGCATCCCTGCTGGTGCAAGATGATGCAGGGACAGGATCGGGGACAGGATTGCACACAGGCACCTCCGCGGCGGCCTGTGCTGCCTCCTGTCCCTGGTCCTGCACTGCACCACTGGCACCAGTGGGATCCCCACCTCCAGACCCCGTCTCTGGTGCTTGCACGGCCTCCTCCTCCACCAAACCCCCCACCAACCTGGATGACTCCCTGCCTTCTTCCACTGTTGGGCCCTGTGGGGTCCCAGCTGCCCCTTCTGCTGCCGAGGAGTCCAACTGCAACCTCCGCCTCTTGGACCGCCCCCCGGCAGCTGCGGCCTGGGACGCGGCACCAGACTCCTCACTCCCCGACGAGATGACAACACGGGAAGGGAGCCGGGCCTTGCGTCTCCGGCTGGCGGTCGGATCCCCGCCGCTGTGCTCCACAGCACCTTCTCCGCCCTCTTCATCAGTTGACGCTGCAGACAGGGAGAAACAAAACACAGGCATCAGGGCACTGTACAATGGACACATACACACATGACAGTTGCACATGAGTGGCATTGGCAAACCTCAGACATGTCATCACAATCCCCAACACAAATGTCATTGCAACTCGCACACATGAGCCATACCACAGCATATTGCAACTGCCACCACCATCCCTACACATACAACAGCATCAGCAGCCAAAGAGGAGCCAGACATCACATGCAACACAGGAAGTGCACCACACATGTACACACACCACCACACTTGCATGCATGTCTACACCTCTGCCAAGTGTCGCACTGTTCAGACGGGCATCCATGTCACATCTGCCAATCAGGCTTCCACATACCGCTGTCACATGCATCCATGTTGCATCCCTGTTGCACCCTTGTCAAATACACACACATGCACATGTACACAGTGCTCGTACATGCAGCCGAAAACAACATACATGCCTGACATGATGGACATGTCTACTTACATACACATTCATCCAAACATGTGTGCACGCACAACTACATTTGGCATGCAAGCCTACACACACAAGCACCATCCATGTCTCACACATTACAGCCCTCGCATGTGTCAGCCCCACGGCCCTGTACACCCCCGCCCATACTCGACCCCATACAAACAGATGTGCAACCTGCACAATACCGAATAATCACCACATGCACTGCTCACAATCAGGATGCATGTACACTCACCGCTCGACTCCAGACGGGTCTGCTTCTCTAGGACCTGGACGTGGAGCGCTGGGGATATGCGTTCCAGGACCCCCATCTGTTCTTCCGACAAGTGGCCCCGGCGCCCCTTGGCATCCGCTGCCTTCAAGAGGCGCCGGGGCTTGTTCAGGGTCCTGGACCTGAAGTCCTCCCAGCGCTTCCTGACATGTTGTAAGTCCCGGACTGCCACCCCCTCCGCGTTGATGGCAGTCACGATGTCAGTCCAGATCCGAGTCCGTCCTTCCTTGTCGGCGCGGGAACTTCCGAAGAGGGCATCATACTGCCCCAGGACTTGCTCCACCAGGACACCAACTTCAGTGGCACTGAAGCTGGTGCCCCTCTGCCTCTCTGGCCGGGGGTTGTCAGTGGTCACAGATGGTGTTTGCCCCGACATGACAACCCCAGAGGCAGGAGTGGGTGGGCAACTGGGTCCTGGGGCTGGGCTGTGGAGCGATGGAATTCCAGTCGGGAGTCTTCGGTTCCAGCAGGGGTGGTCACAGCAACAGCACCCCTGGCTGATGTGCAGGCAGCAAATGGCAGTGCACGTGGGCAGCAGGCAGTCAGGCAGCAGCAGATGGCAGGTGGGAGCGTGCTCGGGGCTCTGGGGGGCAGTAGTTCGGCCTTCTGGGCAGGAGCGTGGTGTTCCGTGTGCTTACGCGTGGCCAGCTTGGTACGGAGTGATTTGGCACGTGAAAATCCTGCACGTCAGCGTGAAAATCGAGGAAAGGCCCTTAGCGCGTAAGCGCGTCAGCACGCATACGCGATTCTATTGGACCAAAGGCCCTCAGCGCGTAAACGCGTCAGCACGCATACGCGATTCTATTGGACCAAAGGCCCTCAGCGCGTAAACGCATCAGCACGCATACACGATTCTATTGGACCAAAGGCCCTCAGCGCGTAAACGCGTCTGTGACGTGACCCGCACGGGTGTTTCCCACACAGCACGTGATGACAGAGCACACGTGGAAAGACTGCACGTCAGAGTGTCATCGCGTGTAATTGGACAGCACGTCAGAGTGTCATCGCGTGTAATTGGACAAAAGTGCGCGTACACGCGATTGGCCTATGTACGTGTATATCAGGGGTGCGCGGACACTTACACACGCAAGTACGTCAGCGCACCTGTATCCCGGGGTGCGCGGGAATTTCCACACGCTATTGGACTGGGTACTGGATTTCAGGGGTGCGCGGGTCACACGCTCGCCTACAACACGCGCAACGCATAAATTTGCGCGCTAACAAAATAACAAGCTCAGACCCAGGATGAACATACCGTTCCTAGCAGCAGTGGGCGTGGGCTACCAAAGGAGGAGGAGGAGGATAGTCAGGGCCAGAATATTCACACCCAGAACCAGCCTTTTCGGGATGCCTGATGACCAGGTGCATGGGAGGTACAGGTTTCCACCACACATTATACTGGACCTGGTGAGTGAGTGGGAGGATGACCTCACATCACCCACCCTGTGCTCCCAAGCACTCAGCCCCCTGGAGAAGGTCCTCAATGTACTGCACTTCTTAGCCACTGGATCATTTCAGCGGACAAGTGCCATTGTGGGTGGTGTATCACAGGCCACCCAGTCACGCTGCCTACACCAGGTCTTGAACATCATCACTGCACGGCCATCAGTCCGTAGGCACATATACCTGCCCAGAACACCTGCAGAAAGGCATGCTGCCGCCCTGGATTTTTATGGTGTGGCACGATTCCCCAAAGTGCTAGGTGCCATCGACTGCACCCATGTGGCTCTACGTCCCCCCACGGCATCAGAGCACATCTATAGGAACCGCAAGCACTGGCATTCCATCAACGTGCAGGTAGTATGTAATGCCAAGGGAATCATCACCTCAGTATATGCCAACTATCCCGGGTCAACCCACGACAGCTTCATTTACCGAATGTCAACCCTAAGCCGGGACCTAGAAGCTGGGCGGCATGGCGATACATTGCTGCTTGGTGAGTATGAATGCCACTGCACATGCATGCATGTCAGATACTGAGCAAGGTCACAACCCCACCAATGATACCAATCACCACCTCCACAGGGGACAGTGCCTACCCTCTCAGCCCCCACATGATGACGCCAATTCGGAACCCCACCACGCCACCCCAGGTAAGATATAACACAGCCCACATTACAACCCGGGGCACAGTGGAGCGCACATTCGGAGTGCTAAAGTCACGCTTTCGCTCCCTTGACCGTTCTGGCGGCCAGCTGTTGTACGCTCCCCCAGTAGTGTGCAGGATCATAGTGGCAGCATGTGTCCTGCACAACGTTGCAACATGCCGGGGCCTGGCCGTGGACATGGTGGTGGCACCACATCCCCAACCACATGCACAGCCGCTGCGCATGGGAGGGGAAAGGGCACGGGGGGAGGCAGCCCGTACACAGCTAGTGGCTAATTACTTCACATAGAAATCACACCCCTGTGGAGTGCACACTGCCCTGGCACATTCCATCTGACAATCAATGATGACTCAACCTGACACTGATCCTGAATGTCTGGAGAATCAACCGTGAAAACCATATCAGCCTGAGATTGTTCACCTGGAAGTGTCACAATGTGTGCATCCCTACCCACACAGACACCACCAATGCAGTTTTGTGAAGTTACACATTCAAGCAGCTAAAATGAATACCCACTTGCAAAATGCAACAAGAGGACAGTGCCATGTCAGCCAACCCAACCCCAGCACCGCCACACGACACACCGTGCCATGTCATGCTATTTGCAGGTAAACAAAGTAATCCCCACAACATGACACTAGTGTCACAATGTACAGTGTCCCTATTAGAAACTTGCAACACCTGAAAGGCTCACAGTAATGCCGGACCAACAACAAACTTGAGCATGTACTACCATTAACATGACATCACAAATGTTAAATATTAGTAGTCTCACCACCTGGAAATGCCTGCACTCCCACCACTACCAACTGTGTAGTGTTGGCGCCATGTAGAGTTGTAGGTGCACTGCTGCCAACATGGACCCCATCTCCAGACTAGAGGTCCTTGTGTAGACATGAGGAAGGGACCTGCAAATTGGGAGGTAGACACAGAAGATGAGTTACACATCAATGCAACATGCAGTGTACAACACAACAGCAATATGCACTAGGAATGTATACACAGTATTGACTACAGACTGCCCACACAGCTCATGGGAGTCCAACGTCACTGTGTAATTCACTGTCACTTGGGCACACCCTTTGCAAGCCCATGGAAACGGGAAGCAGGAGGGGTGTGTGTGACTCAAACCCAAGCATCTGAACCAAATACATTAAAAGCCTACAGGAACCACGGAAGCCAACAAATCGTCCCAACAAAAATTGGGAATAAAATAAATAAAAATAAAAATAAAAATAAAAATAAAAATAAAAAAAAAAAAAAAAATGGCCATTGATGGGCCCGGGGGGGTTGGGGAGGCCACCCAGGAGGTCCGAGGACAGGATGCACACCAGAACCCACCTGCGTGGATCCTGGGAAAAGAAAACACCTCCATGGGCTCATGGCCCACACGGCTACCCTATTGTGGGAGTATCACTGCTGTCGCTATTATCACACTGTGCAGCTGCATCCGGAGGTGGTTGCACTATGGGAGGCAGCCCACGCAAGGCCCTAGTCTGCTCCTCCATGGCTGCAAGCATGCGGGTGTGGTAGGTCTGGTTCTGGAGGATGAGTGTGCGGAGGTCCCCATGCAACAACTCACGGGATGCCCGGACCTCCGCCCTCGTTGCCTGCATCTCAGCTGAGAGCGTACGGGTGAGACGCTCCAGCTGCTGTTCTGTCCTTTGGTGTGTTGAAGCCTCAAGCTCAACAAGAGTCGTCCTGAGGTGAAGGAGCTCCTGCCTCAGGGCTTCCCTGTGGCCCTGGGACTCAATGGAGATGGCCTCCTGCAGAGTCGCCAGTGCCGCCCGCCTGTCCCTGTTGGACCCCAACATGTCCTCCCTGTGTGACTGGCAGATGGAGTCGGTTGCCTGCTCTAGTCGCTCCATCAGCCTTTCAGGGGGGACAATGGAAGTGGCCACCCTATCCATGGCCTGAGCCATCATCTCGGATGATGCTGCCTGTTGGGTTGCCATACCGTAAATGGATTGCTCCCATGCGGTATTGCCAGGTGGCGTACGGCCACCACGTCGGCGGGCACCACACCTGTCTGGGGCAAGGCGAACTGCGCCTTGCTGTGCCGGCACTGCCTGAGGCTGCAGGACTGCATTCCCCCTCTGATCTGCTGGCCCAGGAACAGGATCAGATGTCGCGGAGTGTGACCCTGCATCCGTAACCACCAAAGGCGTAGCTGCCAACACTGACATCCCCATTGAGGGTTCTGACCCTGGTGCAGGTGGGTGGGACAGAACAGAATCCCTCCCTGGAACACTCACCTGCGACGGCACGTAGGTCTCATCCGAATCAACACCGGAGTACAGCTCGGGGGAGGTGCAGCCAGAGACACCCCTTGAGAGCACGACCTGCAGCACTTGTGGGTTCTCACCCACCACCACACCACGTCCCTCACTGGTGGTTGGTCGGCCCTCGGACCCCTCCTGGGTCTGCACCATCTCCACAACCCCAGCAGTACCAGGTGCGTCTTCCCCTGCAAAGACATAAAAACAAAGAAATGGAAACAGGCATTAGCACCATGGCACACAATGAGGGCTGAGAAGCAAGAGAACCAGTACTTGATTGACACATGTCCCACATGACTAAAACCCTCCCATGCATGCACCCTCACTGCTTATGAAGGGCAGGCAAATGGCACACACTGATGACACCAAGATGGAAGATGAACACATTTCCTGCATGCTGCCTGGCATTGGCATCACACATTGGCCTGTGATTGCCAGGTGAAACACACATGCCATCACACAGATGGCATGTACCATTGCTATTGAGTGAAGATGGAGAGGAGGGCAGCACCTATTCATTCAGTCCAGTTCCCGCATGTAATAGCTTTTCTAATTCAAACAGGTCAGATTCTTCACCTGGAGCTGCCAGTCCGAAATGGTCCAATTGCACAGGGACATGTTTGAACAAATGATATCCAGGTAACAAAGTCACTCCACTTTACCATAGCCATGTCAGACATGTGACTAGAGGACTGCGACATGCCTAGTAAAAGTGGTGGAATGCAAACAATCTGACTAAATGAACAGTGAATAATTAAGCAACAATGTTGTGGCAAGGTGACACTTCAAGGGCAACTGGCGTGCAGTTGGGCTAGATGTCTACTGTTGGCAGAAGGGATACTGCTATGGCCAAATGCAGCTGCGCAGGATGTATTGCATGAAGCACATGGCTGACCCATACGACTCAGGCCCACACACTCTCACCTGGCACACAAACAGAAGCCCTCACACACACCATGCACATGGATGACACACACATGCATGTGCACTCACCGGACAATGCCTCGTAATCAGCCAAATCTCCCACGCCTTGGATCTGTTCCTCTGTGACGTAGGTCCCAGCGACTGACTCATGTGGAGTGAGTTCCATGTCTACTACTGGAGACCCACCTCCAGTCACTAGACTTGCGGCATGACTTGAGGCCAGCTTACTCTTTGCCCTGCGCTTTAGGTCATTCCAGCGCTTATAGCAATCATTGGCTGTGCGCCTCACGATTCCAAGGGCACTTACGATGTCCACAACGGTCTGCCAGTGTGCCTGGCGTTGTGCAGGTGTGGTCTTGGATCCTGCAACAATGACCATCTCGTTGTCATGTGCGGACACATACTCGACAAGTGCATTCAGTTCGTCATCCGTGAAGCTGGGCTTCCTGGACGGGCCGGACTGTGTAGCCGTGTCTGGGGCCTCAGCCTGTGCCGGACGAGCACTCTTCCTCTTCCGCTTGGAAGGTGGTGGTGATCCTGAGTGTCCTGCGCCGCTCTGGACACTAGGGGCAGGAGCCCTGGTGGACTCTGTATCAGGAGTGTGGGATTGCACACTCAGCATGGGAGTTGGTGCAGGCATTGGCTCTAGTGTGATGGTGTCAGGGGGAATGTCAGCAGCATGGACTAGGACCGACACTGTCCGGGCTGGGTTTGTGAGGGCTGGGGTGGATGGAGCCGCAGCTGCCCCTGCAGCCTCTCTGCCCTGCCTACTTGGTGCAGCAGATGACCTTGCTGCCCCAGATGCACGTGGCATGGTGACATCAACGTGCACCAGCGCACGTGTCATAGGCCTGCTGACCTGGAAGTTAGCCATGGAGTCAGCCAGGTCTGGTGCCACAATGGGCTGGTCCAACAAGGGCTGAGCATGGATGGTGTCAGCCACATCAGCCTCAACGGGAGGGGGGGGGGGGATTATGGGTGCCCTTGACTGGTCCTCCACACATGGGGGGACAGGCTCACCCTGCAAGTAACGACCACGTCCCCTACCGGATCCACCACGGCCACCACTTGTGGCTCTTCCACCTTTGCCACCCTTACGGAATCCTCGCCTCCCAGCCATGGCACTGATGTTAATGTGCGTATGGGAGTGGCTGTAAAATATTGTCCTGGGCAATTGGGTGTCAAAGGGGTTGGGTACCAGATGGTAATTGTACCCTAGTGCTCTTGCAAGGCTGATTGTAACCCCTGGGGAAAGATGACAGGTCACGCTACGCACAGGAGCCCCAAAAAAGGGAGATGACGTGCACGCAACCCCTCCTAGACCACGTGTGCAGAAAGAAAAACCTGCACTACGCTGTGGCACCCAGTAACACAAGAATGAACGTATGCGTGTCACACGCAGCCTAGAATGACCTCTGAAGGGGTAGGCTACACACGGGGCAAGCACAGATGTTCGATACGTGCGTGACTCACCGTCTGCCAGGTAAAAGAGCGTGAAAAAGGAGCGCGTTTGGTTGGCAACACCCCCGCCAAAAGAAGATTTGTACGCTGTCTGAGGAGACAAGACAACAGTAGAAGGGAACACTGTTTGAGGGAACAGGCCCAGGTAAACCAGTAAAAGAGAAAAAATAGAAAAAGCTGTCAGAGGTAACAGGGAATACGAACTTGAAACGCCGTGAAGTAAATCGCGTGTGAAATGACAAGAAGTACAGAATTCACCCACTCGCTCTCCACGAAAAGCACGTACAAGGAAATGGTGTTCTACGCATACCTTTTATACAGGCCCACACGTCCAGCGTCACTTACGCGGCATGTACGCGCTAGGGCCATTTCCACCAATTACACGCTTTGTCACTTATGCATGTAGGGCCATTTCCACCAATTACACGCTTTGTCACTTCTGCGTGTAGGGCCATTTCCACCAATCACACGCGATGACACTCTGACGTGCAGTCTTTCCACGTGTGCTCTGTCATCACGTGCTGTGTGGGAAACACCCGTGCG
The DNA here is from genome assembly GCF_040938575.1 of Ambystoma mexicanum. Classification (NCBI taxonomy): domain Eukaryota; kingdom Metazoa; phylum Chordata; class Amphibia; order Caudata; family Ambystomatidae; genus Ambystoma; species Ambystoma mexicanum. Next base: position 536,187,141 of record NC_090939.1, read on the forward strand.
GGTCACCTCACAGACGCGCTTACGCGCTGAGGGCCTTTGGTCCAATAGAATCGCGTATGCGTGCTGACGCGCTTGCGCGCTAAGGGCCTTTCCTCGATTTTCACGCTGACGTGCAGGATTTTCACGTGCCAAATCACTCCGTACCAAGCTGGCCACGCGTAAGCACACGGAAGACCACGCTCCTGCCCAGAAGGCCGAACTACTGCCCCCCAGAGCCCCGAGCACGCTCCCACCTGCCATCTGCTGCTGCCTGACTGCCTGCTGCCCACGTGCACTGCCATTTGCTGCCTGCACATCAGCCAGGGGTGCTGTTGCTGTGACCACCCCTGCTGGAACCGAAGACTCCCGACTGGAATTCCATCGCTCCACAGCCCAGCCCCAGGACCCAGTTGCCCACCCACTCCTGCCTCTGGGGTTGTCATGTCGGGGCAAACACCATCTGTGACCACTGACAACCCCCGGCCAGAGAGGCAGAGGGGCACCAGCTTCAGTGCCACCGAAGTTGGTGTCCTGGTGGAGCAAGTCCTGGGGCAGTATGATGCCCTCTTCGGAAGTTCCCGCGCCGACAAGGAAAGACGGACTCGGATCTGGACTGACATCGTGACTGCCATCAACGCGGAGGGGGTGGCAGTCCGGGACTTACAACATGTCAGGAAGCGCTGGGAGGACTTCAGGTCCATGACCCTGAACAAGGCCCGGCGCCTCTTGAAGGCAGCGGATGCCAAGGGGCGCCGGGGCCACTTGTCGGAAGAACAGATGGGGGTCCTGGAACGCATATCCCCAGCGCTCCACGTCCAGGTCCTAGAGAAGCAGACCCGTCTGGAGTCGAGCGGTGAGTGTACATGCATCCTGATTGTGAGCAGTGCGTGTGGTGATTATTCGGTATTGTGCAGGTTGCACATCTGTTTGTATGGGGTCGAGTATGGGTGGGGGTGTACAGGGCCGTGCGGCTGACACATGCGAGGGCTGTAATGTGTGAGACATGGATGGTGCTTGTGTGTGTAGGCTTGCATGCCAAATGCAGTTGTGCGTGCACACATGTTTGGATGAATGTGTATGTAAGTAGACATGTCCGTCATGTCAGGCATGTATGTTGTTTTCGGCTGCATGTACGAGCACTGTGTACATGTGCATGTGTGTGTATTTGACAAGGGTGCAACAGTGATGCAACATGGATGCATGTGACAGCGGTATGTGGAAGCCTGATTGGCAGATGTGACATGGATGCCCGTCTGAACAGTGCGACACTTGGCAGAGGTGTAGACATGCATTCAAGTGTGGTGGTGTGTGTACATGTGTGGTGCACTTCCTGTGTTGCATGTGATGTCTGGCTCCCCTTTGGCTGCTGATGCTGTTGTATGTGTAGGGATGGTGGTGGCAGTTGCGATAAGGCTGTGGTATGGCTCATGTGTGCGAGTTGCAATGACATGTGTGTTGGGGATTGTGATGACATGTCTGAGGTTTGCCAATGCCACTCATGTGCAACTGTCATGTGTGTATGTGTCCATTGTACAGTGCCCTGATGCCTGTGTTTTGTTTCTCCCTGTCTGCAGCGTCAACTGATGAAGAGGGCGGAGAAGGTGCTGTGGAGCACAGCGGCGGGGATCCGACCGCCAGCCGGAGACGCAAGGCCCGGCTCCCCTCCCGTGTTGTCATCTCTTCGGGGAGTGAGGAGTCCGGTGCCGCGTCCCAGGCCGCAGCTGCCGGGGGGAGGTCCAAGAGGCGGAGGTTGCAGTTGGACTCCTCGGCAGCAGAAGGGGCAGCTGGGACCCCACAGGGCCCAACAGGGGAAGATGGCAGGGAGTCATCCAGGTTGGTGGGGGGTTTGGTGGAGGAGGAGGCCGTGCAAGCACCAGAGACGGGGTCTGGAGGTGGGGATCCCACTGGTGCTAGAGGTGCAGTGCAGGACCAGGGACAGGAGGCAGCACAGGCCGCCGCGGAGGTGCCTGTGTGCAATCCTGTCCCCGATCCTGTCCCTGCATCATCTTGCACCAGCAGGGATGCCTACGTCCAGACCCGTTTTCAGGCAGGGGATGAGCTGACGTCAACTGGCCTTCCTCTGCCTGCGGACGTGGCCATCCAAGTCCGGGTTGAGCCTGTCCTGGCTGGTGTGGCGTTGCGTCAACGGGCCATGCGAGGTGACCTGCAGTCTTTTCATGGAGAGACTGCACGTCATCTTGAATGGCTCGTTGACCACGTCAGCCTGCTGGGACAGGTCACCCAGGCCGGATTCCTCCGTCTGATGGGGCTTGCTCCGACCCCCTCCTCAACTGGACCCCCTACGTGCCAGTCGTCCTCTGTGCCATCTTCCCACCCATCAGTCACCTGGGTGCCCTGTGGAGCTGCCTCTGACGGTGCGGCCAGGCTGGTGGAGGAGGCATCCCTGCCACAGTCGGGAGTCGGAGGTCCAGCAGGGGTGGCCACATCAACAACTGCACCCCAGCCGGCGGAGGATGTGCAGGCAGCAGGAGGCAGTGCACGGGCAGAGGCAGAGCAGCAGCAGCAACATGGTGGGAGACATGAAGGCTCGGGGCCTTCCACATCGGAGGGGCAGGCATCGGCCGGAGGGCAGGAGGACCCAGGACAGAGAGTGTCTTCCGTGTGGCAGCGGTTGGGCCACGCCATAGGTGCGGAGCGGCGGCGGGCGGAAGAGGCGCGGCTCACAATGGTCAGGGCGGAGAACTCCATGCGGAGGGCCCTGAGGCGGGCCGAGTGCCTCGAGGCAATCCGCAGGGGGTTGGAGGAGGACACAGCGTCGTCCCTGCGGACCCTCGGGGCCACGGAACTGGACTGCCTCCGGGACATCGAACAGGAGTTCGATGATGCCCTGGCCAGGGATACCACGGATTGAGCCGCTGGACTTGCCCGCCGCCTTTGTATATAGTTCTTTAGTTTTAGGTTTCCTTTGTTTCTTATTATGATTTGGAGTCGACGGACACTGCTCCACTTTTTGTATATAGTTGATTTTTAGTTAGGTTTTTTAGTAGGTTTCCTTTGTTCAGTTGGGCTCATGGACCCTTGGTATTTTTTTACATGGTTCTTTATTGCATGGAGATTTTTTTACATTTGACTTTGGACGAAATTTTTTTGGATTCTGATTTGCAGTTATTATTATTTTAATACGGACATGCAGCTTATTTTTTCTCATTCCGATTGTAGTTTGTTTCCTTTCTTTAGCATTCTTTATTTTTTTCAATACAACTTTGTTTTCACACTTCACTGTGTGGTATCATCTCATTGGTTTCATGCATGTCATGTTGGGTGTTTTCCCATTCAATTGCAACCATTGTGTGTGACGGACATGGGTTCATTAGCTTCGTGAACATTGGGGGTGTAACATGTAATTTCCATTTCCATGTGGGTGAATGGGTTACTTGGTAGGGCTTTTTGGCTGTGGAGGCTGACCATTACGCACATGATTGGGGATTGTGAGGACCTGGTGGAGGCTGCCCCTGCACTGCTGGGGGGTGGGGGTGGTGGGAGACATGAGTGGGGGCCTGGTGGAGGGTGCCCCTGGTGACTAGGGGGTGGGGGTGGTGGGAGACATGAGTGGGGGCCTTGTGGAGGCTGCCCCTGCACTGCTGGGGGGTGGGGGTGGTGGGAGACATGAGTGGGGGCCTGGTGGGGGCTGCCCATGGTGGCAGGGGGGTGGGGGTGGTGGGAGACATGAGTGGGGGCCTGGTGGAGGCTGCCCCTGCACTGCTGGGGGGTGGGGGTGGTGGGAGACATGAGTGGGGGCCTGGTGGAGGGTGCCCATGGTGGCAGGGGGGTGGGGGTGGTGGGAGACATAAGTGGGGGCCTGGTGGAGGCTGCCCCTGCACTGCTGGGGGGTGGGGGTGGTGGGAGACATGAGTGGGGGCCTGGTGGAGGGTGCCCCTGGTGGCTGGGGGGTGGGGGTGGTGGGAGACATGAGTGGGGGCCTGGTTGAGGCTGCCCCTGCACTGCTGGGGGGTGGGGGTGGTGGGAGACATGAGTGGGGGCCTGGTGGGGGCTGCCCATGGTGGCAGGGGGGTGGGGGTGGTGGGAGACATGAGTGGGGGCCTTGTGGAGGCTGCCCCTGCACTGCTGGGGGGTGAGGGTGGTGGGATACATGAGTGGGGGCCTGGTGGGGGCTGCCCATGGTGGCAGGGGGGTGGGGGTGGTGGGAGACATGAGTGGGGGCCTGGTGGAGGCTGCCCCTGCACTGCTGGGGGGTGGGGGTGGTGGGAGACATGAGTGGGGGCCTGGTGGGGGCTGCCCATGGTGGCAGGGGGGTGGGGGTGGTGGGAGACATGAGTGGGGGCCTGGTGGAGGCTGCCCATGGTGGCAGGGGGGTGGGCGTGGTGGGAGACATGAGTGGGGACCTGGTGGAGGCTGCCCCTGGTGGCTGGGGGGTGGGGGTGCTGGGAGACATGGCTGGGGGCCTGGTGGAGGATGCCCCTGCACTGCTGGGGGGTGGGGGTGGTGGGAGACATGAGTGGGGGCCTGGTGGGGGCTGCCCATGGTGGCAGGGGGGTGGGGGGGTGGGAGACATGAGTGGGGGCCTGGTGGAGGCTGCCCCTGCACTGCTGGGGGGTGGGGGTGGTGGGAGACATGAGTGAGGGCCTGGTGGAGGCTGCCCATGGTGGCAGGGGGTGGGGTGGTGTGACACATAAGTGGGGGCCTGGTGGAGGCTGCCCCTGCACTGCTGGGGGGTGGGGGTGGTGGGAGACATGAGTGGGGGCCTGGTGGAGGGTGCCCCTGGTGGCTGGGCGGTGGGGGTGGTGAGAGACATGAGTGGGGGCCTGGTGGAGGCTGCCCATGGTGGCAGGGGGGTGGGGTGGTGGGAGACATGAGTGGGGGCCTGGTGGAGGCTGCCCCTGCACTGCTGGGGGGTGGGGGTGGTGGGAGACATGAGTGGGGGCCTGGTGGAGGGTGCCCCTGGTGGCTGGGGGGTGGGGGTGGTGGGAGACATGAGTGGGGGCCTGGTGGAGGCTGCCCCTGCACTGCTGGGGGGTGGGGGTGGTGGGAGACATGAGTGGGGGCCTGGTGGGGGCTGCCCATGGTGGCACGGGGGTGGGGGTGGTGGGAGACATGAGTGGGGGCCTGGTGGAGGCTGCCCCTGCACTGCTGGGGGGTGGGGGTGGTGGGAGACATGAGTGGGGGCCTGCCGGAGGCTGCCCCTGTTGGCTGGGGGGTGGGGGTGGTGGGAGACATGAGTGGGGGCCTGGTGGAGGCTGCCCCTGCACTGCTGGGGGGTGGGGGTGGTGGGAGACATGAGTGGGGGCCTGGTGGAGGGTGGCCATGGTGGCTGGGGGGTGGGGGTGGTGGAAGACATGGGTGGGGGCCTGTTGGGGGCTGCCCATGGTGGCAGGGGGGTGGGGGTGGTGGGAGACATGAGTGGGGGCCTGGTGGAGGCTGCCCATGGTGGCAGGGGGGTGGGGGTGGTGGGAGACATGAGTGGGGGCCTGGTGGAGGCTGCCCCTGGTGGCTGGGGGGTGGGGGTGGTGGGAGACATGGGTGGGGGCCTGGTGGAGGATGCCCCTGCACTGCTGGGGGGGTGGGGGTGGTGGGAGACATGAGTGGGGGCCTGGTGGGGGCTGCCCATGGTGGCAGGGGGGTGGGGGTGGTGGGAGACATGAGTGGGGGCCTGGTGGAGGCTGCCCCTGCACTGCTGGGGGATGGGGGTGGTGGGAGACATGAGTGGGGGCCTGGTGGAGCGTGGCCATGGTGGCTGGGGGGTGGGGGTGGTGGAAGACATGGGTGGGGGCCTGGTGGGGGCTGCCCATGGTGGCAGGGGGGTGGGGGTGGTGGGAGACATGAGTGGGGGCCTGGTGGAGGCTGCCCATGGTGGCAGGGGGGTGGGGGTGGTGGGAGACATGAGTGGGGGCCTGGTGGAGGCTGCCCCTGGTGGCTGGGGGGTGGGGGTGGTGGGAGACATGGGTGGGGGCCTGGTGGAGGATGCCCCTGCACTGCTGGGGGGTGGGGGTGGTGGGAGACATGAGTGGGGGCCTGGTGGGGGCTGCCCATGGTGGCAGGGGGGTGGGGGTGGTGGGAGACATGAGTGGGGGCCTGGTGGAGGCTGCCCCTGCACAGCTGGGGGGTGGGGGTGGTGGGAGACATGAGTGGGGGCCTGGTGGAGGCTGCCCATGGTGGCAGGGGGGTGGGGTGGTGAGAGACATGGGTGGGGGCCTGGTGGAGGCTGCCCCTGCACTGCTGGGGGGTGGGGGTGGTGGGAGACATGAGTGGGGGCCTGGTGGAGGGTGCCCCTGGTGGCTGGGGGGTGGGGGTGGTGGGAGACATGAGTGGGGGCCTGGTGGAGGCTGCCAATGGTGGCAGGGGGGTGGGGTGGTGGGAGACATGAGTGGGGGCCTGGTGGAGGCTGCCCCTGCACTGCTGGGGGGTGGGGGTGGTGGGAGACATGAGTGGGGGCCTGGTGGAGGGTGCCCCTGGTGGCTGGGGGATGGGGTGGTGGAAGACATGGGTGGGGGCCTGGTGGGGGCTGCCCCTGCACTGCTGGGGGGTGGGGTGGTGGGAGACATGAGTGGGGGCCTGGTGGAGGCTGCCCCTGCACTGCTGGGGGGGTGGGGGTGGTGGGAGACATGAGTGGGGGCCTGGTGGAGGGTGGCCATGGTGGCAGGGGGGTGGGGGTGGTGGGAGACATGAGTGGGGGCCTGGTGGAGGCTGCCCCTGGTGGCTGGGGTGTGGGGGTGGTGGGAGACATGAGTGGGGGCCTGGTAGGGGCTGCCCATGGTGGCAGGGGGGTGGGGTGGTGGGAGACATGAGTGGGGGCCTGGTGGAGGCTGCCCCTGCACTGCTGGGGGGTGGGGGTGGTGGGAGACATGAGTGGGGGCCTGGTGGAGGCTGCCCCTGGTGGCTAGGGGGTGGAGGTGGTGGGAGACATGGGTGGGGGCCTGCTGGCAGGTGCCCCACAGTGCTGGGGGGTGGGGGTGGTGGGAGACATGCATTGTTGATCAATAGTGCAAGGTGACATGTGGGTTGGCTGGGGGGCATGCCCATGGTGGATGGGCTGCCTGCGGGACATGAGCAGGGGTGCAGGCTAGTCCCCCGTGGTGTGGGCTGCCTGCAGGGGCCGTGGAGGTTGTGGAGCGTACACCTGGGAGGACCCACACGGCCAATTCACGTGTAGTACTCCCCAGAACCCCTAAAATACACATTCCCTGCTGAAATCGCGTGTGCAACTTCCCGCGCACCCCTGAAATACACGTACCCTGCTCGCACTGGGACTATCGCGTGTGGAACTTCCCGCGCACCCCTGAAATACACGTACCCTGCTCGCACTGGGCCAATCGCGTGTGGAACTTCCCGTGCACCCCTGAAATACACGTACCCTGATGAAATCGCGTGTGGAACTTCCCGCGCACCCATGGAATACACGTACCCTGCTTGCACTGGCCCATTCGCGTGTGTAACTTCCCGCGCACCCCTGAAATACACGTACCCTGATGGAATCGCGTGTGGAACTTCCCGCGCACCCATGTAATACACGTACCCTGCTCGCACTGGCCCATTCGCGTGTGGAACTTCCCGCGCACCCCTGAAATGCACGTACCCTGCAGAAATCGCGTGTGGAACTTCCCGCGCACCCCTGAAATACACGTACCCTGCTTGCACGGGGCCAGTCGCGTGTGGAACTTCCCGCGCACCCCTGCAATACACGTTCCCCGTTTGGCCTTTGCTGTTTGCCAGCCCGGTGAACTGGTCCAGGGTTAGCGCAGCCCTTTGCGATGATTTAGCGATTTTGATGGCTTTTCCTTGCACGAGGGCGTTCTTGGGGGCGTTACTGGCGCTGCTGCAGGGTCGCTGCGATTCTCTGCGCCACGGCTGGTTTGGAAGCCTAAAATCCATGAATACGCTGTGCGCGGAAATCGGTTTTAGCGCACGTGCCTGGCGCAGTCAATCGCACGCGGACACTCTGCGCCAGCCGCTTGCGACACTTTTCTGCGAAATTCTATGAATTACCCTCACAGTCTCTGAAACAGAGGCAATGTTTGACAACCCTGTAGTGGAAGCAAACATCTATGTCTCCCTTGCACCTGGAAAAACTCTGTTCCAAGAATCACATTAGCACTCCTTTCCAAATCTAGTTGTATGACAAAGGTAAAGGGCAGGCTTCCTAACGATTTAAAAAAAAGAAAAAAATAAGTATATATTATATTTACACACACATGGTGCACGTACAATATAAACAAATACAATCATTTCTAGGCAGACTCGCTTTGCTGTTCAGCATGATTCCCCTGCGTAGTATTTAAGCCAGGAAGTAAGTCTACGTCAGATCCACACAATGAAAAATGATATAAAGGAAATGTCGATGGCCTGCAGAAGTACACATACATTTTAAACCAATTCAAATTCCTAGTCTTCATCATGTTGCTAAGAGGTGGTGTTGAGAAAGAATTTCAGTTTGCTACTTTTCTCCCTTAGATGTCAATGGGGCATCTACCTTTTTGCTATGGTCTGCATTCCAACCTGACATTTTGGATAGAAGTAAAGCCTTCAAGCTTTTCTTACCTTGCTTTTGCTCACTTGTTATGGGGAAACAGTCCCTACAACTATCAGGGCCCAGTCTAATTTAGTGGAATTTAAATTATATTAAAACTGCACACATCGCCTTACTGTGAATCACAGTTGCGATACATTGTTTCACTAGAGCTTTTTCTTTATTCTTTGGCAACTTTACTGTTGAAGACACAATGGGCCCAATTCATAGAATCCAGCACAGAAGTAGCGCAAGCGCTGCATGCCGAGAAGGAGCGTGCACCACGCGGTTGCCAGCTGTGGCGCAAACCAGCAATTGCGCGGCACGCGTATTCATGGATTTTCCGAGGCATCAGCTGCCGTGGCGCAATGAACATAAAGCAGCACCAGTAACTCCCCCAACATGCCCTGGTGCGCAGGACAAAGCCAGTGAAATGCCTACTACGGAGCGAGGCCCCGAGGCATCCGTGGGACAGCACAAAGCCCCCCCGATCGTAATTGCATGAAAAATCAGAGCGTACCCCGGTCACACCAGCCAGATTGCATGGAAAGGGGCGCGCGTACCCCATCCGCACTCCAGCGTAATCACGCACACTGCTCGAACCAGCTAAATCGCATGGGAAGGGCCATGCATACCCCATCCGCACCCCAGCAAAACGGCGTAGCGATGATCGCACCTGTCATATCGCGTGGGATGGCCTGCACGTAACGCATCGGCACCACCGCGTAATCATTTAGCCCTCTTGCACCAGCCAAATCGCGAGGGACGGCCTGCACGTACCCCATATGCATCCCAGTGAAATCACATACCCCGGTCGCACCAGCCAAATCACATGTGAAGGGCTGCACGTAGCCCATCCGCACCCGAGCGCAATCGCGTACCCCGCTCACACCAGCCAAATCATGTGGGAAGGCCGGCATGTACCCCATGATACACGCACTGGAAGCATACGCCTCGTCATGGGATAGGCAGACCACAGCAGTGGACCATACTCCACAGGCAGCCCACACCACATGGGTCCCCCACTATCACCTGTGAACATACCCCGCAGGCAGCCCATACCACATGGCCCCCCGATCAACCATGACCATACCCCGCAGGCAGCCCACACCACATGGGACCCCACCATCACCTGTGAACATACCCCGTTGGCTACCCACACCACATGGTACCCCCACCATCACCTGTGAACATACCCCGCAGGCAGCCCACACCACATGGGACCCCCACCATCACCTGTGAACATACCCTGCAGGCAGCCCACACCACATGGGACCCCCACCAAAACCTGTGGACATACCCAGCAGGCAGCCAACACCACATGGCCCCCCCCCCATCAACCGTGACCGCAGGCAGCCCACACCACATGCCCCCATCACCTGTGAACATACCCGACAGGCAGCCCACACCACAGGGGACCCCCACCATCACCTGTTAACATACCCCGCAGGAAGCTCAAACCACAGGGCCCCCCCATCACCTGTGAACATACCCCGCAGGCAGCCCACACCACATGGGACCCCCCACCATCACCTATGAACATACACTGCAGGCAGCCCACACCACATGGGACCCCCACCATCACCTGTGAACATACTCCACAGGCAGCCCACACCACATGGCCCCCATCAACTGTGACCATACCCCGCAGGCAGCCCACACCACATGGCCCCCCATCACCTGTGAACATACCCCACAGGCAAACCACACCACATGGGACCTCAACCATCACCTGTGAACATACCCTGCAGGCAGCCCACACCACATGGGACACCCCGCCATCCCCTGTGAACATACCCCGCAGGCAGCCCACACCATATGGGGCCCCCACCATCACCTGTGAACATACCCCGCAGGCAGCCCACACCACATGGGACCCCCCCCATCAACCGTGACCATACCCCGCAGCCAGCCCACACCACATGGCCCCCCCATCAACCGTGACCATACCCCTCATGCAGGCCCCGCCACATGTCCCCACTCCCCACCAGTGACGGCAACATGCAGGCAGGCCCTGGTACATGTCCCCACCCACCACCTATGACAGCAACCTGCAGGCAGGCCCCGACACATGTTCCCACACCCCACCAGTGACGCCAACCTGCAGGCAGGCCCCACCACATGTCCCCACTCCCCATCTGTGATGGAAGCCTTCAGGCAGGCCCCGCAACATGTCCTCACCCCCCACCAGTGACAGCAACCTGCAGGCATGCCCCGCCTCATGTCTCCACTGTTAGGCAGAATCACATGCAGTACCCTTTGGGAACACTACACACAATTAAGACTACAAGTGTCAGTACAATTTCACATTTGGTACAAGCCTGTACTACACAGTAATGTGGTAGCAGTGGCTGAGCAGCCAGACTTATTTCGAGTAAAGTGAGCTGTACAAGAGGTTACACAAAGGACTAGCAATCACAGTGATTCAAGTAAACACGTACTGAAGGTTTCTTGGTAAAGGAATATACATTTATTTACACAGTCAGTTGGAAAACATTCCACTAGCAAGAGCAGCTCAATATCACAATCTAATATACTACAATACACAACCAATCAGTTTCTGAACAAGTTCAGCTCCCCTGAAGTGAGAGCAAAATGGCACTTCAGTTACTTTAAAAAGGGGTAAAAAGACAAGGTTATAAGAATCAAAAGCACAAATACTTTCAGAGTTAGGGCAAAAAGTTTAATTCACTACAACCATCAATACAATTCAGTAGGTCGGGGCCAAAGTCAATGGTTCAGAGTCTTGGATAGGATAGCACAGTTATGGTAGTAAACGGTTGCCACGGTTTTTAGAAGTAGTTGGTCAGACGAAAAGTTAGATGTTGGTTTAGGGAAGGACAAGCCTTCACAGTCGGGGACGTTTAACAAACTTTCACTGCGGCCGAACTGAGTTCTTGACCGCACTTGCACAGTACCTTTTAAATGAAGAAGAGCTGTAGCTGAGGTAGTTGTTCCTGGCAGTTCCTGCAGATCTCGCTGTTCCTGAGCTTCAGTCGTGGGGATAACAAAGAGGACGTCGGGAGGTTCCTGCACTGTCCCGGGAAGAGGCCACAAGTTTGGCAAAATGTCGGTTTAAGGTAAGTGCTTTAAAGACCAAAAAATTGTATCCTTCCCACTGGCCATCCGGTTTTCAAAAGCACTCTGAAGAAAATTCGACCAGTATAGGGACGGTGTCCAGGTGATTTGCAAGTTCGTTGTTCCCACCAAACTCAAGGAAAGAAGTCGTCCTTGAAGGGCTTCTCTCTCAAGGGTGTTTCAGGCAAATCGGACCTGCAGCAAGGCTTCATCGGTGGACCAGGATCTGCAGCAATCGTCTTCCTTCAGCTCGTCTTCGGTTCTCTCGTTTCAGTGGTCGACTCTGCTTGCCAAGCCCCAGAGGCCTGCTTTTAAACAGTTTTCCCCCATTCATTCCAGCCTGGCTGTCACTCACACAGCATGGTTACTGTCCTTGCCGGACAGCCAGCCGGCCAATCACGACAGAGTGCATTCAGGTTTCATAGGAGACTAAGCACAGGAAGTTTCGGGCACCTCCCTCACATCCCCAGACACTCAGGCGCCAGAGGAGGGCTTCAGCACTGAAGCCCGCCAAAGGCCAAAGAACGAAGGGACCAAACCTAGTTTGGCGCACAGAGTTAAACACAAGAAGGACCTTTTCTAAAAGAAACTGTGAAAAAAGTCGATCAGAGTCTGTTTTTACAGATAGGTCTTGGGTGCCATATTGAAAAACATGGCAGACCCGATTTTTAGCTACCGGTGTTCGCGGTCGGGGAAAATCATGGTAGTTTATTAAAAAACCACTGCCACACTGCCACCAGCCATTTAAATAGAAAAGGGTAACATTTGACTGTTACATGAGTGTTTAGACTGAGGGGATGCTAGGCAACCCCTCCAGCACTCTATAGGAAGATAGTGTGTGCTGGGTCTGCAAATTTAAAAAGACTAGTAAAGTCATTTTAACTTTACATGCTCTTGGAGACGCTAGACTGTCCCAGAGAAGGTAGTTAAGCCTTTGGAAGTCTGAAAGACATTCTTGTGCCACTGCACTGAAGGTGCTGTGTGACCCACAAGAAAAAGATGATGCCTGTGGAGTTGTTTTAAAACTCCATATCCAAAGAACACAAAAGTAAAACACACATCAAAATGTTATGTTATGGAAACATAGTAAAGCGCACGTACACCCAAAGGCATCTTGGTGCTGGCTACTGAGAGAATAACAGATGGCAAAACCAACAACCAGAGAAGAAGGGAAAACTAACTAAAAAAGAGTCGTTTTCAGCAGCCTGCGGAAAGTGAGGTGATCTTCAGTAGCACGAAGAGCAATGGGAAGATCATTCCAGGATCTGGCAGCAACTACAGAGAAGGCACAACCTCCCTTGCGCGACAGACGATAGCAAGGAACTACGACCAAGGAAGCAGATTGAGATCTCAACAAACGAGTAGGGGCATAATGAATAAACTTAGCTTGAAGGTACTTGGCGACCATGCCATGGAAGGCACGGTGCACCAGGCGCAGGGATTTGAACAGAATCCGGCTGGCTACAGGAAGCCAGTGTAGTTTCTTAAGCAGAGGGGAGAGGTGAGATCCAAAAGGAGGGTGAAGTATGGAGCAAGTGGCAGCATTTTGTAGCAGTTGAAGCCTATTGATCAGATAACGAGGCTGAGCCAAATAAAGAGTTACAGTAATCAAGGTTGCTGAGAACCAACACAGCCACTACCGGGGCTTGACATTCAGCAGGAATGAAGGGCAGGACTTTCAGCAGAATTCGAAGTTTGAAATGCCCAGCAATGCATACACTGGCCACCTGGTCGTCCAGGGACAAAGAGGAAGAGATTTTAACACCCAAATTCCGGACCGATTGGACCGGAAGAGGGAGAGGGCCAAGACTAGATGCCCAGAATTCTGAGGTCCAAAATAGTTGGGGAGATGAAGTACCGACAACCAGGACCTCAGTCTTACTGCCATTAAGTTTTAACCAATTGCTCATCATCCAGCGTCCCATATCCTCCAGGCAGCTCCTGAGCCGTGCTGGAGTCTCGGCTTGAGTAAGGTCAAAGCGGACGAGGATCTGTGTGTCGTCCGTGTAAGAATAGTAGCGGAACCCGTGCGACTGGATAAGAAGCAGAAGAGATCTAATATAAATGTTGAAAAGAATAGGGGTCAGTGCAGAACCCTGAGGAACACCACAAAGAAGTGTAGCCAAATCAGAGCGGAAAGGAGGAAGAGGGATAGACTGGGAACGATCAGACAAAAACAAAGTGAACCAGTCAAGGGCCCAGCCGGAGAGGCCAGCGTCGGAGAGACGAGAAAGCAGGATGGAATGATCAACAGTGTCGAAAGCAGCCGACAGGTCTAAGAGCAGGACTGCTCTGACACCAGCCTCGTCCACCAGACATACCAGATCATCAAGTACCGAATTCAGGACAGAATTGGTTCCCCTACCAGGCCGGAAGCCGGACTGAAATGGGTTGAACAAGTGGGAAGATTAGAGAAAGTTGGAAAAAAGGGGGGACACCAGTGCTTCCATCAACTTCATGAGGAAAGGGAGGAGTGAGATAGGGTGGTAATTAGATAGTACATCGGGATGAAGAGAGGGCTTCTTAAGAAGAGGGACTACCAGGGCATGCTTAAGAGACGGGGGAATAAGCCCAGTAGAAAAGGAGATATTAACAGAAGTGGTAATATGCTCAATCAGAGCGGCAGATACCTCCTTTAAAAGAACAAGGGGTATAGCATCATTAGGAGATGCAGATTTCAATTTAGAAATAGCCAATAGTACATCAGAGTTGGAGAACTGCGGGAATGAGGACCAGGAGGCATCGGAAGGGGGACAGACAGTAGCAAGTATAGGGGCTGTGAGTAGTGGCAGGCCATCCTTTATGTGGTCACGAATGGTGGAGATTTTTTCCATGAAGAAAACCGAGAGAGAGTTGCATAGGCCCTGCGATGGAGGGACCGAGGGCCCTGCTATTCTCAGGAGAGGAGAGAGATTGAACAAGGTCAAAGAGAGCCTTAGGTTTGTTAAGGGCTAATTGAACTTTCTGGCTATAATAAGACTTCTTAGCACTGATAAGAGCCTTATGATAGGCCGAGAGGGAGCAACGAAAAGAGTCTTTGGCTGTGGGGGAATAATCCAAATGCCACTTTCTCTCCGACTGACGGCAATGCAGTTTCAGCGCTCTAGGATCATCAGAGAACCAAGGTTCAGGAGTGTGAGTTTTAGGTTTACACAGTTTGATAGGGGCCAGCAGGTCAGCAGTAGCCAAAAAGGCGGCTTCTAGCTTAGGTAAGGAACAGTCCACAGCGTTGCCAGAATTAGCTAGCAAGGCGGAGGTCAGGTCGAGACTGGATACTCTGAGCCAGCTACGATTAAAGACAGGGGGTTTAGCCGGGCAAGTGAGGAGGGCCTGGAGGGGATAAGTGAATGATATCAAAAAGTGGGTGGACCATAGCATAGGGCTAAGAGAGATAGAGGAGAGGGCAGCTATAGGGTTGAAAACCAGGTCAAGGATATCCCCACGGATGTGGGTAGGTTCAGCAACCCATTGAGGGAGACCCAAGTCCTGCATAGAGGACAGAAAGTTAGTAACTGAACGTGTGGATGCAGTATTCAAGGGAAGATTGAAATCTGCAACAATAAGGAGATCCTGGTGTTTAATTTGAGGTTCAAGCACAAAGTTAGGAAATTGTTCACAGAACAGAGTGTCGTACCCAGGGGGACGTTATACTACCAAAACAGACAGAGTACAGGTAGGGGAAATCGTAATGCGACATAGGAAACATTCCATTTTTAGATTATGATGAGGAATGGAGTGGGATGCCTTGAATTTAGTTTTAAAGACAAGGGCTATTCCACCACCGAGGGAGGATGTGGAGCGATGCACGTGTATTATATCATAATTAGGAGGAAGAGTCTGAACAATAGCAACAACGAATCAAGTTGACTATTGGCAATAAGATCATAACATTCCAAGGAATGGGCCGGTAGCGAGCGGGTATTGAACAAGGCACAGTGAATCTCAGCAGTAGAGCTGCCCTTAGAGATGACAGATAAAGCCTTGATACCCGTAGGCCATACGATGTTAATAGGGGCAAAGGTGAGCAGCAGATTGTGGCCATAGGAAAGAAGACAGGGGGCTGTGCAGGCCAGAAGGTCCTGAACGTACTGTACAGTCCGTACACGGACAGGAACAGACGGGCTTGCCTTAAGCACGCCTTCGTTGCGCTGACGGCGTGCCCACTGCAACGGTCCGCTGCACGGGCGTGTGTCGCAGCACATAAATAGAGAGAGAACAGCTGAGAGTGTTTTCCTATTAGGAAAGCTTCGTCCCCTGCACACTATCTAAAAGGCCAAAGCCTAATGGTGATTAGAGAATCGTTAAAGATGGAAAGTCTTTTAAAGGCATTTCAGATGTATATTCAAAATTTCACTAAATAATTAAATTTTGACAACTTGAAGGATAAATTCATAAGCAAGACGATTTATTATTCATACAAAATGGTAGGCCCAACGCGTTTCGAGTAGCAAACAACTCTTCATCAGGGGCATTTTTTCTTTAAGAATAACATTTCTATAAAGAAAAGAAACATTTTAAATTTAAACAATATAATATTTTTAGTCAATAAGCAATTTCGAAAGCAACAATTTCAAAACAACCTCAATTCAAGGACATCTCTGAGATACATGTCAACACACAGATCCTGGACTTAAAGTGAACAGTGCATAATTCAAATGGACTTAATTGTTTTAGAGTGTCTAACAGCCTTTAGAGTGAAACTGTTATCAAAAATTGACAAAAACTTAAAACTCTTAATTTGAATCAAAACAGATACATTTTTTCGTACAACCAGGTTATTACTGGTGCTAAATGCCAGTATATGCTATTCACGGAGAGAATAATTCAATGCTCTAAGTGTTTTTTAACAAAAATGGATAAACTGAAGTTGTCACATAAGGAACAATTATAGCTAGTTGTTCTTACCTATTTAAAATAGACCAAAAAAGATAGAGTGTCTTGTATGGCCATAGATGAAAGTGTTCCTGAGATGATTTCGCAAAGTTTGTTCTTGACCTGTCGTGAGATCTGGTCTAAGAAGCAATCTTCAGATAAGGAGAAAGACGCTGTCTTAATGACAAGAATATAGGTATCTGGTTGTCATGTTTATGCATAAGTGAAAACACACTTACAAGTCTTTGGTTGTACAACTGGTCCAATGGTAGAGCTGACCAGTCAAAGGTCACTGGGTATCTTAATCTGGTAAACGGTTAATCGATGAAAACTAATCCAAATCAACTGTTTCCAAGAAGAGTAACCTAAAAAACCAAGGTGGTAGAGGTAAGTAAAGGGGAAACGGGGTATTTTTTAGAAAAGCTGTCACGGACCAAGTAAAGGCTATGTGGCCAGAATGGAAATGGTTAGTCTCTTATTATGATTCTACATAAAAGTGTTTGGCAGAAGAAAAGCTTTATTCCCCAAAGTACCTGGCATAGAACAAGATAAGGCTATGTGGCCAGATTGGAAATAGTAAGTATCTTATTTCGATTCTACATAACTAAGTGATACCAAAAAAGTGATAAAATCCAAGTCAACTTACTTCTCTTCCTTTTTTACAGGTCCCAAAATGGAGCAACATTCAGACCGGCGAAGGCTGTGGAGGCGTCTGCCATTTTGTGATGGAACTCGTCTTTATGTACCTTTCGGACAAGCTGACGTCATTCGCGCATGCGCGAGTGACGTCACTGTTGTTTATATATTGAGTGAGTGACGTTGTTTGCACGTGCACGTGCAACGTGCAACGTGTAAATAAAGGTGTCTATGTAATCAACATGGAATATTAGGCGATCAGGTGCTCCAAGGGGCATGTCATCTTGTTACAGCTAGAAAATAAGTGGGAAACGATTCCAATGAAGGTGGAAAAGGTGCATGTCACATTATAAGTAATGACTCCAACTTAGTGACATCAATCGCACATACACGTTGTACGTCCACCAAGTTAAATCTCTATATGTGTGTTAAAACACTTAGAAGGGAGAATGAAGAAGATAAGCCAGTGATAGGTTTGGTGCAAATGGCTGTCTGTATTTTGACTAACGTCATGGTTACACGTTTGACTAAAAATACAAATTAAATTTTATCGGATGTAACTGTGAAGTCTTATTGACTGCTTTTCAAAGGTCCACAGGACATGCTTGGGTAAATGAGGGTGTTAAACCTAATGATAAGTAGAAAAACCTACATGGGCACATGGTCATAGATGCAAAATAGTCATGGAGTACCTGCCTGATTATTAATGGTTAAAGAAATGGATATCTTAGTGTCGACCATTATCCACATTTAAACATGTGATTGGCCTATTTGACAAATCTAGGACCTTGTGTAAACCATTATACACTTTTTATCATGTTGTGAACCTTTTTGACAAATACAGGCCATTGTGTTAGCACTACCCCAATTGTATGGGTGTACAATCTAAAGCAAAAGCATCACTAAAAGCAGTTTCTTGAAGATGAAAATCACAAGTGAATTGACAGCAGATAATGTAACTAAAACACTCATATGCGAAGAAAATAAAGGTCTTTGTTCTAATATTCGATACCCCAGTAATGCTAGGGTATGTTTGATGGGAGACTCTATTTAAAAACAAAGAAGCAATAGTAACCTATAAGATTTACACTGGTAGCAGCAATTGGTTTACTTTCATAGATGTTAAAACTTTAGAGGAATGGTCCAAGGTAATAGTCCTCATTCATGCCTAGTGGTGTCATTGCGTCAAGCCGTTGGATCCAAAAAAGTTCTCTTTGTAAAAGGTGTCTTTGTAAATCGCCACCCCTCGGGAGTGGGTGTATTACTTCCAATATGATCATTTTCATCTGTGAGATGTTGTGGTTATGGTCTCGGAAATGTCTAAATACAGGAGATTTGATATTTTTTGTTCTTATGGAAGACTTGTGCTCTGTCCATCTTTCTTTGGCTTTTCTGTTGGTTTTTCCTATATAATAGACTCCGCAGGGGCAATGGATGGCATAGATGACGTTTTTGCTGTCACATGTAGCATAGAGTCTCAGACTGATTTTTTTACCTGTATTGGGATGTCGTACATATTCTCCTTTAATGATGTTGTTGCAATGTTGGCAGTGGAGACATGGAAATGTGCCTGCTTTTTGTTTAGAAAATGTTGTTTGTAGTGTTTTTTTTGGCCTTTCCGCTTCAATGAGTTGGTCCCGTAGATTTCTTCCTCGTTTGTATGCCATCATAGGGGGATCTGGAAACAATTCTTGTAAGGTTTTATCTGACTTAATCAGGTCCCAGTTTTTGTGTATTATTCTTTTGACTTGAAAGCTTTGTCTAGAGTATTTCAATGAGTGAATCAAGTTTTTGGGAACTGGTTTGCTGTTGCTTGCTAGGAGTTCTTTTCTTTCCTGTGATTCGGTTCTTGTTATGGCTTTCTGTATTGTTTCTCCTGGGTAACCTCTTTCAATGAATCGATTCCGCATGGTTTCATATTCCATCTGTAATGTGGTAATATCAGATGTAATACGTTTCACCCTTAAAAGTTGGCTGTAGGGGAGGTTCTCCTTTAAATGTTTCGGATGAAAACTGCTATGATTTAAGCAGCTGTTAACATCTGTTGGTTTCCTGTATATTTTTGTCTTAAGACCTGGTCCATGTATTTCCACTGTAACATCCAGAAAATTAACTGAAGGTTTCCCAATTTCAATCGTGAACCCGATTCTTTCATTGCAGGTATTTAAGTATTTCCAGAATTGGAGAAGTTCACTTTCTGTGCCTAGCCATATACCAAAAATGTCGTCAATGTATCGTTGCCAGCATTTAATTTTTTCTTTCCACTGTTGGTTTTGTCGTACAAATTTCGTTTCAAATTGGTACATGAAAATGTTGGCATATGAAGGTGCCACTGATGAACCCATTGAGGTTCCTGAAATTTGTAGATAAAATGTTCCATTATGTCTAAAGTAGTTTTTATATAGAATGATGTTGATTAATTCTATAGCTAGTACTTTGTGAATGTTGACGTTTTTGTTTTCTAGTAGAAACCATTCCAATGCTTCTATCCCTTCTCTGTGTGGTATTGAGGTATATAGACTGTTCACGTCCATTGGAAAAGAATTGGGCTCTCCTCTGTGAGATTAACAGAGTTGATGATGTTCAGGAAGTGGGTGGTGTCCTTTAGATAGGTTTGAGTGCTTTGTACAGCTGGTTGTAGTGCCGTGTCCAAATATATGGCTAACGGCTGAAAGATACTTTCTGTCCCCGCAACTATGGGTCTGAAGGGAGGGTCAGTGGCATTTTTGTGGATTTTAGGTAATCCATAGAAAACCGGAGTCACTGGAAATTTTTGTATCAAAAATTCAGCTGTTTTGTCTGTGATCCAATCCATGTCTGATGCTTTGTCAACCACCTTCTTGATAATTTCTTTGATTTCATTTACCGGGTCTCCATCTAGTTGTATGTATGTCCTAGTATCGTCAAAGAGTTTTTGACATCCTATGTTATACATAGTAGTATCCATTAGGACTAGAGCTCCTCCTTTGTCTGCTTGTTTTAATGTTAGACTACTGTCCTGGGCCAATTGCTTAATGGCTTCCATCTGATGTTTACGAATATTCATTTTATTTGGCTGGCCGTATTTTAGTCGTTTGAGATCTCTTGTAGTCTTTTGTTTAAACAAGTTAATCAAAGGATGGTTCACTTGAGGATGAAAACTGCTGTTGTTTTTGAGTTCCAAAAATTTAGATTTTGATTGTGGTTGCAGTGTATCTTCAATATTGTGGAAAAAGACTTTCAGTTCCATTTTGCGGATGAGTTTGAAAAGATTAACTTCTTCTTCAAAGAAAGAGGTGTTGTTTGTAGGAATAAATGAGACCCCTAGATTCAATGTCTGAATCTGTGTTGTTGTCAGTGATTTAGAGGAAATATTAATGACCAGATTCTGTTTTATTTCTTCTTCTGTCTTGGTTTTCTTCTTTCCTCTTCTTGTCTTCCTCCCTCTAAAAAAGGTGTAGACGGTTGGTTTTGGGAAGATATCGTAGGTGGTATCACTTGAGATGCTGCGGTAGGCCCGCTTTCGCTAGTGGATGGAATCTCTTCCAGCTCTCCACTGGTGACTTCACTGCTCTCTGTGTTGTTAGTGGGCTGCGGTTGTCTTGGTGGCCTATGTTATGGTGGTCGGTTATTCGCGTAGAATTCCTGCCACGAGTAGACAATGTCCCTCGCGTAGTCTAGTGTATCCCTTCTAAACTTTCTGAGCACCTCTCCCCCGCACCTTTACTTTGTTTAATAGCTCTAGATATATATAAAAATATACAACCTATATGTAATAAGATCGTCCAAATCAAGGTGTGCACAGTGTGTTGTCCACGTTCCTAGAGAGAGAACAGCTGACAGTGAGGTGTATCTTTCCAATACATGAAAGAGTTGGAAAAAGGCTCACACTCTTTCCAGATGACAAATTTAAATCCTAGAAATCAAGCAAAGTTGCTGTGGGTCTCGAAAGGTAAGGGAAATTAGCACATTCTTGAGAATTCTCCCTAACACCCACCCCCACCTGTGATGGCAATCTGCAGTCAGGCCCCACCACATGTCCCCACCCTCCACCTGTGATGGCAACCTGCTGTCAGGCCCCGTCACATGTCCCCACCCCAACCCCAAAACACATTGGACCAACATACAATCATGCAGCACGTGGCAACTAAAATGCCACCACATGGTGAACCCCCCTGTTGCACCTCAACACCCATCCATTGGTCATGCTCCCTAGTACATACCCCATGGCATATGAATCCTAATATTGCACATGAATGCCTGTGTGCACACACATGAACAACATTGGTGAACAGCAGGGACATGCAAATGAGGCATGGAGGAGTGAACCATGGACTAAACCATTGAGACCAGACACCACTTAGATTTCAATGGCAACAAATATATTAAAAAACATGTATCTAAGTCACACACAGTAAAAACATCAAATTAAACCTACATGAACCAAATCAAAAACCAAAAGAAAGTGAAAACCAAAATCAATGTGATGTAAAAAAAAATGAAAGACTCAAAAATGTGGTCTATGTTCATTAACATATGTACAAATGAAATCTCATATCATAAGAAAACCATTCCTTCATGGTGAAAAAACTGTTCAAATTAAAATCCAAATATGTACAAAGATCCAGGGTCCATGGTCCCAAAACATGTAGAAACATCCTAAAGATCCTATCAAAAAATAACTATATACAAGATGCAGAGCAAAGACCAGGAACTCCCAAAAAAATGAAAAAAATAATGAAACCTACTCCTGAACTGTATACAAAGGCAGTGGGCTAGTTCATCTCCTCACCATGCTCTTGCATAGTCTTTGCCAGGGCATCATCGAACACTGCATCCACTTCCACTAGGCGGGCCTCCACTTCCCCCTCTGTGAAACAAATGTATCTTTGGCCTATCCACACGTGGGAGACCATTTGTGAATCTAAAATGCAATAACAGGGGAGGGGGGGCGGCAATCTGGCCCCACGTTGTTGCGACAATTGTCAGTCTGCCAAATATATCTCAGGGGGTGCACTGTGTTACTGTGTTACTGCAAATAGGAAATACACGACAAACCAGAGATAACAATAACATGAGGCAAAGAAAACACACATGAATCGATTCAACAATAAAACACTTTATTCATGCATAGCACTGCATAATAAAACTCCAATTAGCAAGCAAATGTGCATGGTCACTAATTACTGCAACATTATCAGCTCTTCTGGCTTCTATGCAAGCAGCCTAGTAACTCATTCCTGCTGATTCTACAATGCTAATAACAAAGCATGGCTAGTAACATGTTTCTAATAGCAACATGTGGCAAGCTATTTGTCAGCAAGCTCCATCGTCAGGTTTTCCCTCTCTCTTATCACACACACCAAACACACAATGAGACAATCCCTGCCTGATGATCTCCCCTTCTATCGACCCAACACCTCTCTCCCCGTGTGTGCTAATTCCACATGTGTCTTAACAAACAGTCTAATCAATAGGCCTCAATCAACTCAATCAACATTACTCTTCTCTGTGTGTGGACAATCTTCCCAGACAGCCTCACTGCTCCCATCGCAAATGTGTCATCTCTCATCTAGACAGCTAGGCCTGCTCCCAGCACAACTCAAGCCTCTCTCTGCACCCTCGAACAGCCAGGCCCTCTCTCCTTCAGAGCCCCCACCAGTCTGCTCTCCCGGTTTGCTCTCAAACTCTGCTCTCCAACTGAATCCAATCTAATTCTGATCTCCAAAAGCTTCCAATCCTGCTCAAAGCATGCTCACGGTTATAGTGTCAAATGATGTACATACATCCCTATGCTAACATGTCAAAACTCATATCTAAGCATTCTCTAAATCAAGCAAGTGCCAAAATGTCTCCCTACATGTGCAAATGTCTCTAAGTCACTGTGACATTCAAGGAACAGCATGGAACAAGCATATCTTGTCTTTCTGTCTGTGCATTGCACATGGCCTCTCTCTCTCGCGAAACCATAATACCATTCTCCCATCTCAGCTACCGAAAAGCTTGTGCAAAGCACTCACTCTCTTCAGATTGCCTCCCACCTTCTTGCTGTCTGCAAACCCAAGGTGGCCTGATAAGCAAGGCCGTCTCATTCACTTCTACTAGGGCAAAGGAGACCTAATCTGTTGACATTCTTTGATTCACAGTCTAGCATAAACAACTCTCCGGGGAACACGAACAGCTTCTCAGTGTCTCTCAATGAAATGGCTTAGAGAGTAGTTTCTTGCATTTAGCACCTAGCTCCCATCATATCTCGTCAAGCACTACATGAATGGCATAATACATTCTAAATGCATATATTTCAGCATATATGACAACATTATAACTAAGAAAACCCTTCATTTAACAGGGCCTATTTCTCTAGTCAAATGCATGGTCGAAGTGGCAGAATAATGTGGATAATTGATAACTAATGTGTCACTAATATAAATGAATGATGGATGAATGAATTATTAATGATACCATAACAGGCAAGCATAATATCTGGTTTTACACCTCAAGGGCTTGCAGGGACTCCTCCATGCTTCTCTCAAACTCCCTGCAAGTCTCCTCAGGAACCTTCACCTGCCTCTCTGCAAGACGCAGTGAATTCTCCGCCCCGGCCCTGGTGAGTCGAGCCTCCTGTGCCCGCTGCCGCTCTGCCCCGATTTGCTGGCCCAAACACTCCAACACAGAAGACATCCTTGTCATAAGGACCACATTTGCCTCCTGCCCGATGGCCGATACCTGCCCCTCTGATGATGAACGCCCTGAGTCCTGTTGCCTCCTACCCTGAGCCTGCTGCTGCCAAACTGCCCAGTGCTTGCGCCACAAGGACAGCCTCTGGGATGATGACACCACCCGGGGCCGTCGTGCACGTGCCCTGCTGCAGGTTGCTTGCTTTTCCTCCGTTGCCATAGCTCCTGTTGCAGCGGTGACCACCTCTGCTGATCCTCCTTCGACTCTCGACTGTGGTAGGGATGTGATCTCCACCAGATTGGCCGCCGAGGTTGGGACAGGTACACAGCGGGCCCCGATGGCATCTGGGCCGGAAGACGGCAGGAAGGACGGCTGGCACCCAGAGGAGGAATAGGAGAAGGAGGGTGTTGCAGCAGTGGCAAGCACACGTACCAAATTCGTGACCAGGAACTGAGGTAGCCAGTTCATGAGGCAACAGACCTCAGTATGATGATGTGCAAGGCCCCAATTGGAAGCCTGCACATCATCACGAATGGTGCCTGTACACCTCACGATACCAGCTAGCAACGGTTCCACCCTGTCACAAATTACTTAATCCGCAGGTAGTGGTAGATCCATTTGCGTTGATACATCGCCACCTGCGGATGGGTCCGGCGTGAGGCATGCCCGCAGGTGCATACTTGTGCAGTCGCATTTCCAGGGACAAGATCAGTCAAAGGCCCCTCCACATTGACCTGCACTGCCTCTGGCCCCTGACCCTGGACTGCACCAGTCACACCTACCTCATCACCCCTGTGTGGGCTCACCAGTCCCTCCCACTGCCGAAGAACCCATGACCAACTTCGCCCTCTTGGGCTTCCCCTCATCAGCTGCGACCATTGTTGCGGGCGTGGCACCAGTGTCCTCGCTCCTGGAAGATGACGATACCTGGGAGGATGACAGGGCCCTGCATCTGTGCCTGGTGGAGGCATCCCTGCTGCCGTGCTCCACAGCACCGTCTCCGCCCTCTTCTTCCATCGTCGCTGTGGATAGTGGAACATAGAACACAAACATCAGGCTACTGAACATGTGTGTATGTGTGTTTGTCACAATGCAATGTATGCACATCAGTGGCACTGTCAAAGGTCACAACCAACATCACCCACCACTACACACAGGGAAATTCCATTCACACACATTCACAAACATGTCTGTCATTCACAACAGACATTCACATTCTTGGACAAGGCACCGACACAAGATCATAATTGTGTATTCAGCTCACACACATCATGGGTCATACACATATCATTCACACACATCACCCCTGGCAGTCATGAGGCAGGCCATGGAGCTATCACGTCACAGTGCACTCGAGGGCAAATTGGCAATGTGAGGTAATCACAAATCAAGAACTCAAGTAACATACATTGTGGAGTGTTGGCCAGTCACACACTCAGTACTCAGACACACGCACATGTACACCATGCATATCCATGATGGTACCATAAGCACCCATGTGTCACGCCTCTCACATGCCCCAGACCAGACACCGGTATGCAAACATGCGCGTGCCATTACATGCCGGTGCGAATCACGCATTGCAACACAGACACCATTGAAGTGGGACACGCTTGAATGGACTCACATGCAGCACAGTCAGGCACATGCACACAGACATCTGTACAGGAGGCATGCCAGACATAAGGCCAAGGCGCACACTCCAGCCACTAGTCAACATGCACATGCACTATGGTTGACAAGAACACATGAACACTTACCAGTCGACTCCAGATGGAGCACCAACTCCAAGACCTGGGCGTACAGCGATGGGTAGAAGCGCTCCAGGACCCTCATCTCAACGGTGGTCAACCGGCCCCGGGCCTCACTCCATCATCACCAGCATTGATGAGGCAGCAGGTCCTTGTTGTGGGTCCTGGACTTGAAGTATTCCCAGCACTTGTGGACATGATAGTAGTCGTGGGGTGCCACCCTCTCCGCATTGATGGCACCCACGATGTTCGCCCAGATCTTCTTCCGTCCTTCATTGCCGACTTGCGCAGGGCCGGTGAAGAGGGCATCATGATGCCCCAGGTATTGCTCCATTAGGATCCCAACTTCCCTGGGTGAGAATCTGACAGCCCCCTGCCTCTCTGCCAGGGGGCTGCCACTTGCCTCAGATGGTGTTGTGTCAGACATGGCAACCCCCGAGGCAGGTGTGGGTGGGCAAGGTGGTCCTGGGGCTGGGCTGTGGAGCTGTGGTATGGTAGTCGGGAGTCTTCAAGATCAGCAGAGGTGGTCACAACAACATTATCACTGGCATTGGCCTCAGAGCAGGCACCAAAATGCAGGGCATGTGGCAAGCAGGCACACAGAGTGGGCTGGCAGCAGCTGATGGCTCGTAGGAGGCAGCTCGGGGCAGCTGGAGGCAGATAAATTGGCAGGTAGGCAGGAGTGTGGGTCTTCCGTGTTACTCGCGTGGCCAGCCAGAAACAGAGTGACTCCGCACGTGCGGAAACAGCACGTTAGAGTGGAATCAGAGGAAAGGCCCTAAGCGTGTAAGGTACGTGACACGCGCTGAACTTTGGGCGTTGGCGTTCAGGATCGGGATAAAGGTGTGCGTAGGACAACATTACAATGTACGTGCATTTCACTGCGGACGGACGCGTGGACTTCAGAGTATTTTGAAGTCCCATGCAAATTGTTCACTACTGTTTGAGTACGTACTTCTTTTGGCAGGGGATGTCACGACCCTCAGCCCTGATCCCCACTGGCAAGCCCATTGGCCAGGTGGAATCACGACTCAGATCTCAAATAAGACCTGGCATCCACGTCTCAGGCCCTCTTGGGGCCAGTCCTGGTGCCTTTGGCACCATGCTCATACACAGAGAAAGACATCTACTCAGGGAACTACTTTATTTAGGCTTTCATCCAACATGGTGACATCCACATAGCTTGATTCCTAAGAACCAAGCTATGCGGTATAGTGTTTTGGGTGTGGTGGCCTAGAGACTACTTTACCTGGACTATTTTGCAAAGGCTATTTAAACCACACCCGAACAAGACAACCCGCTTCCCGTTACTTTGAAGCTAGCAACATGACGCTCACTGTGTCCAGCTTACCCATGAGCCTGGGAAATCAGAACCTGCAGAAAGACAAAAGAACATCGTTAGCAGCAGCATTTTACCTGCGATCTCCATCCTTCACTGCTCGCAGCTCCTGGGTAGCCCCATTGGATCTGCACTCTGCCCAGACCAAAGGACCTGAAAAAGGAAGAAAAGACATCATTAAAGGAGGTATTAGAGACATTTCAACCACAAATTGCGTAAAAGACTTACCTGGCTGATCGCCTTTCGACCGGCATCGCTGCGGGAATCCACACGCGCTGGGAGCACACCGTGAACTACGAAAAAGGGAGAAAACAGGTCAGTGAAGATAAGACATTGCAGCGCTGCGCAAGGCGCTTACTTACCGCATCATAGCGCTTATTGTACGCCATCATTTACCGGCGAGGCCCAGTTTAGCCAGTTCGCCACACGGACACTCCGCACATCTAAGGGAGATAAAAAGAGACATTATCAAACAGAGAAAGGCATGCAAGAATAACAACTCAATAAACAGCAATAAGACCTACCTGAAAGACATTACTTGGGCCGCAATCAGTGAAGTAACTGGACCGCACACGCCCACGAAAGACAACGCGCCCCTGCCCAGAAAGCAGGACAGAGAGCACACCAACTTCTACAACAAGGTGAGAAGAGGGCCAAGAGGGGCTGAAGTCATACGGGAGGTGGGGGAAAACTTACCTTGGTCGGCCAGTCCTAAATACAGTCCTCCTGTATTTCCAGGCGGAACTTCCACTGAGAACCATACCAGGGAATCACTGAGAAGGATACCAGCGACCAGCTGGCTGGGTGGCGTCCCTGTGGATGCAAGGTGAGCGTAACAGAACGCAAAGCCTACCATAACTAATCCACCTGGGCGCCATGAAGACATCGGAAATTGACCAATTGGCCCAATTGTTGGGGGACCTTCGTGCCGAGGTTCATTCTGCCCAACAAGAGACTAATGCACTCCGAAGAGAACTAATAGTGACCGAAGATCGCACCGAGGAGATCGGTAGACAGTTCTTGCAATCACAGGCAGGAAAGACTGCTCTGCCTGGGGGAATCCATCAATGCAAAATCCCACCTCCTCATCTTTTACCCCTACTCCAGTACAGATCACGTTACCTGGAACAGTTCCCCTGGCACCACCAGAAAGGTTTTCAGGCGACCCACGGAAGTATGCAGCATTCATAAATCAGTGTCGCCTTAATTTCCTTTGTCGCCCTGGAGCATTTCCAAACGACCAAGCTCGGGTAGCTTTTGTCTTATCATACTTGAGTGGAAGCGCAGCGGATTGGTCGGGGCCGTTGGTGACACATGTTGATCCACTGTTACAGGACTATGGGGGGTTCCAGAGAGAAATGTAAAAACGTTTTGCTCGCCATACCCAGGAACAAGCAGTTGATAAACAAACTCTTATCCCTCCGGCAGGGGAATCAGGACTTGTTGACGTACATTGCTACTTTTAATAGACTGGTTGCCGAAGCCAGGTGGCCAGAAAACAAAAGAACCACGTTATTCCATCGACGCTTGCGAGGCGAATTAAAGGACCTCTTAGCCCAGGTAGTTGATCCCCCCAGACACTGTACCGAATTCATAAATCTGGTTGTGCAGCTAGATCACCGGTTGCAGGACTGAAAAGCAGACCGGTCCAAAACAGACTCTCGCGTGGTTTATGTTCGATCAAGGGACAACGCACAACGGGTGCCAGAAAACGCTGTAGAACCCATGCAGATCGGAGGGATACGACCTCCATTAACAAAACAATAGCGGGATTAAAGAAGACAACAACAACTTTGTTTGTATTGTGGAAAACAAGCACATTTCCTGAAGGACTGCCCAGTAAAACCCCCAAGGAGAACAGTCGGGCCACAGAAAAGGATGAAGTTAAGGAATCGGAAAACTACCAAGCTCGGCAACCGTAGAGGTCAGTTTGTCGAGTGAGAAGAAAGAGCCAACGACCTCGCACTTTGCAATACCAGTGATCTTAATAAACCACCAACGGTCGTCAAAGATGCATGCCGTAGAAGTGTACATTGACAGCGGAGCAGTTGGCAATTATATTGATCAAGAGCTGGCAGCAGAGATGGGGCTTCGTTTATGTTCCAAGTCAACCAGGGACAAGGTAACTACCGTGGATGGGACAGAAATTGCCTCCGGACCAGTAACCCAGTGCACAGCTGGAGTAACCTTGCTGTGCCAGGATGGACAGCAGGAGTGTATTTCGTTTGATCTCATTAAGGCACTGCAGTTCCGGTTAATACTAGGGATGCCATGGTTAGTTGCTCACAACCCTTTGATAGACTGGCGGGCATGGAAATTAACCTTCCCCGGCGACTGCTCTCCGGCCTGCTATTGTCCAGAGCCGGAACCCGATTTCTGTATCTCCAAGACTCCCAGAACAGCAGTATCTACCCTAGGAGTAACTAACACCTTGCCACATGAATACCACGATTTTCAGGATGTATTCCAAAAGGACCAGGCTAACACATTGCCGCCACACAGGCCATATGACTGTCAGATTGACCTTGTTCTTTGGTGCACAAATCCCTTGCAGCAGGATCTAGGCTCTCACCGAACCAGAAAACCTTCATTTAAAATCCCATTTAGACCAGTACCTTGATTTATCCGCCCATCAATGTCCCCGGCAGCCATTCCTTTGTTCTTCGTACCGAAGGGGACTTGAGAACCTGTATTGATTACCGCGCAATAAACCAGATCACCGTGAAGAACCGCTACCCCTTGCCACTTAACCCTGAAATGCTGGACCAAGTCAAAGTTGCCCAGATTTATACCAAATTGGACCTTGGAGGAGCGTACCACCTGGTCCGAGTCAGAAGTGGAGATGAGTGGAAAACTGCTTTCCGTACCAAATATGGCTTGTATGAATATCACGTCATGCCTTTCGGGTTGTACAAAGCTCCCGCAGTGTTTCAATATTTCATGAATGACGTCTTGAGAGAATTGATTGACGTTTGCGCCTTGGTGTAGATAGACGACATCTTAGTGTACTCAGCCTCCAAACAAGATCATATCAGGCACGTTCGTTCAGTCCTCACCAAGCTCTGTCAACATCGTTTATATGCAAAGCTTGAGAAATGCTTTTTTCACGTCACCGAAGTAGAGCTTTTTGGTTTCATCCTTACGCCAGGAGCCATCAGAATAGACGTACACAAAGTAGACGCCATTCTAAAATGGCCATCACCAACGTCTCTGAAAGGGATACAGAGCATGCTAGTCTTTGCAAACTTCTACCACAGGTTTATCCCAGACTTCTCTCAGGTTGTGCACCCGATCACTGTACTGCTCGAAAAAACAACAAAAGGTTTGCTTGGACCAAAGAAGCGGAAAAAGCTTTCCAGGAATTGAAACAAAGATTTATCTCCGCCCCAATCCTGCGACACCCTCGTCCAGACCTCCCTTATGTTGTCAAAACTGATGCTTCCAGTATGGAAATGGAAGCTGTCCTTTCACAGATGGACCCAGAAACTGGACAGCTGCATCCTGTGGCCTTCTGGTCAAAAATGTTCTCACCTCCGGGGATTAATTACGCCATCACGGACAAAGAACTCCTGGCCATCAAATCTGCTTTCAAAGCAGGGTGACACTATCTTATGGGGGCTAGACACACAATTGCAGTCATCACAGACCACCGAAACCTGCAATATCTCGAACCAGCCAAGGCCCAGTCCTCGCGCCAGTTGCAGTGGGCCCTTTTCTTCGCCGAATATGACTATGTAATCACGTTTCGACCAGGGGTCAAGAATGGAAAGGCTGATGCCTTATCTCATATGGGCATCAATGAAATGGTATATACAACCCCAGACCCGGTACCCATCATACCTGAAGACAAACTCTTGGGTATCACGACAGCCTTAACACAAGCAGAATTACGAAATGAAATTCGACATGCGATGGACCCTGATGCTTTCCTCGCATGGCAAACTCAAGGAGAACAATATTGCATCAAGGATCAATTGACCTTCTTTAGAGTCCGGCTATATGTACCCAAGAAGGAATTACAACAGCATATTATTTCAGATTATCATGACTCTCTGATCGAAGGACACCCTGGGATCGCCAAAACCTTAGCTAAAGTGAAACAGAACTTTTGGTGGCCATCCTGGCATAAGGACATCGTCCAGTATATTCAGTCTTGTGGTGTCTGCGCACAAAATAAATCACAAAAACAAAAACCATCGGGTCTCCTACAACCATTGGACATTCCTCCCGCTCCATGGCACACTCTTTCCCTTGACTTCATCACTGATCTGCCTCCCAGTCAAGGGTTTAACACCATTCTTGCAGTTGTGGACTTATTCTCTAAGATGGCACATTTATTCCTCTCAAAGGCCTCCCAGACGCAGCCACCTTAGCAAAAGTGTTTCTGGAGGACATTGTTAAGCTACATGGCTTCCCATCAGTTCTGGTCTCTGATCGAGGCAGCCAGTATGTATCCAACTTTTGGAGAAAATGTTGTGCAATGGCGCAGATTCACGTCCGGTTATCTACCTGTCACCATCCCCAAACAGAAGGCCAAACCGAGAGGACCAATCAGACCCTTGAGCAGTATTTACGGTGCATGCTGCACCATGAATTAAGAGATTGGAAAGACTTACTTTGTATAGCTGAGTATGCATACAACAATTCCGTACATTCTAGCACAGGACAAACACCTTTTTACACCCTGTATGGCAGGCATCCACGTACCTCGAAACTCGAACTTCCAGCCAGCTTGGAAATGCCTGCAGTAAAGACTCTCCACACAACCATCACTCAGGCTTTCAGAAAGGCGAAGGTACATCTCATTCATGCTAAAGAAAAGCAAAAGCACTTCGCCGACCAACGTCGGAAAAAGTCCCCAGACTATCAAGTGGGAGACAAGGTTTGGTTAGCCGCCAAATTTGTACCCATCAAAAGGACCTTGACCTTCCATCCACGATACTTAGGACCCTATACCATCAAAGCAATTATCAACCCCGCAGCCGTCAAATTGAACTTACCACCTAATCTACAAATCCATCCGGTATTTCATGTGTCCCTCTTAAAACCAATGCAACCCGGTACACAAACTGAGACACCACCAAAACCCATACTTATTGATGGAGAACCTGAATTTGAAGTCAAAGGCATCCTGGACTCTAAATACTCTAGAGCCTGGAAGGGATTTGGACCCCAAGATAGATCCTGGGAGCCCAGTGAGAACATCCACGCACCACGTCTGATCAGGAAGTTTCATCGGAACTTCCCAACTAAACCTGGACCAGACAGGAGAAACACTGTAGGAGGGGCCTTGAGGGGGGGTGGAGGGGAGTGCTGTCACGACCCTAAGCCCTGATCCCCACTGGCAAGCACATTGGCCAGGTGGAATCAGGACTCGGATCGCAAATAAGACCTGGCATCCACGTCTCAGGCCCTCTTGGGGCCAGTCCTGGCGCCTTTGGCGCCAGGCTCATACACAGTGAAAGACATCAGCTCAGGGAACTACTTTATTTAGGCTTTCATCCAACATGGAGGCATCCACATAGCTTGATCCCTAAGAAGCAAGCTATGCAGTATAGTGTTTTGGGTGTTTGGCCTAGGGACTACTATACCTGGACTACTTTGCAGAGGCTATTTAAACCACTTTACTTTGCAGCTAGCAACGTGACGCTCACCGTGTCCAGCTTACTTACGAGCCTAGGAAATCAGAACCTGCAGAAAGACAAAAGAACATTGTTAGCAGCAGCATCTTACCTGCGATCTCCATCCTTCACTGCTCGCAGCTCCTGGGTAGCTCCGTTGGATCTCCGCTCCGCCCGGACCAAAGAACCTGAAAAAGGAAGAAAAGACATAATTAAAAGAAGTATTAGAGACATTTCAGCCACACATTGCTTAAAAGACTTACCTGGCTGATCACCTTTCGGCCGGCATCCCTCCGGGAATCCACACGTGCTGGGAGCACACCACGACCTACGAAAACTGGAGAAAACACAGGTCAGCGAAGACAAGACATCGCAGTGCTGCGCAAAGCACTTAATTACCACATCATAGCGCTTATTGTGGGCCATCATTTACCGGCGAGGCCCAGCTTAGCCAGTTCGCCACGCAGATGCTCCGCACATCTAAGGGAGATAAAAAGAGACATTATCAAACAGAGAAAGGCATGCAAGAATAACAACTCAATAAACAGCAATAAGACCTACCTGAAAGACATTACTTGGGCCGCTGTCAGTGAAGTAACTGGACCACACATGCCCACGAAAGACAATGCTCCCCTGCCCAGAAATCAGGACAGAGAGCACACCAACTTCTACAACAATGTGAGAAGAGGGCCCAGAGGGGCTGAAGTCATACAGGAGGTGGGGGATGAACCTACCTTGGTCGGCCAGTCCTAAACACAGTCCTTCTGTATTTCCAGGTGGAACTTTCACAGAGAACCATAGCAGGGAATCACTGAGAAGGATACCAGCGACCAACTGGCTGGGTGGCGTCCCCGTGGATACCAGGTGAGCGTAACAGGGGAGTTACATACAGCCATGTAATTTTTTTTCTTTCTACAAGGCAGACGGTGAGTCGCACATGCATTTTTCATATTGTGGTTGCCTCATTTTTGAAGTCATAGTACACTATGTGTTCCTCGCGTATGCATTGTTTGTTTGCTGGGTGCCACAGCGTACTGCGGGACATTTTTTCTTCACACGTGGGCTACCGAGGAGCATTACGCGACCTGGCATTTTTTCACCAGGGGTTACATAGAGCCCTGCTGCAGCACAGTGGTACGTTTTCCATCACGTACCCTGCCCCCTCACTCCAATTGCCCAAGACAATTGTTTGCTGCACCTCCCATTGCGCTAGTCCATCAGTGCCATGACTGGGAGGCCAACAAGTGGGAAGGGAGGCAAAGGTGGGCAACCTGGCAGAGGATGTCCAAGGTGGCCGAGGTAGGCAAGGTGTCCAGGGTGTCCAGGCCCGTGCAGGAAGAGCTATGCCCCCCCACCCAACAGGGTCAGGAAGATGCAGCTGATGATCACCTCCCCAGCAGCCATGGTCACACACCAGCAGTGTCATCTGCTGTCCAGGGCAGCCAGGGTGTGAAAGCAGTGGGGGCAGCTGCAGCTACCACCACCCAGGCTCAGGGTCACCCAGCCCGGACTGTAGTGGTCCCAGTCGAGGGCCAGAGTGACTCAGGGACCAATTTCCTTGTCACTAAGGGCAAGACACTTGCTGCGCAGGGTCCTGGCAACAACACCCAGGTAACGATACCTGCAAGCCGACCTTCTGTTGTCACATTAGTGGCTGATGCCATAGGCCAGTCCTCCAGACCTCCAGCCCCTACTGACCCGAGCGGTACAAGACACTCAGGGTCTGCTCCACCTCGCAAAAAGCAAAAGCGTGCTGTAGCGGTACAGTCTCAGACCCCAGACGCAGCACGTGAGTCCCACACGTCGAGAAAGAGGAGTTTCTGTGATCAGGAACTGGACATGCTCATGGACTACATGTTGGAACATGGCAGTGACATGCTGGTGCAGGCAGGGAGCACACATACTCCTGCTCAGCGTATGGCCCACTTGCAGTGTCTCGCGGACCGTATTAGCGCCTTGGGCTATGAGAGGCTCACAGCTGGTGATGGCTCGAAGCGTTGTAATGACCTGCGACGCCGAGCAAAAGATAAACTGGCTGCCAAGTACGCCTCTACTCTGGTGACTGGCGGTAGGTCACCACCAGAGGACGATGAACTCACTGGACATGAAGAGAACACTAGTGATTTCATTGCAGTGGAGCAGATCCAAGGCTTGGGAGACCTGCCAATGTATAAGGCAATGTCCAGTGAGTGGTGATGTTGTGTATGTTGCTTGGGTGATGTGTTATGATGGTCTGCCAGCTCAGACTACATTGACACGGCTGCCATGTGTGAACCATGTAATGTTGGACTGATACATGCTTGTTGTCATGCAGACTGCATAAAAATGATGTGCTGCACACAGAGACAATCCTCATCACCACACCTGCTCCCTCCTTCCATGACACTCTCTGTCCAGCCTCTCTTGGCCCTATTCCTGCTCCACCCAGTGGTGGATAGCCTGTGATGATCTTCCACTCAACACTCGCCTTCTATCGACACACGTCTGACATCTCCGAGAGGTCACCCTGCCAGCTGCACCCACTTAGAGGCATTTTTCCTTCCTCTAATGCCGCCAGCAGCTCACTGTCTGCAGAGGTCTGGTAATTCCTATGGTGGACTACTGCTACGGGCTTTAACAGGATTTCTGTGATTCCACACTCTTCCCTCTGCAACTCAGCCAGACATGGACTGTGTGGGAACTCCTTTAGGCTTGGTGCCAGGTATCTCCCTAGGACTGTGATGATGGCACAGGCTCACAGTGGCTACAAGTGTTAATTCCTGAACCCTGTGCATTGTCGGCAAGGCCCTATGGGTCCTGGGCCAGCAATTCCTTCAACTCCATCTCCAGTATTTACTTCCTTCTCATGGTCTTTGATCATCCCTTTCCTACTCCGTCAGGGTCTGTTGCTCCTCATGGCAATTAGTTTGTGGTTATCGTCTGTGTTGAGCTGGGGCCTCCCTCTGGTACAACCTCCCTGCCTGTATGTAACTGGAGGTGTAGCTTCTCCAGGTCCGGAGGCACTTCTGATGCTTCCTCGTGTGTTGTGCTTTCTGTCCTCTCCCCTGCTGAGGTCCCAGATGACTGTGGGAATGCACTTGTCACCTGCCCCCTCTGTGAGCTACGACACAGTCCTCTGAGCCATCATTTCAACCCATGCACTGCCTCCCAGCCATCCCCCGCACTTGGGGGGGGGATTACTGTAGCCCTACAACCCACTACCAACACTTTGCACATGATGACTGCGCTTACCCTTACACTGCCATGAGGCCGCAACATTGATGTTACTGGTTACGTGTTTTCAGTCATAGTTGAGCCCGTTCCCATGTACTGCACTGCACCCTCACACTTCAAAACTCTGCTCTCCCCTTCAAGATGGATATTCATTTTCGTGATGTCAATGTGACCTACTATTATGGAATCAGTGTGCCTGCCTTCACTGTATTACACCACCCTATCGTCGTTGCAGCCTGTGACACGTGTTTTGAAATTGGGATTTTCATGTAATGTCATCTGACATGCAATATGCATGGCTCATGGACTGCAGTATTCAATTTCCATCTGAAGCTGGTTGACCGTTCTGGCATGGCTATGCTACGTCCCATCTGTGTTTGAGCATCAGTCATGTTTGTGGAAGGACTATGCCAGTCATATGCTTGTGTGTGAAGCAGGTGCTATGCACCATGCAGTACACATGTTATTTTGCCCTTTGCCACACATCCATGTCTGCTTTCATGCTACCCTTCACTTTCATTGACACTGTGTGCGTTCCTGAGTTTGTGCCATATGTGACATCGCAGGTTTATGTGTTGGCTGACAACATTGTGATACCTATGTGTGTGGCCTATGCTATTTACATGTGTATTCATGTCTTTTTTTGATTTTGCGCAGGTTATGAGGCCCTGGATGCAGTGGAGGACGACGTGGAGGAGTAGGAAATGTATTCTGAGCCACAACCAGAACTTTGCAGGACATGGTGTGGTGTGGTAGCCCATGACAATCCAATGATGCTACAGACCATCCTGGCCAGGGGTGTGTCTGAGTACACATCTGAGGAAGCCTATTCCTCTGGTGCTGAATCGGACATGGAACCCTCATTGCTGTCACAGGTGAGTGATTCTACTGTGTGTGCTGTTCTGTCCTAAACAACTGCAGGGGGGGTAGACCCCTCACGGGGCCAGTCAGAGTTGGAATGTCCATCTGTGAAGGCTACGGATGCAGGGTCATGCGCCACAGTATTGGCTCCTTGTCCTGGGGAAGCTGATCAAGGGAGGAATGCAGCCCCGCAGCCACACGCAGCACCAGTGCAGCAAGGACCAGGTATCCTTGGGTCCGGTAGGTGTGTGGTCCGGCAACACGGTGGCCTTGTGCCAACCGGGAATACTGTGTGGGAGCATCTATGCTGTTGCACAGCAACAGCTGGCATCATGTGAGATGTTGTTTCAGGGCATGGATAGGGTGGCCAATTCCATTATCCCCCCGAAAGACATATGGCGCTCCAGCAGCAGGCATTGCAGTCAACATTCCGCTCACACAGGCTGGACATGTTGGCCAGCAACAGGAGCCGGCGGGCTCAACTGGGGGCGCACAGCCATAGCTGCAGAGGGTGAAGCCCACAGGGCTGCCCAGAGGGAAGAGAATACCTCCCTCAGATCTACTCTGGGTGCACTCGAGTTATCCCGCAGTAGACGGGCAGAACAGCAGATGGAGCAGTTGACGCACAACATCTCTGTCAAACTACATGCAACCTGTGAGGTCTTGCAAGCAGAGATCCATGCATCCGGTGAGGTCTTTCAAACGGAACTCCATGCATCCCGTGAGGTGGTGCATGAGGACCTCCGGACCATCATGCTGCAGACTCAAACCTATCAGGCCTGCATGCTCGCTGCCATTGTGGAGCAGATCAGGGCTTTACGTGGTCAGCCTCCCTTACCACGCACACCCCCTAATGCTACACCAGAGGGTGACAACAGCATCAATACCTCTCCCACTCTATGCTAGCCATGCAGGCCATGAACCCATGGAGGTTTTTATTTGTTTTTTATTCTTAACATCCACGCATGTGAATGTTGAAGTGCATCCTGCACCTCTCCGCAAACCCCCGGCCTACTTCCCCCTGGTCCACCATGGCCAATTTATATTGTTCATAGACATGAGAGGTAGTTAGTTTTTATCAACAGCTTACAGTCAAACTTCATTAAATTAGCGCTGTAAAACAGATAGTTCAATCAATTTTTAATATTCATTTCTATGAAAAAAACACATAATAGCTTAAAAAAGCGGTGGGTCAAACCTATTCACTTACCATAAAACAATTATACATTGTTTAAAAAGACAAACAACTTTGTTGTGACACTTAAACTTTGCCTCTGAGGATTAGTGGCTTACGTCTTACTGACGGAAGATGGGTTCAGTGATCAGTGTGGGAAGCATTAGCTATCTAAAACTGTTCATGGGACCTGCGTCCAGGTTATTAGATCATCATTCTAGTGTTAGTTCTAGATGGTAGAACTCGACATGTTTCAGTTCTTAAAACAATTCATAGAACTTTCTTCAGGAGTGGTGTCATTTTATAAAAAACAACAAACAACCACAATCACTTGACAATGATTTTAGAGCGTGCTTTAATTGCGCTTCTCTTGAGTTGAAGGTTTCTATTGCCAATGTTTAATATTCAACTTGAGTGTTCTTGATTTAGCTGGTGATAACAAAAAAGTGTAAAAAAGTAAGTAAGCTTTTTGTGCTGCTGATACTTATTAGATAAATTTAATTTATCAGACTAGGCTAGGTTAAATAATTACCCAGTCTCGTCGGGAGCGAGTGGTTCTTAAAGAGGGGTGTTCCTGTACAGTGCAGGCTTTAATCCTCTAGGTCCATAGTGGGTACATCAATAAGGCTACCATGACCTGCAAGTTAAATTTGCATAAATGAAAAAACTGCTATCAGTGTGAACTGGTTTTATCTCCCACAACAGATGTAGTGTAATCACTAATTGCTTACCTTTAATTGAGGGGCAATTCTTCAAGACATTTAGAACATTTTCGACGAGGTTCAGAATTAATTGATCCTTCGGTGTGGAAACAGGTTGTTTCATATAATTACAGTAATCTAAACAGTCTGGAAGAGATTTATTAACTCTTATTACCGCTGGCTTGTTTAAAGGGTGATGTAATTCAGAACATTGTATTAAAGAGTTCACCTTGATGATGTATATATAGTGGCTCGAACGACTGCATGTTGGTAATTGCTCTTTTAAATAAAGTTTTCTTCGATCTCAACCAGAACGAAGACCGTAAGTGGGTATCTAAAAATAGAATGACATAAATAATGCCCATTAATCGTCAGGTACGGCACTCTCAGAAGCGCCTATATTATAAATATTACGGGATATATAATATCCCTCCTATTTAAATTGGAGTCTATAAAAAAGGACAGGTGGATTATTACCTTCATTCGCATCAATCTGTATGCTCGGCTCAGCTCACTCTCTTACAAATCACCTCGCAACGCCATTCCGATGTGGATAGCAGTCGCCATCTTGGGAGTAGAGGATTAAATAGGCTCTATAGTCCTATTTTAGTCTCTACACTATACGCGGCAGATGCCGCGCTCTAGGTATTGTGCTATAGAATAATCATGATAGCAAGAAAAATGGAGGGTACTCCACCATTACAAGAACACATAGTTCAATTCAATGTGACTCCGGTGAAAAAAGTACACAAAAGTAAACGTCAACAAAGAAGAGGGAAGTACGTGGAAAGTCGCGAGAAACAAAGCCGACATTCTCATAGAGCATTTCTTATGAAGTCTCTGGCTGGGAACCTTGCAAATTCCATTTTGGTTCTATCTAGATAGGTAATTATACAGCGCTTGAAACAGTTCAGGGAATTGTACCATACTTCTATAA
Organism: Ambystoma mexicanum; assembly: GCF_040938575.1. Lineage (NCBI taxonomy): Eukaryota > Metazoa > Chordata > Amphibia > Caudata > Ambystomatidae > Ambystoma > Ambystoma mexicanum. Next base: position 536,226,442 of record NC_090939.1, read on the forward strand.
AGATTTACTGTTCCATAGTCAAAGTAGGGGTAGTGTCACGCTCACCTGATTCCCACGGTGGCGCAGGTCTGGCTTCAAGTGCTGATGCTTCTTCTATGGTGAAGTGCAGGACTCTGAAGATGGACTCACTGGCTCGCAGGAATATTCCCCTGTGCGTGAATAGGGAGTATTACCTACTGACGGAATAATGCTCAAGCCTCCCACTCCCTTCCAGCCCTCCACGATACCCTTCCTCGATTCCCCGTGAAGTCTCACCTTAGGGTCTGGAAGGATGAGTTCTCCATCCTGCTTCTGATGCAGGGGCGCGTTGAAACCCAGTTACTTCACTGGATTGAGGTTTGATGGGAGTTCAAATAAGCTTGACTATTCAGGTAAGGCGCTGTAAGAGGTCTGTAGCAAGTTCAAAAGTTCAAGCCTTATAATAATGTTCATTGTCTTATTGCAGCAAGCGCTAATCGCTTATGTCTTTTTTCCCCTTAGGGGCCGGGGTTCGGAATGCCGGAGATATGGCGCCGACCCGAAGTGAAACATGCAGTTCCAGTAAATGACAGGTAAGTTCTGGATGAGCGTTCGGGTAATGTCTTTGCATTCGCTCATTCAATGTCTTTGTCTTTTTTCCCCAGAGGGGCCGGGGTCCGGAATGCCAGGAAGCGGCATGACCCGAAATGAAATGGGAATGACCCAACAGGTAAGTCTTAGAAGGAAACTGAGCTTTTCCTATTCCCTTCCTTCTCTCACCTTGTGTTCTTGTCTTTTTCTCTCTAGGCTCTGGGAAGTGGCTGCGGATCCGGATGATCGCTGCTGAAGATGGAGGTGCCCAGGAAAGGTGAGTGAAATGCAGCGATCGAAGCGAAATGCTTTTAAAATGATGTCTTCCCTTTCAGGATCGTCGGTGTGACGTCTCCGTGATGCAGCTTTAGCAGGTAAGGTCTTCTTTCTCTCCAATTCTCTCTTGGCAGGTGACCCAGGATGCTGACAGGCGTGGCTGAAGTCCAGATGCAGGAGCTGACACGGTGAGCGTCCAGCTGCGAGGAGCAGAACAACGCGAAGCGTGAGTTGCTGATCGGGCGTGGTTTAAATAGCTTTGGAAGAAGTTCCAGGTATGTATCCTTCCACCGATCAGGTATGTATCCTTCCCCGACCACACCCAGGGGAAAGTAGGTCCACAGGTAAAGTAGTTCCATTCAGGCCTCAAGAGGGCCTGGATGTAGCAGCATGGTCTGCATCAGGTAAGTGCACCTTAAAACACTTGAACACATGTCTAGCTTTATGAGCCTGGCGCCTAAGGCGCCAGGACAGGGGTCCAACATGAGCCTGGTGCCTAAGGCGCCAGGACTGTGTCCAAAGGGCCCCAGCTTGGGCCCGCTGGCACTTCCCTGGGGGAAATGATGCCTGCCTCTGGGGTTGCTGGGTCGGACCTGGCTCCTTGGAGGTAGGCATCATGACAGGTAGTACCACTATGTGATTAATGCATCTAGCTGCAGGCAAGGGAGGTAGATTATACTTTGTGCCATTCTATCGATTCAATGAGCCCGATATTGTCACTTTTGGTCTGATAAATGAGTCTTTGTTCTTTTTCAAATAATAGTTTTTTCTTTGTCAGGGGGTCTTTTTCTTTTATCATGAGCAGCACTGTCCATTTAAAATCTTCGCTTGAATGGTTGTGTTCCAGATAATGTTTAACCATAGGTGCCATTACGGTTTTATTTCTGATGCAACTCCTATGTTCTATCATACAGGTTTTCACTTTTCGGATAGTTTTGCCTATATAATTTTTACCGCATGGGCATGTAATCATATATATGACATATTCCGAGTTACAATTTGTCAGCTGCATCTGTTTCCATGGTGTTGCCAGACCTATCTCTATTTCTTTAGATTTTTTGGTATATTTACATCCTGAACATTGTCCGCATGGGTAGTGGCCAGTAATTGGATTCAAGCCCCATGAAGTGGTTAAATTATCTAATTCCGGAGGTTTACTTCTGAATTTACTGCTACTTACCTTGTTCCCAATAGTGGTGGATTTTCTGTAGGCGAAAAGAGGACAAGGACGTTTACTGGTGGATTGATTGAAAATCTTCCATTGTTTATGCATAATGTTAGTTATAGATAGACTCAAGTTAGTAAATGTATTAACACTGACCAATCCGTCATCTAAAGGTTTAATCACTTTATCTTTGAGTAAGGATTCCCGGTTATTATTGTACGCTCTTTTAGCTGCTTGTCGTATACATTTTTTTGGGTATTCTTGATTTCTCAGTTTTCGGGAGAGAATAGTAGCTTCTTGTTCACAAGATTCCTTTGTGCTACTATTTCTTTTTAGTCGCAAAAATTGACCATAGGGCAGGTTGTTTTTTAAATGTTTGACATGGTGACTATGGTAATGCAAGAGGGCATTCTTGTCCGTGGTCTTATGGTACGGTCGTACCAGTAGGGTTCCTGATTGGTTAAAGATAGTTAAATCTAAAAAGTTAATTTCTTCTTTTTCAATCGTCATTGTAAATTGCAAATGGCGATTCTGTTGGTTAAGCCATACTACAAACATTTTTGCTTCTTTTTTTGTTCCTTTCCATATGACGATAATATCGTCTATATACCTAGCCCAGGATTGTAAATGAGTTTTAAATGGGTTGTTAGAGTAGATATGTTTTTTCTCGAAACATTCAACATATAAGTTGGCCACACTCGAACGCAGGTCCCATGAACAGTTTGAGATAGCTAATGCTTCCCACACGGATCACTGAACCCACCTTCCGTCAGTAAGACGTAAGCCACTAATCCTCAGAGGCAAAGCTTAGGTGTCACAACAAAGTTGTTTGTCTTTTTAAACAATGCATAAGTGTTTTATGTTAAGTGAATGGGATTGACCCATAGAAATGAATATTAAAAATTGATTGAACTATCTGTTTTACAGCGCTAATTTAATGAAGTTTGACTGTAAACTGTTGATAAAAACTAACTACCTCTCATGTCTAATGATTTTGTGTTCCCGATAAAAGGTAGAGTTACTACACATGTAGTAAAAATTGGTTTGCCCTTTTATAGTATATTGTGATCAATTTATATTGTTTACATTTTTTTGTGTGTCTATTGTGCATTCATGTGACAGTGTGTTGCTTTGTGTGACATCCGAAGGCATCCACTGTGTGTTCCGGCTGGGCCCATACAGGCTTGTCTCATGTTGGTACACTCCTTGTTTGTGCATTAGGGCCCAGACACATATGCCACTCCTGCTTCCCCTTTCCATGGGCTTGCAAGGAGGGCAGCGTGTTAAAGTAACTTATACAGAGGCATTGGGCTTTCATTATTTCTGTGGAGAGTCTGAAGTCCAACCTGTGTATACACCCCTAGTGGGGATTCATGATTGTTTGTCTAGTGCATGGTTTGCATACCTTTTTGTTTGAACATTGATAAATGTTCTTTTTTCATGCTACATCTTCATGTATTACCTTCCCTGTCTCCATTATTGTTGGCCTTCCTGCTGTATGCGTTTCCCTGCCCCCTTTACTTAGCAGAGACACACTCAAGATAGAAGGGGTCCATGTGGTAGTTTAGTCACATTGAGGCACTTGTGCTGTTGTGATCGGTCAATGTCTGACATTGTCACTGTTTTGTCCTGTGTTTATGATATGTTATGCTGGACAATGGATGCTCATGAACACAATTTTATTTTGATGTGTGAGTTATTTCTGATCTAGTTCTGTTTATCGGACTGCACTTTGTGACAGTAGTGTTATGTGTTGGGCATTTATTTGTCACTTTTGACAATGCATGCCATGGCATGGTGTGGCAACCGGGTGACATGATGTTTGGGAGGGTTTAGATGACATACCAGCATTTAGATGTGTACTGTTGGGTTTATAGTCATAATGTCGACAACAAAAATGTCGACAGTCAAAAAGTCGAAAAAAAAATGTCGAAAAAAAAATGTCGACTTTTTTTTTCAATGCATTTTTTTTTCGAAATGGGGGGGTTCCCCCCCAGCCCCCTTTTTTATTTTTTTTTAATTTTTCCCTTTTTTTTTACTTCCGAACCCCTAAAATAAATATATAATTAAAAAAAACGAAAGTCGACATTTTTTTTTTCGACATTATTTTGTCGACATTTTTGTCTGTCGACATTTTTTTTTCGACATTATGACTCCCCACCGTACTGTTGCATGGGGTTAGTGGCATACTGCTTCTTCAATGTCTGCCTTTAGTTCACACAAGATTGGGTAAGTTTAAATAGTTATGGATGCACACAATGTAGCACTTCCAAGGACACATTCTCAGGGTCGTAAGGTTGGTACAGTTGATTGTCCCTTTGTCATCAGAGATTGTCACCTGGAATGTGCCAGGCCTGTGTGCACTCCGCATGGGTTGGATTTTAGTTGAAAGTTTGCGCTACAAGCTGGGTACGGGCTGCCTCGCCATGTGCCCTTCCCCTCCCATGTGCAGCAGGCATGCATGTGGTTGGGGATGTGGGGGCACCACCATGTCCACCGGTATGCCACGCCGTGTTGCAACGTTGTGCAGAACACATGCTGCCATAATTATCCTGCACACTACTGCTGGTGCACATAGTAGCTGTCCACCAGAGTGGTCAAGGGAGCGGAAGCGTGACTTTAGCACTCCAAATGTGTGCTCCACTATGGCCCTACTTGCAATACGGGCTGCGTTGTATCTTTCCTGGGGTGGTGTGGTTCCGTATTTGTTAGGCAGAATTATATGCAGTACCCTTTGGGAACACCACACACAATTAAGACTACAGGTGACAGTACAAACTCACCTTTGGTACAAGCCTGTACTACACAGTAAAAGTGGTAGCGATGGCTGAGCAGCCAGACATATCTCAAGAGCAAGTGAGCAGTAATCAATAGTTACACAAAGGCCAGCAATTATTATGATTCATACAACACTGAATCAAGGTTTCTGAGTAAAAGAATATACATTTATTTACACATCATTTGTATAACATTTCACTAAAGTAAAGCAGTTTAAAAATCACACTCTTAATACACCACACCACTCCCAATAGGTTCCAGACAAGTTAATCTCACAAATGAAGTGGGAGCAAAATGGCACTCCAGAAATTTAAAAGGGAGGGAAAGACAAAGTTAGGCAGAAATTGAACAGAACCAACAGGTAAGTAAGCAGGGCAATCTAGAAAGAGGAACTGCAGTGATGGAATCAAATCAAAAATGCTTAGGGCCAAAGTCAATAGGACAAATGTCTTTTGCTCAAGATCACACAGCTCAGGGTAGTTCGAGGTTAAGTCTTTGCCAAGAGTTCCAGGCGAAGTTGGTTGGCAGAAAAGGTAGTTTAAAGAGTAGAGAAGGACAAGCCCTAGGATTGGAGAAAGATTTCACACACTTTCACCGCGGCTGAACGAAACAAACAACCGGATTTGCACAGTACTTTTAAATGGAGAAGAAGCTGTAGCTGAGGCGGACGTTCCTGGCAGTTCCTGCAGGCTCACAGTTCCTGAAGAGACTGTCGGACTGACATGAAGTAGGAAGACTGGAGGGTCCTGCACTGCCCAGGGAAGAAACCAGCAGCAGAGCAAAGCAACAAATAAAAGGTGCGCTCCTTAAAAGCTAAGCAGGGTCTGATCTTCCTGGCTATTGGCCCCCCTGTAGCTCTGTACAGCGAATTCAACCAGAGAAAGGGGTCCTGGCTTGCAGTTTGGGTGAACTGGTTGGTCCAACCAGCTCAGGGGAAGAAGATTCCTTGAGGATCTCCTCTGTCGTTGGAATTTGAGGATTCGGACCTCCAACAGGGCTTCACTGGGCGGTTCAGTCATGGTAGGGGTCCTCTTCCATCAGCTCTTCGTCGGTTCTTTCGTTCCAGTGGCGACTCTGCCTTTCCAGACCCAGAGACCTGCTTTTTATGCAGTTTTCCCCCATTCACACAACCTGGCTGTCAATCACACAGCAGGGTGGCTGTCCCACCGGCACAGTCACCACAGCCGATCAGTTCAGAGTGCAACATGGGTCTCCAAGAAGGCCCTGTGCAGGGAGTCCTAAACCCCTCCCTCACATACTGCCCCCCACCAGACATACAGGTGCCTAAGGAGGGCGTCTGCGTAGAAGCCTGCGAAAAGACAGTGAACAAAGGAACAAAACCTGGTTTGGCGCGCAGAGTAAAACACGAGAAAGACATTTTCAAAAAGAAATGGTGAATAAACCCAGCCTGAACCGAAATAAAACATATATGGGCTAGCAGGATTAAGTTCGAGGCTACCAAGATAGCCTAAAACAATACCAAGGTTATCTAAGATAACTGCGCTAGGAAAAATAGGGTAGTTACCACAACCACCAGTCAAGTCTTGATGAAAAGGGAGCGAAGCAACGCTCCAAGAGAAACAGAAAAAAAGGATTAAGTAGTAACCCTTTCCAGTACTCTATGTAAGATAGGGTGTACTGGGCCTGTGATTTTACAGAGGCTAATAAAGTTAATGGCAACATTATATGTTCTGGGAGACAGTAGTCAGTCCCAGAAAATGGAGTCTGAGTTGGGAAATCTAAAAGACAACCATGTGTCACTGCACTGAAGGTGCTGTGTAACACACAGTAGAAAGATGATACCTGTGGAGTAGTTGAGGCTCCACAGTCTATGAACACAAAACTGTTAAACACACACAGCAAAACACTTGTAAGAGTTGGAAAAAAGGCTCACACTCTTGCCAGGTGAAAAAAAAAATACCGGAAATCCAGCAACGCTGCTGAGGGACTCAGTAAGTAAGGGAAATTAGCCATTCTGGAGAATGCTCCCTAACAGAATTGGGGTCATCTTGTAGGTGCTCAGAGGGTAGGCACTGTCCCCTGGGGAGGTGAGAATGGTTGTTATTAGTTGGCTTTGTCCATTTCTAACATGCATGCATGTGCATGGCCATTTGTACTCACCAATAAGCCATGTGTTGCCATGCCTCCAAGCTTCCAGGTCCCGATGTAGGGGTGACATTCTGAATATTAAACTATCATGGGTGGACCCTGGATAGTTGCCATATACAGAGGTAATGATTCCATTGGCATCACATACAACCTGCATGTTGATGGAATGCCAGTGCTTGCAATTGCGATAGATGTGCTCTGTGGCCATAGGTGGACTATGAAACACCCCCAACTATGGCAGTTGTCTGCTGAAATGACCCTGTGGCCAAAAAATGCAGTACATTGAGCACCTTTTCCTATGGGCTCAGTGCTTGGGAGCACGCGGTGGGTGATGTAAGGTCATCCTCCCACTCAGTGACCAGGTCTAGGATGATATGAGGTGGAAACCTATACCTGACATAGACCTGGTCATCAGGCATCCCAAAAAAGCTGGCCCTGGGTAAAAAAAAAAAAAAAATGAGGGCCCTGGCTATCCTCCTCCTCTTCCTGCGGTGTCCCACAATCACTGCTGCGAGAAATGGTACAATTTATTTAGTATATATATTCTGCACGCTTTTATGCATTGTTTTTAGTGCACGGTGACGCCTGCGCCAGCTTTCGCGTGGCAGACATGTTTCTGGGTTTGCATGTCTTTTGTTGCGCGCCGGTGAGCCCTGTTCGATTCCATGAATACGTGTTGTTAGCGTGCGTGTGGGCATTGCGAGTATTTTACTGTGGTATTTCTGACGTAATGCCCACATTTACGCTTGTTGTTCCCCATTTCACATGTGCCACCCCCTTTTTAGGTGAGTGCGCTAGGCGGTATTCGCCTTCGCTGGGAGTCTCGCTCAAGGCGTTCACTGTGTCGCTGTGACGTATTGAGCCAGCGCCGATTCCACGCACGTCTCAGGTAAGCCAAGAGGAATGTGTTCCATGAATAGGTAAACATGCGCTTGCGCCCATTTTCGCGTGCAAGTTCCCCTTTTTACGCGCAGATTATTCCATGAATCAGGCCCAATATTTCCAGGATGGGTTGGTGGCAGCAGATATTTTCTCACCATGTTTTTCACTTTCCTCTCATGCAATTGTTTTTGCATATTAGTGCATAATTCTTTTTTATTAAAGTGTCATATGGTTGATTATAACCTTTAACACTATAGAAATACAGTAAAAAGACATTGGGCCTCATTGCAGGTCAGGCGGTCCAGAAATAACGGTGGCGGTAATCCCGCCGCCACCGTTGTTTCCGGACCGCCTGATCCCGACTCCTGCAGGCGGGAGGTGATGTTCCCGTCAGGTTTGACCTGGCGGGTTTAACACCGCCCGCTTGCAGGCGGACGAGGAAACACAGACAGCATTACGAGATGCTGCCGGTGTTTCCATGATCCCCATTCCCATTGAGTCCCACAGGACTCAATGGGAATGGGGATTTACACCATTCCGCCTCCGTGATTCCCGGAAAACCGGGGTTGTAATGCCCCGGTAATTCTGGGAATCACGGAGGCGGAATGGTAATACAAGTCCGGCGGTAACCAGGCGGTTGCCCGCTCAGGTCCAGAATTGCCATACATGGAAAGCCCTATCCTGGGCAAAGCCTCTGCTTTCCAGACAAAGTGATTGTCTGTGTCTATGGCCAGCTTAGAGGGCTGGCTCTGTCTCGACACAATTCACATCCAAGCCAAAGTGTGCCTGTTGCTGGCCAGAATGTTGGCCAGAGGCTGTACATGATTCGACAGCCCCTGCCAGTCTGAAGAGTGCAGATCCTTACCATTAGTGGGCTTGGGGAGTGCGGGCACTAGGTGCGGGGGAAGGGGGGATTAATTCCGGTTCAAATCCTTGATAGAAGGAGGCCTCCTGCAGCTATTTGACAGATGACTACTAGAGCGAAGACCATTACAAAGAAGCACAGCCTGCAACCAACCAGCATTGCCAGAAGCCCTGTTCCTCTCTACAGATCTCCAGAAGGCCCTAATTTCCTCAACCCCTGGACTGGTGCGAACAACCTGTCCCCGACCCCTGCTCGAATATCTATGCCTGCTGAGCCTTCAGAAGTGTCCCTGTACCACCTCATGGAATGATCAGCCCTCTCCCTGGGATGTATTACTGCTCTGGACACCGTTCTGAGATCATCATTGGAACTCTGCAGATCATCAACTTGGGGGACAAGACCCCTTTCATTGCACTATTGCACTTTTGTACTTCCTGACCAAAGAGAAGCTGTGCAGGACCTGTTGCTTTGTTCTCGCCACAAGGATTGCCTGTCGCCGCCCCATTGCGGTGACCGCTGCTGCGAACCACCATCTTTGTGTCGTAGGGGGTTGCCTGCTCAGTGGCGGTGTTCATCCTGTCCAGCTGTCCAGTCTTCAATACAGTCTGATCAAAACCCAGACCCACCGACTATCTGGACCCAATGCTGATGCTGAAAGTGACTTCTGCACCCAGAGCCCCACAGGAAGGGAAGAAGCAAAAAGAGAAAATGTGGGTCTACTGAAAAACCTGGTCCTCATAAGGCTGACAGAAACTTTAAGGGGTTAAGTCACACCGCAGTCATGTAAAGGGCAATGAGGCTCGCCACCCCAAACATAAGTCTGTCACAGTAAGCTTTCCTATATACAAAGGACCTTGTGTTACCTGTAGAGCTAGTGGCCATGTGAAGGGTATCCTAAGATGTAAGGGTAAGTGCTTGGGGGTCTATTCTGTGGACCCAGCCTTTCCTTTTGAAGAGGGAAGTATTCGCACAGGAGAAGCCTTCAGTTCTGACTCTTTACCCAGAGGCGTTAGAGCATACGTAACTCTAGTGTCCCTTATATCCTGGGAGCAGTAAATAGCTGCTGAAGATCCTGGGTTACTTCAAGGATAGTGTCCCGGAGATGGTATAGATACCACTGCTATCAGAGACACTGAGGCTAGTCTAACTGGTGGATCTAACACTGGTAGGCCCAGAGGAGCTTTCAAAGTCCCTCTGAGACCCACAAAGATAGTCAATTGTCCTCCTAAAAGAGTCCTATTAATGACTGTCACTCTAGCAGAAACTAGAGTATTGGTTAGGATTTCTTTAAGAGTAAAGAGGCTAGTTCCAGCTAAAGTTCTTCTGGAGTGTGATTGCCAATGGTTGGGTCTTGTGACACAGCAGAACACACCATGTAAATTGTCTCACTAAAAGAAGTCTACCTTAGCCAAGCCAAAAGGGAACTCTAAGCCAAAGGGGATACCTAATGTTAAAGAGTAAAAGGCTCCTAAAAAGGGGAAGAATACTTCGCCCATTATGGTATATGCAACTGTTGTTGAGGTACCCGACTAGGAGTTTGGCAAAACAGAAAGGTGATGGCTGGAAGATTTTGAATTAATCATAACCACAGGCAAATCTCTGGGCAACCCTCCAGACCATCGTTTTTCAGCCTGCCAAGCCATTACAGAAGGGGAAAAAACCATATGCAAATCAGGCTTGGTCCTACCCCAAAAGGGGCAGTGCAGCCCAAACTGCTAGGTCACATCCCTTCTGCACAAGACCACAAGCATCCCCAGACATGTTTCAGCCTTGTTGGGCATCATCAGTGAGGAGTAGCTTGGGTCTCTAGGCCCGGCAGACTTGGGACCCACGTCTGGGCATACCCGTCCCACTCGGGCTGACTGGCAAAACAGAAAGGTGATGGCTGGAAGATTTTGAATTAATCATAACCACGGGCAAAGCTCTGGCCAACCCTCCAGACCATCGTTTTTCAGCCTCCCAAGCCATTGCAGAAGGGGAAAAACCATATGCAAATCAGGCTTGGTCCTACCCCAAAAGGGGCAGTCCAGCCCGAACTGCTAGGTCACTTCCCTTCTGAACAAGACCACAAGCATCCCCAGACATGTTTCAGCCTTGTTGGGCGTCATCAGTGAGGAGTAGCTTGGGTCTCTAGGCCCGGCAGACTTGGGACCCACGTCTGGGCATACCCGTCCCACTCGGGCTGACTGGCAAAACAGAAAGGTGATGGCTGGAAGATTTTGAATTAATCATAACCACGGGCAAAGCTCTGGCCAACCCTCCAGACCATCGTTTTTCAGCCTCCCAAGCCATTGCAGAAGGGGAAAAACCATATGCAAATCAGGCTTGGTCCTACCCGAAAAGGGGCTCCCAGGACCCCCTTGTTAATGTGCATATTTAAGTAACTTTGGGTCTCACCCTAAGTTACTAGGGGAATCCAGACGTGGACCCCTTGTTCACTATTCTTAGAGAGGCAAAGATCCACCCTACTGATGAGGTCCAACCAGACTGAAACACGTGTCTGGGGTTTCTGTTGGTACTCTTGTTCAGAGGAGAATTGCCTAGCATTTCGGTGCTGGACTGCCCCAGGGCAGGACAAAGACGAACAAGTTACTTTCTTACCTGGTAACGTTCTTTCGATGGGATGGTCCGACGACGTATTCCATATCTATGACATGTAATCACCACTGCTGTGCTGCTTCGGAAACTTTTTTCGGCGTCTGCGTCCTGCGTCGATGACGTCGATGCGCCGTCGAGGACCTCCTCCGACGTCCAACGTCATCCGATGTGATAAGTAGGACGCACAACGCCCCGTAGCCTCAGTTGTAGTTTTTTCCCCCAGAACGTGTGACATTAGTCAACTGCCAGTTAGACACAAAGCCTTGCGGAACGTACGCTGCTATCGCAAAAGAAATTCTGCAGCGGGGAAGGCAGGAAGGGAGCGATATGGAATACGTCGTCAGACCATCCCATCGAAAGAACGTTACCAGGTAAGAAATTAACTTGTTCTTCGAGGGGATTGGGTCCTCCGACGTATTCCATATCTATGACAGACTCCCAAAGCAGTACCAGAGCAAGGAGGAGGGAAAGAATTTAGAATCAAAATTTAGAATTCCCAATCAAACAGCAGAGCAAAGGACCGCCTTGCCAAAGGCCAGATCCTGTCCTCGGATGGAATCGAGGGAATAGTGACGTACAAATGTATGTACTGAAGCCCAGGTGGCTGCATCATAGATGTTGCGAATAGGAACACCCCTCTGCAGGGCAGTAGATGCAGCCATACCCCTGGTAGAATGGGCCCGCAAGCCAGCCGGTGGGTCCTTACCCGCCAAGCGGTAACACTCCGAGATGGCCAAAATAATCCAGCGAGACAAAGAGTGTTTCGTCACAGCTTGCCCCAAACGCTTTCCAGCGTAACCAATAAAGTGTTGATCGTCCACTCTGACCCGGGACATGCGTGAAACAGAAAAGCTTAAAGCTCTCCTAGGATCAAGCCTATGGATCCTCTCCTCTTCCTTACCAGGATGCGGAGGAGGATAGAATGCCGGAAGAACAACCTTCTGGGCCAAATGAAATTCCGTCACTACCTTCGGAAGAAAAGAAGGACGAACTCTAAGGACAACCCTGTCCTTGTGAAATACAGTGAAGGGTGGCTTAACTGAAAGTGCCTGTAACTCACTCACTCTGCGAGCGGAAGTAACCACAACTAAAAATACAGTTTTCAGAGTAAACAGCCTCAAAGGGCAAGAATGTATGGCTCAAACGGAGCACCCATAAGAAACTTAAGAACAAGGTTTAAATCCCAACCGGGCACCAGGAAAGGTGACGGAAGGAACACATTAGTGAGCCCTTTCAGAAACTGTGAAATTAAAGGGATTTTAAAGTAAGAACACTCTTCAGACGAGCGCTTAAAGATGGACAGCGCTGCCAGGTAACCTTTAATGGTACCCACTTGCAAGCCCCTGTGGGCCAAAGAAAGTAAAAAGGACAGAACCATGGGGATGTCACATGCAAAAGGATCCACATTCTGAACTCTGCACCAGTCGCAGAACTTACGCCAACGGTACAGAGACTTTGTTGCTGACCTTCGGGCCGAAATCAACACCTCCATCACGTCTTCAGGGAGGTCCCAATCCTTATACCTCAACCTTTCAGAAGCCAAGCGTGAAGGTTGAGGGATCTGACCTCTGGATGGAGAACCTGACCCCCCTCCCGTGAGAGCAGATCGTCTCGGTAGGGAAGACGACGTAGAGGGCAGATGGACAAGCCGAGAAGGGCCGGGTATCACGTCCTCCAAGCCCACGCCGGAGCAATGAGGATCATCCGGGAACCGAACTTCTGTAATCTCCGCAGCACTTGCGGGATGACGGGGACTGGAGGAAACGCGTACAGCAGCGGGAATGACCACTCCACCACGAACGCGTCTCCTAAGGCTCCTTTTGGAGGAAATTCCCACGAGCAAAACCTTTCGCACTTCCGGTTGACACTGGAGGCGAAGAGATCCACTTGAGGGGTCCCCCAAAGGGCGAAGATCTCCAGGAGAATCTCCTGAGCCAACTCCCACTCGTGAGAGATCGTGTTCTGCCTGCTCAGAGCGTCCACCGTCACGTTTTCGTCTCCGGCCAGATGAACTGCCGAGATCGAAATTTCTGCTGGATGGCCCAGAACTCGAGCTGCATCGCCTCCCTGCACAGAGGAAGTGACCCTGCCCCCCCCCCTTTTTGTTGAGTTAGTGCATGGCCACTGTGTTGTCCGTCAGGATCAGGACACTCTTTCCTCGCACAGTCGGCAGAAAAGCCTTCAGGGCTAGCCTGACGGCCCTCAGCTCCAACAGATTGATATGGAGTCTGGACTCCGACGGAGACCAACGACCGCTGACTGTCAGCCCGTTGGCATGAGCTCCCCATCCCGTGAGGGATGCATCCGTCACGATCGTCACCTCCGGCCAGGGAAGCCAAAATGGAGCCCCCTTCATCAAGTTGCCTTCGACGGCCCACCACAGAAGGTCCCGGGCGACCGAGGGCGGCACCTGAACCGGGTCCGACATCCTGCCGGAGGACTGCGACCATTGCATCTTGAGTGCCCACTGCAAATATCTTATCCGCAGCCGAGCCTCTGGCACCAGAAGAATGCAGGATGCCATGAGGCCGAGCAATCTCAAGAACTCGAACGCTGGGAGCGTCTGGGCATGCTGAAACTTGTGCACCATCTGCTGAATGTGAAGAGCCCTCACCTGGGGAGGAAAACACTGCCCCAGGGAAGTGTCGAGCACTGCTCTGATGTACTGGAGCCGCTGTGTTGGCGTCAAATGGGACTTCTTTAAATTGAGGGAGAAGCCCAGCCTGTGAAGGGAGTGGCAGGTGACGGACAGATGATCCAGGACCTGCTCGGGAGAGCTCCCCCTGATCAACCAATCGTCCAGGTAGGGGTAGACGTGAATCCCCCCTTGCCTGAGATGCGCTGCCACCACCACCACCATGAGCTTGGTGAAAACCCTCGGGGCGGAGGTCAATCCGAACGGCAGGACCCGAAACTGAAAGTGCGAGTCGCCAACCGCGAACCTCAGGTACTTCTTGTGCTTGGGATGGATCGGCACATGGAAGTAAGCATCCTTGAGGTCGAGAGACACCAACCAGTCCTGAAGCTGAAGGGCCTGGAGGACTTGAGAGAGAGTAACTATCTTGAACTTGTCCTTCCTTAGGAGTTTGTTCAAACCGCGCAAGTCCATGATGGGTCTCAATCCCCCGTCTTTCTTCGAAATCAAAAAATAAGGGGGAATACCATCCCTTGTTCCTCTCCGCTACAGGCACCAGTTCTATGGCGCATTTCTCCAGCAGGGCTTGAATTTCCTGCGCAAGGAGCGGATCCGGACTCTGCAAAGAGAGGTTCCCCGGTGGATTGTCGCGAGGCCTGTGCCGAAAGGGAAGACAGTAGCCATGGGTTATGATCTCCAGAACCCAAACATCTGAAGTAATGGCACGCCACTCTACAAGATGCTGCGCGAGCCTTCCCCCAACCGGCGAACCATGGGGCATGGCCTCATGACTGAGTGGTAGCGGCTGCGGCGTTACCTGAAGGCAAAGAGGCAACTGCCCGAGCGGCCTTGGCACCACGGGTACCCTGTCGTCCACCTCTGGTACCCCTGCGTTGGCCTCTTTGACTGCCAGCTCCTCTCGCTTTACTGAAGGACGAGTAATAGTGAAAGGAACCACCCCTCCATTGCTGTCCCCTAGGACGAAAAGGCGGAGGTTGGCGAACTGCAGCGCCCAACGACTTCACTGCAGCTTTTGAGGTCTGCTACCTCTCAAGGCTCTTGTCAGCCTTGCTGCCAAAAAGGTGTTCACCGTCAAAGGGCATGTTGAGGAGCCGGGACTGCACATCAGGAGCAAACCCCGACTTCCGCAACCACGCAAACCTGCGTATCACGGTGCTCGCCGCCATGGACCTGCTGACGCATTCAGCCAAGTCCAAACCCGACTGAACGGACTCACACATGGCATCCTTACCATCCTGGACCATAGCAAGGAAACCATCCCGTTCGTGCCCTTCGGGAATATGTTCAGCCGCTAACGCAACACAGTTCCACAGAGTGTGTGTGAAACGAGACAAGGCACAAATGGAGTTGGCCGCCTGAAGCGCCATACCACCAGAAGAAAACACTTTCTTCGCCCAGCCATCAAACCGTTTGTCGTCCCTATCAGGAGGGATGGTAGGGTACGACGCCTGCTTTGCCGGGGCCGTGGCCGCCTGCACCACCAATCTCTCCGGAGTGGGGTGCCTGGTCAAGTAGCAGGGGTCGCTACTGGCTGGACGGTATTTTCGCGACAAGGACCTGCCCACCGCCGGGAGACTCTCCGGAGCAGTCCAAGCCGCCGCCGCCACCCTTCTCTGTAAAGCCATATGGAACGGCAGTACCGGGTCAGTTGGGGGACCAACATCAAGGATGTCCGTGAGATCATCCTGCACAAACTCCCCTAGGGGAGCAGACCATCCCAAGTACTCAGAAACCCTAGCCATAAGGCGTCGGTATGAGGAATCGGCATGAGAGCCAGGCTCAGGCCTACAAAACTCCACCTCCGGAGAGGTGTCCAGTCCACTGGCATCATGCAGTGACTGCCTCAAATCGTCAAACTGACTATGGCCCGAGACAATTTCATCTGGAACCTGACTAGGAACCAGGCCATCAGAATCCTCATCCGCCTCTGAAATATATTCCAGGTGGCGAAAAGAAGGCACCCGAGAGTGCTTGCTCTTAACCAGAGCCTTCCTAGGGGGTTCCCCCGTGCCACGGGGTACCTCCGACACGAAAGGTGGCGAGGGGGTCGAGTGAATCGGCGCCGGCGTCGAGAGAACAGGCATCGGCGCCGAGAGGATCGGCGTCGAGTAAATCGGCGTCGACGTCAGATGCAGCGCCACCAGCATCGGCGGCGTCGACACAGTCCTCGAAGCCGGAGCTCCAAGCGTGTCCTTCGATGACCTGAGCGTCGACGACTTCCTCGGAGCCGGAGCCTCGAGAAAGCCTGTCGACGCCCTCGACGCCTCAGACGTCGATGTCTTCCTCGAAGACATCACAGGTGCACACGGTCTCGAACGCGTTGAGGACTGGGACCTGGAACGGGTACGTCGAGAACGAGTCCCCTTGTCCGAATGGGACCTCTCCCGTGACTCGTGCCGACCACTCTTGCGAGCGGTGTCTCTCGACCTCTCACGACCGGCCCCACTCGGGGGCGCGGACGGCTTAGTACCCTGCGACTCGAGAATCGCCAGCATTTTCTTCCCGAAGGAAGCCCATTCCTCCGGCGTCGCACGGCTGGTGGGGTAAGAGACGTGCCGGGCAGAGTCTTCCGAAGAGGACCTGGAAGATGACTGGTGTCGGCGCTTCCGAGAATGCCTCGAAGAGGCTGAGGAGTGGCGAGACCGACTCCTAGAAGGAGACCCACGAGACTTCCGACGATGACGTCATCATCCGTCGAAAGCCCCGCAGACTTCGACTTCCGGGGCTTGGACACCCGACCTACCGACAACTTCTTCTTACGTTCATGTAAGGCTTTGGACGTGAGCGACTGGCAGTCGATACAGTCATCCGTGTCGTGGGCCTCCCCGAGGCACCAGAGGCAGGCGTCGTGCGAGTCCATCACCGACATCTTGGACCTACACTCCCCGCACTTCTTGAAGCCCGGACGCGGGGTCGAAGACGAAGTAGAAGACATCTTCATACGAAGGATTTTCACAAAAACGAACAGGTTCGAAGAACCGAGAAGAACAGAACTCCAAAGAGTCGAGGCGTTAACCGAGATTCACGAAGCAACACGTTCGCGGAAAAAACGGAACTGAGGCTATGGGCGTCGTGCGTCCTACTTATCACATCGGATGACGTCGGAGGAGGTCCTCGACGACGGCGCATCGACGTCATCGACGCAGGACGCAGAAAAAAGTTTCCGAAGCAGCACAGCTGTGGTGATTACATGTCATAGATATGGAATACGTCGGAGGACCCAATCCCCTCGAATGATATGTTTGGGATATTTCTTCTCTGTGAAAGATAGTGAGCTAAAGGCTCTGGGTAAGTCTCTCGTAACCAGGACTAATGTCTGGCAGAGGGACTCCCAGGACCTCCTTGTGAATGTGCATATTTAAGTAACTTTGGGTCTCGCCCTAAGTTACTAGGGGGAATCCAGACGTGGACCCCTTGCTCACTATTCTTAGAGAGGCACAGATCCACCCTACTGATGAGGTCCAACCAGACCGAAACATGTGTCTGGGGTTTCTGTTGGTACTCTTGTTCAGAGGAGAATTGCCGAATATTTTGGTGCTGGACTGCCCCAGGGCAGCACAAAGACTGATATGTTTGGGATATTTCTTCTCTGTGAAAGATAGTGAGCTAAAGACTCTGGGTAAGTCTCTCGTAACCAGGACTAATGCCTGGAAGAGGGACTCCCAGGACCCCCTTGTTAATGCCCGACTAGGAGTTGCCTGTGATTCTGAACCCCCAATACCACCCTGAACTACAGAGTTTACTTGTAGAACAGGGACCCACTAAGGCACAGCTCAGTCAGGATCAGAGGCAATATCTGACTTTACAGCACCCAAGGCGAGAAACCTGCTTCCCAGTTGTGTTCCCAAGGTGAGCCTCCTTGGACACATAGGGTCTATTGGGAAGATTGGTTACTTTATAGAGTCCACAGTGAGACCTCATAGGTGGTTGGTGGTCCCCATGTCTGAGGGACCCTTCCTCCTGCAGCTGCCAAATGAAGTCTGCCTTGCAGGTTATCTCGATAATAAGGAGAGGTCTCTCGGAATTACTTCTGCACTGCTGTAGTAGAATTATGAGTAGTAGCTACACACCTACTGAGGCCCTGCACTTCTACAAACCAACAGTGTTGCCAACCATAAAGGTAAAACAGGCACAGCTAAGAGATATACCACCTATTGTGGTAATGTGGGCCAAGGGAAGGCTATACCCGAAAAAGGGGTGTGGATGTGATCCAGTAGCACAACCAAAACAGCAAAGAACACCAGTCCAAAATAAAAGGAATGCCTAATAAAGGTGATATAAAATGTATACTTATATAGATGTACACATATTAAAACACTTAACGTACAAGTAATGATTTAAAACACCATTAAAAAAACCTCACCCCTGCAAAGAAAAGAGAAGCCAGGTGAAGGAAGTTCGCTGGGGCGTAGTTATATCTATTGCATGGCTCTGAAATGGATTGCTGAGGTTTGTGCAGCCTGGCTGGGGTGTGGTACACCAGATGGGGAAAGTAAAAATGAATGAGTTGTACCTGGAGTTGAGAGAGACCTTCTCCGTCTGACTTAATGTGTAAGAGCAGTCCCAGTCTGTAATAGGGCCTCCTAGAGACGCCTCCCACCTTTTCCTTGGAATCGCCATCCCACCTGTCTCATCCACCAGCATGTCTCTATAGATCCGTGAGATCAATACGCCGTCCCCCAGTGTCTGGATTATCCCGTGTAGTAGTTTCCATGTTGGTGACTGTGCCGGGAACGAGGGAAAGAAGGAATTAAGCATGTGGGAAGCCGAAAGTACACAAATATATCAAGAGCTGAGTTGGCTCCCCACTCCCTTGCCTGTTGGGTTGTGAAGAATACTCTATCTATGAACAAGTCGCCCAGAGTTTATATTCATAGTTTGTCTGCCCATTGCAAATATACCCGCTAACATGTTATGGGTATCCCAGGGATACATTTTTAGGGTAGATGTGGTGACTATTGACTGGAAATGCCACTTTCGCTGCCATGTTTCTCCATATCGCGTACGTGATCAGGACTAAATTTAGTGTGTGTGGTGGGACTCAGAGCTCGCCAACGATCACTGCTCGTAGCAAACTGGGTGTCATCAGAGCTTGCCTCCCCTTGCGGTTGGTTGTATAAGAGTTGTGTGGGCTACTCTAGCCGGTTACCCAGCCCATAGTAGATCTAAGATTAGGCCCCGTAGGCGCCGAAACAAACCTGACAATAAAGGCACGTTAACAAATAGAGAGGTTTGGGCAATATGATCATTTTAACAATGGAGATGCGCCTTAAGAAGGTGTTGCCACCTTGTTATTTTCACCTCGGAGTGTTCCAATAGTCTTCCCATAATTGTCTTGAAACAGTTCCTTGTGGTTTCAGGAAAGCATCACGCCTAGGTACCTGACACCAGAGTTCTCCCACTTAAGATGGAACTTGTCATGAAATACCCACGTTCCCGCCGTGAGAGAGAACACCACTAACTTGCTATGGTTGATTTTGAGACCCGAGTACCTGCCGCATCACTGGGTTCAAGTTGACATCTGGATCGCTAATGAAGAGAGCCACTTCGTCGGCATATAGCAATACAATGAGCTTATGTGGTCCCAGGTTAAGGCCTCTCTGAATTTGCCGCTCTCGGAGACCTGCACTCTCCTCATTATAATTTTGGTGGAAGGATTCTAGTAAAGAAGTAAGACCATTTTGATAAAGTAGACCCCTGAGCCCCAGTTTCTGTAGTCTTGCAAAAAGACATGGCCATTCGACAGAGTCGAAGGACTTTTCTGCGTCTAGAAGAACCACAATTGCATTGGTCGGAGGGTCTAGAGCCTCAATAATTCTGAAAAAGCGACGAATGCCAAACAACAGGTTTTCCGTCCAGGTATGAAACCTGCCTGATCTGCCAATACTAGTCGGGGCATCAGTGGGAGCAGCCGTCTAGCTAGGAATTTGGCAAACATTTTATTGTCCAGGTTTATTAGGGAGGCACAATCTTTGGGGGGTTTCCCAGGCTTCTGTGTGAAAATGCATTTGGTTCAGTGGCCTAAGTAGTATGTATATTGGGCTAAGCACATTCGCATTTCACATCACACTACAAATCTATTGCTGCAATAATGATGGTCACGTTGCCATTTTGTTTTATCTGCCATCTTGGATGCAATGTTCAGTGCCCTGCTCATTCTTCGTTTAGGCTCTGAACGCGGTAGACGACCGCAGCAGATATTTACGAGGCAGGAATGCACATTCTGCTGAGCGTGTTGTTTGTCTTACACTGTAGAACCTTGAAGCCTTCGCAGGAGCATAGCTAATCTTTAAGTAGGTGCCCACCCGTCTTGATCATGTTTTCCCAGCTGAAACATTAATCGTAATAATGTACATTTAAACCGTGCTCCTCTAGTGAAAACCCTATTCCCAAGCTTTAGAGCAGACTGACCTTAGGCTCTAGGAGCAACACAGATAAGCTTTGCAGCAAATGTTACCTTGTACCAGGGAACACAATATGACCCACGCACTGCTTTGCCCTGCTCCCAGACAGTAAATTGTCAGTAGGACGAGGAAATATGCAAAACCGTTGTTGTAGTAATACCATTTGCGTGGAAAGGTCAGGGACCCTATGGACCCTATCATACGAGGGGGCTGGACAAGCGTTTCATATGTGCACAATGTTGGCGACTCTGGGCTCTCTCCCGCCACAGTGTTTGTACGCATGCATTGTGGGGCACAGAGACCCAGTCGCGACTATAATAAACTTTGTTGTTTGACCTTGTGACTGGCTATTTCCATTTCTTTGTAGCAAGCCTCATTTTGTGATCTTACATCTGTAGTAGTATCACGTTAGCTTCACACATCATGGGATGGGGGGCAGTGTTCCCTTGTCAAGAACCTCTTTGTACACAAGGAGGAGGAGGAGTGGTGCCAAGGTAGGAGCCAGCACCTTATACAATTCCCCTGACAGTCCGTCAGGACCAGGCGATTTGGATCCTGGGAATTCCTTGATAGCTGCCAATATTTCGTCGAGGGCGATCAGTTTATTAAGGGATTCCCGTAGGTTCCCTTCCACCCAGTATAACTGTTTCTTCGAGGTAGTCATGAAGGGCTTCAGGGTCTCTCAGGCACCTGGAGTTGTATAGGTCTTGGGAGAAGGTACGGAGTACTTCTGCAATGTCCTCTTTGGAGTGGACTATGTCCCCCTATGGGTTCGGTATGCTTTCCACGAAGGGTTGGCGTCTATCAGGCGCTATCAGCCATGCCAGGTGCGCTACTGGCCTTCTCTGTATTGTCACACTTGGTGTCCTCATGCCAAAAAATGGGTTTCTCGATCCGTGTTTGTCCTGAATGTATCAAGTTCATCGCGAAGACGAGCCAGTGTCTGGGGTTCTTGTTCTTCCACGTATTCCCTCTCTATTACTTTAATCTGGGTTTCCCCTTCAGCGAGCTCTCTCCTAATGACCCGTAGGATTGCATTTTTCTTAGACATAAAGACCCCTTTGACGTAACTTGAGAGTTTCCCATGAGACCCCTCTGGAGGAGACCGGTCCTTTATTGTACGTAATAAAGGATTGAATTTCTTCCAGTAACTCTTGGGCAAACACCAGGTCTTGGAGTGCCCCCGACTTGAACCTCCAGGAGTGACCTTCCCTCCTGCTTGTCTCAGGTGTGCACTCTAGTGTCACGGGGGAGTGATCAGAGAGTGTTCCAGACAGAATGTGACTGCCCCCCCCCCCCATCAGAATCCCCCTTCCTGGGACACTAGCAGGTAGACTAATATGGAGCTTGAGCCAAGGACCGAGGAGGGGTATGTAAAATCTCAGACTTTTAGGTGGCGGAATCTCCATACGTCTATTAGATTATATGGCTTACAGATTTCCTGTATCTGAAGGCCCGCTTTGGCGCCCTTGACATATCCCACAGGGGGTCTAGGGTGGTATTCAGATCTCCTCCCCAGATGATCGTGACTGTGCGAAACCCAGCTTCTTGAGTCATCACCCAGTCAAATGCATGTGTGCGGTCTACATTTGGGCTGTATGAATTCACCAGGACAACCGGTGTCCCCTGAAGCACGCCATGCACAAATACTGTTCTCCCGGTGTCATCTCTGGTCACTGATATGAGCCAGAATTTCTACTCCCCCGTCACAAGATCAGTAGTAGGAGAAGTATCTGACATCCCCAACATGCCCCCACCTCCCCTCAGAGGATGGAGTGAGAGGAGTTTCCTGTATTAGTGCCACATCGATGTGGTGCCTCTTAAGATATTGGGATATTCTCTGAATCTTTGCAGGCTTGTCCTCTCTTATGTTCCAGGTTGCTATGTTGAACCCCATCAGACCCTGGTGTATCTAGTCAGTGAGGTTCGGGTTTCCTTAATCTCTGCCTTATTAATATGAATAGGACTTGCTTGTCTCATAGGGTATGCCAGTGGAGTGGACTGGCAAGGACCGGACACTCAACAACCATAACTATCTATAAACTCCCCCAACTGACTCCACTGCCCCCCGCACCCCAGGGCAACCCCCAACCTGCCGTTGGCACATCCCTCCCCCTTAACCCATATCCCAAGACCATTTTAGAGCTCAGGGCGCTAGTGTCCGGCCAAGTCAGCAGTTTGTGTGTGTCTGGGTTATAGGCAATATATGGGGATGGTGTCAACAATACATTTTGTGTTATATTATGTAGTTTCCCCTTGTACTGCGAGATCAACACTGTCAACCCAGGTCAACCCAGGTCTCTCCTGTCACGCTCATCGTTGCAGGGGCTGGGGGTGTTTCGTGCTCTCATATCTCATCCAAGAAGGAGCTTGCAGGATTCGGTGAGGTGAAGAACTGTGCTTATCCTGCACGCTGGATCATCGCTGGAAATAGCATGGAGTATGGGATGATGTCTCTCGGACGCCTCTTCACCACGGGGAAATGACCGGCGCAACGCCTATAATGCCGCCGAAAAAGTCTGGGAACACTTTGTCGGCGTCTTACTGGAGCTCCCCCTTTTCCCTACCTAATCGATGGATCGTATTGCGATCTCTGTAATTTAGGAGGAGCGCAATGATGCAGCAGGGATCTGCACCTGGTATTGGGTGGGTTGTCGGTACACAGTGGGCTCTCTCCATCACTAACAATGGGGTTAGTGCAGTCTCTCCAAACAGGTCCTTACACAAGGTTTCTACAAATTCTTTCATCTTGGGGAGGCCCTGCTGCTCTCCAAACTAGCTTCTCTTAAACTAGCAGAATATTATTACGGCACGCTCTTCACTCCATGTCCTAGTTTTTTGCCGTTACTGATTTGACCTGGACTTTGAGCGCTGACACTCTGGTGGCAAGGAAGATGTTCCCATCTTCTATGCCAGATACCCTCTACTCGACTTCATCCAGGCAGTCGCCATGTTTGTTGATTCGGTGTTGCAGCAAGGCGACCTTGGAGGATAATGAGTCTAATTTGGAGTCAAGCCCCCCCTCCCCCCAATGCCCGCCTTAAGGTCTAACAGAATCGCCCCAATATCCACATCTGGCGCCTGAGTAGAGCTAATTTCAGATTCTCTTGTTGGTCCGGTCAGCTCTTCTTGAAGTTGTGATCTGGGTGTTCTGGGGGAGGTGCCACTTTTGAAGTTAAGTTTCTGTTGTAGATGGTCTGCTTTTCCCATATTCAGTAGTAGCCTCCCTCTGGCCTGGGGTCAACAGCTATGGGCAAATCGTGGGATGTTAGGAGTGTTCGCCCCCTCCCATATATCAAGAGCAGTATTTCAGATGTGTGGGTGCCGAGGCGAGCAGGTGAGCGCTTGTATGCTTGTGGGCAGTGGCCTAGTCGGATATCTTGCATCCGCCTTCGGTAAGGCCGGATTAAGGTACTAGTTGGTTTCTCGCTGGGGCTGTGGCGGTCTGGAGGTAGTGGTCATTGAGCGTCGTGCTTAGGAACAGGTTGAGACCTATTCTGCTCAGTGCCGAAGGATCCGGTCTTGGGTTTCCCATGCTGTCCAATGGAATATTTCACTACAGATTGCTGGGTTTAAAAGATGAGCACCTTTTATACTCTGCCAGCATATTTATTGAAAGATTAACTCAAGTTATTTTTCTGGTGTTCATTACTTTTTTTTAAACATCCAATGCTATTTTGTCTTGCACACTTTCTTCTAAGGAGGTCAGTTGAACTACATTTGTATATTTCACTTTAAAATATGTGGCCAGTTACTGTGCGTATATTCAGGGGTGCCCACTTTTGATGTTCGCTATAGAAGCAAAAGTACTGAAGCATATGTTATTCTTGCAGCCAATCATATTTTTACCTTTTTCTGTGCTGTTTGAATGTGGGTAGTTGGGGTTGTGTGATGTATCACAACAGTCGCCAAGAGACCGGCCATAAAACAAGTGGCTTGTAGCATGCTGCTTAACCAGAGTGTGTGTGTGATCCTCGGCAAATCGCACAGGGCATTAACTAAAAACATTGGGAGTCCTCAAAGCCTACAATGTTGTATACATAATAAAAATAAATAGATTTACAGCTACAGTGACATTGAAGGTGAAAAATCACTGGTGACCCAGGTCACCCATC
The DNA here is from genome assembly GCF_040938575.1 of Ambystoma mexicanum. NCBI lineage: Eukaryota > Metazoa > Chordata > Amphibia > Caudata > Ambystomatidae > Ambystoma > Ambystoma mexicanum. The sequence goes on from NC_090939.1 coordinate 536,250,839, forward strand.
CATGTAGTAACCAGGACTGGCCCCACTTATTTTCAAAATGAGGAAAAGGCTAGCCCCCTCAGGCCATGGAGCCTAATAAATTAGGCAAAGTTACAAGACCACTTGGAGCAACATGGCCATAAAAAAGGGGCTTGGAGCCTGGGACAGGACATTTCAGCATGGCCAGTTAGGTGCATGCTGTTATGGCGTGCCCTTTTCGCCGCAGGTTCCGCTTGGGCACACCCGTTTAGACACAGCCAGTTGGGCTAGGGAACTCTCGGCGCAAGGATTTTTTGGCGCGAGAGGTTGCAATTGGCATGAACCTTTGCATTTTGTAATATGGATTAAACATGAAAAAGATTTATTTACTGCAACATTATAAACTGCATGCAACTATCCCGCTCACAACTTCACACCGTGTGTGTGTGTGTGTGTGTATATGTATGTATATGTGTGTATATATATATATATATATATATATATATATATATATATACATACACACACACACCCCCCCCCAAATAAATATCACATTTATGCTGAACGCTGCTATCAGAGAACCTTGCCTTAACGAGTTTGAGGTGCAGCATTAACCATTACGTCACAATGATGTTATAGTTTGAATTTTCACAAGTTTCATACCTAGCCTTTTATGCCCCATGAAGCACCAAGCCATTGTGGCCTAGAGGTTAAATGCTGGGCCTCGAACTCTGGCAGACCGAGGTTCTAGGCTGTTTTAATTAAAAGAAAAACACCACATGTGGGAGGTGGTGCGGTGTGTTGCAGTGCAGTCCTGCAAGCGTATTTAGCACAAGGGCATTTAGACGTGGCTGAAATGCCAGCCACGTCCAAACATCCCTCGTGCCAAAATAACAGCGCTGGACTGGGCTGTACCACTTGGAGAACGCTGCTTAAGCAAAGTGTGTGCTTCAGGGCAGATAATGTAATCTCACTACGCATTGAAAACATTGCAAATTCTCAAAGCCTGCAACCCGAAGGCCATGGCTAGTGGTCTGGTAGCGTTTTAAAATGGACAGTGGGCATAGCCAAAGGCCATGCCTACCAACCATGGTCAAAGACGATGCTAGTGGTCTGGAAGCATTCTAAAATCTATGGAATAACAAAACCATTGAAATTCAAGGCTACAACTTGCAGGGGCGTTAAGGTTGAGAAACGTCACACCCCCTGCTGCGCAGACTATGACCACAATGATGACATCACTAATTACATTACAACAGTAACTGGCATTAAGCATGACATTCAGCCATGGTCAGTGTGCATGGCCAAATATATTTTAACACATGAATGGCTACTAGTCATGACCTTCAGTTATGGAGAGTGGTCACAACTTCACCCATGTGCACTGAATATTTTAAAACACTAACAAGCTACCAACCATAGAGTGTGGCCTTTACCAGTGTATGCAGCTTTCAACAGTGTCCACTGCATAGTTTATACACTGAGCAGGTACTAGCCATGGACTTTAGCACAAGATTGGCCAGTGGCCACAAACTGTGACTGTGCACACTATATTTTCTAACATATAAATGGGCCACTAGTCATGGCTTTTAACCTTGATCACTTTATACATCTTTTGGCCATGTCCACTGTAGAATTTAAAATAATAAAATGCAATAAGCAATGGCCTTTTCCCGTACCCACTGTACATTATATACACTAACCAGCCGCTAGCCATTGTTTTCAACAATACTAGCTAGTGGCCATAGCCTTTGCCGACTGTATATTCCGACATATTAAGGGGCACCAGCTATGGCCTTTAGCCATGGCCACAGACTACAGCCTTCAACATTGGCCAATGCATATTTTAAAAGTGACAGGCTACTAGGCATGGCTTTTAACCATGCACATTGATATTTTTGAACACTAACCAACCACTAGCTATGGCCTTTGGTTCTGGCCAGTGACCCCAGCCTTTGTCATGGCCAAGTCCACGGCCTAAATTGTTATTAAGGCAATCAATGTTTTCATGAGCTAATTTATAAATGATGTTATGTCCAATTCCATTATTGATGTGATCACTTGTAAACAATGCAATTAGTGTTGTCAACAGTGATGACATTAGCGATGTGATTTGTGATGTCATCATTGTGGTCGTAGTCTCACATGAGGTAGCATGAGGTGTAGCACCAGTACAGATGTAATCAAGCAGATAAGAGTAGATGAAGCCAGAAAACACCTATGCACCTTCTAACTCCACAGGGGAGGAAGGGTGGGCACATGTGAATCAAAGCAGGCACAAGCATCAGAAATGCGATTACGGTGAGTAATGTATGCCTTCTGAGGCTTGTGGATCTGCTTAGATCACATGCTATGCATAGATTAGCGAGCAGTGTCTGGTGAAGGTGGTGGGTTGTGAGAAGGTACAGCGGCAAATAGAGGTTTTAGAACTGCCTGTCCCACCTGTGAACATGCTTTTGAACGTGTGTCAATGCAGTAGTGCTGAGTAAAGTGTGTATAGAGCTCCATGTAGCTGCCTTGCAAAGGGCGTCTAGCAGTACGTTTGCAATAAAGGCCAAAGTACTTCCTGTACCCCTGGTAGATGGAGCGTTTGGTATGAAAGGCAGTGTTTGTTTGATAGAAGAGTAGCAGAGCAGTATGCATTTCACTATCCATTTGGAGATGGTGTTTTTTGAAACGGGATCACCTTCCCTGCCAGGTGCTATGGAGACAAACAGTTGGGTCGGTTTTTCATAGAGGTTTATTGTTTACATAGTGAAGAACCACCCTCCTTACATCTAGTGTATGGAGGTTTTTCTCAACTGAGCTTGAAAGGTTTTGAAAGAAAGCAGGTAGTTCAATGGACTGGTTGACGTGGAAATTGGATATGAACTTAGGTGAAAACCTAGGGTGCGTTTTTAGTACCAACTGGTCTTTGTGCATAACAAAGAAAGGGTCTTGCACTGACAAAGCTTGTAGTTAATTGACTCTTCTTATGGAGGCGATGGCCACCAGAAAAGGGGTTTTATAGGTTAGGTGCTGGATTTGTGCATAGGCTCAAAGGGGTGGGTACCTATGAGCTTTGTGACTACCACATTTGGATCCCACTTTCGAGGCAGGTTTGAAATGGGGGGGGGGGGAATGGAAAGCCTTTTTACTCCTTCCATGAATGCCTTAATGACTGGAACTTTCCACCAGGACACCTTGCTTTGTGAAGTGGTGTATACAGATAGAGACGCTAGGTGCAACTTAGAGTTGAATTCTAGACCAGATTCTAGTAAGCGGAGCATGTCATGAAGAATGTCTGATTGAGTACATTCCATCAGGTTTACATTTTTTAACTGGCACTATATAACAAATCTTTTCCATTTGTTAATATAACAGTGTCTGGTGTTTGGTTTCCGTGCCTCCTTGAGGATTTCCATACATCTTTGAGGCAGTTTTAAATGACCAAACTCTAGGACTTCAGGAGCCAAGCTGCAAAGTTCTTAGATTGAGGATGGGGGTGTACCATTGTCCCCAGTGTTGGGTGAGCATGTTGAAGGGCACCAGAGTTTGATTGGACTGCACATTGACAGTTTGCACAGATGCAAAAAACAAGGTTGCCTTGCCCACATAGGAGCAACCAGGACTAGAATTACTTGTTTCTGGTGCATCTTGTTCACTATCCTACTCAATAGCAGTGTTGGGGGTTGGAGGCATAAACCAATTTCCTCGACCAGCTCATCCACAGGGTGTTCCCCTTGGATCCAGGTTGGGGAAACCTGGATGCATAGTCTGGGCATTGTGTGTTTAGGCTTGTGGCAAACAGGTCTGAGGATAGCTCCAGAGTGAGATCACGTTTGACATTTTTCTGCTGAGCTGCGACTCATGCTCTTCGGGTAGAGGGTCTCTGCTTAGCGAGTCTGCGAGAGAAACAGGTTTGCTTGGAACGTGTTGCAACATGTTCCGCTTGAATGCCCATTTCCAAATGTTTTGGGCTAGCCTGGACAGACTTGGGAGTGTGTGTGCTTCCCTGCCTGTTTATGTAAAACATGGCAGTGGTGCTGTCTGTGAGGACTTGAATTGTTTGGCCTGATAGATGCACTTGAAAGGCTTGCAGGGCTGTGAGCACTGCTAGTAGGTCTAAAAGGTTTATGTGATTTTGGGCTGTGATATGGGTCCACAGGCCAGGCCGTGTGTGGTGAATGTAATGGGCTCCCCACCCGGTGAGTGACAAGTCTGTTGTGACAATCGCTTGCACTGTAGGATTGTGAAAAGGTTTTCCCCTTTAACAGATTTTCCTTTGTCCACCAGCATAGCGCTTGAACTAAGGTAAGCGAAACAACCACTAGATTGTCCCACTGATCGCTTGCCTGAGACCATTGTTTCACTAACCACTCTTGCATTGGGCACATGCACAACCATGTATGCAGAACTAGATAAAAGCATGAAGCCATCATCCCTAGCAAGTGCATTGCTTTGCGTACGGGTATTTGGCGACTGGCTAGATACGGAGGTATTTGCAGCAGTATGTGTTGCACTCTTTCATTTGACTGGAAGACTAGTGCCTGTTTTTTTCTTGGAACAAGACTTGATTCTTTCTCATTGATTGAGAATCCCAATTGGAGCAGAAAATTGATTGTTCTTTGGGTATATTGCCTGTAAAGTTTAGGGGATTCCCCTGTTATTAGCCAGTCATACGGATAAGGATACACAGAGATTGATTCTCTGCATAGGTGTGCTGCCACAACCGCTAGTACCTTGGTGAATACCCTTGAAGCAGAGGCTATGCCAAAGGGTAGCACCTTGAATTGGTAGTGTTGATTCGCTATCTTGAAGCACAGGAATCTCCTGTGCGCTAGGAACATCGAAATATGAAAGTAGGCATCTTTCATGTCTAAGGTTGCCATGTAGTCCCCGTTTTGACAGTGGGATTACTTCCTGTAGCGTGGTCATGCAGAATTTTGTGGCTTGACATAGGTGTTTGCAACGGCGCAGGTCTAAGACAGGGCGCTTTGTTCGGTCTTTCTTTGGCACAAGGCGGTACATTGAATAAATACCCTTGTTTACCTGGTTTGCTGGGATGATTTCTATGGCGTCTTGAAACACAACTGACCTAGCATTGCATGGCGTTTGATGAGGGTACCTTCCGCCACAATTCGCCTCACATTGTCTGCTGCGTTTAAGTTATTTCTAAGAATACAGCTTGCTACTTGTCTCTCTTCAGCAATTGTTTGTCCCAGAACCCCTAAAAACACAGCTCTTACAGAGTCTATTTGCTGTGAGATCTCGTCCCACTTGTGGGAATTGTAACTGGATAGTAGCACAGTGTTGTTAGCTATCCTCACTTGATAAGCAGCTGAGGAAGCTACTTTCCTGCCTAGGGTGTACATCTTTTTGATCTCCCCGTCAAGAGGGGCTTCAGCAGAGGCTAAAGGTGTTCCTGCTCTCTTCCTTGTGGTGGCGACTACTAGAGAGTTGGGCTTTAGCTGCCGGCTAAGGTACAATGGGTCTGAAGGGGCTGGTTTAAAATTCCTTACGATACATGAGTTGACTGCCCTTGTCAGATTGGTGGTAAGTAGAGAAGGCTGAATGTGCTTTGCGCAATGGGATGAACCGTGCTGCAGATCACTTATTCCCAAGGAGGTCCTCTGAACCAACTTGAGCTTCCTGGGTGTCAATTTTAAAGTGTTCTGCAGCCTTTAAAAGCAGGTCATTGTACTGCAGCTGGTTGTCCTTCGGGGAATCAGCCACTGGTTGGTTGGTATGGTCTGGGGATTGGATGATGTATACATCATCATCATAGTAATGATCTGTGTCCCCATGTCTTTTTGGTCTTCTGGGTCTGCTATAGAGCCAGGGGCTTGGGAACCTTGCAGAGTCGTAATAATATATGTGACCAGACAAGTCTTGACAGGTATGGTTTGTGTTGCATTCAGGTGGGCTCTTTCGGCATCGGGATGCTTGTTAGATGCTTTACCTTGAGGGGACCCCTGAAGGTTGGGAAGTTCATCTGGGTGTTGATCAAAGAAATTAAAACTAAACGTTCTCCTCATGACCCTATCAAACTGTTCTAGGGTCCATTGGGAGGCGCTTGGCAACACAGATAGAACAGGTGTAGGCAGAGGGAAGCTCTGGAGCAGGCGGCTGTTTGTGATGCATTGCCCCTGAAAGTGTGTTCTTAAAGGCAGACTAATCGCTTCTTTTTGAACTTGGTGATTTTGAGGCTTGGGGCATCAAGGATTTTGAGTTTTGCGATGGCTTTGTCTTCAGCAGGCTGTCAGACATGTTTTTTTTAATGAACTAATTTTTGAACTTTTTGCAGGGCCCATCGACACATTTTACGACACATGGTCACTGGAACCCGAGGACTTTCCAGATTTGGCTGCAGTGTCAGAAAATGACTTTGCAGCCTTTTTCAGGGGCCTGTCGTGTGGTGATCGCGATGGCCTAGAGGACAGGTATCTTTTGGACCTTCCCACAGACACTGTGTGTGGCTAATTGGTCAACGACATGGTCGACAGTCAGCCATGGGTGATGTGCTTAGTGTGGCGTGTAATGGAGGTGCTTGAGCCGCCAGGTGTCATCTCCATAGCAGAACCGCCGGTCTGCCTGTTGGAGTCAGAGGCTCATACACAGGAAACTATCAGGTCCCGATCACCCTCAGCATCAGTTACGACGCTGATATCACTGGAGGCTACCTCGATGTCCATGGCAGCCTCAGCCAGCATAGGGTAGTGGGCCCAGCATTTTGTTTTGCGGTCTTTTAAAGTTTTTGACCTAAGACATTTGCACTGTTTTCCGGTTACAGGAAGGATTTAAAAGGAGTATTTTCCATAGTGTGGAAAGATGGCAGCTTGGTGGACTACAAGGAAGCATAGGGGAATACGTATTCTCTAAGTGAGATGGAATATTACCTCCCCCCAACTCTCCCTAATGTACAGGGCCAAGACCCGTTGGGGCGTAGGTAGGCCGCAAGCAAAGTTCGCCAAGACTTGAGATGTTGTCGATTGCTCTTGTCCTCGAAAGCCGTCGCTTGAGATCTTACAGTGTACAGTCGTTGAAAGAACAGGAGAAGAAAAAAAAAGTAACTTTAAACATTTTATAAGAGTAATAAGGAACTCCACGATATGCATCCGACTATGTCAGGAAAAAAACAATCTGAGGGACCTAGACGCATGAAAGACCGCAGATATAGTGGACGTCACAATAGGGATAGTATTAATGGCACACCCTGTCAACATCCCTTTGAGTTTTGAAAACAAAAAAATGTAATACGCTGCGGCTAACAGTAGATGTTGGCCTATGCACAGCATGTGACCTAAGCACTTCCACAAGCATCAGTGAGAGAGAGAGAGAGAGAGAGAGAGAGAGAGAGAGAGAGAGAGAGAGAGAGAGAGAGAGAGAGAGAGAGATTTTTTGACTGACTCATCAATGCCCAGCTCAAACAGTTTTAACCTGGGAATGCGAAATTTGGAAGGTGCATTGGTTTCATGACGTAGACACCCACTAAGGAAGGATTTTGGTAAATAGTCCCTAAAAGGGTGAAAAATGGGGTTCAATTTTTTTAAATGAGGATACCTATATCTCAAAAATCAAAGCTGTTACAGATGTGAAAATTGGCATTTAGATTCTGCAAAATTAGAAGAAAAAAAAAATACATCTTTTACCATTTTCTAAAACTCCACTTAAGGAAAGGATACCCATATCTCTCACAAACCGAAGATGTTAGAAAACTAAAAATTCACATTTTAAATCTTCATTATAAAGTACGTTTTCAAACTGCTTAAAATTGGTAACAGAATATCCCATATGTGAGAGCAAAATTGACATCTCTTCCGACCTAGGCACAGTTGTCAATTCCCTAGCAGACCTCACATCCAAAATGTGCCCTGACATAAAAAAAAAAAAAATATATATATATATATAATCAAATGGAGAAATCTACAGATTGGTTATGTGAGCATGGCATTTTAACACCAACAGCAAGGCTGCCACAATCAATAAGATACTTATTAATTCTTTCGGAGGAGTCCAAATGGAGTACAAATCTGTAGACTCAGAGGTTCAAAGTGATGACGCAGTCCAAAAACCTGTTGAGCTCTTGAACACTTTAAATCCTCTTGAACGCAAACTTCTTCTCAAAGTGGGAGCACCTATGATGTTATTGCAGAACTTCCACCCACCTAAGCTCTGTAATGGAACCAGATTGCGAGTGTAAACTCTCCACAGAGATGTGATTGAGGCTATGGTGCTAACTGGTTCTGACCATGTGAAGTGCGTGTGCATACCACAAATACTGCTTATAATTTCAGAATACCCGTTTGAATTCAAAAGACTTCGCTTCCCCTTAAAAGCTTGTTTCACCATGACCATCAACATTGGTACTCCTGCTCTCGCTTTCCCTCTGGCCACCCTCCTTGGGCCCGCTACCTGCGAGGTAAATAAACCTTGATGTCATCTTAGACTCCACCTTCTCCTCCCATCAAAGACGTCTCTAAGAAGACCCACTACCATCTGCACCTCCTCAGAGGTTTTCTTCCTTTTCTCACTTTCCCCCAGATGCTCACTGTCTTCAGAGCCCAGGTTCTCTTTAGGCTGGACTACTGCAACAGCCTGTAATCTTCGCCCTCTGCAACTACTCCAGAAAAGGACTGCGAAAATTGTTCTTGGCCTCAAGCCCACGGATCTTATCTTTCCAGCCGAGAAATTTCTCCACTGGCTCCTGGTGGCTGCAAGGATCCAAGTTAAGACCCTCTGGGGCCGGGGACCACACTACATCTAACTCTCTCTTCCTAATCACTTGCCTTTTCGAGCCCTCCACTCATCCACTGCCAACTGAGGGTCGGGTGCTTCTCCAGGCAGAGGGTCGGGGGTAGATCTCTCTCCTTGGCTGGTGCCTCCCTCTGGAACAGCCTCCCTGCTTCTCTCAAACCTGATCAGGATCACCTAAGGTTCTGGAAGCAACTCAAGACCCTCCTTTTAGCTTCTGCTTTCTCTCCCACTCGCTCTCCCCTGCGGATGTACTTGTCTGCTTTACCAACTGGTTACCTGGCCACACTGTGAACAATAATGGGCACTGGGCACCAGGCCCCTGATGACAAGTAGCCCCATGCACTGCCTCAGGGCCTACCGTGCACTTAGGGAATGTATCTGCAACACTACAGGCCCCTGCCACCTGCACTCATTTAAAGCCGGCCACCCTAGCAGCTTTACTTGCGCTTTGCCTACTGCACTCTCCCTTCCACCTGGCACCGCTCTCCCTTCCCCATGCCCTTGCAATCTGAATGACACATGGCCTAGTAAGAGCGCTTGTTTTGTCCTACCTTGGTCTCCCCTTCCTTGTCTTGTCACGCATTGAAACAACTTGTGTACAGCCAAATTAAATCGAATCTCAGGGGCAGACTTTAAAAAGGTAGCAGGGATTGACCCAAGGGAAGAATGCTTCTTGCATGGGCAGTTTTATGCGGCCGATTCCAAACTCTCGGTAATCCTAGCAAAATATCTCCACCAACACCAAGAAAGTTATGGTGGGTTTAAAAAGGTTTGAAAAAACCTTTCACCTGAAATGTGCACGTAGGCAGGTCCATTTGAGCGAAGTCACACATCCCACAACGCCACCTAGTAGCCATCGGTGGAAGTTCACCTCAAGTTCTATATAGCGTGAAATTAGATGAACAGCAGCGGAGCATTTTACAAGAAGGTGGCAACACTGGCATTATATACAGTAGTAAAATGGGAGGGGGGGGGATTTTTATTAATCCGTCAGGTATTGTTGAAAGAGCCATGTGTTTAAAGTGTTTTGTAGAAACATTGGGGGGCTTTGCAATCCTAGTACCCCAAAAAGGTGACCAAAAGGACCAATACATTCCTTAATAAACAGAGGGCCTTACATGCATGCAAACAGTGCAGGGCCCTCTGCTCTTCACAGTAGATATCTAGATCTCTTCTTTTGAGGGGAACTCTGATACCACCGTAAAAACGAATGAAGGAGTTCCCAAAACACCACTTTGTCCTTATGAAACCCTACAACGGGCTCCACAGCCGAGAGAGCCTGCATTTCTATTACTCGTCCCACACAAAAGGCAGTCTTCCAAAGTAACCAACTTTATGTACTTATTAGTCTTTAACCATTCCAAACATTGTCTGATTGCTAGAAGCACCAGATGAGACCCCATTGAGGGTGGAGAGGCTTTCTAGGAGGAAAGCGATGGCATAAACTGTTGAAATTAGGCAGAACGACCAGATTCGAAAAAAAGGCAGCTTCTGAATTGCAATATGCCCCTATAACTGACCGATGGGGTCTACATGACTCTGCAAGTCTGTGTAACACCAATTCAAATACCCTGGTCTCTTCCCTGGAGGAGGGACTGTCCCATAAGTATGGATAAAAGAGCATGGGATTTAGGAGTAATAAGTGTCCCAGAAGCAACATCGAAAATACTAGTTCAAGCTAGAACACTCCTAAACATTTAGGTAATAATTGAAGATTAATAAAACATTATTAAAACATTTCCATGAAATTCTATTTCAATCTAAGGTTCATTTTACATGTTTAATCATTCCAGCCCTGTCCAGAATTGTTGTTGGAAGATAAAATAAATGTTAAAGAACGTGAAAGAAACTCCATCATATAGGATGTTAATAAGAAGCGTAGGTCATAAACCCTTATTGAACTCAAAATGTGCTCCAACGTGATCATGGCTATATCTCACATTAATTAATAAACAATATTTACACAAAAGCACCTCCTTATACACTGCCATGTTGACATGCTATAAAAAAAAATGCATTTCAACTACATTCTTCTGAGGGTAATTTACAATTGAAAACAGTCTTGAAGGGAACAACTGGAACACATTGTACATTTAGCTGATTACTCTTCGAAACAATACCGACACGGCCAGATTTAGCACTTGTACTAGAAAAATATCTTGTACAGGTTATTGATATGTACATTGATTTAATAGCACAAGAAAATACTGCCATGCGCATAATCTTTAAATACAGGAGTTAAGTGTGCTGAAACGAACTGACTTTATTGAATGGTTTTCTATTACCCAATGTTTAAACACATTAAACAATGTTGTGCGATTTCCTAGACTTTGGAGACTAAACTCCATGGCTCAAAACAAAATACCCTTTTCCCTTCAATGAAAAAATGGACTAGGGCAACAGAGGCCAAAAATCATGTAGGGTTAAAATCAGTAAAGTTGTTAACATGTCAGAAAAGCACTCTTGAATTTCCAACAAATATAAAATGGTTTTTATAATTGTCATTTTACTTTTTAAAGATGTGACAGACCCAATTTTAAACATGACATTCATTCATCAATGTCAGAAGTTAATGTGCACTTTCCAATGGAGGAGAAAAATGTCAAGCATTATATGATTGTAACATTAGATGAGGTTTTTGCCATTTCTTCAGGCAACTGGCTGTTTACTACTTCCTTGATGAATTGTTCCAGAGCAGTGAAGTAGCCCTGACATTGCCAAGTGTCATTGTGAGTTCCATCTGGGAATATGGCCAGCCTCTTAGTCCGAGATGGGGACAGTTCATAAAGCTGCTTCATCATTACTGGAGGAATTAGTTGGTCAGACAGACCAGAAATGAACAGGGAAGGCATTCTGCATTGCAATATTTTTCTATATGACAGAAACTTATTTTTGTAGCACCATAAAGGAAGATATCTCATTGGAAAGAAAGAAAACAAAGTACTGGCCATGTGAGGGATACTGAGAAATGTGTTCTCCATCATTACAGCAGCAATCCTGTGGGAATTTTCAGAGGCTAGATGAACGGCCACAGCTCCGCCCAAAGAACGTCCAAAAAGGATTATTTTTGTTTTGTCAATGTCTGGTCGAGTCATCACATAATCTAGTACAGCTTCAGAGTCAAGATAAAGTCCTTCTTCGCTGGCTTCGCCATCACTTTTTCCATAGCCCCTGTAGTCGACTAAAAGCAGGTTAACTTTTAGGTTAACCAACATTAGCAAAGCATTTGGTAATCTGTGACCAATGTTTCCAGCATTGCCATGAAAGTAAATGACAGTTGGAGAATAACCCGGGGAATCCCCAACATATCTTAACAGAAGTAGATTGAGAACAATGCCATCCTTGGTCTTAATGAAGATGTTTTCATGTGGTATACCAGTAGGCATAGGAACATAAAGACGTGAAGAAGAGGGCTGTTCTGGAAAATATAGCAACACATCTTGGAATTTGTATAGGATACCCGCTATGGATACAAAAATTAATAAAAGCAACAGTACGCCTCCATACATATTAAATGTCAATATCAAAGGAAGCAGAGACACGCGGCAGAGAGCCCATGACCAAGAAGCTAAGGCGAACAGCCATCGTTCTGCAAGTGCCCACAGTTTCCATGACTTTTCCATTGCAAAGTTCAGAATAAATTTATTCCATCAGACGCCTGCAAAAAGAAAGACAGCGTTAAAAATAAAATCATTTTTCAATATTGATCTTTTATTGTCACAAGTCACAGTAAATGCAGACTTTGATCTAGCACAAAACCTTTTCTAAAATATATTTTGAATGTTTTTTTCCAGTGCAAAAAGGTTGTAACATTCTAGTAGTGTTTTTGTTTACATACACAGGATTTTCTCAACATGAAAGCCTTGTTTCAAGTCAATTTTTGCCAGCAGAACTGCCAGCTAGCCTTAATGGGAAACCTTGAATAAAAGACAAACTGATCTAAAAAGCACTAATGTTCTACCCAGTATGTGCATCTCCTCCTTTTACTTTTTTTGTTTCATGACACTTTTGTTAATGCTATAACAAATCAGCCACTGTAAAGCCTCCTGAACCGGAGGGAGAATATGCACAATGTGGACCAACATAAAGTGAACTATAACATACCTAAACTACAAGAGATTCTATCTAACCACCTTAAGCCCCTTCCAAACCCTATAGGTTCCCCCCACACCGCCCATATAGGTCCTAGAGAATATTAACTTCTCAAAACTCATGAGAGGTCTAATCGCTGCCTGCCGCTTAAGGGTCTGAATTTCCCAATGCCAAATCTGCCAATACTGATACCCATCTCTTTCTCCCACCCGAAGGCCACCTTGCGAGAGGAAAAGGAGTAAACCTACCCCTGCTCAAACATGCCTCTTAGAAGCAGCCCCCGCCCTCCAGTTAGAGAGAGTGGTACCCATATAGGCGGCTGATAATTCGTTTTATTACGGGGGTGGGAGGGGAATGTGGATAGCCTCCATTTACCCACTGTGAGTCCCGTACCCGCCGCTGGAAGTTCATACACAGGCCTATCACTCTTTGGCATCCATGGTAGTTATCAGAGGGATATGCCTGCTGCATCTTTCTCAAGCCACTGCCATGCCTTGGTCGAACCAGTGTCAAACCAGTCCCTCAGAGTCTTAAGTTGGGCTGCCCAAAAATAACTATGTTCGGGAGCACCATAGCCCCAGCCCCCCTTTACCATTGGCCTAAAAGGACAGCTTTGGAAATACGGGCCGGCCTTCCTTCCCACCCAAACAAAATAAATGATCTCCACCGGCAAGGTCGCTAAGCTATAAGCTGGGACCATAACCGGGAGCACTTGAAAATGGTAAAACAACCTGGGAAGAACATTCATCTTAATAGTGGCCATCCTCTCGTACCAAGAAATTGCTTTCAAGCCCCAAGATCTAAGATCAATTAAAACATTTGTAAGTAAGGTGGCGTAGTTATACCCGGTAAATGTCCTCACATCGCAGGGTAATAGATCCCCAGGTATTTCAGCCTCTGGGTGGCCCAGACGAAGGGGGCACCCCACTTCAAGACATTAATAACTTCAGCCCTGTAGTCGATATTCATAATCGCACTCTTGCTAAGGTTAACCTTAAAACGCAACACCGGCTGAAAAGCTTCAAGAATCAAACAGCTTGGGAATAGATAATTCTGCATTTGTCAGGGTTAGGATCACATCTGCTAAACAGCGATTTTGAGAGACTCTCCCCGCACCATAGGGAATGCCAGGAAGGGCCTCCTCTTCCCTTATCCGTATTGTCAGTGACTCCACCGCAAGAGCGAACAGGGTTAAAGGGGGCACCCTTGGACAGCGTAAATCCCTTCAATAGAGCCCCATTGACCATCACTGGCACTGTGGGGCAAGAATACAACGCAAAGACTGCTCCTAGGAAGGTCCTTCTGCATCCCCTTTGCCCCTCCCCCCCATTTTTGACCTGCAGAGAAACCTCCCAGAGGACCGGCAATTCCACACAATCAAACACTTTTTCAGCATCTATCTGCAAGAGAATGGCTTGCATCCCTATGCGGCGGGCCATATATACAAGATCTACAACTTTTCCAAACTGTCAGCTCCCTGGCGCCCCTTCACAAACCCTGCTTGGTCCTCTGCTATCAAGAGTGGGGGAACCTTCTCCAACCTCAGTGCTAAAATCTTGGCATTTATCTTTATGTCAGTGTTCAAAAACGCTATATGCCTGAAGGATGTGCTTTGCTATCAGGGTGATCCTCGCCTCCCCCCATGGACCGCGACGAGACGCCCAGTTTGAACTTTTAATTGAATAGAACTCTGAGAGGTTCCAGTAACTTCCCAGAGTACGTTTTAAAAGGTGGCCAAAAGGGAGAGCATCAAGCCTGGGGCTCCAGCCACATTCATGGAGGAAACTGCCTGCAGTATTTCTTCCTTATTAATTCCCCTTTCTAGCTGGTCCCTTTGCTCTGTGGATAGACGTGGCATTGGGCACAGACTCAGGAAACTTTCAATAGCCTCCCACTGAGGGGATTCTGACGTGTATATATCCCGAAGGAACGCATCAAAGCCCTTTGGTAACTCAGGAGTCCCATCTAACATGTTGCCTGCTTCATACCGGATTCCCCCCAGCACCACCCTAGATAACCCTATGCTTCAGTTTCCACGCTAGAATCTTCCCCGCCCTCGCCTAGATGCCACCATCATATTCACTAGCCTCTGCACCACCTGTAAAGCTAGAAACGCCTTTCTCGACCCAGCCTCCCTGTATCCCTCCTCTCTATCCTTAATGTCCAGCTCAATGAGTGCGACCTGTCCCTCCTTCGGTGCTTCATCAAAGATGATTACTCCTCCAATATAAGCCTCAATTGAATCCCAGCAAGCGTACTCCTGAACCTGTCCCAGCTGATTCATCAGAAAATATTCAGCAATCGCCTCAGCAAACCTCTTCCATCACCACCTTAACGTTCAGTAGGGCATGGTTGAGCCTCCAGCCCCTGTGGACCCAGCTATCCGTAGGGAGAGCAATGCATGATGACAGGGGCATGCTCAAAGAAATCAAATGGTACCTTTTTCTACAACTGATTTAAGGAGTCAGGCCCGCCCCAACCCAAAAGTAGTCGATCCTCGAATAGACATGATGCGAGTGCGAAAAGGCGGCGTAGTCCTGCTCTTGCGTGTGGGAAAGCTGCCTTGGATCCATCAGGAGAGAAGCTTTCACAGTGTGCCGCTGAAGGCTGTGTATCTCCCCAGTAATCCCTTTTGGAATCGTCCCAGTTGGGATCCATAGGTAGATTAAAATCTCCCCCCTAGAATAATGTGACCCTCCGAGAACACCACAAGATCCCCAGCATTGTGCTAAGCAACTTGTCCTACCCTGTGTAAGGAGCATACACCACTGCCAGGGTGACTGATGCCTCCCAGCAGCCCTTTCACAAACAAACTTCCCTTTTTTATCCTCTCTGGTTCCGTGAGCCTGAAAATCCAGCCTCGTCCCAATCAGAATACCCACTCCCTGCGTCTTAAGACGATAAGCAGAAAAGAATTGCAGCGAGAAGTCCCTTGTTTTAAGTCTGCTCACATTACAGCTACGTGTCTCTTGGAGGAGCCTGTAGATGAGGGAGGAGGATGAGGGAGGAGGAGGAGGAGGAGGGGGGGGGGGGGGAGGAGGGGGGGGGGGGGTGGAGGGGGGGTGCAGGGGAGGCAAATCTAACCTTCACCCCCCCCCCCCCCCCACACAACCATCAGCACAAAGTCAGAGAAGCAAATGTGCCTCACTTCTAGGCCCATCACCAGGAACTTTGGATCACAGGGGTGAAAGGCGTTATCAGACAGCTGTTCAGACCATACCCAATCGATGACTTGGACGATATGGAAATAAGATTGACTAAGCAAGTCAACTGACTGAAGCCAGACATCAATGACATCATCACCGACATCACGAAGTAGATACATTAAGTACATTATACATGAAGTATAGATTATCCATCCATGAAGTTACACAAACATGCACTCGTTTATTGCATATAGGAACGAAGCACATGCTTATGACTCAGGTAGGTAGAGGACAGCCACACATTCATATCTCTTTATATTTATATCCTTTGCCAAAGCTGGAAGCGCAAGATGCAAAGAGTTCATATATTTAGCTTGCACATGCTTGACTGCTAATAACATGGAGAGGCGTTAGGAAATGATATAGAAGCTATAGGTCTCTGAAATGGACGGCAGTGGAGACAGGCTTAGAGTACAGGGAAAAACAGACATGATCACTGCAGCCAGAGGAGAGCAAGGACAAGTGGAGATGGAAAAGTCCCAGTTACCAAGACAATGAGCCACCTTCAGAAAAAAAATTACAAGCAGGCTAGCTTAATTGTGTGGTCTCCACACACGTGAACCAGCCGGACAGGACAATGTCCATTCAAGCAAGGTAGACAAAGAGGACTGTTCCCATGGAACCAGAAGGGGAAAAAGGCTACAAGTGTTGCCTACGAGCGGTTAACTGACTGCACTCTCCAAGGCTTAGGTGATCAGAGATTGCAAGATCAGGGAACACTTTGCACCTCTATGTTCATTCACATTGCCTTGAAAACGTACACTCGGTCTGGTAAGTGTCCAGTGTCCCAGGGATGAGAGGACACATTCTGACCAACCCAGATTCACCTTCCTCGTGGGGATAATTTGTTTCAAGGGCCAATGGTCTCTCTGCGACCCTGCAACAAAGTTTTGGGGGGTGGAGCCTCTGGCCGAGGAGGCTCTGCCTCTAGACCTTTTTTGAAAATTCCAAGAGGATTGTCCTTGTGAGGAACCCCAAGATGAACTTTGGCGACCTTGTCTGTAATTTGAGGCGCATCGAGAATATTGTCCCCAAAAACACCTCGAGTTGAAAGCACCTCTTTGTACAAAGAGTGTGTTAGTTGTCCAAGAGGGTTTAGTGTGTCGTACCCCTCTTTTGCACTTTTAAGGGCAACCTCAACCGCCTTACCAAACTGGGCGTTCGGTTCAATAGGCATAATGAATAGGGTGGCTTGTGTTCAGAGCGGAAAAGCAAATTGTGTTAGCCAAGCATGCCATTTAATGGAGTCCCCTCTGCTATATACGTCCAGCATTATAGGCAGCATTCAGGTTATTCTTTAGGATGCAGTTGGCGACTTGTTTACCCTTTGCTACTGTGTTTAAGAGCTGTGATTGTATGGGCTAGGGGACTGTTTCAATCTGCTGAAGCATTTCGTACCACTTACAACAATGATAACTTGCTTAGAGGGTGGTGTTACTTTCCTGCCTAATGTATAGATCTTTTTACTCTCCTTATCAGGAGGGGCCTCAGTGGAGGCTCGAGATGTGCCCGCCATCGCTTTCATGTGGTGGTTACGACGAGAGAGTCAGGTTTTAATCGACCCCCGATGTATAAGGGGTCACTCCTAACCTTACAAGGGCAGTTAACCCCAGTATTGAGAAGATGGTCAGGTCTAAGTGGGGAAGGTTGAATGAGCCTCTGAACAGACTGCATGAGGTGGACAAATTGTGATGCAGGCTTTGTGTCCCCAAGGATGTCCTCCACAAAGTTGTTATCCACCTGGGCTTCCTGTGTATCAATTCTGAAATTTTCTGTAGCCTCTAGGAGGAGCTCATTGTACTGGAGCTGGTTGTCTACAGGCTGGTCATGATGGTCAGGAGACTGGATGATATAGAAGTAGTCATCGTCGTACTGATCCCCATTTATATTGGTCCCCTTTATCTTCTGGCGAACCAGATCTTGAGAGCCTGATGTGTCAATATACATCCTGAGAAGCATCTAGTGAGGTGCTGGGCTGCAAGGTGTCTAACTGGGCTTTTTTGGCAGCTGGTTGATCTTTGATTGCATTCTTTTGTGGAGGGCCCCTTAAGGCTAGAAAGTTGATGATGGTGGCGGTCAAGAAAGTCTACAAAGTATGACATTGCTCTGCATTATCCTGTCAAAACATTTGGTGGTCCATTTAGTGAAACTAAGGTGCACTGAGAAAACAGGGGTGTCTTATAATTGAGGGGTATTCTCTATAGAAGAAGGCTGTTTGTAAAGCAGGGCCCTTGAAAGAGTGTTTTTCGGGAGAGAAGGGTCCCTGGCCGGGGAAGTAGATGATTTTGTTGTAGGGCTGAAGATTCAGATTGACGATTTGGACTTTAAAAATGTGTCCAGCATATGATTAATTAGTTCCCAGATTTTCGAGGAAGTGGAGGGGGCCATCAATGAGTCTTCTCAGGTGCCCAAAACATGACCAGATTTATTTGCAGTGTCGGAAACCGATTTGGCTGTCTATTTTGGGAGCCTGTCATGCGGTGAGCGCAATGGCCCAGAGGACAGGGACGTTTGGAGGACCTTCCCTTCGACACCACGTTTGCCAGAATGGTCAACTGTCAGCCATGGGACATGTGTTCTGCGTGGTGTGCACTGTGAGTGCTTGAGCCGCCGGGTGTCTTCTCCACATCAGGACTGTCGGCCTGCTTAATGAGTCGGGGGCTCGCACGAGGGAACCAAGCGGGTCCCCACCACTCTCGTTGTCACTTAATATGCCGACACAGTGAAATCGGTGGATGCTGCCTCCATGTCAATAGCAGCTTCAGCCTGCATGGCGTGATGGGCCCGCATTTAGTTTTACAGTCCTTTAAAGTTTTCGGCCGAAACAATATACAAGATTTGCAATGTTTTGCAGCGTGGTCTCTGGGAAGTCAGTGATTGCACACCTTGTGTGTGCAGATACGTGGGGGTAGAGTCAAAGGCTTCCCAAGCCAATAGCGTGACAGGAGGTCGCTATAGCCTTGCAAAAGGAGCTAGATAACTGCTAACTCAGAACAAAGAATCACCGTGGATGAATAAAACATTATAAATTTATTAAACAGGAAGACATTTTTGTGCCATAATCTGGCATATATGCATACATTAAATCTGCATTGTGAAGGATTAGTATACAGTGGTGACAGTCTATTTTATGTGTTGTTTTATATCACAACACATTGACGTTGTCGACACTTAAGTTTGTGTTTCTGGTTCGGTTGATAGCTGACAAGGGCAGAAGCTGATAGAGATGGAAAAGCGCTGCACTGAAAATACCGAACTGTCTTCAGGACTTGGAGGTCGAGTTCAGACCGGATGAATGAGTGAGATGTCGTCCTATGGTAAAAGAGGCTGTGTTAAAAACGGTGAGAATAGAGTATCCACTAATGGTGAGAAGGGCAAGGCAAACGGACCTACCGTGTGGACGTTGATAGGCGCCATGGCTGTTTGAGTGAATAGCGGCTGCTGGAGTTAGCGGCCGGGGGGGGACGATCTGCAAATGTCAGAGGCCCCAGTCTAAGTAAAAGAAGGTCAAAAAATTGATACGAAATAATCATAAGGCAGTGGCTACAACAAGGACTAACTCGTGCTGCTATGTCCAGTGAGCGGCCGTGACTCAGAGTTTGTAGATGAGGAGTGCTCGAGTCAACAAGTGAGTGGGAGTTGCAGTACTGATAATTAGTGGGGAGTCCGTGACTGCGTGGTGCTGGGATATGCAGGTGGTGTACAGAGGTACCTAGCCTAAGTACAGAGGACAAAACCACGAGTGAAACGTTGGGATATGGTTGTGACCAGAGAAGGTGGTACCAGCAGCGCGGGGAATTACGGATCTTACCTGTACGTGAGACAGGAAAAAGAGCTGTGTCACTGCTGTCGGTTGCGCTGGACTGACTGCGCATGTCAGGAGTTTAAAACGAGGCCGTAGTGCCTGCAGGGACTGCGCATGCGTCTGGGGATAGTGTAAGGGGTGGGAGCAGTCGCACTGAATGCGTCGGTATGCACGTATATTTAGGTCATGTGTATATTGGTGCGTGCACTGAAAGAGTCATGAATTGATCATGGGCGAAAAAATTAATTAATATTGGCACCATTTGCAACATGCATTATTATTCCATGAAATATCCATGAGGAAATCAAGTTAAAGGCTATTGAGCGAATATTGTCGAGTCGCTAGGTACATGTTACATACAATGCTGGCACTGCAAAATTACAAAACATGTGTTGCAGTAAAGCGACGTGAGTCATCAATAACATAGTTACCAGAAAAAACAGTTCAAAATTTCTGTATCGTTTCTGTGCTGGTAAATTAAGGACATGACTATACAACAGTAATGAAAGGAGTCATGGGTTGCAGTAAATCACAGACAAGTGCCAGAAAAAGATGAATCAATAGCCTTTAACTTGATTTCCTCATGGATATTTCATGGAATAATAATGCATGTTGCAAATGGTGCCAATATTAATTAATTTTTTCGCCCATGATCAATTCATGACTCTTTCAGTGCACGCACCAATATACACATGACCTAAATATACGTGCATACCGACGCATTCAGTGCGACTGCTCCCACCCCTTACACTATCCCCAGACGCATGCGCAGTCCCTGCAGGCACTACGGCCTCGTTTTAAACTCCTGACATGCGCAGTCAGTCCAGCGCAACCGACAGCAGTGACACAGCTCTTTTTCCTGTCTCACGTACAGGTAAGATCCGTAATTCCCCGCGCTGCTGGTACCACCTTCTCTGGTCACAACCATATCCCAACGTTTCACTCGTGGTTTTGTCCTCTGTACTTAGGCTAGGTACCTCTGTACACCACCTGCATATCCCAGCACCACGCAGTCACGGACTCCCCACTAATTATCAGTACTGCAACTCCCACTCACTTGTTGACTCGAGCACTCCTCATCTACAAACTCTGAGTCACGGCCGCTCACTGGACATAGCAGCACGAGTTAGTCCTTGTTGTAGCCACTGCCTTATGATTATTTCGTATCAATTTTTTGACCTTCTTTTACTTAGACTGGGGCCTCTGACATTTGCAGATCGTCCCCCCCCGGCCGCTAACTCCAGCAGCCGCTATTCACTCAAACAGCCATGGCGCCTATCAACGTCCACACGGTAGGTCCGTTTGCCTTGCCCTTCTCACCATTAGTGGATACTCTATTCTCACCGTTTTTAACACAGCCTCTTTTACCATAGGACGACATCTCACTCATTCATCCGGTCTGAACTCGACCTCCAAGTCCTGAAGACAGTTCGGTATTTTCAGTGCAGCGCTTTTCCATCTCTATCAGCTTCTGCCCTTGTCAGCTATCAACCGAACCAGAAACACAAACTTAAGTGTCGACAACGTCAATGTGTTGTGATATAAAACAACACATAAAATAGACTGTCACCACTGTATACTAATCCTTCACAATGCAGATTTAATGTATGCATATATGCCAGATTATGGCACAAAAATGTCTTCCTGTTTAATAAATTTATAATGTTTTATTCATCCACGGTGATTCTTTGTTCTGAGTTAGCAGTTATCTAGCTCCTTTTGCAAGGCTATAGCGACCTCCTGTCACGCTATTGGCTTGGGAAGCCTTTGACTCTACCCCCACGTATCTGTATACTTCTCAACCCTCTCGAGTCAGGCCCCCTAAAAAAGAGGGTTCGCCCATTTTCTTTTCTCCACACCTTGTGTGTGTCCATCCAGGGGAACTTCCCGTTCCAGGAAGGTTAGAATTTAAAAAGGTGTTCTGTCCATAATACAGGGTGATGGCAGCATGGAAACGGGGAAAATAGGGAAGGAATAGACATTCTCTAAAGGGAAGTTATTACCCTCCCCCACTCCCTCTACTGTGAAGGGCCAAGGCCCGGAGAGGCCTGTGTAGGCTGCAGTCAGGGTCGTCGAGACAGTATGGCAGTCGTCGTAGACAATGGATCCCTCTTCGAAAACCATAGATCTTGCGTTGTTACGGCAGTCGAAAGCAAAGAAAAAGTCTAATCTTTACTAATAAAAAGCATTAGCCTGAAGGAACTTGGCAACTTGATTTTAAAAAAAAAAAACCTGAGGACCTTGACGCGTGAAGGATCATGGGTACAGTGCATGTCACACTAGGGATAGTATTACTGACAAGCCCAGTCGACATCCCTTTTTGACTTTCGAAAGCAAATCATGTAATACTCTACGGCTACCACTAGAGGTCAGGCTACCACTAGGGGGCAAGTTATAAGTGGGCAATCTATTGAAAGATCAAGTATTGAAACTTCATCCTCTCATCCTCTACGGTAGTGGCAACGTCACCGGTGAAGTTGCTCAATAGAGCTTAGTGTACAGGACGAGGTAAAACTTGGTGGGTAGTTTGCCGAATGTGATTGGAAAAAATCAGTGTTGTGCCATTTGGGCGGCCCTTGAGAAGCTTACAAGCCGAGTTGCACTTTGAGCCTTCAGGGTGGGGAAAGTCGCAAGAGGGGCTGTGCGCGGAGTATGCCTGCGATTTTTGGTGGTGAGCCAGAAAAGGCTAGAGAAAAGATTTGCTATATTGTATTGATTCAAAAATGGATGTGTCGAAATCCCGATTTGAGGTCAAGTAAGTATTGATAAAGTGTAATATAAAAAGGTAACGAAATGAGTGATCCACCTTTTCACACAAATGCAAATTCCTCCCATGGTATAAAGACAAAATACGCAAGCATAGCGCAGAATGGACTTGCGACACAGAGGGCAAGTTGGCACAGCAATGGCTCAAAGATGGAAGTTTTTCCAAATGTGTGCAGCAACAAAAGGTCACTTATTTGCAGACAGCATACAAGGAGAATAAATTGAGCAACCGATTAGAATTATGGAAAATGTTTAAGGATGAGGAAGGGGACTCGGTTCGGCAGCATTGGATGCTGAGCCAACAAGACACTGCGGACTAACAGCCCTCGGCTCCCCCTACCCCTGCTCAAACAGCTGACGTAGACACAGCAGAGGAAAGCAAGGGGGTTTTATCCCATGAAAGAATTAAAAGGCAGCAGCGGGATACACCAATCCTACTTTCGTACCTACAGTATATAGTGGCAAAAGCGCACCTGATTGTGCAAAGCAAGCGAGTAAAACCGTGCAAGACATTAGCAGTGAATGTAGGGAGCTCAGCAAAATGCAAGCTAAGCTAAATGAGAATGACTTGGGGGGGGGGAAAACAGGGCTTAATGAAGGCCAAGAATCGGTGGTGTCAAATGAATTGATAGACAGACAGATATTGCTTAAACTGGATGGGAAACCAGCCAGCGAGACAGCGCACAGTGGGAATGAATTGACGAGTAGTAAAGACAAGGAGGAAGAAGCTAAAGAATGGGCAAAGATAATGGAGGAAGTACACAGGAAGAGAAGGAAGAAAGTGAAAGACTGAAAAGAAAGGGAGCGAACAGAAGCAAAAGAGAAAGGGAGACAAAAAAAACAGAGCTAGAAGATATCGCAAGGAGAAAAGCAGAAGAGCAGGAAAGGCAACTGCAAATAAAAGGAGTAAAGGAGGTTAGAAGAAAAAAAGTCGACCGGCTCGTTAAAAAAGAATACCGAAGCAGGGAAAGAGGAGCGCAGAAGTGAGCCGATAGAGATGAGAGCAGAAAAAGACACTTTTCGTAAGCGGTAGAAATTAAGATGGACTTGCCACGTTTAGATGATGGGGAAGGTATACGAAGGAGCATAGGGGAACTCTATAGGAGCAGGAGAAGCAGCATGGTTGCTCCATAGGCAGACAAGTGCTAAGCCCTTGGTGAGGGGGAGACCGAAGCCATAGATCGAACAAGGGGAAAACAGCAGGAAGACAACATTGAGGAGACTCAGCTTTCATGAAGGCAGAGAAGGGGACACTGATGATAGCATCTGGACCATGGGGTCAGACGAGGATTCACAGGGGAGCAAAGATGAGGAGAAGACTCTTGGCACTCCAGGAAGTAAGCCCAGACAGACAGAGTATGGGGAGGAAAAGAGAATATAGGTAGGGGAATGGAGGACATTGCAATATCACTCCGTAAGAGCAGAGGTGCAGGGTCAAGAGCCCAGGGCCAGCCGGGACGGAGATAGCAAGGGGGTTCACCACCACTAAAGACATGGGGAGACAGGACCGAGGGATGACACTGACAGTTTTTAACTGGAAAAAAGGGGGGGGGGGGGCGAACTCAGTATATACCAAGACATCAGATGCCCAAAGACAATTTAAGGTGCAAGCTGCCTTCGTTAACTGCGGTGGTTAGCAAGTGGATTAACGAGATAGCACTGACAGCAGAACAACATTAGCGGTAGGCGACGTGAAGAGTCTACTCTCAGCCTCTCTCAGGGAGGTAGCTGTCAATGTATGGAGAAGAACTGGATATCCAAGTGTGACTGCACAAAACACGGCATGGAACAGCGCACCGTTCAATAACTGCTAAGCAACTGCATGGCAAGCTCCAAGGGTGCAATACCCAGACAAGTTGGACATAAGCGTGATCATGGCACACAAAATGCGCAAGGACGAAGACCCACTTCAATATATTCAAAAAATTCAAGAGAAATGAGACGTCTGGAGATGAGCCCTGGGACAAAACAGTGGGGTTATTTTACCATATATTGTGTCAGGGGCTACCCAAGCAAGTACAAAATCAGCTTAAGAAACTAGTGGGAATGGAGGCAAAATGGTAGTCAGAAATTCAGCAAACAATAGTGCACTATTGCAGGCTAATGCAAGAGAAAGCAAGAAAGAGGTGCGAGGAGAGAAAACAATGAGAAAACAAAAAGGAGTAAAGTTAGTGCAGAAGAAATGATCTAAGTATACAATAGAAGGGGCGATGTTGATGAGTGAGGGGAGAATGAGTAGTTGCTCAGCAAGCATAGAACCTACCACAGGGGGAGGCTTTTCCAGTAGGAGGGGATATGAATAAGTGGCCGAGAGGAATAGTAGGCATACCTCGGTGAACAGGGGGAGGGGATTGGAGGGGGGGGTGGTCAGACACCAAATGTAGCAGAATGCAGGAGGGTTTCATGGAGGACGGCAAAGACTGATGAAGAGTCCTGCACAATGCTAGGTGTGCAGATTGTCCACCTCTCACGAGTATGTAGAGACAGGAGTGAGATTTCTCAAAACGGGGTTATGCAGAAACAGCCCACATACCAGACAGCAAATGTACCCACCACAACAGACGCATACCCAGGACGCGAAAATGCAGCAATATCATCCCATGACACATGCATTACAGACACAGGGGCACATGCATTTACAACCAGCACAGCAGGCACCAGTTCAACAGAAAATTATATCCACGACACATGCAGGCTCCACGAGGTCGGCTCCCTTGTGAAAGCTGGGAGGGGGCGACTGTTGTATGAGGCAAGCCATTTATAGGGACGGGAATGTCATATCCACGATAGGACAGCCACACAGACAGACCTTGTGTTCAATCCCAGCTGTTAAACCTAATCCAACTGAGTAACCACATATAGGGGTCACTATAGGCGACAAGACTTTTACCTTTCTAGTAGATTCAGGGGCAACTAGGTCCTGTATCAGGGAGGGAGATACCCAATGTCAGGAATTGCCATGTATGTGCAGGGATTCTCTGTGAACACGGATTTGGTTCCTTTTACTGACAAATTACTGTGATATATGATATGATTATATGACATTTATAACGCACCTATACACAAGTGTTTCAAGAAGCGACGAGGCAAGGGAGGGGGAACAGAGGGAAGACAGACAACGATCTTACTAAGCCAGGTGACATTGAGATCGCACAAGTGCAGAGGAGGGGAAGGGAAAAGTGCGAGGGGAAAGGAGAGGGGGCAGTGCAGTACATAGGATAACAGTAAAATAAATGAAACCAATAAATAAGAAGTGCAGACAAGTGGTGGCAAGTGTGGGAGAACACAACCCGACCATGACACTGCCACTGTTCTATTCCCTAGTGACACCAGTGAATATAATGGGTAGA
The DNA here is from genome assembly GCF_040938575.1 of Ambystoma mexicanum. Lineage (NCBI taxonomy): Eukaryota > Metazoa > Chordata > Amphibia > Caudata > Ambystomatidae > Ambystoma > Ambystoma mexicanum. The sequence continues at coordinate 536,276,752 of NC_090939.1, forward strand.
GACACGAAGAGCCGACTTAACACAACCATTTCATTACCAGACCAAGGGATAGTGTGTTCAATGCGAGGGATTCATTAAATGAATGTGCGGGAACTCATCCAAGCTTATTGTGGCCCAACGCGGTAAGGCGGGGGGGGGGATGCCAGTAGACATTGAACTGTTTTCATATGGGGGTGGAAGTGTTAATTGCATGGCTTCTGGGGATAGAGAGTAGATTGTTACGCATACCAAATAGCTATGTAGACCAGAGGTTCCTTTAGATGAGAAAAAAGGAAAAGTGATCCCAATAGAACTAGAAGCGGTTAGGATTAGAAACAAGAGAATAGTACTGCATGGGACTGACTATACAGGATGATCAAGGAGAACTGCAATTGCAGTGGGGTGGGGGGGGAAGGATACAGGTAGACTGGCATGACGGATGAGGAGTTGTTCCAAGACGATCGATCAGATAACAAGGTGGTGTTTGACATAAGTATTACACAAGGGAGGAAATACATTAAAAGGGAAGTACCACAGATAATGGCTTTGTTGCCAAAACCGCCACCACCATTTCTCGAGGAAGACTTAGGGCGGGTACCCAGTGTCTTATGGACCAATAGTCCCTATGACGTGGATATGCTAAAAGGGATAGGAGCAGTCAAGATAAAGATTAAAGCAGAGGCTTTTTCACCAAGGGCAACATAGTATACTCTATCAAGGGAAGCGGACAAGGTTATTAATGAGACGATCTCCGCATTATTGAAGCAAGACATTCGGGTACCCTTAGAATCGCACTGCAACACTGAAGTGTATCCGAAGGCAACAGAGGGACCATGGCATTTAATTCAGGATTTGCACCCATTGAACCAAATTGTTGAAGCAGAATTCCGGTTAGTTCCAAACCCAGCAACAATTTTGTGCAGCATCCCAACAGAAGCTACGCACTACACGCTAATCGATTTGGAGAATGCCTTCTTTTCTATACCACGCCATCAAGAGTCACAGGATTAACTTCCTTCCTATATAGGAAACCGGAAGTGGAAAAACACAACACTCTTGCAAGGGTACTGGGAGTCACCTTCATTAGGGACCTTCAGATGGAGCGAGGCAACATGCATATAGTGAGTACAGTCATAATACGTGGACATATTAATCTGTAGAAAATGAGAGGAAAATTGTCAAAATGACTATTTGTCAACAGTACTGGTAGAAAAAAGGTTATAAAGGTGGACCTGGCAAAATTATAATATTACCAAAGGTAAGTGCTATACATAAGGCGGTTAATATCACATGGGCAAAAAGTGACTCAAAATAGGGTTGAGGCGATCAGTAGAAGGCCAAAGACAGTGAGAGAAATGCAGCAGTTTCTGGTCCTTTGCAATTATTGCAGATCCTGGATGTTCGACTATAGCACATACAACTTGTAGAGCGGATTTAGGGAGGCACAGAGGGAATGGTAAATTGGTACGGACACATGAAGACTGAAGTAAGCCATATGCACAGCTCCAGTACTAAGGACCCCTGATTAACAACTAATTTTATTCATTCTCACACTCCAATGGAGTAGTGATGACTGCGGTACTCACACAGAAGACTACACTAGGGCACAAGCCATTAGCTTATTATAGGGGACATTAAGACCCAGTGATGAGCACACATTAGCCTTGTGAGCAAGCTCTGGCTACAGCTGCATTTTCTGGAGTGAAGTCAGCAAGTAACACAATATGTGGAGCATACCCACTTTGCAATTCTAGAAAGACACAAGAGTATGTTGACCACGCAGCAAGCTTCTGGATATGACGCAATTATCTCGAACCCAGCGGTCAAGGTAGTGAGGTGCAGGACTGTTAATCCGGGAAATTTCTTTAGCTGAGCCCGTAGAAGTGGGAGAAAACACCCCCCCCCCCCAACCCCGGTATGGTATGATCCAAGTGTGCCAGGGCTACCGCTACATGATCGTGGTTGTGTGCTGGTTCTCCCGATGGATCGAACTTGGTCCCTGTTCAGACCCAGATGCTCTCAGGGCTGCACAATTCCATGTTAGAGAGGTAAATCAATGGGGGTGTTTGAGGTCTTGCATCAGACAATGGGCCTCACTTTGTAAATGAGACCGAGCACAGCACAACCCTACTAGGGATACAGCACAAATTATCCTGTGCACCAATGGCCTTCTCAAATAAAAAATAAAAATAGCAAAAATAAAAGCACTTTAAAAAAGGGATTGTTTCACCGTTTGCCCTTAGCTTTGTTTGCACTGCACAATCAGCCTAGGTCCAACCATCACTTAACGCCCCATGAGGTGGTAACAGGACGGCACATGCGACTAACCCTGCATCTTCCCAATAGAGCATTGACAGATACAAATGCAACCTCTGATGTGTTTGGAAATTAAGAGCACAAATACGTGGCTTCTTTGATGGCTATTGAATCTCCATTTCTTGTCAACTGCAGGCGCAGGGGGAGAGGTGGATGAACAGTGGGGAAGAGACTATCCCAGCTGCCAGGGGAAGAGACTATCCCAGCTGCAAGTGAAAGACTCAAGCAACCATTACTTTATCCGGGGCATACAGCCATACTCTGTAATTTCATATGGCCATGGTTTAAACCTAGGTTCGAGGGCCCCTATACTGTAGGGCAAGCACATGCAGTGAAACCAAACAGGAAGAAGGCATGGAACTACATTGGAGACGTTCGGCCCTGCCGAGGGGACAACTCTTGCCAGCTAAACAAAGAAGAACAGCAGAAATCACGTTCCAGAGCAAGAGTTAGGGTAAAACACTACGTACACCTAGAGTAGGCACACTTTTTTCTTACAATAGGTATTAAGGACAATTCAAGCAACATGGTGCGTAGTAGACTTAACCCATTTCAGGAATGCTTCATAATACAGACAAACTGAACAAATGATTCCTCCACAATTGTTTTTTCATGTCTTTCTGTTTTATATTGCCCTAATCTACCCACAATTGACCCGTGGAAACCTGTATCATTACTCTGCTTGGCGATTCGAGAATCCGTATAGTGTGGGATCAATTGTTCTTTGTGACCCCGATTCATGCTGTTACGGAAGCTATGTCTAGGCAGGCAACAAGCACTGCTAAAGAAGTAAAGAGATTTAGGTGCAGTGCAGAAGCAGATTTTAACAAGGTAAATTCATACACAACGTTTGTGGCATATGCCAGTGGCATGAGCCCAATGCCTCATGCATGTATCACTATGCACCACAAGAGGATGATATCAAGGGAAGCATGCCACACTCAGCTGGATGTCCAAGAAGAGGTTCCTGTACGAAGATAACTGCATAAACAATCAGGAAATATTGGACAATTACTGGAATACAGATAAAAGGAAAAGAGTATATCACAGAGGCACAGACAGTGATGCAGAAAGAGTTACACTGCTCCACGAAAGGACCCATAGAATTAGGAGGAATGGCAGGATGCTGGCAAAGACTGCAAGTGCTGGTGTATGGCCAGGTATACACAACAGATGGATGGAAAGGAGTTGTTGGGAGCAAAGCCCATGCTCTCTTAACAGTTCCAGTCAAAATAGAACAGCAAGAAAATGACAAGTGCATTAAGGAATGGGAAGCAAGTGCTAAACTGCTTACATGGGTAGAAAACGGAGCAGTGCCAATGCCCATCATACCGTTCAAGGGAGCAGCTTTACGTTTCCAGAATGATGGCGAAGTAGAGGTTGGAGAACATGAAGGATGCAAGCAGATTGAGAATACCAGGCATTAAGTTCGGAACAGCAGTGCTGATGTCCCACTGTTGGGCCTGTGGGTCGAAGGCATACCTGCGGCTGCCTCCCAATTGGGGAGGGATACGCTCCCTTGTATATCTGAACACTCCAGCATTAGTGGTGCCTCAGGAGGACATACAAATTGAGGGGTTCCCTAAAATGGATACCAACCAAAGGAAGAAGCAATCTGTAGGGTTGACCAGAGTGAATAGGTTAGAACTAGGGAACTATGCCTCAAACATGGAAAAGGCATTTGATGCAATAACACCAGAGCAAAGGCTTTTCAGCAGAACCGAGATGTTCTATCATTCCAGCAGTATAGGCAAACTCTAATGCCAAATGGCTCCAGATCCCACAGTGGGAACGGATTCAGATAATAAACTCAACCATCAAGGTGGTCAAAGTCATCAAGGAAGAGCTAAGAGCAGGCAGACAAACGGCCCACCAGAAAAGTTCCGCTTTAGATCTCCTCACAGCCATGGAGGGAGGCATTTGTGTCAAGTTCGGGTCTTCTTGCTGTACATTCGTTATAGCCAACGACAAAGGCAACAGGACACTCAAAGAGGCCATCATCCAACTCTCAGAATTGCACACAAAGATGGAGGCAGAAATGAAAAATGTCAGAAATGACGATTGTTGGCGGTCTTACATATTCTCAGAGATACCCACATGGATGGCCAATGGACTTAAAGTATTGGCAGCAGCTTTGATACCCGTGTTGCTGACAATGTGTCATCCGGATAATCATCACGCAGTTTAGAAAGACAACCAAGAAGACTTTAGGGATGAAAGTGCTGATAGACGTAGAGACTGAAGATGAAACAAAAGCACAAAATGCACCAACATCACAACTGACGGTGTCCCCGGTTCCCATTGGAACGGTTTTCTAGTATCCTCACAACACATGTGACTATTGGGGAAAATGGGTTCAGTGCAACCCCGATGAGGACTGCAGCTATGGGACATGGAGCCTGGATGACCACGCAATACACTATGGACATTTCTGAGTGATAAGGCCTGGCTCCCAAAACTGCAGATGAACCAATAGAATGGTGTAGGTAGTGTAGATGAGAGGTCAACCAGAGGGGGCATTGCACATCGGGGGCCATATCTAACCCTCATGCCTCCCCATATGAACCTCAGCACGAAGGCAGAGAAACAGATGTGCCTCACTCCTAGGTCCATCAACACACACTTCAATGTATCACAGGTGTGAAGGACATTAGTCGCTCAGACAGCAGTTCAGACCATACCCAATCTGACTTAGACGATATGGAAATTACACCGATGGAGCAAGTCGACTGACTGCGAAGTCAGAAATCAATGACATCATCACAGACACCACGACATAGCCGCATTAAACATGAAGTACATATTCATCCATTCAAGAAGTTTCACTCCCATGCACTCATTTATTGCATATAGGAACAAAGTACATGATTATGACTCAGAGGACGGACACACATACATTTCTTTATATTCATATCTTTAGCCAAAGCTGAAACCGCAAGGTGCAAAGAGTTCATATATTTAGCTTGTCTGCCATAGGAAATAATATATAAGCTATAGGTCTCTGAAATGGATGGCAGAGGAGAGACAGACTTCAAGTACAGGGAAAAGCTCACCGCAGCCAGAGGCGAGTATAAATGCGGCACTCAACATCACCTAATTAAATAAAATACAACAGAGTAAATGAGGATATTGGAGTTTTTCAGTGAGTCAAGAACACACACAATCATCCACGAGTATCATGCTAGAATGGTTGTTGCCCGGGTGGACTGTGAAAGAATGGAGGCACTGGACATTTTGAAAGTGGTCCCATATTACACATTTTGATCTAGCTCCACCCTTTCCCGATATAATGTGAAAATAAAATACAAAATAGGCAGAGTGCAGAGTCACACAGGGAAATCTCCACAGTACCCAGTAGCCCAGTCCAGCCCTGCTTGGTGCACTTTGCGCTCACCTTGTCCCCATTTAGCCGCCTTTCAGTATCCATGGCATTTCACACCTATGACCATGCGCTCCCAAGGGGCCGGGGTGGGTGTGACCACTCAAGTTGTCAAACACCATGTACACTTCAAAGGCATCTTTTGCATGCTCACCATTGTCCACCTGGCCTCCCTTCACCCTGTGTCTCTAGACTCCCCTCTTCAAAGCCCTGCCCCTGCAATCAACAAAAGTGTGTGTCCCTTCCACATTGTTCCGGCCTTTCTGCGCTCACCTCATGCCCATCCAGCTACCCTTCTAGTATTAATGGCATTTCACACCTATGACTGTGCGCTCCCAAGGGGGCGGGGTGGGGTGGGCCTGACCGCTCAAGTTGTCAAAACATTGAGGACAACCAGGTTTAGGTTTGTGTTACAAACCTGGCTCCATTGCCCTATATGCTGGACGAGTAGGCCTATGCCTGTGCACTGGAAAGGCAGCAGGGTAGGTTCATACGGCAGATGGGAACCATTGGGATGGAGGAAGAGTGGGTTTCTATGAACACGTCTTCCATTTACATACACACCTACTTGTGTAAGCCTTTATAAACACCTTGAGATTTATCTTGACATCTGGGAGATGTACTAGGTACATCGTCATCAACCTACCTCTTCACCGGATACTTGTTCCTCTGCTTGCTGAATCTGCTCATCTGTTCGCCACAGTAAGGCTAAGTAAACTAATTACTTCCCTATGTTCATCCAACGTTACTATGAACGTTTATGCCGATTACAACCAAATGCACCCAGGAATATAATGTTCATGTATCTCAAAGACCTATGCATTAGCGATTAGTTCAGGTATTTTCTTCTCGTTAATTACCACAATTCATCACTGTGCGTTGTAGTAGAATGTGCAGTATAACAAGTTGCCACAGATTTCACTGGGCTAGGTCACACAGCTTTTCTGCCTTTATTCGAATTAAAGTGTAAAGTCAAATCTTTGGTGCAAATTGCTTTATTCATTCATCCAGTATTATTCGTGCTAATAGTGCGTGAGATCTCTATAAAGAAATATGAACTATTAAAGAATGCCATCATGTGTGGTTGTCAGTTGCACTTCTGCAAGCCAACCAAAGTTCAGGGCACTATATTGCATGCATTCCCAAAGGACATTGATTTAATAGGAATATGGCTTAGAAATTGCAGTTGTGAAGTGGATGAGATTGAAATTAGGACCCAGGAAATCAAGGCTGACATGAGAGCCAATTGATTCCACGTCTGCAGCCTGCACTTGACCCAGGATATGTATGACCAGACCGTGAGTTCTTCCTAAATTGCTTCCAAATGCCATCCCACCTCAATTTCCACATGCAGATGGTGAGGAGAGTAGTGAAGGTTGAGTTTATGTTTTTTGGCATGTAGGACGATGGTCTGCATTAATAAGTATCATCTTCCATCTGTTTATCTACATCACTGTTCTATTACTCCATTTCCAATAGTCACCGAACTCAACACAAGGGTCAAATATTTAATCTTAGTATATTTCATCTTTCCCCGCTTTCTGGTGCCTCTGACCAGTAAATGTGATCCTTGATGAAAACTTCCACAGTGCCCCTTGGAAATTATCTTTGGGAAATGTGTTGTTGACATATCCTTTACTTAAAGCACATTGATTGAGGAAAAGACCCTCGCAAGCGACACAACCACCGACATGCCTTCTATCCCAATGGTGAGCCCTACCAACCCACACAAAATTAAATGTTATAGCGTCGCATATGTCCACTTTCCAGGAACTAATTTTCCTTTTCTATTGTACTATTTGCGTACATTGGCCTGAAAATGAAGGAGCAAGATCCTGTAACAATTTCTTTTCCGGAGTCAACATCATACACATACCAAGTTTTTATTTTATAATACACTACTCTTTGTATGCGATTGAACTACTTGCATGTGGTATGCTTTCAATGTAAACATATCAAAATGTATTGTGCAGAACTGGCTATTTGTACAAAGTGGCAGGTATAGGTTTGTGTACACAGTTCAATATGTACTTTCTTCTGCACTGCATTTTTTCTGTTTCATTTTGCTTTTTAATCCGTATTAAAACAAGTGCTGTATTATAGGTGGATGGTAGAACGTCGACTATCTCGTCCTCCTTTGGAACAGGTCCACAGCTTGAGGTATTTCTATTCACATTTTACTTTCAAGAATCACAGTTATTCCAAAATCGGATATACTTGGGACATAAATGTATGCAACCTTGCACGGTTTAAAACGTTTCTGATTTTGGTAGTAACGTTGCACTTGCCCCCACACCCCCATAATGCAAAACAGTCATCAAGGACAAATTACAAAGTAAAATACTTAGCAGGGCATCATTGTAATCACTATGTTTTACAGGGTGACCTCAAATCAAGTCCATGTTTGAACTCGGATGGAGATCAAGTCACGCACACTCGCTTCAAGGTTTTATCCATACTAAAATTCTATTGGTGCTGCAACAGCAACCCTAACAGTATATGGTTCAAAGTCTATGTAAAATACTGAGCTTGGGGGGTGCTCTGTTGAATGCAGACTTTTATTGTGCACTTTGGCTGACATTGCATTTTTTTGCATATTACTCCATTCAATGGATGTACTCCAGATGTGGACTTAGAAGACGTGCATGGAACTGAGGTATACATTTATGGAGTAAAATTGGGCATCACATTGCATTCTGAATACATTTTCATTAGGTCGCTATATTTTTCAGTTAGTCTAGTTGTTTTTGATTTGTAGATATGTACTTATGTTTGTTTGCTTCAAAATTAAATTTGCTGTATTAAAACCATATAAAAACGTTTTTTGCAGCTTGATGTCGCCGCCTGCAAAGAGAAGGCCACTGTTTCGAAGCAAATCAAGAAAGCAAGGGTAAAGAACTTACCAGTTTGTTTTGCACAAGCTTTTGAACAGATGTTTTAGTCTTTCTAGGTTTTCAGTTGCAAGATTGTATGTTCTGTGCAATACATTCAGCATCTTCCATTTATTCTTTTAGAAGCCCAGAAATAACGAGTATAAAGTCGCAGCCATTGCTTAAAACCAAAGATGTTGTTTGCCAAACAGATTTCACATTGGAGCAACTAATCTCAGGAGCAGTGTGGCACAGTCATCAAGCAGACTATTGATGCATTTGTTCAGTGGCCGGAAAATGAATGGACTGTTACATGTGACCCTTACAAAGTCAGCGTGGACCAGTGCTACTTTGTGCCAGGTCGAAGAAAATGGAAGTAAGCGATGATGCATTGCAACTACTTGCCGTACCTTCACACAATCTACACCCGCTAAAAATGTTCTACCAAAAAAAACATTCAAAGTTAACCATTTCTCCAATTCATGTTGAATGATCACATCATGAACTGAGAGGTTGAAGCTTCAATGAAATTGACCGATGATCTTGCACAAGATATCGACTTCAGTTTGCCAAATCTTGAGGATGTGTCCACCACCATCAACTCACAAAAATCAGTAATGCAGGACGATTGGCTACTAAAGGAGCAAAAGTACATTGCGTTCGATAGCTGCCTGCTAGAGATTGTACACATGCTCAAATCTCTATCGGGTCCAAGATATGCGGGGAGCCATTGGTGAATGTGTGTCACGCATTGCAAGGCACCAACCTGAAAACACAAGCAACCTGTGTACACCTCCATAATATGTTTTCATAGTCTGCTCAACCAATGCTCAACAAAGTGCCAGCTGGGAATCTACTTTGTTCAGCAGCTTTACTGTTCATCGGATCGACTCATCAAGATTTCCAGTTTGTGGGTCTTGAGTTCCTTGCTAAAACTCAATACTACAAATACAAATGGGAATTCTTATTCCCGGCTATTAGCAAGGCTTGGAATGTTGAACTGATGTCAATGGACAGCACATTCTCTGGCAAACGTTTATGGTTAGCTGGCGATGGACAGTGTGACAGTCCTGGATTTTCCGCAAAGTACTGCACTTACCACTTTCAAGACATGGAAAGTATATAATAAAAAAAAAAGAAAAATGAGTTTTGTGATGGTGCAGGTGTCTGAATGTTCGTCGGTTGCCATGGAGAAACATGGTTTCATCAAATCCATTCAACTTCTGCAATTCAGTGGAATGGAAATAGACGCGATAGCCACCGACCCATAACGTTTCCATAGCAAAGGCCATGCGGGAGCAGTTTCCACACATTCGGCATCAATTTGATGTATGGCATGTTGCAAAATCAATCAATAAAAAAAATTACAGCTGCTGGGAAAAAGAAGTGTTCGGAAAACCTTATAAAATGGCGTCAGTCCATCAGCAACCATCTTTGGTGGAGCTCCAAAACTTGTGATGGATCTGTGGGCATTCTACTTCAGAAATAGCATTCATTGATGCACCATTGTACCAACCTACACGCATGGCCAGAAAAATCAACATTTCCACGAATGTGCACATGGACCGTTGTCGAGGGAGGAGGAACGGAAGAAGAAGTGGTTGGTGCCATGTTCATCTCCACACAAAGCACTTGAGAAGATGGTGTACGATAAAACACTTTCAAGAGACCTGAAGGGACTCTTCTGTCACACTGGAGATTTGGAGGTGTTCCAAAATATGTGCCTAAAGTACAGGCCCAAAGTGTTGCACTTCGGCATCAACGGTATGAAGGCCCGAACGAGGCTAGCTGAACTTGCCCATAATGACAATGCAGGTAGGGCTCAAGCGAGAACTTCAAGAACATTGGGGTGCCACGTTACTACAAGGCCTTTACAAAACAAATTAAACAATGGGTGGCCAAGCCAATATCCGAGGAAATGGATTTTGAATGTGTCAAAGATCTGACATTGACTGTGTTGGCCATGCATACTCATGGACTGGAAGCCGATTTTGCTCCCAGGACCCATACAATGCCACAAAACATTGCAAATGAGCCTTGTCCTTCAAAATCAAAACTTGTCATGAAGCATAGTTCTAGATTCAAATGATTTGTAGCCCTCTGTAAAATGTGTTCAAATTCACATCTGGAGTTGTTCTAAATGCCAAAAAATTAAATTGGAATTAAAAAGAAACTGTAATTGAATATTATGCCCCTTGGTCAAACTCTGCTATATTAAATATCCCGCATCAGAGTTATTGATTTATACTGTGCCTAGTATCCGAGTTTCACTAGATCATACAAATATAGTCAGTTCATTCTAGTATGTGATTTCTTACACACAAAAAAAAGAAAATATATCACAAAAGTTCTCAGTACAGAGTGAATGTTGGTACATTTGGAAAGGCCTAGACAGAACCAGTGCTCTAGACAGAGTGAGCATCTGGACTTAAGTGAGGTCACCGGAAGCACATCGCTCCAGGATAGCAGACAGTCAAGACATTTTCAATGTTGGCCTTGTTATCCTGTGCCACCCAGGTATGGCTCAGCCTTCTGAAAACGGATCTGATGCCAAAGGCACACCCTACTCAAAAAGTGGGAACCAATTTAGGACTTCCAGACTTGACACACACATCCCAAGCAGAACAGCGTTTTCACTCAGCGGCACGATCTTGCACTATCACCAGCTACTGCCATTTCAAAAACATGTTGACACACTGCTCAGGGATGTGCTATGCTATCTTGCATGATGTTTACAGAGAGGGCTGACCCAGCCGCCTTTTGGAAGGCCACAGCGTCAGTAATGACATCACACAGTGTCTTAACATGGTAAAACAGTGTACATAACAGTATTCCATAGAGAGCGGAAGGCTACAATTGTTTTTTTTGCTCATCAGTCTATAGATTGCAGCGTGCATAAGCTGGGATCATCTCTCCATGTAGCTAATGCTGAGGTCTAACTCTCACAAGTTACATTGCGAAAGACACGATAATATGCTAGAGCACGCTACTCCATCAACAGGTAATCCGCTTGGTTGAATGAAAAAGTTCTGGAGGAGGGCGAGGATAACTTTATTTGGAATTTCCTTTGAGGGCAGATACACTTGTGCATTGCATCAACACACAATTCGTGAATGTTGACGTGACGTAACATATCTTTACATGGATGTTTCAGGCTGTCCTTCCTATTCAGAAACACTGTACCGTATCAATGCCTTTTCATTTTTATTTCCTGCATTCTTTTCTGAAATCACGTCTCTGCCTTGGAATAGGACAAGTGCCTTATTGCAATTTGTTCTTGAACACTAGGCAGCAATTTCTCGAAGGACATAAGTTGTGGGGAACAGAAAAAGAAAAAGAAAAAGAAAAAAAAAGACAACTTTAATTATATTGAGAGCTGACATGTACCGCCAAGTTAGTGTGAAAGTGTGTGATACATCGTGCAGAGTGGTTGCTCACCAACAGAAACTAACCATGGAATTTGCAGAAATTATTTAAGTTCCAGTTTAATTGGGATATAAAAATGAGAAGGGTGCTGTATGCATAATAACTAATTGACGGTGGGGTAAACGTTGTCCGTGTGCAATGATCGCTTTTCAAACAGTAATCTTGCAAGCTTCGTTATAATGACATCTGTCCGGGGTTCAAGCTGTATGATTGCTATGTTTGTTCTTCATTTTCTCCATATGGTTCTCCATCCCATTTGAAGCTATACCAGCGCTCAAATTGTACGCAACTCGTGGTCTCAAGTAGTACACCTTGTTTTCATTTGCGTGTTAAATATTGGTTGTTTTGCACTTATGATTAGGTTTCAAAAAGTTATGAGTTATACATCAACTTGTTATATTAAAATAAAGAATGGCTACTGAAATATATTTTTATTGTGTTTTGCGCAGATACTTTGTACCGTACTGCCCATGCGATAGCTTCCAGGTGCCAGCCGATTGGCTTCTTCAATCGACACTGGAAGATTACCATTAGCAGCGTTTTTTCAAGCAGTGTTACGTGGGACGATCGATATGGCCCTATATGTCCATTGGCGTTTCCGGCAGTAAGGAGCAACATGTCAGCATTCATGATGTAGCAACATGGAGAAGCAAGAGCGTTGGGCTTTGAAAGTGAAAAAAAGAAAGGTCTTCTCCCACACGGAGCACCAAGGGGGGGGGGCGAGGGGGGTCATTGAATTATTTTGCTGTTGTGCCATATGACAAGACAAGGACACATAAGGACAAAGAACATTGAGCGTTCATCGTAATCCGCATAGCCCAAGAGTCAGGCGATGGTCGTCAGCTCCAACTTACCTGTGAAATTTAAAAATCGTTTGTTTCCTGGAGTACATCATTTCTTGTTAACATTCTTTGAAAAATAAAAGCACTTGCAACATTGCAGACTATTGTTGATGTATTGAAATATTCTATACGCCAATGTTATTTATGGCAAGACAGAGAAGGTAAGCTCTGTGTGAGGATGTCCGTTTATCTTGTATTTATCTTCCTATTTCTGCGGCCGGGGCACGTTGGGCTACGCTGGCCACAAACGTAATGAAAAAAGGTGGAGCAGATTGTTGGGACAAGTGATGTCAGCATCAGAGGCGTGTGTTTTTATTGCAGTGAGCACATTTGAACTTAGGGTGATCGATCCACGGATAACATTAGCACGAGATGGCCACGCCCAACACGTTTTCGCATATGTAAAAGTGAGGAAAACTAAGGTAAGATGTATAAATAAAAAAAAAATTACTATCGATCACAGTATGCTAATAACGACTTGCCTGAACGATCGGGACAAAAATGTTTGAGCGCACTATTCCTTTAACTGTTCTTAACCAACTGTCGACTGGTATTTTTTCTTACTCCCATACATTTTAAAACAATAATGTATATATGTGTAGCATGAAGGTTAGTGGGGTTCGCGGGAACCCCACTCTACTAAGATCAAGCGCCACAGGGTAAATAATGAGTGTACACAAAAGGTATTTGAAAATTATATTTCAGAAAAAATGCCCTATAAGAGACACGTGTTTCGGCGGATACATCGCCTTTTTCAATCAGCGCTAAAATAGTTTACACAAACAGGTCATAAAACATTAAGTACAAAACGGTTCGGTGAAATAATAAGCAGTTGAAAAAACAATGTAAAATCAATATTGCAAAAATTAGTGCACAGAGAGACAAGGAAGGGGGGAAAAGGGGAGGATTGTTAGGGACGGTAGATATAGCAACAAAGGGGAAAGAAAAGATGAACATCATAATGTTAATTGCAATGTGTGTACAAGTTCAGCTAATTAGATCGACATCTAATCACACTCTACATCTTACCCGATTTGGTGCAAGCTATAAGTCAAATCATTGGTTGTTTGGAGGTGGTCATGGGATAAATCCCGCCTGTAGGGAAATTTACACATATTACTATGTGGTTTCTTTATGGGTTGCTTATTACAGAGAGTCCATTGGTTGCGGGTGCTGGGTAACATAGGAGTTTACAGACTAATAATTCCGTGATTCGGACTGGGAGTGAAACTAGCGCTTTATCTGTGTTACAAAGACCGTCGGGTTACGGGTTGTGGCAAATGGAGCCAATCTCAGGATCGTGAGACATTTGTTTGTTTTATTACAACATAATTAATGGGCGGTATGCGAGTGTAGGGGAAAGCAGTCTAGTAAGATCTTGAGAATAATGCAAAACCGTACATTTGTGGGTTTTAGCCATTACCAATTACATCCTCATATTGTGATTCACATTCGTGAATGAAGAAAAACATGCGAGTGTGAGCGAGAAATTCGGGAGGCTATAAGCAAGGTTTACGCGAATTAGGTGCACTCGTGATTTGCGCGAGTTAGGTGCGATCGTGGTTTAGGGGGATTAGGGCTTACCTCGCAAGAGGTGGTCTTCGTCACAAGCGCCGGCGTCTGAATGAGAGTACAGACGCCGCGCTTCAAAGTAATGTTATGTTGCAGCCGTCACCAGGACTGTAGTCCTTTTTCCTTTTCATGGAGTCATGCGAGGGCAGGGCGCCATGTTTGACGTTCTGAGTCGGACATTGAGTTGCTTATATCATTTAAACTTGGCAGTATAAGGTTGTCTTAGTAACAATGTAAGTATTATTCAAAATACTCACATTTTGTTAAAAAATCCGGGGGAGAGAAAGATCAAACTACCGTGTTTGTAACTTGGAGATTCATATGGTATATGTAAACAACAACTATTGGCGAGAATAATTAAGGGGAAGTCTCCTTTGGGTAAGGGCTTGCCTATAGTAAAGGAAAAATGTGCGATAATAAATAGATATGCATTGTATGTATATTCACAGATATCTTGAATTCAGACGTCTGATAGATGGGGTGTCACTGGTATCATTATCAAACCTTCATTATTTACGTTCATACATGTCGCGTCCGACAATATTTTGGAAGATAAAGTAAATATACAAAAGAGAGCAGGATTTCAATGATTCAGAGGAAAACTCCCATCTCGGTGTCTGTGTTCAAGCCTACTCTTGTGGTTCTGAAGTGACATATAGTACGGGCTTCTTGTCGTCTTAGAGCAAGTTCTTGGTTGCCTCCTCTTCTTCCTGGGATAATTTTTCTAAGACCAATAAATTTGATTATTTTTATCGTCCATTTGATGGTTCGCCTGCAAGTGGTAATGAGGAATCTTGGCTTCCTATCGATGAGAGATGCTCTCTTATCCTTAGTTCTCGTATAGTACTGCCCACATACATCTTGTGGCAAGTGCAGATGATTGCGTAAACCACAAATTTCGATTTGCAGTTAATGTTATCTTTAATCATGGTCAAGGTACCAAAGTTATCTGTGAATTTCGTAGTTGGACAGAGGGCATATTTACACATTGTGCAAATCCCACATTTTGTGAAACCAAAAGACGTTGTTTGTAGCCAAGGTTGTTGCCGTGGTTGATCTACTTCTGGCAGCATTGAAGGGCTGATAGTTGACTTAAGCGTTCTGGCCCTCCGATAGATGATTGTTGGGCGGACGTCAATGTATTTCTGGATATGCTCATCCAATTTCAGGAGATGCCAGTTCTTACGTAATATTGTTCGCAGTGTACCATTATTTGCACAGTAAGTAGTGATGAATTTAACTGTTTCTGGTCTTTTCTCTGAGGATCGGTTTGTGGATATAAGAGTCGAGCCCCTTGTAATCAAATGAGCTTTATCAAATGCTGCTTTGAAAAATCTGGTTTTGTATCCTTGTGCTTTAAATCTGGTGTGCAAAGTTTGGCATTCTTGTTCAAAGGTTGTCAAATCAGTGCAATTGCGACGTGCTCGGAAAAATTCTTCTTTGGGAATGTTATTTTTCACAGGATCAAAATGGCAGCTTGTTGCGTACAGGGTTGAATTCACCTCTGTTTCCGATATGTTTTAGTTAGCAGGTTATTGTCTTGAACATAGATAGTAAGATCTAGGAAATTAATGTGTTTTCTGCAGTGGGTGCCGGTGAACACTATTCCCAAAGAATTGCAGTTTGCTCTTTTCATGAATTCATTCAGACCATCTGATGTTCCTTTCCATATTAATAGCACGTCATCTATATAGCGTGTCCACATGATCACATTTTCATTGTATGCTATGTCAGTATAGATGTATGTGTCTTCGAACATTCCCATGAATAGGTTGGCGATGGCTGGAGCGAATTTCACTCCCATCGCTACACCTCTTTGTCGATAGTACTCACCATTAAAGAGAAAAATGTTGTTAGTCAAAGTTAGAGAGCATCTCTTTTAGCATTTCAACAAAGTGATAGTGGGAGGCGGATTCGTTTCTGAAGGTATATTGTAGTGTTTGCATTGCTGCCTCATGTTCAATTGAAGTGTATAGAGCCTTGACATCCCAAGTTGCTAGTACGTAATCAGGTTGCCAAACAATTTGACTGAGTCTCTTGATTAAATCTGTTGTCTTTTAAAAAAGCCTGGAGTTTCGGTACTCTGGGTCTTAATGCATGATCTAGGTATTCAGAAATTCTTTCGGTGATCCAGCCAATGCCGTTGACTATCAGTCTGCCTTCTGGTGTGGATTGATAGGGTTTGTGAATCTTGGGTAAGAAATAGATTATGGGAGTAATTGGTTGTTTTATCCATATCCATGCCTTTTCTTGGTCGGTTAGTAGTCCTTTTCTGTACCAGGTTAAGATTTGTTCATCTACTTCAGTTTGTATTTCTTGTCTGGGGTTGGTTGGTAGTAGTTCGTAGCAACCTGGGCTGTTGAGATGGTTATTGGCCATAAGCAAGTAGTCAGATCTGTTCATAATTACTACGTTTTCGCCTTTGTCAGCTTCCTTGATTACAATCTTTTTTATTGTTATTAAAATTCATGAGTGCCTATTGTTCCAAAGGGCTTAGATTGTTTTTACAGATTGCATTGTCGATTCGATTGTTTTGTCTCTTCCTTCTGGTTTGTTTTATTCTATCAAGGTCGTCTGTCACAGCTTTATAGAACGCATCGATCGTATTTTCAGGACTCAATTGTGGAGTGAAATTGGAGTAGGGTTTCATTTCTTCATCGATGAGACTGATAGGTGTTATATTCAGTTCTTGCAATGTGTGATGTATTGAATAGGAGGTCGGCTCTTGCAACGACCAGAGTGCAAAGACATTTTCCAGATTTTCAATAGTAGTTTCACTTGGAGTTGGTTGCGGTACCTGATGTCTTGGTTCTGACACTTGGGTTTCAAAATATTTTTTTAATTTAAGTTTGCGTACAAATTTGAAAAGGTCTATGTGCACCTCTGTGGTCTCATATTCATTTGTGGGGGCAAAGGACAAGCCTTTATTCAAAAGAGAGACTTCATCTTGTCTTAAGTGAAGGTCAGAGAGATTTAATACCAGGTTAGTTATTTGTTGCGTCACGCTGCTTCTCTGGTTTTTAGCTCGTGTTTTGTCTTCGTTTGTTGCGTCCGAGTTGGCTTGGTTTTGCTGAACTGATTATATTTGTCTTGAAACGTATAGACACGATCATCACGGTAATCTCTTAGGTATTTTCTAAGTTTGCAAATTTTTATCTCCTCTTGGTAGTCACTTAGGATTTCATACATGTTCACAAAAGTATGTTCTTTTGTTGCTTCCAATGCATGTGTGTTGGCTATTTCCTTTTTCACATCTTCAATTGCTGCAGTGGCTCTCTTGTGTTCGTGTGTAGCGTGTTCCACAAGTAACTAACATGGTTTTAGAACTATGGTTAAGGTTTCTTTCCCAGAGGTCGGCCAGGTCTTTGTCTTCATCTTTCGTAAAATCTGGAAATATCAGAACCCGAAGTCATCTAGGGATTTGGTTGTTGGTTAAATAGTTTTGTAGCGATATCATTTCCCAGTATTTGTCAATTTCCTTTCTGGAAACTCTTTCCAGTTTGACAAATTTCAACCTGAGATCTTCTTTTAGTATTAATATTCTTGAATGCATGCAAGGTACTTCCTCTAGGTGCAAATCCATCCTCTTCGCGGTTTTTTTAGATATTGTGCCATGGTACGTAGGATAGTGTCCCAATGGTAAGCAAAAAGCAGGGCTGTTGGTATATATTCAAAAGTGATACGGTAGATTGGGGATTTTTGGTGATACCAACCATCTGTGTCCTGCGCTCTTCGAATAAATGGCCGCTGATCGGTAGAGTGACGGAGTAACAACCCCCTACTCCGGTAAAACAGAAAGGTTAGTGGGGTTCGCGGGAACCCCACTCTACTTTAAGATCAAGCGCCACAGGGTAAATAATGAGTGTACACAAAAGGTATTTGAATATTATATTTCAGAAAAAATGCCCTATAAGAGACATGTTTCGGCGGATACATCGCCTTTTTCAATCAGGGCTAAGATAGTTTACACAAACAGGTCATAAAACATATTAGTAAGTACAAGACGGTTAGGTGAAATAATAAGCAGTAGCATGACACATTATATGCATTTGTTGTTGGGTTCATATGTAAAGCCTTTGTTGGCTATAAACATTTTTTCTAATAAAAATAAAGTAAACATCCTCCAGATCATCTCTCTCCCTGGAAGATTCCACTCACCAACAGTCTTCTGGACAGGACACCCACCTAAATTTCCCCCATATCGAGGATACAAGTCATCATTTTTGCCCCCTGGATTGGGGCGGGGGGGTGGTCCCCGATGATCTTACCTGAGTGCACGGACGACTTCCTACTCCCCGATTCCCCAGTTCGGGTCCCTTTCCCCCAGGCCTCTAGCCCGCAGACTCTCCTATTTTCTCTTCCTCCTCCCTGGGCTACTCGAGTGAAATTCCCAAAATGTGTGCATCATTCTTCAGTGTAGTACACCTCCTCTGCCTTCTCTTCCAAGTGAATATCCACCCGAAAGGGAACATCCACCTATATGGGATATGTTCCCGTTTAAGCTTCCCCATCACTGGTCTAAGTGAGAGTTGTTTCTGTAGTGTAAGGGTGGCCAAGTCCTGAAAAGTCAGATGTTTATGCTTGCCATAGACAAACTCCCAGGGACCTGGAGGCTTTCTCCCTTTACTGTATAGGCATGACATTTCATTATAACATCCCTAGGCTGGGCCCGGAGCCCCCTTCGCAGCTGGTCCACCCTATGCACTCTGTCCAACAGGATGGGATTCGATGATACTGCTGTGAAATAATCCCCAAAGAACCTTAGCACCCATGCCTTCAAATTGGACCCTTCAGCCCCCTCCTCCAGCCCCTGGATCCTTAGGTTCTCACGTTGGGGTCCATTCTATAAATTCTCAATGCTCAAGTGTAGCTCCTCCATCCCCTGCTTGGCTCCGGCTAGTTCCCCTTGTACGTGAAGCACATACTCGTGCAGGGAATTGTCAGACTCCTCGGGATCCCCATGAAGGTGTGTATCCGCTTCATGTCTTTGGCCAGAACATCCAGGGATTTATGCAGACCCTCCATTGCGGTCACAATCATCTTTCCTAACCGACGAGGTGAGCTTCTCTTCTAGCGTTGACATACATTCTAGAAGGTCTGCTTTTTTGAGCATAGGGACTGCTGCGCCTCACATCTTCGTCATTGCCATTTCCATCTCCAGCTGTTGGAGACCCTCTTTCGCCGTCTCAGCCCTGCCCGCCGTGACAAACCGAATCTGTGAACTGAAAAGCAACTGTGATTGAATATTACACCCCAAGGTCCAGCTCCCCTAGATTAACTGTGCTATCCTGAATCAGAGTTATAGGTTTTTACTGTTCCTGGAATAAGTGTTCCACTATTCAGAAAAGCATACTTACTTACTATACTTCAGTTGACTTACTATGCAAATTCTTGCTGATTTCTATGTGAGAGTCACGGTACAACTGTTAGGGTGTATACCTTGGCATTACCGAACGTGATCTAAAAATAACAATTGGTTTTGACTTTATTAGAACTACTGTTAGGTGTTCCAAATTAGGTTATATGCTTTGGTATGTGTACCTTCAAGCATAGAGTGTTCTTCTATAATGTTTTTATTTGATCTGTGATCGTAATTTCCCCGAACGATTTTCCAAATGTCCATCAAACTATGTAAGCAATGTTAGATATTCCTAAAACAGCAATATCCAGTAAAAAAAAAACAGGAAGACAACATGACGTTAACTTCACTATAACATTTAAAAACCATTGATATTCAAAGCGATGACAAGCATCGCCACCCACCTCAATGGTTCGACCTACTTCAGGTGTGTTGCTCACCACGCCTTTCTTCATTTAACCAGGCTGTTGCGAGTATCACCATCCAAATCGCATTTGTCTATGTTAATTACTGCTCCTGGCTTCACCTAAACTGCTGCTTTCTGTGTACTGCTAGAATAACTATTTACTGTTTATGCTCTCTTCTAACCTCACTAAATTGGCATTTAGGAGGTGTGCTTTTTGTGCATACTTCATTTTGTACTGTGTTTAGTGCTTTTGGGGAAATTCAAATTCAGGAGTGCTTTAAAATCTTTGCACTTATTGTCTTCCATTACACACCACCTTCTGTGCCCACCTGGCTGCTAGGCCTCTTGCGAGTTCTTGTGCACTGTGCAGCTCCCCCGTGTGTCTCTTCCCCCTCCTCCACTACTCCCATGGCACTCTCCATCTCTCTGATCTATTCCAACTGCTATCACCTATCCTACCTTTCTCACCAAGTCTAATCCAGGCCTACCTATTGACACTTATGTCAATAAAACTTACAGGCAGACTATCAGACATCCTCTTCTCTGTCCCATCTCTTGACCTATGGACTCCCATCTGGTCTCCACTCTTTCCCACTTCTCCTCACCCATTAATGGTGGCACTAGGTGGACGTACCCCTGGCATACTTCTCCTGTATCATTAATGTCTATCATTAATGTCTATCACAATAGCACCATCATGGCCCAAGGTTTTCATCCTACTCTTCTCCTCGACCTGAAACCCCCCTCTCAAACTTCCTGCCACCTCTCCACCACCAAGAGTACCACACCCTTGAGCAGCCGACCCCCCCCCACCACCCTCCCACCCCCCCTCTTGGAAAACCTTCAAAGCTTGTAACCAGCTTCACTTTGCTACTCTGAACGCTCAACTCTGCTGTCAGACACTCCCGGACATCGGTCTACTTCTCAAAGACTTTGACCTACACGTCCTCGCTCTTACCGAGATGTGGTACAATGCCGGCTCCGTCACTGCTCAACACTCCTTCCTGAGGGCTACAAAATCTGCTCCAAACCTAGACCCAACAGACCTGGTGACGGAGTGGCCCTGATATTTCCAGAGTAGATCCCTGCCTCCATCATACCTACTCAAGCCGACTCCTCCTTTGAATGCCTGGTGTGCAAGCTAGGGGATCTCACCTACTCTCCCTTGCCACCATCTACCAGCCCCCTGTGCCCTTCTCTCTCTCTAAATGGGCAAACTCGCCTCTCAACCTCTCCCCCCCCCCCCCCCAAACTCCTCCTCCTTGGAGACTTCAAAATTCACCTAGACTCCCTTGAATCTTCCACCTTTCAGTTCTGTGGTTCCTTCCTTCCTTCCTTCCCTCCCTCCCTCCCCATCTTTCGCGCCCCCCCCAACCCCCCCCCCCCCCCCCCAACCCCCACTGCTGGTCATACCCCAAATGCTCTCATCCTGATCTCGAATCAGAGGGTTCTGGGAGTCTCGCTACTGGCATAAACACAGCCCATTGACCTGTTCTTGGGTGGATGGCCCCCGGTAGAGTCGCAACCAAGTATTTAACTCACTATCCCTTTCACAGAGGAGAAATATCCCTGCATATCAATCTTTGTCCTGCCCTGGGGCAGTCCTGCCCTAGTCCAGCACCGAAATGCTAGGCAATTCTCCTCTGAACAAGAGTAACAGCAAACCCATACACGTGTTTCAGCCTTGTTGGGCATCATCAGTGAGGTGGAGCCATCTCTAATCCAGTCACCACCCGCTCTTGTGCTGTCACTACCCTCTCCTACCCTTGGCCTTCTATCCTAGCCGCCCCCAGGTCGCCCAGCCTCCTTCGGCGTCATCTACTCTATGAAGAGTGCGTCAGTCAATGCTTTAACCTCCACCTCCCCAAAAGCTCAATGTATCCAGAGCTCTGGTCCTCTCCAGGCTGGACTAATGCAACAGCCTCCTTCTCAATCTCCCCCTTTCCACCCAACACCCCTTCCAGCTAATCCAGAATAGGGCTGCAAGGCTTATCCTTGACTTCAAGCCCTCTCCAGCCACAAAATCTCTCCACTGACTCACGGTGGCTGCAAGGATCAAATTCAAGACCCTCTGCATCATCCACAAGGGCTTCTGGGGCCTGGGATCACGCCATCTCCAACTTTCCTTCCCTAAATAGTCCCCTGCTAGAGCCCTACACTCCTCCAACTCCTTGACTGTCAAATGCTTCTCCAAACAGACCGTGGGGGGGGGGGCAGGTCTCTCTCCTCAAGTGGCACTTCCTTTGGAACAGCCTCCCTGCTGCTCTCAGACTTGAGCTGGACCTCCCCAAGTTACGGAAACTGCTCAAAACTGTTGTTCTCTACCCCTTTCCCATCCCTGCAGATCACCCCACTGCCGCTGGGACAGGGCTTGATCCTCATGAATCTCACAGGATTCCAGGCCCTTCTTCCCAGTCGATACCAGCACCACCCGACCCACTGCACTAGACTCACGGGCCCCTGCTTGGCAGCTCTACACCGCACCTATGGGCGCCAACAGCACTTAGCTGGAGGTTCGCTCCCTTTAGCACTTCCCTCCCGAGCCCTCAACCAGCACTTGCCCACTCCTCACCCCCACCACTATCTCCTGCCCTTCTCTTGCACATCCAAATGCCACAAGGCATTGTATAAGTTGTATAAGCACCATAAAATAAAAAAGTTGCTAAAATAATTCTCATCTTTGCAAAAAGTCCAACACATAGCAAAATGGCTGCCTTGAGAAGTTTAGTCCACGTAGGCCATGCACCACTAACAGGAAATCAAACACAAGAAACTGCACCTGCGGTTACACATTAAAAAGTGACCTAGAAAACAACAAACAGTCACATCCTGTTTAAAGCTAGCAGCATATCTGTGGTCTGGTCTCCAAAGGAGTGATGAAAATGTGAAGAAAATGTGAATATCATCATGGTGGGCAGAGCAAGCTGCGGTTAAATAATCCATCACAAGAGTGAAGCCATTTGTAAACTTTCTTTGATAAATTCCTTTTAATTTTCATGTTGTCTGCATCCCTGCTGCACGAAACAGCAAATTTAATGAGCACATAGGAATGGTATCAAATACTTGAGCGGTGAAATTTCGGAGTGCACCGATGAAAGAGGTGTTGAAGATGGTAAAGGGTCATCATATTAAAATAATTTTGTCAATTTTAAAAAGGACATTGTAACAGTGACAAAACAAAGATTCTAACAAACAATATTGGTATTGCTAGACCAGTAGCCAGCCTATGGTAAGAGTTGTCAACAACTCATCACAGGGTGCCTTTAGAGCTCAATGGTTGAGAATGACACTGCACTCAAATAAGAGAAATCCTTCTTTAGCGGCAACATTGCATAGAGTAGATTAGGGCAACTATTCCACACCTTTTCTGCAAACTTGTGGCACAAGTCAGTGTTTAAAACCTTACGGCCAAGATTTTTGGCTAAAACGTACTCTATGCGCGACATCCAATTGCCTTTCAAGCTGGACAAAAATACCTGCAATTTTCAGCTACTATAAGAATGCCGGTCAAAATCCCACATTTGGATGTCACTATTAGAATTGATTTTCAAAGTCTGGCTTGGTGGACAGATATTTAGGAGACCACCCTTACTAGATGAACAGGGGACATTTCTGGGAAGATAGCCAGACCAATTGACAGTAGCTTGGAGAGCAGTGGAGGTTAGGCTTCAGGACGAATGGGGGGAGGGGGGGAGGGGGGAAAATCAGAGGCCTACCTACAATGAGCACACAGTGAAACACCAAGGATTACCATTAGACCGAAGTATAACATAATATTAGTAGGGGCTCAAGATTCAACACAAAAGAATAAGCACTAGCAAATTACCACACAAGCAACACACTATGTTAGATATATACAACACCACAAAAAGAAACTGGAAAGACGTCAAAGAACAAACCTATTTGAACAACTGGAGTTAACCAAGCCCTCAACAACAGAACTAAACCTACCTGACCTAGACGGGAAAGCAGAGATTACACAAATGGATTGCAGATACAATTGACAAGATGGCCCCGGAAAAAACATTCACACCATCAAAAAAAAAAAAGAGAGCAATGGCAAATGGCAAAATGGTTTACCCCACTATGAAGCACCATGAAAAAGGAAAACAAAGATGGGATGGGAATGGAGAAAAAAAAAACCCACACTGTTCCAGAAGCAAATCCATGCATACAAGAAGGAAATTGAAAAAGGCAGAGAAGGCATTATGATGACAGAATCACAAATGCCACCAACACACAAAAAGAAATGTTTCACATCATTAAAGAAATGAGAAACCCACCAGGCTGTGGGAACACCCTAAACCCCTGGGAGAAACTTTGCAACGACCTTGCAGACCACTTCAAGAAAAAAAATCAATGTCATCCGACAAACCATTAAAACAGAGGCCAACCAACAGCAACATACAACAGAACGAACCGAACTCAGAACCGCAGCACAAACTCAATAACTTTCCTGAAATATCAGCAAAGGCATTCACAATGCTGGTAAACTACAGCAAGAAAGTTGGTTCACCGATGGATCCCTACCCCCGGGACATCTACAAATCAATCCTTGAACAAGGAATGCCATCAGAATATTACAGAAACCTTCTAAATCTGTCACTATCAACACAAACAGTACCAAGGATCTTCAAATCTGCTTACATCAGACCACTTCTGAAAAACACAAGCGGCGACATAGATGACCTGTCCAACTACAGACCAATCTCTAACAACTCCTCAAAACCTACGTATACAAATTAACCCAAGAACACGTCGAAAAACACCACCTGCTAGACCAAGTTCAAGTCGTCTTCAGACCCACAAGAGGTACAGTGTAACGCTCACCTGACTCCCACGGAGGCGCTGGCCTGGTTCGCGCTGCTGTGACCTCTTCTAAGGTGATGCGGGGCCAATTCCGCGTGGTCTCATAGAAAAGTGGGGGTGTGTATAAGGCAAAGAGGCCTTGGGTCTCCTGATTTTTTCAGTGGCTGGCGTGTCGGTTCAGTAGCGGAGGAGCGCCAACAGATTCATACACTGACTGACAGACAGAGCCGAGCTTCGTGACTCTTATCTGCGACTGACCAGCAATGGGTACTCTCTTCCAAGGGATTCATTACAGAGAACGAAAGAACCGACAGCTCGGACAATTTTGCGAGCCCCACTACGCCAACTGAGACGTACGACGTGAAGCTCATTATTAGAGATCTCTCATGCCGGGATTTACTCCACTGAACTGACACGCCAGCCACTGAAAAAAATCAGAGGAGACCCAAGGCCTCTTTGCCTTATACACACCCCCACTTTTCTATGAGACCACGCGGAATTGGCGATCGCCTCTTGTCCTGAAGAAGGTTGAATATAATATACAAAGGGAAGTCATTGCCCACGTTAAGAACTCAACCGAAACATGTCGACAGTTTTTCTATCCTCTGAATGTTGACAGATGGACACATTGTAAATCTTAATTGCCATTGTTATTGTGATATGAACAAAATATCATTTTTCCTATCGTTTGTGAATGTGATGAATGCATGAAGAAGTTGTGAATGAAGTTTGTTTGGAGGGATGTGTTTGTTCTAAGTTCAAAGAGCCATATTTTATATGAATATATTTGTTATTGTGTAATTTGACATATGGATTGTTGCAAAATAAATAGCCAACGATTACAAATTGAAAGAGTAATCGGCTATTATTTCTGGTCTGGATGGTCTCATTTTCATTAGTCTTATCGTTTTGCCTGATAGACCACAGACTTAAAAGCAGGCGCCCCTTATATTTTTTCTGCCTATGGCGCCAGGACTGATGTCTTTTATGAGCCTGGCGCCATAGGTGCCAGGACACTGTCCAAAGGGCCCCTATATGGGGTTGCTGGGTCCTTCCTTGGGGACTGGATGTCCACTTTCGGGGACACAGGGCTTGAACCGGCTCCCCGGGAGCGGGCATCATGACATACAGAAACAGCACTACTATTCATCTGGGACGACCTAAAAACAAACGCAGACTCCAACACAACATCAGCCCTCATTCTGCTCGACCTCTCCACAGCCTTTGACAGTTAGCCATGACACCCTAACCAAAAGACTAGAAGACATAGGCATAACAGACACAGCACTTCGCTGGATTAAATCATTCCTAGCAGACAGAACAGAAACCATATGGATTAAACCCTTCAAATCCACCCCACGAGTAAATAACTGTGGAGTGCCACAAGGATGCTCACTATCACCAGTGTACTTTAACATCTACCAAACCCCCCCCCCCCCCCAAATCCCCCCCTCCCAAACGCAAGAAAATCCATGAGAGGATCTCCACCTTCAACTCCCACTCGTAGCTGACCACTGTCTCCACCTTCAACTCCCACTCGTAGCTGACCACTGCTGAGGGCATCCGCTGTGACATTCAGCTGGCCCGGGATGTGCACCACAAGCAGCCAGACGCCATGAAGCATGGCCCACTCCTATATCTGGATGGACAGATCAACCAAAGGGGCCCACCCCGCAGGCAACAAAAAAAAAATTGTGCGGAAGGGGTATCCAAGCATTCCAGTCATAAACTGACCGATAAGGATGCACACAAGGCCGAGAAACCAGCCCTACACCTGAGACCGATAGCGCAGCTGTAGGGGTAGCGTTCAAAATGGCCGCCGCGGTGGGAACGGGCGCCATTTTGTCATCACCTGAGGGGAACTGCGGCATGTGAGGAAGTGAGGCAGGGGTCCCCGTCGATGGATCAGCGGTCTTAACTTTAGCCTTAACATAAGGAACCTCGGCAGAGCCGGTACTATGAGGCCTGGAATGTTTCTGCGACATACCAACCGCCAAATTAGCCTTCTCAGGAAGGACCTCGGCACTGCCGGTAAAAGAAGAATTCCCCTTCTTTGCCCCCTCAACAGATCTGGTGTCGCCGCAGGAACGGTGAGAAACAACCTTAACCGATAAGGCATTGCCAGACCCTCAGAAATGTTGGTAGCTTTAGCCTCTGTACGAGGGACCTCGGACCCAGGTCCGGTAACAGCCTTACTCACGCGGGCCTCAAACATCCGCTCGGTAGCACCAAGCCCCCAAGGCCTCGGGGCACGCCCCGGCATAAGAGCCAGTCGTCCAAATACGGATACTCATGGATACCCTGGAGACGAAGTTAGTCCGCAATCACCGACATCTTCGTGAAGACACGCGGCGCCGAGCTGAGGCCTAAAGGAAGCACTCGAAACTGGAAGTGCTCCTCTCCCAAAGAGAAGAGGAGATATCTCCCTTGTTGGTTCCAAATCAGGATGGATATGCACGCGTCCTGAAGATCCACAACGCTGAGCCAATCGCCCATCTGCAAGGAGGAGCGTATCTGGCTGGGCGTGATCATCTTGAATTTCTCTTGGGGTAGGAAAAGATTGAAATGGGAAAGGTCTAGGATGGTGCGCAGGCCAGCCTGGTTGGGTTTGGGCACCGTAAACAGCCGGGAGTAGAAGCCCTCCCCTCGCTTCCCAAGGGGGAACGGTTTCCACAGCTCTGAGGTGCAGACGTTTCTGAACCTCAACCTTGAGGGAGGGTGAGCCAGACAGCTGAAAAGGAGGGTTGAGGGGTGGGGTAGGGGGGGTAAAGGTAAGCGGAAGCCCGCTCGAGCAACTGACAAGACCCGTCTGTCTTCTGTGATGGCCTGCCACGCCTCCCAATGAGACGCAATGCGTCCTCCCACCGGGGTCTCGTGCGAGCACAGAAAACCCTCATTTGGCAGGCTTATCGGTGGCGGTGCCACCTGAACCTGATGAGGAGGCTGAGGAGCGGGAGAGAAACCGCGTATGCCGTTGTCTATGGCGGTTATTCCCCGCAGGAGTACCAACCCTGCGAGATTTGTGGTCGAGGAAGCCCCTAAAATCAGAGGAAGTTCGACCTTGCGACAATGACCTTTGAGACTTGAAGGGAGCTTTAACTAGAACAGACAATGATTTAGCCGTCTGAGTGCTATCTTTGATTTTGGTGAGCTCTACATCAGTTGAAAAGTGAAAAAGCTCCTTACCATCAAATGGAAGTTCCAGAACCTTGTCTTGCACTTCCTTCGAGAACTTAGTGGCATGCAGCCACGCTTGCCGCGAGGTATCAACCCCAAGCATCAGACCTCGAGCCGAGGGGTCTACGTGATGAGACGCAGCCTCCAGGAGATCCTGGGCCAAGACCTTGGCATCGGAAAGGCCTCCTCTGAAATCCTCCAACTTCTCAACCGGAATGTGCTCCTCAAACTCCGACAGACCTCTCCACATCCGCACGTTAGATCCCGCCAAAAATCAATTCTGCATTGGCCTGCCTGAGCTGTAAGGCCGAATTGGCAAAGATTTTCCTCTCTAGGGAGTCCAGGAGCTTGTCCTTTCCCCAAGACCTGATTAGCCGTCGCGGAGGAGGAGGATGCTGCAGGCCTGGATGCCAACGCAGCCGCAGCCACCACTGTGGAGGAAGGAGGCGGACAAGACAAGGCCACTTCTTCCGAAGAATGCAGCCTGTACCTCAGGTCAATCTTTTTATTGACAAAAAGTCCTGAGTGGCTTTTCCCAAACTCTTCGGACCTCGGCCAGAATGTTCTTCTGCAAGAACAGGCCAGTACGCTCCAAAGGAGACAAGGTGAACACCCCAGAAAGCACATCCTCCTGCGGAGCAGGAGCCTCGGGCACCGGAACATCCAAGAAACTCATCATGTCCAGCACCCGGTCATGGAAAGCTCTGATAGAGCGGGGGAAGGTCCTCGTTGTCCTGATCGCCTTGAGGGTCATCTGACAGGTCAGGATCCTGCTGAGCCGTGTCAGGCACTGCCTTGTCCACTGGGGACAATGGTGGCACAGGCGGAAGCGCAGGGGGAGGCACCTCGGTCAAGGGATCGCCGGCGGGACCGCCGGCGGAACGGGTGGAGCTGGAGGACATATCTCCTTGAAAAGCCCTTTGAAATATTCCCTCATGGGGTCGGTGCGCATAAGCGCTTGAAATTTATCGAAAAAAAGCGTCCTCAGGAGATTGTTTTCGGATCCTGAGGAGGCCTCTCATGAGGTGGACAAATCCAGGGACGTAACGGAGAAGGGTGCCACACCGACGAATCCACATAAATCAAAGGAGCCGCCCCCGCGGACAACGAAACATTGTGCGGAAGAGACAGCCGGGCGTTCCAATCATAAACCGGCCAGAAAGGATGCGCACAAGGGACCTTAGGTTCACCCAAAGGACCGAACCCTACACCAGGGGCCGATGGCGTAGTTGTGGGGGGGGCGGGGGGGGGGTAGTACCTAAAATGGCCACTGTGGTCATGGCGGGAACGGCCGCCATTTTGTCCTCATCTGAGGGGTACTCTGGCACGTGAGGAAGTGAGGCAGGGGTCCCCGTCGATGGGTCAGGGGTCTTAATTTTAGCCTTAACGTAAGGAACCTCCGCAGTGCCGGTACTATGAGGCCTGGAATGTTTCTGCGACATACCAACCGCCAACTGAGCCTTTGAAGGAAGGGCCTCAGCACGCCGGTAAAAGAAGAAACTTTCTTCTTTGCCCCCTCAACAGATCTGGTGTCCCCACAAGAGTGGGAACGGAGCGCTTTCACCGACAGGACCTTGCCCTTAGCCTCTGTACGAGAGACCTCGGCCCGGTAGAAGCCTTATCGGCACGGGCCTCGAACATCCGTTCGGTAAACTCAAGCCCAGCCAAGAGCTCGGGGCGCACCCCGGTTTTGTCTTTGAGGGAAGCCGAAAGAGCGGCCTCAGAGCAAGTTCCGGTACCCCACGACTCAGTAGAACTGCGTCTACAAACAGCCCCCACAGGAGGGGCCTCGGAGCGTACTCTGGTGGACACAGGCCCCTTACGGAGACCCTCGGAGAAAACTCAGGTAGAATTATTAGGCCAGACAGGCACCTCAGGGCGAACCCCGGTAACAGAGCGATCAACGCCCCTCCCGGCTCGAGAGGAACCCGGAAAGGTATCCCCCGGCCGGGGTGCTCTGAAAAGTAAAGAACTTACCGGGCGTTTTTTCTTCTCGTCGATGAACGCCTGAAAATGCGAAGGAGGAGTCCGTCCGAACACCTCCTCCCACCGCTCCAACCGACGTTGAAGTGCCCGGACCGAAAGGGAGTCACAGTAAAAACAGGAGTCCCCAATGGTGTTCCGGACCCAAACACTCTAAACAAAGAGGATGGGGATCCGCCCTCGCGAAGCGACGGTGACACGATGAACAGTCTGGAAAAATCTAGTTTAAAAGACAGACACACTAGTAAACGAACGCTAGCGAGAGCCAGAGAGGGGGGGGGGGGAAAAGGGAAGAAAGTCTTCCGAGGATGCAAGTGCATCCGGCCCCGATCGTGCAGAGAAAAGGACTGATGGGCGATGCGCGGGGCAGAGCCAAGGTGGGCGGGGTTACGGCCCGCGCAGGAAATAGAGGGACACATTTTTAAAAAAATGTGGATGCTTTTTACAAAGTGCTCCGGTCCCGTCCCACAGGATGGAGTGATGTCCCAATAGTATGGAGGAAAGGGGACGGGACGTAGGGGTAATCATGATCATATCAAAAGACCAACGAACGATCCCACCATCCCGTGGCCAACGGAAATGGGAACCGCACCATCAACGTCTAAGGTAGTAAAAAATCTGAGTCCTGATGGACAACACCCTAACCTTAGAACCGCAAACACAACAGTCAAGAAATGCTTCTTCCTCCTCCACACGGCAAGAAATATACTACCTTTCCTCCCCCTCACACACACAAAACACTCACTATCGTCGCCCTCATCATGTCCAGTATCGACTATGCAAACAGACTACCTCGGAATACCTCCTGAAGAAGCTACAACGGATCCAAAACACAGCAGCCAGACTACTCCTCAAACTATCCAGAAGAGACCACATCACCCCCTGCCCTAAAAACACTACACTGGCTCCCAGTAAATCATTGTATCACCTTCCAAACAATGTGCATAACGCACAGGGCGATCTGCGGACAAGGAGCAGAATTCCTACAAAAGAAAATAATCTACAAGCCAACGAGACCCCTTAGGTCAACCAACGAAATCCGCCTGGAACTAAAACCATACAGTAGAACCGCCTTCTACCACTTAGCCGCAAAAACCTGGACCAACATCCCAAAAGAAATACCAAAGATGACCTAAAATTCAGAAAATTACTAAAAACCTGGCTCTTCAATACCAGAGACTAAAACTCCGAAACAGTAAGATAAAAATGACTAAACGGGAAAGGACATTGACAAGCTCCCAGAACCGACTGAGAATCACCCACGGCACCTGGACGGGTGACGCCGGACAGAGTGGTACACAGGCGACACCCATGGAGACGGAGGCAACAACCCCTGCCAATCCTAACCAACATCCCCCAACCGCCCCTTTAGCTGCTACTAGGTACCGCTGGGTTGTGGAACTGTCGAGATACTACCAATCACCACACTAACTGAAGTATGCATACTGGCAGGGGCACTAAAGTGGGAGTGGGGAACATGCAGGGTTGTGGGCGGAGCAGGTGGTGGAGGCAGCGAGATGTTAAGGGGCCCCAATGCAGAACGGACACAGACTTTCCAGAGGCACAGGGTGCCCACGCACTCCATCTGGTGAGATTAAGCAAGCTCAACTCCTCAATTCAGGTTAGAGATGGCAACTAACCAATACCACTAACAATTTCCTCCTCTGCAGACACCTCTCAAACTCCAAACCAAACACAACCACAAACCTACAGCACAACAAACCGCACAAACTTCACTACAACAACAAAAAAACACAGACTCGCACTACAGTACACAACGACTACTGGCCGCAAACACCCCTGGCCCAGCCAACGGACCCACCGGGCTGAGGCCGCCAAAAGCACATCACTGCACTCTTGCACTTTTCCAGCTTCCTCCCACTAACACCCCCCCCATGCGATCAAGGTACAAATGTCCATGAACATATACAATCACTTGAGTCAGTGCAATCAAGTTAGTAACTCTACTAAAACCTGCAAGGGGAAAAAGTAACCTTTAGAGCACAGACAATCTTCCGTGATGACAATCCTAATTTAAGAAGTCCTGCCCTATGATGAATTGAGTCTTCAGCTCAATATTCAATGCATGGGTAAAATGGCACCTGGTCGTGCGTAAAAGTCACAAAGTACCTTTTTAAGAAGCTGGAAAAAAGTTACGGAAAGGATTCTGAAGGGGTGAAACAAGTTCCAAGCGTCAGGAGTGGATCTGCTGCGATGAACAAAGTGGTTTCAGACTCACTGGACTTTAGGAAACAGGGCTACCCAAGCCAAAGAGAAGACCACAAGTAATCCTCTATGCGGAAAAGAGTATGGATGAACAAAGGGCTTCACTATTCATCGCCCTTAGCTCGGTTTTGGTCCAGATTTGGAAGGTATCGAGGTGGTCATCAGCGGTTTGATTTCCCACCCTTTTTTCTGCTTCCGGGTGCACAGGCGTTGTGGGTGCAGATGCAGGTCTGGTATGGAACAGGAGCTGTAGATCTTGATTCAGTTGATGAAGAAAGAAAAACACGGATACAGTTGGTGTCATGTACAGAATTAAGGCTGCGCTGTGTTTGAATGAAGACGTGATAAGTCAGAAGTGTGGAATGTGAGATCCGTTCTGCTAAAGACATTGGGACGCACTAAAAACAATGCATAAAAAGGTTTTTTGTTTTTTTTTCGCAGCAGTGATAGTGGGACACCGCAGGAGGAGGATAGCCAGGGCCAGCCTTTTTGGGATGCCTGGTGACCAGGTCTTTGGCAGGTATAGGTTTCCACCTCATAATATTAGACCTGGTCACGGAGTGGGAAGATGACCTCACATCACCCACCCTGTGTTCACAAGCACTGAGCCCCTTGGAAAAGGTGCTGAATGTACTGCATTTTTTGGCCAGTGTCATTTCAGTGGACAACTGCCATAGTCGGGGGCAGTTACAATGCCTACACCAGGTGTTTGCAATCATGACTGCACGCCCCTCAGTCCGCAGGTACATATGCATGCCCAGAACAACCGCAGAAAGGTAGGCTGTGGTGCACTTCCCTAAAGTGCTTGGTGCCACCGATCGCACCCATGTGGCCCTACGTCCACACACATCTATCACAAGCACTGGCATTCCATCAACATGCAGGTCGTTTGTGATGCCAAGGGAATCATGACCTCTGTATATGCAAACTATCCAGGGTCCATCCATGATAGTTTCATATTCAGAATGTCACCCCTACACCGAGCCCTGGAAGCTGGGAGGCATGGCAACACATGGCTCATTGAGAGTACAAATGGCCCTGCAAAAGCATGAATGTCTCACACAGACAAAACCACACCACTGACAAACCATCTCACCTCCACAGGGAACAGTGGCTACCCTCTGAACATCTACATGAGGACGCTAATACGGAATCCCACCACACCACCCCAGACAAGATAGAACGCAGCCCATATTGCAACTAGCACCATAGTGGAGCGCACATTCGGAGTGCTAAAGTCGTGCTGCCTTGACCACTCTGGTGGTGAGCTACTATATGCACCACCAGTAGTGTGCAGGATCATGGTGGCAGCAGGTGTCCTGCACAATAATGCAACACAGCGTGGCATACCGGTGGACATTGTGGTGCCCCCCACATCCCCAACCACATGCACGGTGGCTGCGCATGGGAGGGGAAGGGCACATGGTGAGGCTGCCCGTACCCAGTTTATGGCACAATTTTTCACCTAAGATGCAACCCCTGCGGAGTGCACACAGCCCTGGCACATTCCAGGTGACAATCGATGATGACAAAGGAACAATCATCTGTCCCAACATTACCACCCTGAGAATCTGTCCTTTAAAATGCTACATTGTGTGCATCCCTTGGAATTTACTAACTCAATCTGGCGTGCACAAAAGGAACACATGGAAGATGGAGTATGCTACTAACACCATGCCAAAATACACATCCAAATGCCACTATGTCAAGTAAACCCTTCCATACTTCATGTTACCTGGTTGACACCACCACACAATGTCAAAAGAGACAGAAACATGGCCAACACATAACACTACTGTCATCTGTTAAGTGCTTAAAGATAAACAGAACAAGTACAGGAATAACTCACTCTCACACAACACAATTATAATGCACACAGGAACATCAATTGCCCATTACTACATACCAGAAACACAGGACCCAAGAGTGAATCTGTCCGACAGTGACCATTCATAACTGCACATGTGCCTCAATGTGTCGTGACTTGCACATGTCACCCTTGTACATTTGTGTGGCACTGCTAACCAAAGGGGGTAGGGAAGCGCATACAGCAGAAAGGCTAACAAAAACGGAGATAGTCAAGCTAATACATGAAGATGGAACATGAACAAAGGGTGGATCTCATTGTCCAAACAAAAAGGGATGCTAACCATGCACTGGACAAAATCTCATGAATTCCACTAGTGTTTTATACACAGGTCAGACTTGAGACTGCCCGCAGATATAATGGAAGCCCAGTGCCTCTCTATAAGTTACTTTTACACGCTGCATTCCTTTCAAGCCCGAGGGAAGGGGAAGCAGGAGTGTGTCTGGACCCTAAGGCACAAACAAGGAGTGTAACAGCATGAGACAAGCCTGCATGGGTCTAGCTGGAATCTACAGTGGATGCCCTTGGCTGCCACACAAAGCAACACACTGTTGCATAAATGCACAATAGACAAAAAACAAGTAAAACAAAAAAAAAAATGCCCATGGGGTCCGGGGGTTGCCCACCCAGGAGGGAGGAGGTGCAGGGTGCATGTCAACACCCACATGTGGATGTTAAGAAAAAAATTAAAATGAACTCCATCGGTTAATGGGCTGCACGGCTAGCATGGATCAGGAGACCTGTCACCACCCTCTGGTGTAGCATCAGAATGTGGTAGTGGTAAGGGAGGATTACCATGCATAGCCCTGGCCTGGTCCTCCATGGCAGTGGCCATGCAGGACTGAGATGATTGCATCTGCAACAGGATGGCTCGGAGGTCCCCATGCAACACCTCACGGGCTGCACAGAGTTCCTCCGTGATGGAATGAGTCAACTGTTGCATCTGCTGGTCAGAATGGCTACTGTGGGCTGCCTCTAGTGCAGCCCGTGTAGTTCTGAAGAACCTATACTCTAACCTCAGGGCGTCCCTGTGGGCTGGACCCTCTGCAGCCATGGATGCGCGTACAGAGCCCTCAGATCTGCCAGTCAGCTCTTGTTGCTGGCCACCATGTGCAGCCTGTGTGAGTGGCATGTGGACCGCAATGCCTGCTGCTGGTGCTCCACCTGTCTTTCTGGGGGTGTCATGGAATTGGCCACCCTATCCATGCCCTGAGCCAACATCTCATATGAAGCAGCCTGTTGTTCAACAGCATACATGGACTGCTCCCACACAATATCACCAGCGAACACACGGCCACCGCGTTGGTGGACCCCACACCTGCCTGGGCCAAGTGAACATGGCCATTGATATGATGGTGCCGTCTGTGGCTGCAGGACTGCATCTCTCCCTTCAGCAGCTGGCCCAGGACCAGAAGACAATACTGTGGAGCGTGACCCTGCAGCTGTAACCACCACAGAAGGACATACCAACACTCACTGGCCCTGTGGGGGGGGGGGGGGGCCCTTAGACATTTGGGATACAACAGCACCCACATGCGACAACACAGAGGAATCAAATTTCCAGTTCACTACCAGAGCCATAGGTATCATCAGAGGCACACTCATAAGGAGTCTGGGCCGGGATGAACTGTTGCACCAATGGTTTATCATGGGCCCCATTGGTGCTTGTTTGCGGATCAGTATCATCATCCATCATCACCACCACCACCTGTACATGGACAGACAAATACACAAAGACCCATGCAAATAGCATAGCTCACACACATAGGCATCACAATGTCGTCATGCAATACATTAACCTGCTGTGTCGATAGAAGTGAAGGGTAGCATGAAAGCAGCCATGGACGTGTGTGGAAGGGCTAAACACCACATGTAGTGCATGGGGTATAGCACCTGCATCACACACAAGCACCCGACTGGCATAGTTCAGTGACCAACATCACTGATGCAAATCCATAGATGCCACATAGCATAGCCATGCCTGAACTGACAAACTGCACGAGTTGGAACTTGCCGACTACTGTCCTAGAGCCATGTACAATGGATGGGACATGGCATGTAATTGCCAAACGCAATGCACACAATCGTCACAAGGTGCTATGACGCAAGGGTGGTGGTATAGAGTGAAGCCAGACACACTCATCCCATGAGGTCAGGTCACATTGATATCACGCGAGTGAATAGGCACGGTGAAGGTGAGACCTGGGGTTTGGAGTGGGCCGTGCAGTACATGGGAACGGCATCCAAATAAAATACAACTACATAATCAGTCATGAAAATGTGGCGGGCTGGTGGCAGTGTAAGTGGAGACATCAGGTGTCAATTGCTGGTAGCGGGTTGTGGGGATACAGTAAACAGCCACCGAGTGCGGGAGATGGCAGGGAGGCAGTGAATGGGTTCAACTGGTGGCTCAGAGGCCTGTGTCGGAGATCAGAGTGTGGGCTGGTGACTAGTGCATTCTCTGTCATCCAGGACTCCAGTATTGGAGAGGAGAGAAAGCACAACACATGAGGAAGCATCAGCAGTGCCTCAAGGCCCAGAGAAGGTTCACCTCCAGTTCCACGGAGGCAGGGAGGCTGTACCAGAGGGAGGCCCCAGCAGAAGATTGATATTAACCACCAACTAATTGCTATGAGACATAACTGACCCTGAGGGAGTAAGAAAGGGATCATCAAAGACCATGAGAAGGAAGCAGATTTAGAAGAATGGTGTTGAAGGAACTGCGGCCCCAGGACCCATTGGGCCTTGTGTACAATGCACAGGGTTTGAAAATAACAGTCTTAGCCACTGGGAGCCAGTCCCATCACAGTCCTAGGACGATGCCCTAAGACAAAAGGACAATTCCCACAGTGCAGTTCTGGATGAGTCACAGAAGAAAGAGTAGAAGCACAGAAATCTTGGTAGAGGCTGTTGCAGTACCCCACCATGGGAATGACCAGTCCATTGGAGCCAGTGAGCTACTGGGGGGAAGGAGAGGAAAGGAAGAATACCTCAGAGTGGGTGCATCTGGCAGGGGGACCTCTCAGACATCTGAGATGTGCGGAGAGAAGGCAATTTTTGAGTGGAAGATTATCACAGGCTATCCGCCATCACAGGTTAGAGCAGGAAGAGGGCCAAGAGAGGCTGGACAGAGCGTGACATGGAAGGAGCGAGCAGGTGTGGTGATGAGGATTGTCACAGTGTGCAGCACATGGTGCGTATGCAGTCTGCAGGACAAAAAGCACATGTCAGGCCACCATGACATGGTTCACCCATGGCAGTGATGTAAATGCAGGCATAACTGCCAGACAATCATTACAACTCATCCAAGCAAAATGCAGATGTCCTGGACACACACGCATCACCACTCACCAGACATTCCCTCATAAATTGGCAGGTCTCCCACACCTTGGATCTGTCTACATCAATCATATCACTAATGTTCTCTTCATGTGGAGTGAGTTCTTCGTCCTCTCGTGCTGACCCACCTCCAATCACCAGACAAGAGGTGTAGTTGGCACCCAGTTTATCTTAGGCTCGGCGCCGGAGGCCATTCCAGCGCTTCACTGCCTCATCAGCTGTGCGCCTCTCATTGTCCAAGGCGTTAATTCGATCTGTGACGCGCTGCCAGGGGGCCATACGTTGGGCAGGCGTTTGTGCACTTCCTGCCTGCACGAGCATGTCAAGTTTGTGTTCCTGCACGTAGTCCACGAGTATCTGGAGTTCCTCATGACTGAAGCTCCTCTTCCTCGACATGTAGGTCTCCTGTGCAGTGCCTTGGGACTGAGCCTGTTCGCCTACTGCACGCTTTGCATTCTTGCAAGGTCGTGCAGACCCAGAGTGGCTGGGACCACTTGGGTCAGTACGGGCTGGTGGACTGGGCTGTGGCATCACCAACTGATGCATCTGTACCTGGGTGCCGGTGCCAGGACTTTTCTCTGCATGTCTCTTGCCCTTGGAGACAAGACATCCACCCCTGGTTCTCTGTGGGCCTGGGCCGGGACCCCTACAGGCTTGGCTGGATGATCCTGAGCCTGGGTGGTGGTTGCTGCAGCTGCCCCTGCATCTTCCTCACCCTGCCTGGTGTGGACAGCAGATGGCAATGTTGCTCCTGGACCACAGGTGCTGGGGATGTCAGCTTCAGCTGCATCTCCCTGACCCTGTAGGGTGGGGGGGGCATAGCTCTCCCTGCATGGTCTCGGGCACCTCGGTCACCCTTCCCACTTGTTGCCCTCCCACTCATGACACTGCTGGAATGGTTCAATGGGAAGCACAGCTATCAATTGTCCTGGGCAATTCAGTGAGGGGGCAGTATACGGGATGTTAAACGCACCAATGTGCTCCTGCAAGGCTCAATGAAACCCCAGGGGGAGGGCAAAAAAAAATAAACGCACGCACAGGAACCCCAAAAATGAAAAATAAGTGTACCCGACCCCTCGGTAGTCCACATGAAAAGAACCTAGTACGCTGTGGCACCCAGCAACACAAAAAATACTTATGCGAAGGACACGTGAGCTACTGTGATGTTAAATAAGGGGGTACATGACACAGGGGCACCCAAAGTATGGAAAATGTGTACGCAACTCACCGTCAGCCTCAAAAGTACACACACGTGTGTGGAGGCAATCCCCCACCAAAACAAGAGGCTTGTACGGTCACAGTAGTGAAGAAATCGCATGGAAACGAAGTCCACACGTCCATCCGCTATAACTCGCACAAGCATGCGATGGTCTCCTAAGTACTACTTTATCCCGAGCCTGAACGCCACACCCAACGCTCAGCACGTGTCACGTAACTTACATGCTTAGGCCCTTTCCTCTGATTTCACGATAATGTGATCTTTCCGCAAGTGCGGAGTCACTCTGTTTCCGGGTGCCCATGCGAGTAACACAGAAGACCAAAGCTCCTGCCTACCAGCCCAATTTGCCTGCCTCCAAGTGCCCTGAGCTGCCTCCTACGAGCCATCTGCTGCTGCCTGACCACTCTGTGTGCCTGCTACCCAAGTGCCCTGCCATTTTGGTGCCTGCTGTACAGCCATTGTCAGCGCTCCTGTCGTCGGACCTGTGACCACCTCTGCTGATCCAGAAGATGTACGACGTGCCAGACCACCACTCCACAGCACAGCCACAGGACCATCTTGCCCACCCACACCTGCCTTGGGGGCTGCCATGTCTGAACCAACAGAGGCAAGTGGCAACCCCCTCCCCCCCTGGCAGCAATGCCCTCTTCCACGGATCAATGCAAGTCGGCAAGAAAGGACAGAAGATTATCTGGGCTGACATTGTGGGTGCCATCAACGCAGAGGGGGGGGGGGGGGGTGGCACCCTGGGACTTCCGTCTTGTCCACAAGCACTGTGAGGACTTAAAGCCAGGATCCACAACAAGGGGCCGGTTGAACATCGACATTTGCAAGGAATGCGATGGATGCCCCGGTGCCTCCTAGAGTGGTTCCACCCAGCGCTGCACCCCCAGGTCATGGATTTACAGATCTGTCTGCAGTCGACTGGTAAGAGTCCATGTGTTGTTGTCCTCCACAGTACATGTGCATGCTGATGTGTGGTTGGAGTGTGCACCTTGACCTTATGTCTGGCATGCCTCTTGTACGGATGTCTGTGCATGTCCCCCCATTAGAGTACTGCATGTTTGCCCATTCAAGCATGTGCAACAGTGTTGCAGTTGCAATGTGTGATACGCTGCAGCATTAACAACGTGCACATGGTTGCATACGTGTATTGATGTGAGAGAGGTGCGACACATGGGTGCTGTAGGCAACATCATGGACATGCATGTTTTACATGTGCATTTTTCTGAGAAGTGAGTGACTGGTGAACACTCCTGGATGGATGATACTGGAGCATTTGAATGTGTGCTTGACTCTTGCTGGCACATTGACATTGAGTGGACTTTGATGTAATGGCTCCATGCCCCTCAGGACTGTCAGGTGATGTGTGTGAATGACATGTGTATGTCCCATTGTGGATGCGAGGCGCATGCACAATTTGTAGGTGCTGACAGTGCCTTGTCCAAGGATGTGATTGACTGTTGAAGGACAGTCATGTATGTGCTTGTGTGTTAAATACACATACCAGTGTTGTGGAGGGTGATGAGGTGTGTGGCCTTTGCCAGTGCACATGTTTTTCGCCATTCACACAAATGTACAGTACCCTGATGACATGCATTACTCACCGTAATAGCTTTACTGATGATCGTTTCTGCTTAGATTCACATGCTTTGGATATGGTCCGACATCCAGTGGTAACCGCGGAGTATTGCATCTGGTCTTTCGAGGACCGAAAGGGGACGTCGGCGTAACACTATCCCTATCGTGACGTGTAGTGTACCCCAAAATCCCTCACGCGCCAAGGTCCCTCCGATTGTATTTTTTTTCTGCCACGAGATAGCCCAAGGCTATAGTGAGTGAGTACATAAAGAGTGAAAGTAGTAAGACGCCTATGTTCCTTCCACCCCGAGCAGGGAGGTACGGAGGGCGCATGTGAATCTAAGCAGATACAGTCATCAGAAATGCGATTACGGTGAGTAATGCATGTCTTCTGATGCTTGTTAATCTGCTTTAAATTACATGCTGTGCATAGACTAGCGAGCAGTACCCGGAGTTGGAGGTGGGTTGTGAGAAGGAACAGTAGAGAAAAGATGTCTTAGTACTGCTTGTCCCACCTGAGAATCAGACCTAGAATAAGTGACTAGGCAATAGAGTTTCATAAAGGTGTGTACAGAACTCCAGGATGCCGCTTTGCAAATTGAATCGAGAGGAACATTTGCAATGAATGCTATGGATGCCCCGGTGCCTAGAGTAGAATCTGCTCTAGGCTTGAAGGGCAGTTCTCTCTCAGCAAGAGTGTAACATAGTGTGATGCATTTGACAATCCACCTTGAGATAGCCAATTTAGAGACAGGATCCCCTTCTCTACCAACTGCCACTGAAACGAAGAACTGTGTAGTCTTCCTCGGTGGTTTCGTGCTTTCCAGGTAAAACATGACTGCCCTGCACACATCCAGTGTGTAGGCTTCTTTCGGCCAGGTCAATAGGGTTCTGGAAGAAAGTGGGTAGTTCGATTGATTGGTTCACATGGAACTTTGAGATGCATTTAGGCGCAAATCTGGGATGTGTGCACAGAACTACCTTATCTTTGTGGACTGTAACAAAGGGGTCTAGAACAGAAAGAGCCTGTAGTTCGCTAACCCTTCTGATAGTCATAGCCACTAGGAAGGCTGTTTTAGAAGTCAGGTCTTTCAGACATGCTTTATGCATAGGCTCAAAGGGAGCTCCCATGAGCCTGGTCAAAACCACATCAGATCCCAACCACGGTCTGGGTGAGAAATGGGAGGATAAATCCGCTTAACCCCTTCCATAAAGTCTTTAATCAACAGTATTTTCCACCACAACACCTTTTGTTGTGAAGTGGTGTAGGCTGACAGAGAAGCCAGATGTACCTTTAGGGAATTGAAGACTAACCCAGTGTCCAACAGATGGGTTAGATACAGCACAATGTGTGGGTGAGCAATGTGTGGGTGAGCAATCGATGGGATTGACGCCCTTGGAATTGCACCAGATGACAAAACGTTTCCATTTGCTGGCATAGCAAAAACATGTATTCGGTTTTCTCGCTTCCCTGAGTATGTCCATGCACCTCAGAGGGAGTTAGAGGTGTCCAAACTCTATGATCTCAGGAGCAAGCTGCTAAATTGAGGGTTTGTGGGCATTGGTGTAGGGTCTCCCCCCCCTGATGTTATGGGCAGGGTAGTTTTACTGGTGGGGAGAGGGACATTTCCATCAGGTGAGCGAACCAGGGTTGGCGGGCCCACAAGGGGCCCACCATTATCATGGTAACTGGTTCCTGGTGCACTATCTTGTTGAGAAGGGGAGTCATGGGGGGGGTTATCCAGAGAGCGTTCCTCTCGGATCAGTTCTGGGGGTACCTGGAGGTGTAGTCCTGGCATTGGGCGTTCTCCTGAGTAGTGAACAAGTCGATCTCTGGGAAGCCCCATTCTGCAAAGACGGATACAATGTCTTCGTGTAGCTGCCATTCGTATTCTTCTGGCTGAGGAAAATCTCTGCCGAGTACGTCTGCCAGAAGATAGAGTTCCCCTGGAACATTTTGGGACAACAAAAACCATCTTGTGTTTGAGAGCCCATATCCAAATGTTTTGGGACAGCTTGGATAGCCCTGGAGAGTGAGCGCCCCCCTGTTTTTTCCAGGTAATACATTGATCTAGTTCTGTCCATTAGGATCAGCACTGTCTTCCCTTGCAGTTGCATTTGAAAGGCCTTCAGTGCTTTGAACGCCGCCAATAGCACCAGTAAGTTTATATGGTTGGACGCTACTTGAGGGGACCACACTCCGTGCGCTGTCTGCTGAAGCAGGTGAAAGGGGTGGTTTCCTCTCCCTCTCCCTCTCCCCCCCCCCCTCCCCTCCTCTTCATTATAAATGTACCTATGTGCGTCCATGTGGACAAAGTCTTCCTGCTGGAAGGCATGAAACTGGTCTTCAATCTTGTATTTAGGGTCCATTCGAGCCCTTTATGGTGGAGGATGGTCAGAAAACCCGATAATCATACCCAGCCGATCCATACACCCTTCGAACTTCTGTAGTCCATTTAGAGGACCCAAACAGGCCTGCGGGTGGAAAAACGACGGCGAAAATAGTCCTTTAGGGTGTCGGAGAGAGGCTCCTGTCCATCTTCGTAAGCATCTTAAGAATCGGGATCCCAATCCGCATCCGAAACCTTTTCTGCGGCTTGCCCCATAACTTTGCGCGGAACCAGGGTAAGACCCTTTGCCTGCTGTCATTCTTTCGATGCTGTCTTCGATAGTCGCCAAATCGGCGTGAGACAAAGGCTCCGATGTTTTACCAGCAGGTAAACTAACTTCTGCGGCGCTAGAGGGTCTAGCGATCTGTTTTTCGGGTAGAGGCCTAGCCATAGTTTTCGGGCCTACCGCGGCCTTTCAAACCGTCGAACTTCCACGCTTTAACGTTTGCAGTTTTTGGAGTAGCGCCCTTATTTGATTTGGACTGCCTAGTCGCAAGACGCTGCTGCGGATGCGGGAAGGCTTTGGATCAGAACGATCCGAGGAAACCGGCTAAATTTTCAGCGGCCCTGTTGGCACTTTCACCTTTTTTGACAACGGAATTGGTATAGGGGTTTTGTGCTTAGTGCGATGCGCTTGTACGCCCCTGTCGCCGGGTGTTGTCCCTGTAGTGAGACCAGAGTCAGGCCTTAAAGGGTCGGAGACGGCCGTGGCGGACCTAGAAGTGTCCAGTTCAAAGTCTAACATCCGCAACGGATGTTGGTTATCCGAAGTACCCCCGTCACTCTCAGCGGGTGTGGCAAGGGGGGGGCCCACCGCTTCACACAGCACTCCTTAAGGGTTTTAGGCCGAAGGAGTTTGCAGGCCGCACACCGCTTTTCGTCGTGCTCTAGGGGGAGACAGGCGTTACACGTCCTGTGTTCGTCCTTCCAAGGATATCTCACCCTACACTTAGGGCAGAATCTAAAAGAAGTCCTTTCCATAGCTAAAGGGAAGGATGACCAGACCAAAAGAGGGGAAAGGAGGAAATACATACTGAAAATATGGCCACCCCGACCCCACACTCCCTACTGTATAGGTCAGCCAGAAGGCCCAACCACGTGGAAAATCCGGCCGCCGGATCTTAGGCGCCGAAATCCACAGCCGTAGACGAATCCCCCGTAGACTTTGTCGAGTAGTTGAAGTGACTTAACGGGGAATAACCAACAATTCGGTTAGATAAACAATGTCTCTAGTAAGAGCTCCGCTATAGGGCGACCCGTTATCTGGGTGGAAAAAAACAATCTGAGGGACCTCGGCGCATGAGGGATTTTGGGTACATTACACGTCACAATAGGAATAGTGTTACGGACACGCCAATGCCGACGTCCCCGTCCGGTCCCCGAAAGACAAGATACAATACTCGGCTGTTACCACTGGATGTCGGACCATAGGCACAGCATGTGATTCTAAGCAGATTAACAAGCATCAGAAATATTTTTTCTATGTCTCCCTATCCACAGCGACGTTGGAAGAAGAAGGTGGAGAAGATGCTGTGGAGCAAGGCAGCGGGGGATGGCTCCACCAGGCACAGATGCAAGGCCCAGTTGTACTCCCAGGTAATTTCATCTTCAGGGAACGAGGAGACTGGTGCCGCATCAAAGACAACGGCCACAGCTGCTGAACGGAGGTCCAAGAAGGTGGTCGTGGACTCTCGGCAGTGGGAGGGACAGGTGAGGTCACGCAAGGGCAATCCAATGTGGAAGACGGTGGGGAGGCATCCAGGGTGACGGGGGAGGAGGCCGTATCAGCCCAGTCCATTGGACCCGGTGGGGGTGATGAGGTGGGTGTGACTGGTGCAGTCCAGACTGCGGGGCAGGGGGCAGGAGGCAG
The DNA here is from genome assembly GCF_040938575.1 of Ambystoma mexicanum. Classification (NCBI taxonomy): domain Eukaryota; kingdom Metazoa; phylum Chordata; class Amphibia; order Caudata; family Ambystomatidae; genus Ambystoma; species Ambystoma mexicanum. The sequence continues at coordinate 536,321,362 of NC_090939.1, forward strand.
TGCAGGTCACCGTGGAGGTGCCCAGGCATAATCCTGCCCCTTGGACTGCGACAGTATGCACCTGCGGGCATGCCCCAGGCCGGACCCATCCGCAGGTGGGGGATGCTTCCACACAAAAAAAAAAGAAACACCAATACCTGCAAAGGGTGGAACCGTTGCTAGCCGGTTTCATGGGGCATACAGGCACTATTCATGCTGATGTGCAGGCTTCCAATCGGGGGCTTGCACATCATCACAATGAGGTCTTGCGTCTCGTGAACTGGCTAGCACATTTCCTGATCTCAAATTGGGTGCCTGGGCTGGCCACTTCTGGGAGCCCCCCCCTCCTAGTATTCCTCCTCTGTGAGCCAGTCGTCCTCCCTGCTGCCTTCCGTCCCAGATACCACCAAGGTCCTGTGTGTAAGCCCGGCGGCCAATCTGGTGGGGATCACATCCCTGCCACAGTTGGGAGTTGAAGTTGGATAAGTATAGGTGGTCACCACGCAGATCCAGCCGGCGACGGGAGCTGTGGCAATGGAGGGAGCACAGGCACCAAGGAGCAGGGCACGTGCAAGACGGCTCCAGGGTTGTCATCCCAGAGGCTGTCCTTAAGGAGCAGGCACCGGGCTATTTGGCAGGCTCGGAGTAGGAGGCTACAGTACTCGGGGCATTGCATCGCAAAGAGGCAGGTATCGGCCATCAGGCAGGAGGCAAACTTGGACCTTACACAAAGGATGTCTTCCGTGTTGGAGCGCTTGGCCCAGCAGATCGGGGCAGAGAGGCAGCGGGCACGGGAGGCAAGACTCACCATGGCCAGGGCAGATAATCACTATGTAGGGCAGAGAGGCGGGCTGAGGTCCTAGAGGAGACTTGCAGGGAGTGGGAGAGGAGCATGTCGAGTCCCTGTAAGCTCTTGAGGTGAGAGCGGAGGCCCGCCTAGGGGAAGTGGACACAGTGTTCGATGATGCCCTGGCCGAAGCAATGAGGGTGCATGCTGAGAAGGACTAGCCCGCTGCACATGTAAATAGTTATTTAGTGCCAAGTTTCCTTTATTTTTTTTATGATAGTTATTGGACTCCACTGTTTTGTACATAGTTGTTTGTGTGTGACTTACCCTTTTTTTTTATTTGGAGTGCGAATTGACTTTGCTCTATGTTTCTTTGTACATAGTTTACGGTTGATTATTTTTTTGGTTTTGAAATTACAGGAATTTTTGTGGACATGGACATACTTTAAGAGGTTTGCTTTTTTTATTGTAGATATTTGGAAATTTAGTTTGGACACTGGAACATTCTTATTTTTCCAATGTACATATTGTATTTTCTTTTTGCAGTTTTTATGACCTTAATACAACGGGCTAATAGATTAGCATTGGATTACTCACACTAATAGCGTCTCTGAATTCTGTCATATTTACTGATTTGTTTCTCTGTTTGGTGTCCCAGGTAAGGACCATTGTCAGTCATGTGTGCTTACCTGCATACATGTGTCATGTTTGCTATCCATCTGTGTGTTTGTTGCACATGTGTGTGAAGGTAGATTTTCAGTATGCACAGTGGAGTCTCATTTGCCATCACATGTGCGCCATCACTGTGTATTGTCCTCATTGTGTTTGGGTGGGGTTGGAGGGGACTCGTTGGAGTGTGAACTCTTCACATTATTTTCCTGGGAATTGCTTGAAGCAGTGTAACACAAATGGCATGCTTTCACCTTCCCCTGCATGTGTTTGTTCTGTTTTCATTGGGTGTGCTGTTGTTGGGCATCATTGCACTGGCAGTCACTTTTGCCATTTTTATATTTATGACATTTCTTCAGAATGATGCAGCAGTCGGTGGGTAGGGCCCTTTCTGATTGCCATGTAGTCATTCAGAACTTAAGTCACTCCTCTTTGCTTGTGCTTTTGGTACGCCTCGGCCCTGCTCAACTCTAGTCTGTATCTGCAATGATCACGTTGCTGCCCTTGGAACTTGGCCAAGGTCCCCTTGCAAGGCACTTGCACACCCGCACTGCTTCCCAGCCATCCAGCACACTTTGACTGTTTTTATGTCTGGCAACAGACACCTACATGCCCTTTACACCTGCTGTCTGCACTCAGGCTTGGACTTGACACCAGCTGTGCACAGTTTTTTAATTTTCTACATTTTTGTATTTGTTATAGTGCGTCACATTTACTGCACTGCCCCCTTACTCAAACCCCTTTTCTCATTCCCCACCTCCCATACACTGGCGCCATCTCAATGTCACCTGCCCTACCAAGCTTGTTGTCTTGGTCGTCACTGTTAAACATCCCTGGACTTTGCGGCTTCTTACACTTGTGAATATGCGCATTATGATTGACATGTCATATGAGATGTCATGTCCTTCACACATGGTAGGTACAGTGCTGTGTTTATTAGGTTATCTGTTCTGGTGAGGTCAATTCATTGGGACTCTGGCCGTGACACGCCTGGTCAGTGTCTGTTCATGTGACACACATTGAGGGTGCTTAGGATTCGGTCACTGTGTGACTATTCAACATGGTTGTTATTTGCATTAGTTTGTCACATGGACTGCAGGGCCCCACTTTACCAGTCACTTGTGTGATGTGTATGTTGGGAGATGGTTGCAGACAGAAATTGTGTTTGAGCAGCTGCCACTCTAGTGGGTCCGGTGTATGCATTTATTTATGTTTGCAGGGTCTTTTTTTCTCTCAGGCAGTCGAGGGTGGTGTCACTACATGGCAGTCAAGGTGCTTGACACGCCATCGACGGAGTGAACCTGTGTCACACTTTCGGCATCAAGCAGGCAGGTGACGGCCGGTCGGGAGGGGGGGGGGTGCCTGTGGGTGGGTGGTGCCACAGGTGATGGGGACTGGGAGGTCCCATGTGGTGTGGGCTGCCTGCAGGGTGGGTGGCGTCACGGGTGATGGGGGCTCCCAAGTGGTGTGGGCTGCCTGGTGGGTGGCGTCACGGGTGATGGGGGATAGGGTGTTGGTGTCCCACCAGGAGGGGTCTGCCTCTAGTGGAGTTGTGCGTTACAGTGCGTCCTGGTTACGTGCAAGTGTTTCCACTAGATTTCTTGGCCGGGGGGGGGGGGGCGGTTATTGGTTCAGGGACGGCACGGGGGCTTGCGCCGCATTTGGCATTTTGCTTGCTTTTTACTGCTCGTAGGGGCGTGATGGGGCGTAACTGGCGCAGCTTGCATTTCCCTGCACCATCTGGGGTTGGCTCAGGAAATCCATGAATACGCGCGCCGCGCAATTGTTTACCTGCGCCACAGCTGGCGCACTCCATCTCATTGCGCAGCGCCAAGTCTGCGCAGATTTCTATGAATTGGGGCCAATGAATTGTTGAAAACACTTCAGTGCAGGAAAGGGCTGAGATGTAGCCATTTGCTTCGTTGCTACCATAATAAGCAATCAGGATGAACACGGTCTGGGCTTTCGAGGGCTGGCTGATTGATAAAGGGGGGTGGTTTTGAATGACACATTGTCACAGAAAGTGGTAGGCATTTCAACAGTTTATGTAGGTATGACCTATATTTTGGGTAGGTCTCAGAAAAAGGCCAGTCAGGAAAGGGCTGGGGATTTATGATGTATGACATTTGTTTCTCCCACTCACTGGCTCGGGAGCTGGCAACTGTCTCAGGAGAGGTTGCAGTCTCGAACGCTCTTATATTTTGGCTGAATCGGGAGACGCTTTCCAGGCGCAAAGGGCATGAACCAGATAAGAGTTCTCTCTGACAACTATACTGGGGTTCTGAGCAGTTTGGAACACTCACACACTTGAAGATTATCCTTGGCGAGTTCAGTTTATTTGAGAAGCGTGCTAATGAGTGGATGCTTAATATTAGATATAGTGTAGAGTGGCGAATATCATCATAACCTTGTCAAATGTGGATGGTTCATTTTTAGGTGCTGCACAGTGACAATTTAAAAGTGGATAACTGGGTTCATTTTTCTCCATTAATGCGATAAAACTCAGAGGTGACAGAAGCCTGTGCTCTGCCAAGTTTTGTTGAGAAGTTCAATGCCAATATTGTCAGAACTCTGGATATTACTGCATGTTGTAAAACCATTGCAGTAAAAGGTTAGTTTTCTACAGCAGAACGGTTTGAAGCCCATCATTAATTGCAGAGAAAATATGTGCGAGTTGTGTTTCAGTTTGAAATGTAAGATAGCTATCGTGTTTTGCACATATTCTGTTTTGCATAATTTTTAACTTCTAATAAAGAATCCAGAGAAAAAAGGTGAATTAGCCTCAGTGTAATTATTTTGTGCTCAGCTTTGTTGAGTTGGCATACAGATAGAAGCAGAACGTGTGGTAAAATGCAAAGCAAAAGTTAACTACTGTAAATTGTGTTCTTCTGAGAAGCTCTGAATGAATGTTCTTGTTTTTTTGCCCCTGGTTCTAGCCTAGGAGATCCTGGTTAACTTGACAAAACAGCTACCACGAGCTACTTTTGGCTCCCTTCGCCCTACTGGTGCTTTACAAACATGCATATGTGACATTCAATTTAGACATGTTATTAAAGAAGAATTAGAACACATCTAGGACACATTTCAACTTAAAGGATCATACATAATGGGTAAAAAGGTAAAGCTTGCATCTCATGCAGATGTTTTGAGTTTCACTGTATACTCGCTCCTGGTTCCCCCAACCCTAGCTCCTGCTTACTGGTTGATGCAGACACCCATGAGCAAGTTTTATCTCCTGCTAATCAATTTTGAACGCTACAAAACATGACAAATTCTGAAACTCATTTCCTAAGTGAATTTGCAGAACTCAGGATCTCCTAAACTTCCAAAAAACTCCAAAGGTCTGAATATTTACTTACTAAACAGAACGTTTGCAGAGATGACCCCACCAAAAACAACCTTAAAATGTGAACATTTTGATTAATGGCAATAAAATGATAGCTACAAGGTGGGATTCTGGACTCTTAATTACAGGTTATAGTCCCTTAAAGCAGCTCAACCATTGATGGTGTTGGGAAGGAACCAGGGTCCTCCTGCACCCCCAAGCGTTTTAGAGTTAGGCAAGACCTGGTGCTATAATGGACTAGGGGGGAGGAGGGGCACTGGGAAGGCTCTCTAATGCACATATAATCAAATCTGCACAGACATGGGCAGGCATTGAAGAAGGACATGGGCAGGCACTGAAGAAAATATAAAAGCACAATTAACTATTAGCTGGATAGATTTGTATTGTCAGATCCTATGCACTGTAAAATGTTAGTACGGTATGAGTCAAAAACTCCCCCCGGCCCCCTCTTAGAGAAAGAATGTGGCCTGTGCTAAAAATGGACTACAGGTTTCCGCGGTGATCGCCACGTAAACTAGCACTGGCAGAGCACACAAACTGACTCACCAGCTGTCTACTGTCCGTCAAGAGTCCATGCAGGCTAAGAATGGGGATTTGCATGCTTGGTGCGACAAAATGCAGAAATGGGACAAGTATTAAGTGTGGGGGGATTCTACAGGACCAAGATGACATTAATAGAATGAGTGGAGAGAATGACTGGAAATGTTTTTATACATAAAATATTCATAGTTAGCAAAATGAAGGAAAGCATGAGCTATGGTGTATTCTTGCATAAACTAGCAAAATGTATAACAGGACGTTCTGACAAAACTGCTGATAAAGAAGAAAAGAAGGTTTTGGAGCATCCCTATTACAGGAGGACAGATTTGGATGAAGGCATGGCCGGTATCCAGTGACGCCACTGCAGCAAGACAGGACTATATAAACCCCTGCCTGGGACCACTTTGGAAGGGAAGGAACGGATGAGGGACAGGAGAAGACCGTTCAGGCAGAGTTCTTTGCTACCATCCTCATTTTTGTAAGATTAAGTCATCCTTACAAGATAGACCTTTGCCCTTATTTCCCTAGAGGGGTGTTTTTTATTCTGGTGTGAGTGTAATTAGGGACACCCTTACAAGTGGTGACTTTCCTCACATGATCTCAGTTTTCCCTCGTATTTTGCGAAGGTCCAGGCGTAGTCACCAGGAAGGAGTCAGACCCATCTACAGAGACCGGTCTCACAAAAATCATGTGTTTCCTGAAAGTAGGAGCCATTTTAAAAAGAACCCAACTCTGCACACTGAAGCAGGGTGTGGCTCCAGAAAGAAAGACAGGCCGGTATTGGGGCCTCGTCACTGAGGAAAACTTGAGCGAACACAAATGTGTGAGTATACCCTTGTTGTTAGATAACAAGGGGACAATGTATGTCTGACAGTATGTTGGTGTGAAGGGATGAAGTACGAGGTCAACGACATGGATTGAATAGGACTTTTAGTGATGTGTTATGGTATAGATTGGATAGGATTTTAGGCGATTTGTTAAAGAATAGATTTGATAGGAGGTGGGTCATGTATTGAAATTGTCACGCATTTCTGTTTTTCTACTGGAAAAATTAGCCTTTGCGTATAAAGACTGAGAGGAAAGGGAACCTCAGCCATAACAGGATGAGAAGGTATTCTTTTATGAAGATAATAGCAATGGGATCCTCAGCAAATACAAAAAGTTGGGAAGGTGGTACTACAAGGACATAAGGGGGAAAAAAAAAAGTAGTGGCTCGGTATAAGGAATGGGCCTGGATTTTTATTATTTTTGTATATTTTATCTTGCTGTCTTGTGGTAAAACAGGAAGGAAGGTGGATGAGTCGTGGTGTGTATGAGAGAAAACCAAGTGGAAAAGAATAAAAGAGGGTGTGGGGATGCGGGGGGGGGGGGGGGGGAGTGGGTTACTCTATATTTGTGTGCACCAAGCAGCAGCGTGCACAGCATAGCAGTAAGGACTAAGTGAAGCATTAGGGATGCACGCAACATTATGGGGGAAGAAACCCCAATAAAAACACATGCATAGGGCCCTGCCACTGTATTGTGACATGATAGACAACTATCATAAACAATGGGTATTGGAGACAAAGGATGAGGGGCCGGGGGGGGGGGGGGGTGTCCTGCTCCTGGCCAGAGCAGGGCTCCCATAACAGAAACATGCTGGAAAAAATATCCATCTTTTTAGCAGCAAAATATATGGGACAAATTACAAAAAATAAAGATTCTAGATCTCTGGCGATTATTCGAGAATATGGAAGATCAGGAAGATGACAAAGGAGATCCAATGTAAGGGTTTACAAATCCAGCCTAAGCCTCCAGTGGTAGAGAAAGTGTCAACAACAGGATTAGCAACTAGGAGGCGGGGGGGGGGGGGGGGGGGGGGGGCTCAAGAGCTTTTGCACCTCCAACTCCATATAACCCATCCACAAGTGCCGACATGCCCGTAGCATCAGTGTACTCAGGGGGTTCATAAGCAGCTATAAACAACGAGTTAAGAGCGTTGCGGGAAAGGTTATTCAGGTTACAAGAACCTGAAGAAGTACCACCAGAAATAAGCGTACCGGTGCAGAAAATCGGGGAGTAGAAGTCAGGAGATTTTCTCGTTAGGCTCAACCCTGGGGCAATAAGAAATGTTTTTTCGAAAAACATGTTGGAGAGAGGGTATGGGCGGTCCTGTGACAAGTAGTAGAACAAGCAAGAGAAAATGAATGAGAAGATAAAGATGGCTGAAATGAGGCAGGAGAAGAAAGAGATCAAGGAGATGAGGCAGCAAGAACCCCCCCCTCCCCCCCACAAGAGGCAGTGAGAAGGGATAGACAAAGGAACAGACCAGATTTAATGGTGGTAGTACAAGATCAGAAGAATACTAAAAAAGGGTTTGAAAACAAAAGACATGCAGATGCCCCATACATAAAGGAGTAGGGGTAACGCAGTATGTGCCATGGCCTCAAATGGACGAAGTAATTTGATTAAAGCTCTCCCAAAGCTTTTAGCCAGAGCCAGTAAATGGATCTATGAATTTGAAGCAATAAAACAGCAGGGGTAGCTTTAGCACTAGGAGACCTTAAGAGTTTACTGGTCGCCATAGTTGGGACTAGGCTGGGGACATATGGGCAAGGGCTGGGTACCCTGGGGTAAGTCTTGCAGATAATGAACATGATGGAGCAGCCTTCAATGAAGTAAGAGCAAGGGATGCCCTATGAAAAATGTATCCAGATACCACACCCCCCCTCCAAGCCCGACTTATATTCTTTAATGCAGCGCATGATGGTGACCAGGACCCAGTTAGGTTTATTCTTAAGTGACAGGAAATGTGGCACGTGGAGAGAGGAGGGCAATGGAACCACTCAGTACAATTTTTCCATTTTAATCGTAAAGAGGGGATTACCAAAAGAGGCCCAGAAGGCACTGGATAAAATTATGCAAAGGGTGGGCAGAGACACTAAGTATAATAGTCCACCATTGTAAGAGAATCAAGGAGCGGGGCAAGGAGACAGCCCAGAAGTGGCAAACTGATGAGGCAAAACTAGTGGAAAAGAACCTAAAGTCGTCATACAAGCACCAGTGACAGCAGCAGGAAAGGACAGGAGACACTGAACACATTGTGAATGCCACAATTGCAGCACTATGGGGCGAGAAGGACAATGGGGTCAGGGGACAGTAGCACCAAGGGGAAGGGGAGAATTTCTAAGGCAAGAGCAGGAGGCTTTGTGGGGGCGGGGGGGGAATAGGAGGATTGGGACATCACAGTGCTGGTTTTGCTGGAGACTGGAGATGGGGGCATTTTGCAAGGGAATGCAGGAACAGGTCTGGGATGGGATTTAATTATGGCCATCACCTCCAGGCTAGGAATTCAAAGGGCCTCAAGGAATGGGACACCAGCAATTTGGGCGAGGGGGGTCAAAATCAGTTGCCTTATGGGGCCCGACAGGCAAGGACAACATGGGCAACAACCACAGCAGGGTGAGGGAACACATTTCAACAGGGTGGCAGGGGGGAACAGGCAACCCGTTCCAAGGACTTAAAATGGCGGGGGCGGCCCTTTTTCATTACCCAGGACAAACGCATATTGTGATAGGACAGCCCACAGAGAGCACCCGCGTGTGCAATCCTATTGACAACCACACACCCCGAAGAGGAGCACTTGGTGGAGGCGGAAATAGGAAACAAGCAATTTATATTTATGGTAGATTCAGGTGCAACTAAATCATGCATATGGAGGGCAACTTTCCATTATTGTGTAAAACTCTACAGTTACATACACTGAAGAGCTGGATATGATAGTGGGAGGGAAGGTAGTACAAGCCCCCTCGTTCTATTCAGAGAGTTCCCTCTGCTCAGTTAACAAAATGTAACTATATCATTCACAGATCAAGGGGTAGTGTGTTCCACTGCAGGCACGTGTGTAGCTCTAACAATGATAATCATCAATGCAATGGCAAGGGAGTCAGTAGTCCGTGGGGTTCCTGTGGTCCCGGACATATTGGTCTTTGGTATCAAGGTACTAGCAAAGGCAGTGCTCAGATTGTGACAAAACGTTGGCTAGTGGCCATAGATTTTATTTTCAGACCCATGGTGCCACCTGTGATGCTGGAAATGCATTGGAGGGACAGGGTTTACGGATCCTTGTCCTTTAATCACTTAATGATGTATGTTCCATCTTGTTTTCCACGCAGGCGGTGCAGCTCTTCCTCTTTTTGGTTAGGTGAACAGACCCTTGGGATACCCTTATGGCAACCATGGGATTGATTATTGTATTGTTTATTTATAGTGCGCACCTAACCCAAGGCGCAAAGGCAGCAAGAGGATTGGAAGCTTAGTTACATAACAGCAAAAGTTGGGGTCCAGCTGAGGTTACATTGCTGGAGGCACCAAGAACAATGAGAGACGATCAGGTAGCACACAAAATGTACAATATTTACAGGTTATATAAAGTGCATCTTCTGCCTTCTTAGAGATTAAACATTAAAGTACACAATTTCCAATAGTTATAGTGTAGCACAAGGATGGATATTATGTATCATGTTCCTTAAGTCAGTGAATAGTCTTAGAACTAAATGAAGTATGGGAGGTCCTTCCTAAAGGGTGGTGGTAAGGAATTCCAAAATTGTGCAGCTTTGACGGCAAAGCTACCCCCCCCCCTCCCTCCCTCCCTCCCTCCCTCCCTCCCTCCCTCCCTAGACATCGCGCGTTTGAATCTGGGCACTAGGAGGAGATTGGAGTTGGCCTTTCTAGAAGGGCGGGAGGAAGTTGGTCTGGTAAATCTGGTTATCAAGTATTCAGGGGCTGCCTGGTGGAGGCACTTATGCGTCAGGGAGACAGATTCGAGGAAAATGTCTTTAGTTGATGCCAGTTGACAGATCTTCTGGTCTCCGAGATATAGCTTTCTTCGGGATGCTTAGGGCAGTTCTTAAGCATTGTTTTATAGGATTTAAATTTTATTAGTAATATATTTGTTGCAGCCAAAGTATAGGGCATTACGATAGTCCAACTTGGACAGGATTAAAGTTCTGGCTAGTGTCATGCAGTTGGAAGGTGAGAGGAATGGTTTAGCCGTTCTAATAAGTTTACAAGTATAGGATTTGGCGGATGCCATAGCGTTAACTTGTTTTGAGAAGGCGAGTGTGGAATCTAGGTAGAAGCCAAGGGCGTTGACCTCCTTGGCTACTGTGATCTTGTTATTGTCAATTACAAAAGAGGAGTATTTTAGGCCTAGTTTGTTAAGGTTGGAGGAAGTGCCAAGAATGTGAAGTTCTGTTTTGTCATCATTCAGGCATAGACCGTGTGAAGCCATCCATGCCTGGATGATGAGGTAAACTTTATTTACAAAGGCCAAATCCTTATCGTAGTGTCCCCCTCACCCGCTCGTCAGCGGGATGAGGATCCGAGTATCATCAGCATAGTTAGTGTAGGTGATACCCAGGCCATCTAGATCATCGAAAAGGGGCTTTGTAAAAATGTTGTGCAGGGTGGGAGAGACACAGGAGCCCTGAGGTACGCCACCGGTAATGGGCGTTGGGTCAGCGGCTGCTCGAGGGGAGAAGACTTCTTCTTGAGAGAAGTGGGCTGCCGATTGTAAATGATTGCAGAGTATCTCATGGTCAATCAAGTCAAAAGCGGCTGAGAGATCAAGAAGTAACAATAATGCGGTCTTGCTCTCGTCTCTCAGCTCATCTATCTGTGCCTTGAGGTCTAAGAGTGCAGTTTCGGTTCCGTGCTGTGTCCTGAAGCCAGACTGTCGGACTCCTAGGAGGTGGAAGTGTTCAAGGTAATGTTGGATTTGTTGGTACGCTATTTTGTCAAGGATTTTAAGAATGGTACTGTGGTAATAGGGCGGTAGTTAGTGGGAGTCGAGGGATCTAGATTAGGTTTTTGGAGGAGGGGGGGGGGGGGGGGGGGGGGGAGGAGGAGGAGGAGGACCCAAGCTTGTTTCAGGTTATTGGGTATGGAACTTGAAGTGAAGGAAGCAGTTATTAGTTTAGTGATAAATGGTTAAGTGTTCAAGTTCACGAGCCGCATCCTTTATCAATTGTGCAGGACATAAACCCCCATGGCAATTTGAGGGTTTGAGAGTGAGAATGACCTTTTCAACCTCTTTGGTGGAAACTTTACGGAAGTTGAACTGAGGAATGGGAGCGGGGGGGGGCGGCTGAGTGGATTGTCCCATTGTAGAGCTGGTGATACTCACTTTAGTAATAGAGAGAAGGGAGTCTCTTTTGTGGTTTATCTTAGATTGCAGGGAAGTAATTTTATTGGCTAGGGCATTTTGTATGCTCGTGCACCAATTGTTATCCTTGAGGCAGGAGTCAGGCATTTGTACAGGGGATTCTACCTCTTTCAGAATAGTAAAGAGCTCTTTGGTATTAGATTTGGCAAGCGAGATTCAGGAGTTTGAGGACAAAGAATAAATTCATTCTAAGAACATTAACAGCATAACAATCAATCATACACTTTTTAAACAATTTCTAAATGGAAAAAGGAAATTGAATTAGTATCTACATATTTTCAGTTCATTAATTACGCAACTATACATATATATATACATATATATAGTTCATTTCCCCAATATGTATTCCCAATTCACAACTTATTGATAGTAATGATTTCCTTCGATTTTCTTCACACGCATTTACAGACAGTAATACACGGTTGGCTATAATTGGCCCTCCTCTCAATATTTGCCCCTCTTGTGAGTAATACTATTATCAGGTTCTGGTGTGAAGTTCAAACTCATTAGGAAATTTATCCTAGCATACTGTATCATTGGCTTGTGACAGCTGAGAATAATTGTCCAACATGTTTTTTCACTAAGGTTTGAAAAAAGTCGACAATAATTGCCAAAGTGTGTGTCTCTGAGAAATCAGACTGGGGCACTAGGTTATGAGATGTTGCAGGGTCTCAGAAACATTTTTTACAGTACAAAACCGACAGACATCTACAGACATTAGACGTCGTTTAGTTAAGATTTCTTTTTTCTTGTTGTTCTGAGGGGTGTGATCTCCAGATTTTTTTAACAGCGTCGTTTCTCCTGTCTGAGGGCTTTAAGATGGGGGAAGAACCAAGTGTTGACATGTTTATAGGGGTTGCTCTTTCTCAACCTCAGGGGTGCAAAGTTATCAAGGGAAGAAAGCATTACTTTGTTATACAAATCTACCATAGCGGAGGGGTCTGTATGGTCCGGAATGGCGTTCAAAGTCAGTAGGATCAAGGGGATGAGATTTTCAGAAGTAATATTTCTTTTGTTTTGGTCTGGACAGCTGGAGCTATGCTATCAGCTTGTGCAGGTAATGCCTCTAATGAAAACATGATCAAGTAGTGTTCAGTCCATGGCTGTGGCAGTATAGATGAGACCAGGATTGGGCAGCTATGCACAGCTAGCCAGTCAAGAATTCTGCCTTTAATGTGAGTGGGAGCTGTAATCTTCTGTGTAAATCCTAATTCCTCTAAGGTGTTGTTAATTAGTGTGGCATTGACATCTGCAAGGTAATCAAGACCAAGTATGATGCTTTGGGACGCGTTCTTAAGATCATTTGAGATGATGTTAGTGAGGTCTTCCTCAAAGGATCCTAGAGGGCCTGGAGGCCAGTAAATGAGGTGGATAGATATAGACTGTGTGTTAGATGGCGTTAACTTTGCGGTTAAGGATTCACAAGATCCTAAGTTGAGGGGTGGAGAGATTTTCAGAGTAAGCTTGGTTTTTGCTGTTATAGCAAGACCTCCACCTTGAGATATAGTTCGGTCAAGTCTTAGTAGGGTATAGTCGTCTGGTAGGGCTAACATAATTGCAGGACCAGCTGCTGGGTGAAGCCATGATTCAGTGATGGCTAAGAAGTCTAAATCTTCATTGTACAGTATGTCGGCTAATTCTGTTGCATGGGCTGGCATAGAGCTGGCATTTATAAGTGCACCCTTAATTCCAAGTTGTACTGGTTTCACGGGTGATAACTGAATTTTAAGGGCGCCTTTCTGGGCGAGGATAGGCTCTCTGAAGAGTCTGCCGTTGAGTTGAAGAGGATGTTGAGAGTGGCTGGTGTGGCCCGGGTTAGCCCCATCATCGCTAGGCCGTGATTTGGTTAAAGGGTCATAGAGCCTTGGGAGTCTGGCACGTAATTTAAGGTTCCTTTGTAGAACAGTGCAGGGTGTGGTGATCATGTCAGTTGGTTTGTAGGGATTAGGCATTGGCATGAGTGGAAGCGAATTTGGAAGCAAGGTAGAATTGTAAGCTCATAATATATAATAAGGATCTAAGCAGAGCAGTGTAAAGTAGTGGGAGATGCATTGTACCAGTGTACAAGATAGGAATATTATAGGAATATTGTAATGTGGCTACTGGCAGATAGATCGAAGCACACCTAAGTTAAATTTTGGCAATGGGGCCTGCGTGTCAGCAATTCAAATGCACACATAAGAACACATCTAGATTCAATTTGACCCTGCACTCCTAATGTATGTTTTTGGGCACCTGTGTTGACCCACAGAGCAGGTTATGGGCTAGTGGCAGCTCCATGCTGAATTTGGCAGGTGCTCCGAGTATCTTCCATTTTGGGATACCTAGGCCCTGCCATTGGAATCAGTAGTTTCCTGAAAGGAGACTAGATGGCCCCTATTGCCTGTCACCTTGTATTTCCCCGAAGTCCCGGGAAGCCCTGATACTGTCCCTTCCCCCTGACTGGCTGTTGGGTGGAAGTTCCATATATGGTGTGGTGGGGAAGTCCAGGCCAGACCGGCTGGAGCCTTCCCAATGACTGTATGTTGTGGGTACGCCCGTGGGGTGGTACCTGGCTGAATGAGTGTGTGACGAATATGCATTCCGTGTTATGGGTGATTAGTATCTGGTGTGTGACACAATGACTGAGACAGCCCTGCCGGAACTGGTATGAATGCAGTGTGGAGTGCTGAATGGCAGAGTGCTTGTCCGAATCCACATTCCGTGTTGCGAGTGTCTGGATGGAGAAGAATGGCCTGAATGCACTATGAGCCTGATTGGCTGCCTGACTGTCCTTCGGAATGATTGGTTGCCTGAGTGTGACGCAGCAGAGTGAATGGGAGATCCACTGTATATATGGGGGCCTCTCACTGCTAGAAATTGTTCAGAAGCTCAAGTTGATACTTGATGCTTACTCTCGAAGCCGAGCCAGAAGAAGACGGTGGAACCGCCGTTCCCTTTGACCCAATCCGAAAGCTGCAGTGCCTTCAAGAACTGATCCAAGAGAGGACCTGGCTAGGAGACTGTCTTCCCAAGCTACGAGGGACCATCGTGCACCAGCTGATCTTTGCCAAAGCTCCCTGGATGTCAGGCCCTCGAAAGGCTGCCGACCAGAGACAGGGACCGCCGCGGAATCACGAAGAGAAGTGCCCAGACATTGAAGTCCATCACCGTCGACGACCACCGTCGCCGACCGGAGCTGCAGTGCTCCTTTGCCTAAGAACATTGAAACAAGCCTTCCTTGCTCATCCTAGTCGGCCGCTTTCGACCTGCTGGAGGCAGTCAATGCCACGACGACTGAAGAGAATCCACCGGTGGGTTTCCCGCCATCCAAAGACGGCAGAGACGCTGATAACTCAACGCCCTTGCTGGGCCAAAGTTCTTCATTGACTCCTTGCGGCAATGAACACTCGTCTAGGTGCACGTTTTTCGACCGATCGTCAATGAGCACTGCAAGCACCGAAGCTGCTGCCACAATGGCAGTGTGCACCCTTTTTCCTTGTGGGATATCTACAATCCGTGGCTTCTGCCTTAAAGGGAGGCGCTCAAGAAGGATCCGTCGACGGCCCAACGTCGAACTCTGCTATTCCAGGTACACTGAGGTGCACCGAATGGGGTAGGAATGTACTTAGCAGATGGCATGTTTTACATGAGGTATCCTTTATAAAAGGGAACCCATGAGCTACTGACCATTGTGTTTCTTTAGGCATAGTGATGTCCTTCAAAGTACTGTACATTATTTAGTTTTGTATAGGCAGGATGTTACAGGGTTGAGCACAACAGAGGTTTTTTTTTTTTTTTTTTTAATGGTATTGTCATTGAATTTTATGAAAAATGTTGCTAAAAGGTTTACACAATTTTTGCAATTTTACATTTTTTTAGATTGTTATATGAGGATTTGTGATTTATATGAAATACAATTGTGAAATTTTTTTGTAGTGATGGTTATTTTGTGGTGACTTAGTACCTATTTGCTAAAAGTACTAAGTTGATATGACCTGGGGAGTACAGGAAGGGTTAACAAGTGGATGTGTTTGATCTTTTGTTCTTAGGAGCCTGGTCATCACGTCGTTAAATGGCTCTACGTCTCTGTGTTGGTGTTGTTGTACACTGGGGTGTAGAGCTGTTATAGAAGGAAGTAAGACTCAGACACAATATATGGCCTGGGCTTGTAGTATTTTTATTTACAGGTTGCCCAGGTAGGGGGATCCCCATACAGAACTGCGCAGAGTGGTAGGGGCCCAGTATTCTGCTGATTGTTTTAACCAACCTGCTTTCCTCCTAGGTCTATTGTTGGTTCACTTTATTAACTAATTTGCATGACATTTGAACCGAGTACAGTTGATGCGTTTTATTGGAATCAAGCGTAACTGTGGTACCACATTGAGACTGTATATATTTACCATTTAAGAATTGTCAGAGCACAAAGTGTGTTATTGTATGTGTGCATAATCAAAGCCTTATTTATATAAAGACTGTGTTCACTAACAGTGTGTGGACATTCCTTTGTGGGTGCTTGGAGACTACACTGTACTTAAGAACCAGCCCACATCACCGCCTGAGAGTTTAAGCCTTGCTTGCTCGTACATAGCTACCCTATCAAGAATCTTGGCTGGGATGCTCTGTGCCTCGACTCTGAAATACAGAGCAGGAGTACAGACGGCCCCCTACGGTGCTGTACGCCACCCGAGATGGTGGCAGGGACAATATAGTCATTAGATTTGCAAGGACTAGTAGTGTCAGACAAAAAAGTAGTCCTGATTGCAACAGGCCAGGACGGGTGCGAATGGCGCACAGTATTGTGTGTAGACCAGGCAGTACAATTGAAGGAAAGTTATTGGAGGATAGTGAGCAAAATAGGGAGATTATTTTGGAAATCTGCTTCCGATGTGTATCATGTTGCAGTATAGGAAGGTACATTGCCCACTGATGGCAGTGGTGACCCCGTCTGTTTTTTGAGAAGGACATGCGATATGTGCCAGCACAATTATGGATTGTTAATCCACATGATGTTGGGTTACTGGGAGATGTGAACCCAGTACAGATTACTTTGAAGTCAGGAGCAGTACTAAAGGGTGCGGCAGTACCAGTTGTCAAGTGAAGCAGAGGAAGGGATAAAAGGCACTATTCGGGCTCTATTAGAACAAGGGACCATTGTGCCATCCACCCAGAAAAGAAAGTATCAGGCGGAATTTGGGGAATGATCCAGGATCTATGTCCTCTTATTGTCGAGGTGCAGAAGGAGTTTCGGGTAGTTCGAAATCCGGTGACAATCCTATGTAGCATTCCCAAGACAGCAACGTACTTCACAGTGGTGGATCTGAAGATTGCGTTCCATCTCAATACCATTTCAACCCGATTCATGGCATCTCACTGCGTTTACGCATGGTCAACTGCGCGTTGAGCACACGAGATTGCCTCAAGGGTACTTTGAAAGTGCAAGTATTTTCAATAGAGTACTGCATGCCAAATTGGGAAATATTCAGGAGCCTAGCACAATCATCCGGTATGTGTATGATCTGCTGGTATGTAGTGAAAATGAACATCAGTACGGGGGTATTCTATTGCATTATTGCAATTGCTGGATAACAAAGGGTACAAAGCAGATAAAGAATACGCTACAATACGGCCAACAGGAGGTACTATACTTGGGACAACTTATTTTTGCAAATGGAAAAAAAATAGGCCCAGTATGGTAAAGGAAATGCAACAGTTTTTGGGCTTATGTAATTATTGTAGGGCATGGATCCTAGAATGTGCATCCTACACAAGGCCGCTGTAACAAAGTCTCAGAGAAGGACAGAAGTGTTAAAAAAAAAAAAAAAAAAAAAAATTGTAAATTGGGATGCACTAAAGCAATTAATAGACAATTTGAGGACTTGAAAGAAGCTATTTAGACGGCCCCCGTTTTAGCAACTCCGGATTATACACAGGAGTTTTATTTATTTTCCCACTCTGACGGCTCAGGACAACAATATTGACCCCAAAAGAGTACAATGGCTACACGTCATTGGCTTATTATTGGGTGACGCTCGACTCAGTCATTCAGGGACAGTTCTCATGCGAACAAGCACTCGCAGCGGCTACATTTGCGATAGAGAAAAGTTCCACGATTGTCATGGCGTGCTAAGTTACCTTGTTTGTGGAACATTCACTATTCACCGTTTTGGAAAGGTCTAAATCGACCTCGACGAATTAGAGATCCTCTGCATATGAGATAAGAATATCCAAACCTCACGTTCATAGTTGTAGGACAGTAAATTCTGCCACATTTTTGACAGAGGCATCCACGGATAATTACCTGAAAACGTATGACTGTGCTACATACGAGGGTGAAGAGGAGAGAAAATCTAAAGCTAGAGACAGTGCATTGACAGAAGGAGACGCTATATGTTGATGGGTCATCAACAATTGACCAGAAGACAGGACTAAGCCATACAGGGGCGGCAGTGGTGTGGGGGAAAATGAACTTCTGATCATGAAAAGATGACCTTTGCACTATTCAGCTCATGCAGCAAACTTGTTGTAAAGACTGGAGGGGGGCGGGTTATCTGTACTTCTGCCCTCTATTTGGCAGAGTAGAAGTACAGAGCACACCAGCCAAGATTCTCTTTATAGTAACAAAGGTCGAACAATCAAGGCTTAGGCTCTCAGGGGGTGATGCAGGCCAATTCTTAAACACAGTGTAGTCCCCAAGCCCCCACAAAAGTAATGTCCACACACTATGTTATGTGATAAAACAGTTCTTTATATAAATAAGGTTCAGAATATATACACAATCAATAACACTTTGTGCTTTGGCAATACTAATATGTTCAATGTATATGTGGTACCACAGTTAACTCTTGACTCCTTTAAAATGAACTAACTGTTGACAGTCTCAACGGCATACCAATCAAATAGTAAATTGAAATCGACAATAGAGATGGAAGGAAGACGAGTTGAGTTAAACAATTCCCCCCCCCCCAACACGGGCAACCTGTAAATAAAGTGTATCCAAAAGACCAGTCCATATATTGTTTAATATAGTCTTGTTTCTTTCTAAAAATGTTCGATTACACCAATACACCTGGTTTAGCAGAGTTTGTCCATGGATTGCTCTTGAGCGGACTCCCTTTAAAAAGGCAGGTGCCACGGGTCGTTGAGATTCCTAAAAAAAGGAAAAAAAAAGGTGAACAATGTCGTTGAGGGGGCAGCTTTGGTCTTGGCAGTGCTCGTCGACGATTAGTCGTAGAAGTCCTGCGAAGACGAGGAGTGCGGTGCACCTCGATGGCAAGAGTTTATTGTCGCTAAGTAAGAGCCAATTAAGAACATAGACCCAGCAAGGGCGTTGGGTTGTCAGCCTCTATGATTTGCACTCAACCACGGCAGACTTTGGGATCTTTATCAGTGACTTCGGGTAGCGGGAAACCCACTGGAGGACTCTCCTTGGTTCGTGGACAACCTTGCCTTTCCTTGGCGGGACAAAGCAGTCGACAGTGATGGCAAGGGAGTACTTGATTGAAAAGTGTCCTAAGCAATGGCGCGTTGCGGCTCCGGTCGACGAGGTTGCAGCAGTCCACCGAACCTCGGTCGAGGTTATGGTAGTCGACAGCCTCGACGTCCTGGTGATTACTTCAATGTTTCTCAGCAGACCCCGGTCTCCGGTTGACAGCTGTTTCGAAGACCGACTTCCAGGGAGCCTTGCAGAAGATAAGCTAGTCCTTCGTAGGTCAGGAAAAGGTCTCCTAGCCAGGTCCTCTCTTAGATCAGTTCTCAGAGACACGACAGCTTTCGGATTGTGTCTAAGGAAAGCAGCAGCAAAACCTAACAGCTTCAAGGTAAACATCAAGTTTCAACCTCAGCTTCCGAACAATTCCATTAAGTGAGAGGTCCTCAGATATACTGTTCTGTCTCTCATTCACACTGCTGAGCCAGGCTCAGGCAGTCAATCTTTCAGAAGGGCATTCATGCAGGCAGCCAGCCAGTCAGGCTCACAGTGCATTCACTTCCAACCAGACACCCATAACAAGGAAGGTGGATTGGGGCAAGTACCCAGTCACCACACTGCATTCATGTCAGTTCGGGCAGGGCTGCCTCATTCTTTGTGTCACATACCAAAAACCTATAACATGAAATGTATATTGTTCACACACTACATTCACCCAGGTCCCACCCAATGGTGTACCCACAACATACAGTCATTGGGAAGGCTCCAGCCAATCTGGTCTGGATTTCCTCCACAATACCTTATATGGAATTTCCACCCGACAGCCAGTCAGTGGAAGGGACAGTCAGGGCGTTCCAGGACTTTGGGAGGGAACGGAAACCAAGAGGCCACAGGGGACATCTCGTCTCCCATCAGGAATCCACCGATTCATATAGCAGGGCCTGGGTATCCCAAATTGGAAGATACTCAGAGCACCTGTCAAATTCAGTATGAAGCTGCCACCAGCCCATACCCTGCTCTTTGGGCCACACAAAGGTGCCAAAAAACATACACTCGGGGTACAGGGTTGTATCCCCCACTCATGAGCGACATAAGGGTATCCCAAAGGTCTGTTCACCACAACCAAAAAGAGGAAGAGCTGCACTGCCATGAGTCCCACATGGACTCGTGTGCAGAAAATAACACAGAACACACAGGATAAAGGAGTACAGGACAAGGACATGGTGGCCCTGTCCCTCCAATGCGTTTCCAGCATCACACTGTCACTTTCATTGAGGCAATGAGAGCCTCTTAAGGGCAGTGTGTCAAACATCTACTCAGACTCGGCATATGCCACGACAACAGTGCATGCAGGTCTGTCATGGTGGAAGAGGGGAGGGTTTCGGAGGGCAGATGGCTCTCCAGTGCAGCATGCAAGGCTGTTGAAGAACCGATAGAAGCCTCATCATGGCCCTTCACCGTGGCAGTCAAATGTGCTGCCCATAGTAATGCCACAGATGAAATCTCCAAGGGCAACGCGGCTGCAGACCAGGTGGCCAAGTTGGCAGCCTATCTCCCAGATACAAAGTTAACGGTGTATAGTGGCCACCCCTGTAGAAAGCAAGACTACAGATCCATACACAGCATTGCCCATATCACAGATTATAAAGTTGCAAGGGAAAGCTCCCGAGGAGGAAAAGGAGCTATAGTTGAGGAGGAGATGCAAACAGTCTCCCACTGATTTATTGTGGAAGCAGGAGAGTTCTAGGAAGGTAGTGATGCCCCACAAAGTACTCGCTGTGGCATTTGAGCAACTACATTTCCTCTCCCAAAGCTCCAAACATATTGTGGCAGATATTCAGGAGGACTGGTTTGTACCCAAACGCCAGGAGAGCATTTCGGAAAAAGCAATACATTGTCTGACATACTAAAGTTTCAGCACATGGATGACATTAAGAGGTACATTACCTCACCCTATGGGGCCATTACACGAAATGCATATGGTGGAAAGCTGCAATGGATATAGGTACCTAATTGTGGTGGTTTGCCCCTTCAAGGTGGGAGGAGGCAGGACCATGTGAATACCCAGTTGCAAAGTGTGCAGTATGGTTCCTGGTCACAGAGGCGTTTCCACGATGGGGCGTGTGGGAAGTATTGAGATCAGATAATGGCGCACATTTCTTTAATGCTCCATTTCAGCATGGTGCAGTGCTATTGGGCATAAAACATGGAACATGCTCAATTTACCACCCTCAGGCTAACTGCGTTGTGGAGGGGATCAATGGGCTTTTGAAGAGTAAACGGTAAAAAATGTGTTTCATGTTAAAGAAAAACTGGGCACAATGTTTGCCTTTGGCACTCTTCAGTTTACGCACACAGCCTAGTAAGGACCACCATTTGACACCACGTCACAGGCAGGCGCATGCAAACTCCCATATCCCCTTTGAGGAAAGTGTCAGATGCACATCAAGCAGCAACAGTACTAGGAGAGTAATTTCGGTAATATTTAACAGCACTAACACATGCTATCAAATATATCTACAGACAAATTGCGCCACCCAGGAGAGAAGGAAAGGACACACCAGAAGGGACAGCAACTGCAAACATATCTGCCACAACTGGACCATTATTACCTGGGGAGCTGATCTACGTAAAACGTTGTGGGTCGATGGAACTATCCCAGCGGTCCATATGAGTTGGTGTTCTGTAAGCCTCTCGCTTTTCGCGTGAAGGAGTTACGATATTGTGTGCATCTCTCAGATGTCCGAAGAACACCCGAGATGAGGCAAAGTTCAATTGACAGAGTAAGGACATAATTGAAGAAGACATTTAGTAAAGGATCCATGCCAGGGTGGTGTGCAGTGCAACCCGATTTTTGTAAAGTTCTTCTATTTTTTAATGTTTTTTTCCATTTTTCTGAAGCTCCAGAAGCTGGTCGGCCCTGGTGAGAAAAGAGTCAGTCTCTCTCGCGCTCTCTAACTCTGATAATGTTAAAAAGAATGTAATTGGTTCTAAGAATTATGCATTTTGCTTTTTTGATATTATATCGTTGTGCGACACTGGTCGTGGTTGTATGAAGGTGGTTGTATGAAGGCATCTCTGTTATATGGTTGGCCATATAAAGGGGGGGGGTGGACAGTTATATAATGCTAGTATGAATATGTCTATAATAAAAAAAGAATCAAACAATGTCTCACTTTTTGCCGGCCACCCCTACAGGTTTCCTTAGATGACTAAAATGGGAAGTATGAATGACGTAGGATTTATATAAGGGGTTGGGCATTGACGCCATTCCCGATATACTCCGAAATGCATACTGCAGGAAGAAATGTGATAAATTAAAGCAGTTACATGTGTACTCATTCCGCACGCATCAGAGGCTCCTAAAGTTTTAGTTCCACATCCAGTCCCAATTACAGAGGCACAATGCCTGGTACATCTTGCACGAGGACACATTCCAGGCACACAGCGTGTCGTTGAGGAGCATTGATCTAGACCCAGCGCAATGTAATGGCAGTACAAAATACAGCAAGTGTCTACAAGCACCATCCTTTTCCTTGGGTGGTGACACAAATGTCAACAACAAATGGCAAGGCACCACAGTGACAGACTCGGAAGATGGACTGATCGAGTACAGCAAAGAAACAATAGCTCAAGTAGAGGCTATGTATGCTTTAGCAATAAAGGACAGTTCCTGTTGGCACAAACACACTCTTGTGATCCCCGTTGTGATGAAAGGTACCGTAGCGGGATGGATTACTACTGGGCTTGTGGCCAAAAAGCCTACTGGCACCTCCCACCATCCTCGAGGGCCAAATGTTCACTGGCCATCCTGCACTCAGCACTACTAGTAATCCCGGAAGACACCTGAAGGGAAAATAAATGCCTGTCAAGGAGCCAACAGCAACTCCAGCACCTAAAGAAGCAGAAAGAAACTTGCAGATCACACAAGAATTGTATATGCTGCAAGAAAAGACAAACAATTTCAACAACTGAGAAGAAAGAAAACTATGTCTCAAAAGACTTCTGCACTGCTCAGAGGAATACCAGACAAGTATCGACTTTTTAGCTCAGCAGAGACGTTCTTTTCATCTCTTTTGGTTCCTGGGGTACATTCAGCTGCTAACGCTAAGTGGGTGCAGATCATCTGATGGGAGCTAGTCCAGCTGGCCAATGACAGAGAATGGGTTCAACACCATTAAAGTAGAGCCCCGTGCATTGAGACTCACGACTATGCAAAACCGCTACATGCTGGATCTGTTAACAGCCATAGAAGGAGTGTAAAAAGTTGGGAAGCAGCTGCTGCACTTGTGGACCCCGGGAGGATACGGAGAATGGGTCTATCCCACGTCATCGAGGCGGTGCACAATCTAGGTGTTCAAATGAAGGAACTAGGAGGAGTTCAGAACACTGGTTGGCCATCGCTTTCCTTTAATTGGGGCCCGTCATGGCTGGGGCAGCAGTAAAAATACTGGTGTCTATTATCATATTATTCTTGGTCTTCTTATGCACGTGCCAATTGGGTCTCTGATGTTGTGTAAATATAGTTCCCAATAGTGCAAAGATGATGGTATCAATTGGGGGATCTAACACTTTGCCGTACAATAAACAGCAAAACTCAGACTAATGTTTCTGGGTTTGTAGAGATGTCGGGTGGAGATGGGTTTGTTACTGTAGAAGTAACAAAAGGGGGGAATGTTGGGAAGGAACCAGGGCCCTGCCGCACCCCAAGCGCTTAGGCAAGACCTCTTAGGCGCTATAATGGATTGGGGGAGGATTCGCACTGGGAAGGCTCTCATGCAGATATAATCACATACACAGACATGGGCAGGCACGGAAGGACATGGGGAGGCACTGAAGAAGGCAGTTATTGGTTAAATATAAACCACAATTAACTATTAGATGGCGAATTTGTCATGTCAGATCCCATGCATTGTAAAATCTTAGTGCTGTACGAGTCAAAAACACCCCCTAACTCCCAGGAACAGCCGGAGGTAAAAATGGACTATAGGCTGCCACAGTGATCGCCACCAAGACCTAGCACTGGCAGAGCACACAAACTGACTCACCAGCTGTCAGTCCGTGAAGAGTTCATGCAGGCTAAGAAAAGGGATTTGAATGCTCAGTGCGACAAAATGCAGAAATGGGACACATAAGTATTAAGTGTGGGGGGGAACCTACAGGGCCCAGATAACATTAATAAAATGAGTGGAATATGAAGAGAATGATTGGAAAATGTTTTTATACATAAAATGGTCATAGGTAGCAAAATGAAGGAAAGCATGAGCTACAGTTTATTCTTGCATAAGCTAGCAAAGTTTTGAACAGCACGCTCTGACAAAACTGCGGACAAAGAAAAGAAGGTTTTGGAGCATAATTTATGGAAGGAGGACAGATTGGAATGAAGCCATGGCCAGTATCCAGGGACGCCACTAGAGCTAGACAGGACTATATAAACCCCTGCCTGGGACCACTTTGGCAGGGAAGGAGCAGACCATTCAGGCAGAAGAGTTCTTTGCTACCCTCATTTTTGTAAGATTAAACTTGTTATCCTTACAAGATAGACTTTTGACCTTATTTCTCTAGAGGGGTGTTTTTTTATTCTGGCATGAGCGTAATTAGGAGACCCTTACAATGGCAATGTTACATTCTACACCCCCAAAACTATGCCTTGAAATCTACACCACGTCAGTGCAGTACCGCCACACAGATTAAATATGTTGTGGCCGAGATATGATCTGCAGTGGAAGGGATTATGACATTTACCCCCAATGGTCATGGGGGGTCCATACCTGCACAGCAATTAGCTGTTACTAAGGATCTCTGTATAATATTAATCTCAGGGGTTAACACAGATGTCTGATTATAACATGTCCATTAGGATACCTGGTCTAGACCTAGGGTAGTGACAGAGTGATCCTAATAAGCACTGTGATGTCTGCTTCCGGGTAAGGTAGTCTGATGTCAGCATGGGGAGGGGGGGGGGCTTATATGTGCCTTCAGGGGGTCTCCTGTCAATTGCACCCTTTTCCAAACTTTCCTTACCAAAATATACTTGCATTGGGGGCAAAAATGTCAGGTTACAGGCTACTAGCCAGGAATATAAATTGACTTGCACCCTGTGCTATAATTATACAGGCAGTACACCATTTCCTATTCACCAGGAGTAAATTATCACTAGCCAATGAACAGTGCTAAGTGCACATTTTGAGGCCTGCTTATATGATATGTAGGGAAATCTGGCTAAAAGGTTTGGGTTAAAATGCCTGTGTAGTACAGGCTTGTACCAAGGTGAACTTGTATTACTACTTGTAGTCTTAACTCCGTGCAGTGGTCCCTAAGGGCACTGCATAGGATTCTGCCTAACACTGGTGTACAGTGGTGGGATTTTTAAGTATACACTTCGAGTGCGGTTATTACCTTGGGTCAACTAACCACATGGCTAAACACCAGTATAGTCCAATAACTGAAAAATCAGTTAAAATATGGAAAACTATAGTGAGGAGAATCTACACTGCTGAGGTTTTGAGAACCATGTGTAGAGAACAGACTCTCTGGTAAAGGAAATAAATCTGAACTGGTTGCCAACTTATTGGGAAAACAAAGTCTGGAGGGTGGGTCAGAAGGGCCTACCACTCCAGCAAACGTGGATAATGATTTTTCTGATTCCGAGAGTGTTGGTTTAGAAGAAGTAGATGAATCTTTGTTAGGAGATCCTACCACTCCCTTACCTGCTCAGAAACCACAACCTCTGACCACAGGAACCCCCACAGGTCCTACACTCCCTCCTGACCGTATTGCCCTTGAGAAAATGAGACTTGAATTCAAAGTGAAACCTATTGAGGCACAAACTGCCATGAAACATCAAGAGTTAAGGCTCAGGGAAATGGAGATGGCTCATGCTTTAGAGATGAAGAAATTGTCTTTGGAAAATGCTTCTCTGCCAGACTCTACTAGGTCTTCCAGCCCTAAGAGACCCCGTATGCCAAAGGAAATGATTGGTATGTATGAGACTAAACTTGATGTTTTGGATTGGTTAGCAATGTTAGAGTATAATCATGGGATTCAGGGAATCAGTTGATTCCTTGGCTTTTCTCTAGGCTTCCTCCTGTTGCAAGTGATGCTGTTATGGAGTTGGGGGGGGGGGGGGAGGAGGATAAGCAGGATTACGAGTGTGGAAGCTAGCATTAATAGCTAGATTTGGGAATACCCCTTCCCAGTACCTTAAGAGGTTTAGGACCCTCAAAACGCATGATGGTACCCCTTCGGCTACCTGGGTGTGTGAATGGTTAAAAAACTTAGATGGTTGGATTAAGGGTTACAAGGTGAAAGAATCTTGTTATGTTGGAGTCTATTTATGATGCCTGCTCTCCTGAGCTCAGACAGCACTTGGCTGATTAAAAGGAGATAGATCATAAGAAGTTAGCCAAGGCTGCAGACTTGTGGGTTGCCAACAGGGCTTCTCACAAGGATTCTGGGGCACCTCAGAAGGATGAGGGAACGCAGCCAAAGAAAGATAACAGGAGAATTCCAATAATTCCAATCCAAAAGAGGGCCCCACACAAACAGGGTAAGCCACAAGGCAAACCGAATCAGGCTAGTGTATCATCTGGTGCCAAACCAGATGGAGGTCAGAACAAACCCCCATTCAATAAAGCATTTGGGAAATGTTTTGTTTGTGGGTCAACTGACCATGTGAAAGGGGTTCCCAGATGCAAGGGTAAACCTTCAGGGGTCCACACTGTCTCCTTGGCCTTCTCCCAGGTAGAAGAAGTACCTATAGCCAGTGGAAATGTTGTTACTAGCTGACGAGCCCATGAGAGTCTCAGCTAGTGTTTCTTTAGTGTCCTTGGGTCTTTGGGAACAACAGAACTTAGATGTCTATAACTCAATCCCAGATAATACTAAAGAGTATTATAAAGATAGTGTTCTTGTGAATGGTCAGGAGACACCTGCTATCAGAGACACTGGAGCCAGCATAACTGGTTGATAAATGTTTTTTCAAGGTGGAGGATGTTGCTAAGGCAACCAAACACCTAACCAAGTTAGCTGGAGGCCCTGTGCAAATGGTTCCCCAGTTACCAGCTCTCATCCAGTGTAATGACAGGACTGTCAGAATACCTGTTAGTGTGCAAATGGACTTACCTGGGAGAGTGCTGTTGGGTAATGACCTGAAAACTCTTGGAGTTGTGTCTAGTACCCCCAGACCTCCCGGCAAAAGGAAGCAGGAGCTCACAAGGTCTGCTAGGGAGAGAACCTTGAGAGGCTCTCCTGGGGATTTCATAGAAGAAACTATCACCCCAAGTCCACAGGACATACTGCAATTGCAAGTAAAAAGGAGACACAGTGGAAACCTATGCCTGCCAGCAAGAAACCAGCAAGCACTCCTGTGCCTACAAGGACATTGCCAGGACTGTCCAAAGTCACACCTGTGACTCCTCCACCAGCTGAAGCTGAGTGTGAGGTTCAACCCTGTTTGGATCAACTAGATTCTGAGGAATCTGATCTAGAAGATCCTACTCTGGTTGGAGATCTTGACCTTGTTGACCATCCTGAGCTGCAGTCTTTACTAGCAGAAGGTGGACCCAACAGGGCAGACTTAAGCAGATGAGTGTCCTACTCGTGAGGGCCTTCGCCTACAGACAGCTTCTCAACTCGATGGGGAAGAGCCTGGGAAGTATAGGTTGCGCTGGGAAGATGGCCTCTTCTACAGTGAACCAACTGGGTCAACCCCTGGGGACTGCAAAAGACTTGTAGTACCTCTAGAGAACAGACTCCAGTTCCTACAGTTAGCCCACAAGATACCTTTGGCTGGTCACTTAAGTTTTAAGAAGACCAAGTTTTAAGAAGACCAAGGAAAGGCTCCCTTTACTTCCACTGGTCTAGGATGGGTTCAGAAGTAGACAAATTCTGTAGGAGCTGTCCAACTTGCCAAACCTCTTCCAAGAGTGGAGTCAAGAATGTGGCACCCTTGGTGCCTCTGCCAGTGGTGGGAGTCCCTTTTGAGAGGGTTGGGATTGACATTGTTGGTCCTCTAGACCCTCTCACATCTTCAGGTAACAGGTTTATCCTGGTTGTAGTAGACCATGCCATTAGGTATCCTGAAGCAATGCCTAAGAGAACTGTTACGGCTCAGGCTGTGACTAAGGCCCTACTTGGTATTTATACCAGGGTAGGTTTTCCTAAGGAAGTGATATCTGACAGGGGACACAATGTTATGTCCCACTACATGCAAGCCATGTGGAAAACCTGTGGAGTAACTTACAAGTTCTCTACTGCCTACCATCCACAAACAAACAGACTCGTGGAGAGGTTTAACAGAACTATGAAGAGCATGATCAGTGCTTTAGAAGAACCCCCTTAAAAGAAAGTGGGACCTTCTACTGCCATGCCTTCTCTTTGCATATAGAGAAGTCCCTCAGGAGGGAGTAGGTTACAGTCTCTTTCACCTTCTCTATGGCCATCCAGTCAGAGGTTCATTGGCCCTGATTAAGGAGGGGTTGGAGAGTGCTCCTTCCCCCAAGCCAGTCAGAATGACTGACTATGGGATGGGTCTCCGGAGGAGAATGTCACACACGATGGCAGAGGCACGTGATAACTTGAGGGCTGGTCAAGCATTGGCATGACCAGAAAGCTAACATAGTTGAGTTTACTCAAGACCAGCTGGTTCTTGTTATGGTGCCCACAAGGCAGAGGGCCTTGCATGACAAATGGATAGGACCCTTCAAAGTTGTGGGTACATTTGGAGAGGTGAACTATCTGGTGGACTTATGCAATCCTAAGGAGGCTCCCAGAGTCTTTCACACCAACTGTTTAAAGGCTCATGTCTCTAGACCTGACATGGGAGCTTTGCTTCTAGCTTCGGATCATGTGGAGGAGAGTGAACCTCTGCCTGACCTCAGAGGCTTACCTTTAGATGAGCAAGTGGAAGGAGTTAATCTCTCTTCCAGTCTTCCTTCTGACCAGCAGGATGAGTGCAAATTACTGTTAAATCAGTTTGCCTCCCGGTTCTCACTTTCACCAGGCTTGACCCCCTTGGGGCCAGCATGATATCCTCACTGGTGACTGTTTGCTTGTGAAAAGCAGGGGGTACAGAATGTCAATGTAAGAACCCATATAAGGAATGAGGTCAACAAGATGCTTGATCGTGGGGTTATAGAACCCTCTACTAGCCCATGGTCTAGCCCAGTTAAAGCAGGAGCCAAAGAGTTGAGATTCTGCGTGGACTATGGAGCTCTAAATGCAGTCACAAAGACTGATGCCCATCCTTTACCTAGCACAGATGAGCAATGGATACACTTGGTGCAGCCAAGTAACTCAGCACATTTGATCTAACGTCAGGCTATTGGCAAATAGCCCCGACAGAGCATGCCAAGGAGAAAACTGCATTCTCCACCTCAGCAGGCCTCTACCAATTTAAGGTAATGCCTTTTGAACTAAAGAATGCACCTGCTACATTTCAGAGGATGGTCAATCAAGTTCTGAATGGGATGAAGGACTTCTGCATGGCATACCTGGATGACATTGCAGTGTACAGCCCTACATGGAAAGAACATATTGATCACCTAGGATATGTTTTGGAGGCTCTTGAACAGGCCCATTTGACCATAAAAGCAGGCAAATGTCAAATGGGTCAGAGTAAAGTGGTCAACCTTGGACATGAGGTAGGAGGGGGTGAGATAAGGTCATTGCCTAGCAAAGTACAAGCTGTACAGAACTGGGCAACCCCTACTACTCAAACCCAAGTGAGAGCCTTTGTAGGTCTCATTAGGTATTACAGGAACTTCATAGAGGGGACCATAGCTTCTCCCTTGAATGTGATCTCCTCTCCAAAATTCCCTAAAGGTTAGGTTAGATGGAATAAGGAGTGCGCTCAAGCCTTTGAAGGCCTGGAGAAAGCCCTTTGTCAAGCTCCAGTCCGAAAAGCTCCTGACACCAACACTTCATTGTACAAACGGATGCTTCCAAGGTATAGGTGCAGTCCTTAGTCAACTGGATGAGAAAGGCAGGGATCACCACATTTGTTTAATCGGGAGGAAGTTAAAGGATCCTGAGACAAGGTGGGCAACAATAGAACATGAATGTTTTGCTATTGTGTGGTCACTGAAGAAGTTTAGACCATACTTGTATGGATCTACTTTTGTTATTCAGACTGACCAACAACCCTTGAGATGGCTGATGCAAATGAAAGGGGAAAACCCTAAACTACTAAGATGGTCAATCTGCCTGCAAGGGTTTGATTTTACCATTGAGCACAGCGCAGAAAGTCACCACCAAAATGCTGAGGGTCTCTCTAGGATGTTTATAACTGAATAGAGGTATAAGATCCATCCAGGAGTGGATTAAATCCTCCTGTCTCTTAGTCTCGGGGGGGCGGGGGGAGGTTGTGGAGTGCTTATGCATTCTCATTTATGGCTAATTTCACTCACCTAGTGAGTCCCAGTGACTCCATTTTTCTGGGGCAGACTACGGTCCCCCAGAAACATGTAAAGTTGCCATTAACTTTAGTCACTTTAAAACTACAGACCCAGTACACCCCATCTTACATGGAGTACTGGAAAGGGTTAATACCTACCCCTTTTTGACTGTGCCTCTGAGCTTTGTTTTGCTCTTTTAACATTTAGACTTGGCTGGTGGCAGCGGTATCTACCCTAACTTTTGTACCGTGATTATACTACATAACTGTGGTACCGTTCCAGGCTATTGTGGTAGCCTCGAACTTAAACCCGCTTGCCCAAATACTTTTTATTTCGGCTCTGGTCGGGTTTAGTCGCCATTTTTTTTTGTTAAAGTCCTTCTTGTGTCTTAAGTTGCATGGCAAAACAGGTTTGCCTTCTTTGTTCGCCGTCTTTTTGGCATGCTTCTACGAAGAAGCCCTCCTTTGGTGCCTAGGTGGGCTGAATGTGAGGGAGAGGTGTAGTCACCCCCTGCACAGGAGACCCAAGTCACACTTTGTAATAATTGGCCGAGGTGGTTGTCCGGGCCAGACAACCCCCCTGCTGACTGACAGCCAGGCTGCGTGAATGGGGATTTTTTTTGTATAAATGGCAGGACTCTTGGGCTGGAAGTCAGAGTCGCCACTGGAACTGCAATGAACCGAAGAGAAGAAGAAGACTCTTCCCCCCACCCTCTTGCCCCCCCCCCAGTCCGGAGTATTCTTCCCTTGAGACTGGTGGGGTCAACCAGCTCATCTTCCACAGCCAGAGGATCCTCTTTGTGGTCGACATTGCTGCACACTGCTGTAGAGGTCCGGATTTGCCATCTGAAGAGCCTCTCCCGTTTTAAAGGAGCGCACCTTTTATTCACCGTCGCTGCTGCTGGCCTCATTCCTGGGTAGTGCAGATCCCGCCAGACGTCGTCCTCCTCCTTGTCTCCACGACTGAAGCTCCAGGAACCGTGAGTCTGCAGGAATTTACCAGGAACAACTGACGTGGCACCAGTGTTCTTCAACGAATAAGGTACTGTGTCCGACTGAGGAATTGGGGTGAACCCTTCATCCTCACCAAAAGCGTGTCTTTTTCTTCCTTCCCTCTTATAACTTTTGCCTCCTCTTCAGACAATATTTAAGTACTCCTGTCAACCTTGAATAGTGAACTGTTCTAACTGTGTGATCCTTGGCAACAGGGACCTTGTTCCACTTGACACTGGCGCATGCCTATTGACTTATCTTCGCGTTAGAAGGTTCCCTCTGATTCTCTCTGCCCTGACAAAAGTATTGCCTATGATTTTTATCCCCAACTCTCGTGTTAATTCATGTGCTAAGTGTGTTGGACTATGGTTATATTTCTTCCCGCGGGTACGTGTATCTTAAAGACCGAACTGTCATTACTGTCAAAAAGTGATCGCATATGTATTCCCGGTAACGTCCTTTGTTTCAGACCAACGGTCTGTCAAATCCTAAGGTACTTACCTTGAATTGTTCTGCACAAGGGGAATTGGTTGTGTCTAGTGTATTTGAAGTGTGGTTTTATTTTACTAGAAGTGAGTTTTGTGAACAGATGGTTTAAAAATATACGTACTTAAATGTTTTAACCAGAAACCTTGAGTCAGCGTTTCCTTGAGTCACAGTAATTGTAGTCCTTTGTGTAATCTCTACTACTGCTCATTTGCTCTTGAGATAAGTCTGGCTGCTCAGTCACTGCTACCACTCTTTCTGTGTATTACAGGCTTGTACCAAAGGTGAACTTGTATTACCACTTGTAGTCTTACCTCTGTGCGGTGGTCCCTAAGGGCACTGCATAGGATTCTGTCTAACACTGGGCAACCCCGATTTGTCCCCCTTCCTTGCAGTTGAGCGAGCCCATCAAGCACTGGCCCAGCGCCCCAAGCCCGGAGACTTTCCTAGGCCCATAACTGCAAACATTCTAAGCTACCGGGACAGAGATCATTTACTTCGCACGGGAGAAAAAAGAAGGAAGGCTGGGTTCCCAGACCATCAGAATCCCCCGCCACCCCCCCCCCCCCCCCCGATTGCTCCACTGTTCCTTGGGGTGAAGAAAATGCTTAGGGAACGAAACTTACAATATGCCATACTATTCCCCGCACAACTCAACTGCACTCGTAGAGGAAAACTTTACCTTTTTACCGTCCAGGATGAGGCGATAAAATTTAATCGTGGCACAAATTCCACTGAACAACCGCGCCAATGACATGAGAAAATGCTTGAGCGAGACAAACTACCACATCCGCAATGTTTTGTTAATGGATCCTATTATCCCATCAACCGCCCACCGTCTGTTACAATGTATGGTGTTGCACCACAGGTCCTAAATTGTTGGTTGTGTGGCCGCAGCGTACCCCTCTACGGCTGCAATGGTTGTTTTGAGGGTTCTGAAGTGTGTGGCTCCCTGTTGAAATCCCTATGCGGGTGGGCCAAATTGGCCAGGCTTACCAGAAACAGGACCGGGGGAGAAGGGGGGCGGGGGGTATGAGTGAATCTACACTGCTTGTTGGGAAGGGGCAGTAAGGAAGGGGGGTATTGTGGTTGGGGAAAAACAACATTAAAAATGGCGGAGGTAGCACTGCACTTATGGGGTGGGCAGCACGAGTACACAATAGACATATCCTATGGAAAGGGGCCAAAAATCTGGGATCCACCGTGAACTGTTGCAATGGCAACTAAATTAATGTCATTTAATGTGAGGGGGATTGTCAATTTTACAAAAGCGCAGAATCATCGTGTATGCCCAAAGTCATGGTGTGAAGGTACTCCTTTGCAAGAAACCCATGCTACAAAAATAGCGGCCAGCCTGGCACCCTCCTGGGGATTGAATCAATATTACACCACCTTCTCGACACATGCAAGGGGGGGTACTGATTCTCATTCACAAGTCGATTACATTCACACTGAAAAAGAGCTACAGACCCTGAAGGCAGATACACCATCATGCAGTGCATGATTGCGAATAGAGAATACCAATTGATGAATACATATGGCCGTAATGTCGATACCCCAGAGTTCTTTGATGAAGTGGTCTCTATCCTTATGGGATATGTGGGGTGCAGGCCATATGGGGAGGAGATACGAATCTGTTACTGGATACTGGCATGGATAGAACAGGATCTGCACCAAGGGCGGTGTTGAAGGCATCTCAAAGGCTACAACTGCATATGGCATCACTAGGCTTACGAGACACATAGAGAACTCTACATGCCCAGGAAAGGCAATACACATTCATCAGTGCACGATATCAGGCGATCTAATAGGCAAAGCCGAAACTGTTGATATACTCACCCGCACACTTGGATCATGCCCCAGTGGTGCTGTCCATGGTGCTGGGATTGTCCCCATTCACCCGCACTGCCTGGCACTTTAAATCCGAGGCCCTAAAGGATATAGTATTCAAGGCTGAAATCCGATCCGAGATGGAGACTTTTTTAATCTAACATTCGGCAAGACATGGCAGCAGGGGGTGCGATGGGGGGCCTTCAAGGTGTACATAAGAGGCATGTCCATATCAAGAGAGGCGGGCATATTAAAAAGCGATAATTGATCTCAACAGCTCTGAAGCCAAACTCAAGGGACTGGAACAGGAATCCGCTACAGCAGCTACCCCCTGTTAAGCTAGCACAGATATGAGCAGAATTGGAGATCTTCGAGTCGCATGCCCTGCAAGAAATACGCTACTTCTCATGCCCACAGGCAGCAAGGAAATATGGGGAAGGCGAAAGGCCTGGTAGAAAACTGGCCAGGCTTATTCTGGTGGGGGGGGGGGGGGGTAATTAGGGGGTGTATCGGTCCCGGATAGAGTGCATCACTGACAAACACGGCACATTGCAGTGGGCAGACCAGCAAATACGAGGTGTTCACCAAGGTCTATAGCAATTTGTTTTGTATACATCAGACCAACCACATGACATACACGATCTGCTCAATCATATCCCTTGACCTCTATTAGCCCCTTGACTAGAGATAGCCTGGATAGCCCGATCACATTAGATGAAATAGTGTGGGTCATAACTGAGCTCCCGAAAGGCAAGGCCCCCGGGCCAGACGGCCTCACCTCAGAATTTTATCAAGAACATGTAGTGCTTCTCGCACCACAACTGCTGGAGGTCTGGACCGAATCGCTCAGCGAGCCCATTCTTCCTGCTTCACTACGCGAAGCAACCATAACCGTCCTCTTGAAACCTGGCACTGAATGCCGATCGTATAGGCCCCACATCACTTACGAATATTGACACAAAAATATACTCCAAAATAGCCAATAGATTTCTACAATTAATGACCCATCTGATACATGAAGACCAGGGTGGATTTGTGCCTGAAGCTAGACATCCCTTAATATTAGAAGACTATTTAACGTACTGTCCAGAATAGACCAAAAGGCAGAGGCCGTGGCCGTCGCACTTGATGCCCAAAAGGCCTTCGACGTGGTCTCATGGCAATACATGTGGGAAGTCCTGGAAAAGATGGGCGTGGGAGCCGACATGATTAAATATATTAATTATACACATGTCCCACAGCGAGAGTACTAGCCAATTCTCAAACCTCAGCATCCTTCACACCGAGTAGGTGCCCCCGCCAGAGTTGTCCGTGCTCACTATCCTTTTCGCATTGGTCATCGAACGAATTGGGTACTACATTAGAGCACAACACTCCCAAAAGGGAATGCGATTGAAAAGTAACCCCGGGATAATATCACTATATGCAGATGACTACTGTTATAGGAACCCACCCACAAATTTGGATCCCATACTGAGGGATGTGATCCGCATAGGCACCTTCTCCGGGTTCACGAAAAACTAAATCTGAGATATTCCCGCTCACCATGACAACCCACATGCAAATATATCCCCTCCGATGGTCACCGTGGAGAATCCAATATCTAGGGATCCATGCATCTAGATCAAAATCAACACTAACCGATAACTATACCTCAGCAGTAAGGTATAGTGAGTCTAAAATAACCAGATGGCGCTCCCTCCCGCTGGCTGGGAAACTGTCATTGGTGAAAATGATCTTGGTTCCGAAGCTCCTGTACAATTTTGCGAGCGTCCCCCATCTGGCCTGGAAAACAATATTTTGATGAAACACACAAAACTTGCGCACAATGGCATGCTGGGGCAGTTGGCAAAAAATGGACGTATATGATCTATGAAAGGGGGTTTCACCGCCCCAAACTAAACATTTACTGGATAGCAGCACAGGCCCAATATGCCCCACACACTGGTATACAGACTCTGCTGGGCCCCCTCATGTCAAACTGGAAAGGCAGGCAGAAGGCAAAAATCAATCTTAAGACATTGATCTTGCATCGAACCTATAAGGACGACTCACCATTAGACCCCACTGCATCCACGCCGGCTATTACGTCCAATATCAGCTCTGAGCCCCTATTATAAATGGCTTCCTATTTGGGGAGATCCTGGGCTCGAACCCACGCATGATAGAATGCTAACTCAATACTGGCAATCACTGATACTTTGTACTGAATTACCTCTTCCCAGAAGGGAAATTCATTAACCCCCAAACGTGTGACCCGGACATTCAGAGTCGGCACTGGAAATGCTACAATATTATAGACTTCGAGCCTCCGTCCATGCCATGTGGTCATGCTACCATGATGACCCCCCCCCGCACCCACCCCGATACACCGGAATACACTACATAACCAATTCCAATGGAGGTCGAGGTGTGGTTTCCTCACTATACAAAATTCTACTAGCAAAAAACCCCAGATCAACCCCCTAAGGCACAGGCCAAATGGGCGAGCGAACTGATTTGGAAAAAACTGTGCTCTCACACATGCAAGGTCTCCCTTAACTTCAGGTTCTGCTGCATGCAATACAAACTCCTGAACAGACTATACTATACCCCCCACAGACAAGTTCAACCAACACTTGCCCAAGGTGCCAGTCCGAGGAGGCCGACCACACACACACACGTTTTGTGCATGCAGCAAGCTTCACGACTTCTGGAGTGGGGTGCTGCAGGCACTCTCTGAAATAGTGGGTGCCACTGTAGGTCCTGACCCGGCCGCTGTGCTCTTTGGACTACCGGGTGATGCCAACGTCAAGAAAAGGTCTACTTTTGTGAATATAAAAATTGTATGGTGGCAAAGAAATGTATCCTTTGGTGCTGAAGAGCCCCTCCCCTCCCCTCCCCTCCAACCTTTACAATGTGGTTGAATGCACATGTGAGGAGGAATACATAAACCTCCCAACTACACATACTCGCCCAAAAAATGTATGGCCTGCATTTCGCACTTACCTTAGCAATCAAGCCAAATGTGCTGCTGGATCACCCGCATCAGACATAAATGAAGATCAAAACCAAACTACGCTGTAAACTGTATTGTGAATCTATGCCATACTGTACTGTCAACAGAAATTAGGTGATGTGTAAGTCTGTAATGTAAGCCCTACCTGAATGTGTGTGTGTGCTGTAAACCTCTACCAATAAATACGTTTAAAAAAGAAATTAAAAAAAAGAAATCCCTAGTATCTAGTATAATTCAAAACGTTAACTGGCTTTCAAGCCTACAAACCTCAAGGCATGCCCTTTCGGTCCATCACATAACAGTGTTTTAACTAATTCTAGTAAAACCTTCCAAGTACTATAAACTACCACCACTTGAAAAAGGTACCTTATGTTATCCACTGCAATTGATTTATTTTTTTTGATATGGTTGACTTACAACCTTTCAACCTCTAAATATACATACAGAATTTACAAAGTATAAAATCCTAAAATTAGCATCTAAAAATTAACATTAAAAAAAGAATAAAATAACTTAAAATGCACATTAGAATTCTTGTCCCATGTTAGAACAACCAAATGTGAAGTAATAGAGCAAGATGCAATGGTACCAAAGCACCAGATAAATACAATGATTTGCCCTGGGATGCTTTTTAGTTCCTTATTTATTTATTTATATTTATATAGCGCGCAAGTCGTCCAGGGGCATTGAGGCGCTGTTACTTGCAATAACTTAGTTACATGGTACAGGCATGAAAGCGATTGTTAACACATTATGAATACTACAAGATATCGTACTGTTGTTACAGATATTGCATTGGGACGTATATTACAACATATATGATAAGTATTCGTGCTGGTGTGTCGGGTCTTATGTGAAGAGGGTAGTTTTCAGAGTTTTGGTGGTGAGGGAGGCCTCCCCTCGGATAGTGGGAGGTAGGGCATTCCAGTGAGTGGGCGCGAGATAGGGGAAGCTGGATCCGCCTGCTTTTACTCTTTTTACTAGTGGCACTGAGAGCATGTTGGTGTACGGTGATCTGGTTGGCCTGGTAGTGGAGACGGGGTGGATCCTTTGAGAGAGGTATGCTGGAGCAGAGAGGTGAATGCACTTGTGGGTCAGTGTCAGGGCTTTGAATACGATCCTTTCCTTTATTGGGAGCCAGTGGGCTAGTTTTCTGGCTTCAGAGAGGTGTTCTCTTTTAGCAATGCCTTGGGCTGCCCGGAGAGCATTGTTCTGTATTACTTGTAGTCTCTAAGTTTTTGTTGGAGGTTCCTAGAAAGAGTACGTTGCAGTAGTCTAGCCTAGAGCCGGTGATGGCTCTGGCTATGTTGGTGCAGTTCTCTTTGGAGAAAGGGTCGGACTGCGTTGATAAGTTTGGCATGATATGCAGCTGCTGAGGCTATTGCGCTGACTTGTCTATCCATGGATAGGCTGGAGTCCAGGTAGACTCCCAGAGTTTTGACAGAGTCGGAGACCGGAATTTTAATGGAGTCAATGGTGAAGTGGCTGAATTGGGCATCTAGATTTTTTAGTGTGTCGGGGGAACCTACCAGGAGGAGTTCCGTCTTATCAGAGTTGAGGCATAGACCGTTGTCTGCCATCCAGGCTTGTATGGTGTTGTAGAGGTTGTTGAGGGTCAGGGAGTCAGTGTCATAGTTCCCTGTGAGAGTGAGGAGGATCTGCGTGTTGTCGGCGTAGTTGGTGTAGGATATGCCCATAGCGTCGAGGAAGAGGGGTGGTGTGAAGATGTTGTATATGGTGGGGGAGAGACAGGAGCCTTGGGGTACACCACAAAGTATAATGGTTGGTGATGCGGCGGCTAGGTCAGAGAATACTTGCATGGTTCTGTCTTGTAAGAAAGAGGTGATCCAGGCTGTGGCCTCTGGGGAGAATTTGGCAGTGGAGGAAAGGTGGTGGCATAAGACTATGATCCACGAGGTCGAAGGCTGCGGATAGGTCAAGGAGTAGGAGAAGTGCTGGTTTACCCAAGTCTCTAGCATCGTCCATCTGGTTTTTCAGGTCAAGTAGGGCGGCTTCAGTCCCGTGTCTGGGGCGGAAGCCAGATTGGCGGAGTCCAAGGAGTTTGTTCTCTTCAATGAAGTGCTGGACCTGCAGGTAGGCTGCTTTGTCCAATATTTTGAGGAGGAATGGGACAGTGGTGATGGGTCTGTAGTTGTTGGGGGAGGTGGGATCGAGAGTTGGCTTTTTCAAAAGAGGGCGTACCCAAGCTTCCTTGAGGGAGGCGGGGACTTTCCCTGTGGTGAAGGAGGCATTCACAAGGCTGTTAGGAAGGGAGCTAGCGCTTTCGTGCAGTCTTTGATAATGGAGGCTGGGCATGCATCACCTTTGCAGTTAGAGGGTTTGATGTTGCTCATTATGTTGATGTCTTGTTCCTGAATGGGTTTGAAGGAGAAGGGTAGGGGGGGGATCCGGGGCAGGTGGTGGGATGGGGATATGCTTATTGGTTAAGGCTTGTTTAGTGGCTAGTATTTTGTTTTTGAGGAGGCTTAATTTGGTTAGCATGGCCGTTTGCATTTCATTACACCAGTCTTTGTCTTTGGTGAAATTCTGGGGGGCGGGAGTGGGTGTCTCGAGCTCCCTGAAAATGGCGAAGATTTCTTTTGTGCTAGATTGGGCTTCTGAGATTCTGTATTCAAAGGATTTGGCCTTTGCTTGGGTGATTGCCTTTTTGTATTTGGTGGATAGGGCTTTAAAGATCATCTTGTCTTTTTCAGAGTGGGACGTTTGCCACTGTGTGAGTGCGGCTTTTTTTCTCATTTCGGAGTGTGAGGAGGTCAGGGGTGAACCAAGAGTTGGAGTGGGTAGTGGGTTTGGATTTGCGAGGTTTGAGAGGGGCAATGCAGTTGATAGCTGCTTTAATGGCAACATCATAGGTTGTTGCGAGTGTTTCTGGGTCTGATGAAAAAGGTGGTCTGAAGGCTGGGCCTTGGAGGAAGGGCAGTAGCCTTTCCTTCGTGAGCTGGCGGGAGCTTCTGGCGAGGCAGGGTGGGAGCGGTTGAGGTGAGGGGGCAGCAGGGGAGCTAGTGGTGAGGATGCTAAAGGTGATGATGTGGTGGTCAGACCATGGGGTGGGATTGTTTCCTGTGATGAGTGGGCAGTTGTGCTGTGCTATCCAGTCAAGTGTTCTGCCCTGGGTGTGAGTTGGGCTCAGGATGGTGTTCTTGTAGCCTAGAGCATTGAGGGCAGAGTCAAGGGATTTGGCTGCTATGTCCTTGCTATCCTGGAGCCCTAGGTTGACATCCCCAAGGAGAATGGCTTTAGACTGTTTGAGGTTGTCAGAGAGGAGGTGGATGAGAGAGGCTTGAAAGTCTCCTGTTGGGCCTGAAGGGCGGTAGACAGTGTGTACAGTAATGGTGCAGTGGGGAGAGAGGGTTATTTTGACTTGGAGGTAGTCGCTGTTGTTGGTCAGGGATTTCTCTACCTTTCTGATAGAGAGGCAGTCTTTGGCAATAATTGCTACACCTCCACCTTTGGAGAGGCGATCTTGTCTAGTAATGGAATAGCCAGGGGGTAGGGCGAGGGAGAGCGCGGGGCCGGAGGCCTCATGTAGCCATGTTTCTGAGATCATGAGTAGATCTAAGTCCTGGGAGGTTAGGAGGTCGTGGATGTCTAGAGCGTGGGCATTGATGGACCTAGCGTTAATCATGGTGCATTTCAGGTGGGGTTCAGTAGTGGCTGGGGGCGGGGGGGGTTCATGATGAAAGAGGGTGAGGTGGAGGGGGGGGGGTTGCGCTCTGGGTGTTAGGGGAGGTACACAACACAGATTTGACACTGGGGGGGCTCATTTTCAGAGGTAGTGGACACATGTGGCATAGCATTTGGCACACTGGGGTGCTCATTTTCAGAGATGGTGGACACACTTGTAGTCACATTCGATATGGGGGCAGTACAGTAATACGAAGAGTTAAGTACTTTGTTGGTCGCTGTGTTGGTAGTACATGTAGTGGATGCAGGCTTTGAGGTTTTGCGGGGGAGCCTGGCCTTATCAGCGAGTATAGAGGGTTGTACAGTGCGTGAGCATAGCCGTGTATTACGGGTGCTCCTGGGGATGGGCTGTGAGTTGATGTCGGTTTGCAATGTACGTGCGCGCAACCTGATGCGCCTTGAGGTACAGCATTGGATAGAGAGAAGCTTGCAGGGGTGGTGCTTCTTACCTTCTAGGCACGGCATCGGAGATGGGCAGACGAGCAGCGAAGAGCTGCAAAGAGCACAGGAGGCCTTTTCTCCTGGCCTTCTCTCGTCGGCTTCGCCTCTCGGCCCTCTCCCCCTCCATTTAAAGCGAGAGGGGCGGGGCGGGTGGGCCGACGTAACAAATCAGGACCTTGGGCTGCGGCGGTGAACTTCGTGGCTCCAGCTGATCCTGTTGTTGTAGCTGGAGTCATGGAGATGCAGGCATCCATCTTAGATGGGACTGAGACGGCTGAACACGCGGCCGTGGGCGGGCTGGAGCAGCAGCCTGCTCCGAAAGTAAAGTAAACAGCTGATCTGGATTCCAGCTGGTGGGGGCGGAGAAGTGCTCGCAGCGGAGCTGTAAAGAGCACAGGAGGCCTTTTCTCCTGGCCTTCTCTCGTCGGCTTTGCTTCTCGGCCCTCTCCCCCCTCCATTTAAAGCAGGAGAGGAGGGGCGGGCGGGCCGACGTAACAAATCAGGACCTTGGGCTGCGGCGGTGAACTTCGTGGCTCCAGCTGATCCTGTTGTAGCTGGAGCCATGGAGATGCAGGCATCCATCTTAGATGGGACTGAGACGGCTGAACACGCGGCCGTGGGCATGCTGGAGCAGCAGCCTGCTCCGAAAGTAAAGTAAACAGCTGATCTGGATTCCAGCTGGTGGGGGCGGAGAAGTGATTGCAGCGGAGCTGCAAAGAGCAAAGGAGGCCTTTTCTCCTGGCCTTCTCTCGTCGGCTTCATGTACATATATACCCCCCCACACCTCAATTAAGTAGAGGCTTCAAATAGTCTTCTAACTACAATATTAACCACGGATCACTGCTGATTAATCTGATTAAGTCCAAGCAAATTCACAAATTTCATGGCAGCAATAATTATTCAATTACGATATCCATTAAAAATGCTAAGCCATAACATATCATAACAAAAGAGTCGTTCTGATATAATTGTTTTGAATAAGGTCTTCCGTTCGGGATTAGTGCTGGGCAAAGGGTGTTTAAGCGTTCCAGAGCATTTTTACAAAATCCACACACTCAGAGGTTGAAGCGCTTTTGTACTTCAAGTCAGCCACAAATTAAGCCTGAAGCATAGGTACATTGTTCTTTATTTAGGGTCGGGAAATGTACTAAAAATATCGCTGCAGACTATTCAGACTCTTAATTTGGAAATTACCATTTTTAAAGTTCTCATACTGCATGCAGTGTTGGAAGGTTATCGCTTTTTTTTGCCAGGTCAGGATGTGTCATTAATAAATCTAACAAAATGCCTGCAGCTAACATGTGAGCTGAAATGTGTCTTTTCCACGGTACCAAGTTTTTCACGGTTGACGATTTGAAATAGAAAGCTAGGATTGAAAGCAAAGATCCTTCAACATTATCTGTAACACACGTCTTGTCTAAGTTAAGCATTTTCCAAGTGCAAACCACATTAAGAGACAGCAAGCCAAGTTCATGTCGAATAATACATATTGGCTGACTGGGCGGAAGAGAAAATTGGCCTTCCAATCTTGTCTAGTAAGTCATATCTTGGTGAGCTCTGGTCTCCGCACCATACATTATTGCTGGGACCACCTTTTGCCTGTAGAACTTTATTAAGGGCTATATCCGTAGGTAAAATTACTGTGCTTCCAGACTTTTCTGTCTCTCTCCAACTTGTATGGCAAGTCAGAGGGATGATCATTGATGCCGAGGCCCAAGTAGAAATACTCATTTGTGGTTTCTAAGCGAGTGGCATGTAGATGCCAATTATAATTGGAATTCTTACTTCTGTTGGACTTAACCACAAATCAGAATCTTGGTCCTACTCAAGTTTATAGTTAGCTGATTATCATTAACGCAGGATTCTAAGGCGGAGAGTACATTTTGCGGTCCTCTTGGGGTTTTAGATAATACTACCAAATCATCTGCATACAGAAGCCATGGTAACTGGTATACACCAACTTTTGGGGGATCCGGGATTACTGATTTGAGTTGAAGTCCTACATCAGATTAAAAAAATTAAATAGAGAAGCAGCTAGTATGCATCCCTGTTTAAGACCACGATTATGTCATTATGGGCTCAGATAAATTACCATCAATGGATAGCCGAACTGGAATCAAGGTGTGTGTGTGCAGCTGAGATATCAAAGCTGGGGGGGTGCAATCTGCCTTCTCTAATTTATCAAACAATAGCTATAGAATCAAAAGCTGCTTTCAAGTCAATGAACGCCATGTATATTGGTTGATTGTCTGATGAACAACTACCCAGAATATAAACAGATGGATTGGAGTACCCAATCCCGGAACAAATCCAGTCTGATGTAGATCAAATGCCCTCACTTCCTTAACCCACTTGCAGAAGTCTCTCAGTAGCAATCTTGCAAAAATATTTCCTGGAATATCCAGGAGGGCGATCGGACGGTAATTTTCAGGATGCTCACCGTCACCCTTTTTGGTACGATAATAGACTTTCTCCAGGACAGAAGGGTGCACTTTTGAGTAATAAAGCTGGAGAAAATAATGTAAACGCACTGTGGCCCATTCTTTTGCGGATGTGCTTTCAGCATATAGTTATTAAGTCCATCGGGGCCAGATGCATGAGAAGTACTGAATTTTGTTTATTTGATGGAGTATGTCCGCTTTCTCAATCAAAAGATTGGCATAGTTTGTCCAATAACACCGATCTTGAAAATTAGGCGCTGTATGGGAGGCATACAGGTCCTCGAACTGTTGAATCCACGTCTCCAGTTAATTTGTAAAGGAGACCGTTATTTTTGCAGAATTTA
Source organism: Ambystoma mexicanum (assembly GCF_040938575.1). Lineage (NCBI taxonomy): Eukaryota > Metazoa > Chordata > Amphibia > Caudata > Ambystomatidae > Ambystoma > Ambystoma mexicanum. Next base: position 536,364,929 of record NC_090939.1, read on the forward strand.
GAATCCTCCAGATTTCAGCACTGTTCTTGGAGGCCACAGTCAATAGCATCAACTCAGAATCTATTTGGTAGAGGATAGCACAGTGGGCTTTTTGCCAATTCCTATATATCATTTCATTTTTTGACAATTCGAATAAACTCCAACCTTGCACGCGGTGGGAGAAACCTCACCTGTCCAATGGATCTATGCAGTTCTTTATTTTTTAGTAATAAAACTTTTACAAATTTCAAATATTAAATTAAAATTCATGTGTAAGAGCATCAGTAATTAGCCAAAATGCATCACAAAATGTGAATACAGATACAATTGCAAATATCAATACAGTCCTGAACTATCCTGTACCTTCCCAAAGGCTCCACACGGCAATATTTTCTGGATCATTTTCCACAGTCGGAACAATGTGGGCTGTAGCCTTCCATTTTTTTAATTTAAGCAGCATGTCCAAAAAGGATCCATATGGATAAACTCATGGTTATAGACAAAAACACCCAAGGATCTCTACAATTGCAGCTGTTAATCCCAGACACTGCGTAAACAGATATCTGGCAGATTCGAAGATATGCTCTTTACGAGGGATATTATAACAAGGCCGTACATTCAACAATGTAGGTAACTAGATAGTCCTTAGCCTAATCATTCTCAGAGCCGGGCTCGGACAACACTTAATATATCTTTGCGCCTATACATGTGTGACACTCGTCACTTGAGCATAAGATTGTAAACTGTGCAAGTGATCATAATTGTTAGTCCAGTCCCACTGACTTAGCTTCTTTTTGAATATCAGTTTTAAAACGTTAAAGCTAGTGCCACGTCTAAAATCTGAGCTGCAAGCAATTATCCCTAGACATTTCTCAATCCAGCTATCAAAATCCCTACTTTCAACTTTCGGAGTGTTCTCAAATGCCATTTGCCAAAAGCAAAAGCAATACACATTGCAAGGAGGTTTTCTTTAAGCTAAAGAACACCATGCCTCATAATAACCTGCCCTTTAAGTGAAAACAGGCCTAACTCCAGTCTAATATATTCTATAGGCATAGACCGAGCCAGACCGATAACAGTTTTCCAAAAGTAAGTATCTCAACTCTATCGAGCCACTGCATATCATACATCGCCAGAGCATCCAAGCCGTAAAGTATCATAGGACTAAAGCACTGCTTGTACAATACAAGGATACCCTCCAATGAATATCCAGCAGTCAGGGAGGCAAATTTGCATATTAAATTTGCTAATTGTTTTGCCTCGAGTCTTTTTGTTTCCTTAATATTTGCATAGACTCATCTCAAGTCCCAGATAGGGATATCAACCCCCCCACAATTACTCCTAAACTCCCAGATAAAACAGGACATTGGTTTCGCTCCTACAATCATCAGCTTAGTTTTCTCCATATTTATAGTTAGGTCATTAGCAATTGTGTATTCAATAAGCTTCTCAAACATACCCTTGATTCCACTAAAAGTAAAATTAAACAAGACAAGGTTGTCCGCATATAACATGCATGGTAACAGACAAGCTCCTATTTTAGGGCAACAGCCCAAGGTTTATGAAAATATTAATTGGGAGATCCACCGTATAAATACAGTAGAGCTGGGGCGCCATGGTGCACCCCTGCTTGACCCCCACACTATTAAAAACAGGTGCAGAGAGTCCCCCCCCCCCTTGTCATCCAACCTAACACGTACCAATGTCTCATGGTGCAGACCTTTTAGAACATTAAGCAGCCACCCTGGGCATCCCCAGCACTCTTAGCCCAGAGTTTTTGCCTACATACCCGGTCAAAGGCTGCCCTAAAATCCATGATTATGGAATATAAGGCCTTCCCACCCACGGTCAAGGCATCTCTACAAAGTATCCATCACTATAAGATTATGATCACTACTGCATCCAAGTCTAAACCCTGTTTGAGCAAAATTAAAAATGTCAACCCATTTTTGTACGGCTGCTAAAACAATGACTCAAAAACGTTTCATATCGAATCCACCAGGGAAAGAAGCCTATAATTCTATGGTGAAGTACGCTCATCTTTCTTATACCAACAGCGCCTGTTGCCAAGATCCAAGGATGCACTGTGTAGAGCAGACTCAATTGAAAAGGATATATAATACTTTTGCCCATATACCAGGATTCAATTTAAGTAAGACGTTGGCAAGGCCATTAGGTCCGGGTGCCCTAGAATTATTTAGTTTCCAAATATTTTCCTTATGGTACCCTCGCTGATCTTCAAATGCCATCCTTGCAGAAACACCCACCCAGTTTGTCTTAATAATGTCTACCCATTCCCGTTCCTGAATGGCATTGAGTATCTTTACTTCATTGGCAGTCTTGGCTGTATTTAGCTGCCGTCATATTACCTTATGATTTCTCTTACTAAGGGCCCCTATCATTTCTTGCCAACGCTGGTTTTTGATGGAAAGTTTCCATCGCTTACACCATCCCCAATAGGCGTTCTTAACCATACTGGTTTACATTTTCTTTTCTTCCCTAGAAAGGGTTGAAACAATCCTTTTTATATCCCTTCTCATGGCACGGTTGGCAACGCGGATCGCTGGGTCAAATGTACGATTCCTTTTGGGGCAGATCGCATATTGCCGAATACAGCACTTCTCAGTAGAGGTAGCCAGGTTTTTACTCCAATCTTCAATGGCATCCCCACAGGTGTGCAACATCAATGGTATTGAAGGAATCAACCGTACTCCCAATCGTACCCAGATCCCTATCATTCCAGTTTATAAGGTTTCCGAAATGGTTGGCATGCGCACCCGAGCAACCAAATCCGCCTTCCTGCATTTTCAATCCATCAGGCACTTCCAGAGTCAGGCCTAATGAATAATGGTCACTACAGCCCAGGTCACGGACTAGGAACTTTCTGGTTGCCAGCAGGCAATCGGTATTTCCAAACAGATAATCCAGGGTGGCAAATGAAGTAGGCCCCTTCCAGGTATGTTGACCAGGTACATCACACTTGCTGCGTCCATTCAACATTCTAATATCCCACAGTTTAAGAAACCCTACCCATTGCTTCCCTCTATGGTTGTCAACACCATGCAGCATAATGCTTCTCGGGGCAACATTAGTATACAATGGGCTGAGTGCATTATCAACACACCGTGCATTAAAATAACTCCCCAGCAGAACTAATCCATCTTCCCCGTTTGCTTTCAGATTATCTGTCAGACACTCCTCCAAATTATGCAGAAAACCATTTATGGTTTTTAAACTAAACTAAGGGTAGTAACTACAAGCAAAGCAAATTTTTCGTTACCGGTATTATGGCTGATCTTTACCCCTCCAGCAGACCCTACATATTGGGTACGTCAAACTTCACGTGAGCACAACCTCACCTCTGGCTAACACCTATTACAAGCCCTCCAGCAGGCCTCCCCTTTTTGCCTTTGCTGGAAAACAGGTGGTACAAGTGGAGGCCTCGAAAGTATACTGGGCAATATAGCCAGGTCTCCTGCAGCATAAATATATTGTGGCCCAAAAGTGTATGTAGTGAGCCATCTTAATTTAATAGGTGCCTATGCCCATGAGTATTTCATCTGATTAGCTCAATGAATCAGCATCTATCAATGTTATCCTGAAAGTGGTGCGTCGGGAGACTCCTCCTACCCATAATTTATGTATCAGTACCCCAGTGCACAGTCCCCATCATCGTCCCACATTCCCCCCTCATGTATAGGTTCCTGGGATCCTAATGCCCCAACGATGTTAAATATAACATCACTGCGACACCACATACTGACAATCTCAGGCCCAATGCTTCAAAGGCATCAACATTGGCACAAAGTAGGGCAGGCACTGCAGGGCTATCCACCCGCAGCAGCACTCATTTAGTAGGGCTATCCCATTTATGTAATGCCAATTCAAGAATGTCGGAAGATTGAACATTGTGCTACCATGGCAACCAGGGCCAACAGATAGTCCTATTCAAAAAAGGGACTGGCTGCCGTGGTGTTCTTTTCCACTAGATTAATCATGCACCCAGGTCTGATTGATTTCACATTCTTGTTCCCACCACCTTAGCTACCTTGGAAGTAGTGAGGGTCAGCCTCATCGGGTAGCCCTTGCAGAAACTTTACCTGGGGTTGAGGAGTCTTGAAATACTCCCCGGTATGGGACGACCCCCCAGCCACAGCCTATTTAGGATGTTCACCAAACTTAAAGATCCAACCCATGGAGATCCCGCACTCTTAGACCCAGCAATGGCCGCTGATTCTCCTACCCCGTGCCGTGAGAGTGTCCACTTATCCAATGGGCCTCGAAGGGTCACACTAGGTCTAGTCCCATCAGCCAAGGTATGAATTACTCTGGTCTTTTGCAAAGCCCATGGCACCTTTTACTCATAACATAGAAGATTTCCCAGTCATCCTGATTTATTAATTGCAGGTTTGATGGTACAGGTGGTTTAACCTGGTTTTCCTTCACCAATTCTACAGGTCGCATCTCAAGTAACGAGAGTTCAGATCTTCCCATCAACGAAATTTCAGTGCGTACTGCCTCAAGCGCATCATCTTCATTTGCAGCTGCAATATTAACTGAGTCTTCTGTTCTCCATGTATTCCCAGATTCATCAAGGGAGATAAAATTATGTCCTTCTACCTGCTCCTCAGACACCTCTGGCACCCTACCCAGGGTCTATTATACCATTTGTTAATGCAGCTGCATCTGCCTTTTGTTGCTCCAAGGGGCAGGACGTTATCATATCCTCGCCTACATGCGCAGATTCAATTGACCGAAGGCCCAGGGCTTTGATCACAAAGTCCAAATGCTGTTGGGTCCTGTGCTGATGTTTCACCAAGTTGGAGCAGATCCTAAAAACATCGTCCAGTCTCTCAGATATAGATTTATACTCGATATTAAAAGAGCCATCAGCCACTAGCCACGGCACCTACAATTCCTTATCCCCCCCCCCCACTCACTGGGGTGCTTTATCGCCAAATAGACAGTCCATATCAGGACTCAAAGATAGATTACCGAGGGGCATGCATCTGTCTGCAGGGGTACTATGCCCAGCGGGTGGCGTTGCAGGGACTTGCATAGGTTAAGCAAAGATCCATTTTTGCCCAGAGAATGCATGTCAGGATGAGCAATCAGCAAAAGTGCACTTAATGGAGTCCAGGGCTTCTCCAGCTACCATCTCCGGTGGAGCTATGATCTCAGTCTCCATCTGCAGACTGACCCTCTGCCCCGACGGCAAACCAGAGTCAGACTGTTCCAAAGTGCAGCCCTCAACTCTCTCCTTACCCATCCCTGGAAAGTAGCCTGGTATGGTAGATTACATCGGGAAATAATCTCTTATCACTTTTCCTCTTGGGGAGATCCTCGATTTGCGGTCAGGACCTGGACTCAGTTGTCATTTCCCTTTTAGGAGCGCATCGCTCCCGAGGCCCACTTGTTTTGTAGTTCTTAATTTCATAATAAAATGACTGTATATATAACATCAATGAGAGCCTCCCAATCAGGGAATGATCCAGTCCTAATCTGTGTAACAACCAATTCACCACATGTGGGAGGGGTCGTTACTATCAGGCTCGAGTTCCGAAAATCCTTCAAATAGTGACACTAGTAAAATCACAGTGCCAGCGTTTTCCAATTGACATGGATTAAAACAAGGCGTTATCTGACCTTCCGTTCAGGCGCAGCACGTCCAAAATAGCTCATTTTGCTTCAACACTCGCCATATGGTAAATGCAGAGCTTCCAGAATAGAAAACGCTCTCCTTAAGGAGTTCAAATCTTAAGTCTCACCTGCCACAACCGGCGAGCGCTAGGAAACAGACAGCAACAGAGTGGCTACTCGGACAAACAACAACGGATAACGAGTACCTCTGCTGCACTCCGCCTCGTGTCGAGTGGTTTAACCGTAGGCCGCACAGCAACCATCACCAATAGAGGCAGAAAGCAGACTCCACCAGTCCTGCAGTCCTACTGAAGATGAAGTGTCGAGTATCGGCCCCACTCCAGCTGCCCCCCTCCCATTATCTATTGAGTTCCCACCAAAGTATGTGACGTATGAAGAACAGTTAAATCAGCAAAGAGCAGCACATGGGCTCTGTCTAGTACCGATCAGTGTAACAGCACCTATTAATATACCGACACCTAAGAAAACCTGGACAGTAAGGTATCCATTAAAAAAGCCATACCTACATTCTAAATATGACAGTTGCTTGAATAAAATACCTGAATAAGCAAAAATGAAGGAAGATGAATGGTGATGTCATAATTGTACTGACGCACATATAGAAGATATAATGACCTGACAATACTGACAAGAGACGAAATACTAAGGAGATACCATGGATAAGTGACATCTTAAGCCCAAGGGGAAGAGGTTGATGTCAAGATGAAGAAACTTGTGCCACATACATGAAGATATTTCGATACGTGTACGGATGCAGGTAACTGCAAGAGGCAAAGAAATCGTGAAGCTTGCTTATGCTTAATAGTCGAAATATTGCGGCAAGCACCAACATTTACAAGTATATACCTCAAGGAGCACTTTATGTATGAATGCACATCCACTATGCATATGAGCAGAATTGAACAAAGGTTACAAAAGGCCTTAGATGGAGTGTGTCGCAGCAAGAAAATCGAGAATCAAGACAGAGCACAACTCAGCTAAGGATGACCATGCCAAGAAGCCAAGGTCTTATCTGGCTGGAATAAGCAAACATTGGATACAAATAAGGAGAGAAGAGAACAGATGATCCTGTTTAGAAAGGTCAAGATAAGCCACAGACATCAGAGAACTGCTAAAATTAAATCAAATATACGAAAAGACAGAGAAACCCGATTTCACGGTGTCCTGTCACGTGACAAAGGCAGGCTGGAAGAGTGAAACTTTTCACACCTACGCATGGATCCCCGCCATGCCCATACTCCTTAAAAGTTCTCAGAGCACAGAGCACACTCAAGGCCAAGCTACAAAGCAGTAATTGACGCACTACTACTGAGGTGAGGATTGATTGTAACATAATTGGTGGGATGCTCGGGTGCAGATGAGCTTCTGTGCACCTCAATGTTCTTTCCGCGTGCTGCTAGACATAGATGGAAAAGTATGAGTTGGGTTGAGGCCAACCCAATCGTAGTGGACCATGTGATCTAGGGTCCTATAATGAGTAGAGCCAATGTGAAGTCTTACTTTTAGTGACGTTCATAGTGGCCATTTTGGAGGGAGGGCTTAGTTGCCCTACCTGACTATTATCCAATCCCCAATACCATATACAGATAAAGTACCCATGTTAAGTTACCCTTCCTATAACCAATCACGTTGCATGCTAGTTTTTTTAAGATTGCCACGTAGAATGAGGTTAGTACGTGCGCAGGTTGTATGTCAACAATGACGAGTTTTTGCTATAAATGTGTTTTTTCTGGAAGTAAAGAGAGCAAGAAGATCGAGTGATTGCCGATGTTCGTTGTACTCCCCGTTTTATGAACTTGTCATTAAATGGACTCCCTTTGTCAAACTATTGAGTTCTCTTAATTATTTGATGCACGAGTATGAATCTGCATCCCCATCCATCTCGAGGGTACTGCTACTCATCTTAAAGGGCTGTTTGGAGATCATCCAGTTCGCTTGGTAGCAGAGTTAGATGGTTAGATTAGAAAAAGATGCCCGATTGACCGTCGACATAAGTAACTTCGGGTCCTCAGCAATATCGCACGTCCTTAGCCATCCGGCTGGAGAACGAGAAGCTCGCCATAGAAATTTAAAATCCCTGCAGGTTAGGTGTGAGGGGTCCCTCGCTTGCTCCCAAAATCCCCTCCCACATCTACAAGTAGTGGATCGGACGAGCGGCACAGAGAGGCGGTAACGAAGGCAGTGATCCCGAGCGTCCTTAGTTGAACGTTGAGTAAAAAAGACTGAATGTTTTGGCGAAGCCTGCATGCTTAAAAACAAGTAAGGGAAGGTAACGGAGGGAGAATGGATAAAATATAACGTCAGAATAATATATTGACTGGAGTGTGGCCGAGCAATATAAAGAGCTATTGTGAGTGTGACCGCAATAAGAGTAAACGCCCAGTTCCTAGATTTTAAAGCATGCTAGCAGAAGCCCTTAGCTAAAGTCCTGTTAATAGGGCGACATAGGAGACCGGATTGATTAAAGGCAATCCGAAAGAGAAAGGCTTAAATTCCATGTCGGAATAAACATAGGGGTAAGATGCGTTTGAGAGCGCAGACGGCATAAGATTTATGTGGCCATCCAGAGTTTGTCTGTTTTATGTGTTTGAGTAAAATGTTGATGTCATAGTTGATAAGTTTTTATGTGAAAAAAAAGGTATGACAATTGCGCGATTATAGAAGGAAATTATTGCATGACATCGATCGATGTTTGTTTTTTTTTTAGCAAGATTAAAGTAAAAAAATATTGTTGAAAAAAAACAGGATTGAGTTGATTGGTGCTCGTTTATATTGTTGATTTTTGAAACGCAAGTGTGAAGAGAAAAAATAAGCATGTTTTATATGGGCCTCTCTCCCACTGTACAGGTCTCTCAAATTTAGCAGAGGTTCTGTTCCCAAAATGCATTTTAAGTATTACTGTGGAGTGACACTACGATTAGGGGTGCATGCCTCAAAAATAAGTGAGTCCTAGCTGCGCCCTTAAAAAATTCACTTTAAATAGTTGATAACCTTAAACCCACATAGCTAGCTTACCGCAGAGAACTGCATCCAGGAAGACTGGCAGTAAAGACAGCCACCGATAACATTCAACTATATAACCCCTAACCACCTCCACTAGCCCTCTCAAGACAGCGACTGAACGAGTCGGCAACACCGGCCGAAAAGACCAAATACAGATAGAGCCCAAATTGTTAGAGGACATCCCCCCACATCCAATACTACACCACAAGACAACCAGACCAAAGCAAAACCAACTCAGCATCAACAAACAAAAAAAAATATCAATTTTAAAATGCTGCGCAAACGACCCATACCGAGGGAAAGAAAAAGAAGAACGAACAAACACTCAAACAGCAAGACGGTACCACAACTACAGAACGCACCTCCACAGACAGGAAGACTCGAACCAACATTGGGAGAAGGGACAAATCCCTCTACTTAACTCCATACCTCGCCGACAACTGGTCATCAGAACAAACCAACCCAAAGATAGAACCATCATCAAACAACCAAACGCAACCACGCAGAAGGATGAACAACACTAGAAACAACAAAAAGATTATCGATGCAATAACACCATTCATCACCAAAACAAGAGGGACTTCCAATCGACACCCACAATTCCTGGAAGACGAACCCAACGAAAACAAAAATCTAAGCCAGAACCTAGAAGAACTCTTCAGCGACACAGACACTCGGCACCAAGACCTCAACAAGCAATCAACCAGAAAGGAAACCTCAAACCGACCAGAAGACGACGCCAACAAGAAAGTCCAAACCAAACTACACCTTCAAACTCTACTGCAATCTAACAAACGCAAGATTCATGTCAAAACACTCAGATCTTCAACCTACTCGACGACAACGACATTGACATCCTATTCATCACAGAAACAAACTACAAAGGAGGAGGCATCGCAATAGCATTCAAAGAACACCTGAAAATAAAAAACAGATGAAACGCTCAACATCATCAACTGTGAAGCCATGGTCATACATACACCTACCAGCGAGTCCAAAAACCAACATCACATTCATCCTGGTATACAGACCTCCAACATACGGTGCAACCTTCGACAACTTCATAGAAGCCATTGCCAACATAGCCATCAACCACGAGCATCTAATCATCCTCGGGGACTTCAAGTTTTGAAGACAACCATGCCAACTCCCTAAACTCACTACCATGAAACTATGACTAGTCAAAGGGGCAACACACTCGGCAGGAAACACCCTCGACGAAACTTCGCCAAGGAAAAACTCATCACCACGGCACCCCAATACAAATACTGTGGAGCGACCATTTCATCATCCCATTGGTTATCACTCCGCCAACTCAAGTCTACATCCAAACCCCTAAACTCACAACCATCACAAAAAAACTGGAAACACGTCAAAGAAAGCAACCTATTCGAACAACTGGAAATGACCAAACCCTCAACTACAGAACAAGGGTTAGCTGGCCTGGATGGGAAAGCAGAGCTATTACACAAATGGATTGCAGATACCATTGACAAGATCCCCCCAGAAAAAACGTTCACCCCATCAAGAAAAGAGCAGTGGCAAAATGGTTCATCCCACTACAAAGCTCCATGAAAAATTAAACTCTTCCAGAAACAAATCTGCACATAAAAGAAGGAAATTATGATGACAGAATCACCAATGCCACCAACACACAAAAAGAAATGTTCAACATCATTAAAGAGACTAGAAACACACCAGGCTGTGACGGTTCTGCGTTATTTCGGCGTGGTATTTTTCATCGCAGGTTTTTTCATCGCTGTATTTTTTTTTCTTCTTCTCGAAAAACTCACCCACAACCATACATTTAATTTTTTAACCCCATCCCCCCAAAAAAAAAAAAAAATTGAGTTTTTTTCGAAATAAAAACTGCGATGAAAAAAACCTGCGATGAAAAATACCGCAGTGAAATGCGTGTATACCGCTGTGACAACACCCCAACTCCCTCAGAGAAACTATGCAATGACCTGGCAGACCACTTCAAGAAAATAATCAACGACAGACAAGCCATAAAAAACAGACCAACCAACCACAACACACAACCAAATGAACCCAACACAGAAGCACAGCACAAACTCTGAAACTTTCCTGAAATATCAGCAGAGGCATTTGCCTTGTTGGTAAAACACAGCAAGAAAGCAGATCACCCATGGATCCCTGTCCCTACATCTACAAATCAATGCTTGCACAAGGAACACCTGCAGAATATTACAGAAACCTTCTAAATCTATATCCAACTGTACCAAGGACCTTCAAATCAGCATATATTATACCACTTTTAAAAAACACAAGTGGCGACGTAGAAGACCTCTCCAACTACAGGCCGATCTCAAACATTCCCTACCCACCAAAATTCCAAGAAACGTACGTATACAAACTAACCCAAGAACACGTAGAAAAACACTACCTGCTAGACCAAGCTCAAATCAGCTTCGGACCCGCAAGAGGAACAGAAACAGCACTACTATCCATCTGGGACGACCTAAAAACTCACACAGACTCAAACACAACCTCAGCCCTCATCCTGCTCGACCTCTCGCAGCCTTTGACACAGTTAACCATGACACCCTAACCAAAAGACTAGAAGACATAGGCATAACAGCCACAGCACTACTATGGACCAAATCATTCCTAGCAGACAGAAAAGAAACCGTATAGATTAAACCCTTCAAATCCACCCCACGAGTTAACGACTGGAGTGCCACAAGCCTCACTATCACCACTGTACTCCAACATCTACCAGACTCCAGTTATCAGAATCTTCAAAAAATACAATATCACATGCTACAACTACTGTGCCTCTCCTCTACCATATAGAGAGCGGATGTACAGACACCCCCCTACAAGTTTTTACAGTCATATCCTCTTTGTAGTTGCTGGTGAGTGGGATAAGCAGCTGTGTGTCATCCGCATAGTTGGTATACGAGATGCACAAGGGTGCACAGTTATGAAGGTACTTGATGGAAGGGGAGGACAGAAGGGAAAGGGACGGAATACCGGACAAGCCCAGAGGCGCTGAAATGTCCCCAAACCCTTTCTGGTAAGAGTATGCTAACACCTCGCCTCAGTTCAAGACAGAAATGCCAACTAACCAATCCACTAACAGCTTCCCCCTCTGCATACACCTCTCAAACTCCAAACCAAACAACTACAAACCTACAGCACCACAAATGTCACTATATTGCAACAACAAAACAAAAACACACAGACTCACACAACAGTACACAATGACTACCGGCCGCAAACACCCCAGCACATAATTGCTCTCTTGCACTTGTCCAGCTTCCTCCCACTAACTCACCCTCCCTCTCCCCTCTTTGTTTCAGAGCCGCCAGAGCACCAGGGGACCATAGGGCACAGTACAAATGTCGTTATATGAATAAGGGGTAAATGAGTCAAGCATGGAAGACATCACTCCGTTAATACACATTTGCAAACATTTGCCAAAACACGCACCTAAGCTTAAACAGAGTGCGGAATGGGTTACAGCAACCCCGGACAAAATGTTTATGCCAGAGCCCCAAGGCAGATCGCTATCTAAAACGGTCCTGCACCACATGATGACCTATTCGCCACGTACACTGGCAAAATGTTAGACAAGCGCCTGGCTAGTTTAGAACTTTGGAAGATGTACCAGGAAGAAAGGGCGGAGGATCCACCATTAAACTGGATACTGAATATATGCAAAGAGGGGTGAAGAGCCTTCTGCGCCACCCGCCCCGTCTGAAATAAAAAACAAAGCTAGTAAAGACAAAGGATTGTACTGACTGAGGGAACTTAAAGTAGCAACGGGATATAGCAACCCATCATATGAGTCGCCTATGCAAAGTAGTGACGAAAGCCCAGAGAATGACAGGAAAGCAATATTCCCTCTTTTTAAAAGGTTTGTAGAAACCAATAAAAATAAAATAAAAAAATATTACCTCCAAAGTCCTGAGGGACAAGTGGAAACTTAAAAAGGAAAAAAGGTGATGAAGCACAAGCAAGGACATCTCTAGGTACAAGAAGAGAGGTAAAGACATGGAAAGGAGATAGGATAGAACTGACGAGATGGCACATGGCACTCACACAGAACGAATGGATGGGAGGTCAGATTTTGTTGAAACTTGATGGTAAAGGCATTGAGGACATAAGACAAAGGGGAGAACAAGACGAACAAGAGAGAAAGGATAAGGAGAAAGGACGATTGAGAGATGAAGGGGCAAGAAAAAAGGATAGGCAGAAACGAGAGCAGCTATAGCATGATGAACAAGTCAGAAAACAGGAAAAGGCGGAAGAACAAAGAAATACAGATAACAAGCAGAGGACAGCTGATCGGGAAAGAATAGAACAAAGGAGAATAGAAGAGCAAAAGATACGAGAAGAGATTAAAAAGACGGATGAGGAAATACAAAGGGCCAATGAACGAATAGATACTAGGACAAAGGAGGAAGACAGGGTTAGAGAGGAAGCATAGAGAATTTGACGACGATGTAGAACGCAAGCGAAGACGGAACGCGTGATCTAGAGTATGTGGAAAGGGAGGTTAGAAAACCATGGGAAGATATAGAAGAATTATTTCCATAGTACGATTCAGTACCAAGCACGTCTAGAGTAATCTAGAAGATGACTGACACCAGACGTATCAGAGAGACAAATCGATAGAATATATGAGATGGGACTAGAAAAGGTACCTCAAGGAAAGGGAAAACTATGAGCACCTTGAAAGCTCTCAGTTGTAAGATACTGAGGACGCTTCACGCAGCAGCAGACAGAGCTGTCTTTAGATAGATGGACTCTAAAATAGAAATGAGGAAGATGAGAAGCTGCACGAGTTGGGCACAGGCAATATCAGACGAAGAAAGGAAGCCTGTTAAAGAGAAGAAAGAGACGAAAGAGACAGAGCGAGGTCACGAGAGACTTGGTAAGGGAATACGAGGGTCGGATTCAACTTCGTCTACATCTTAACTACCACAGTCAGATCGGCATGAAGGACTGCCACACGGTCAGAAGGGGGCGTCTCCCCCACCATATTTAAGCAGGTTAAGGACATTGACAGGCAGATGGCGATGTGGGAATATTACCCCTGCGGTAGACAAATGATGAGAGAAGAAGAGTTCAGTGCGTCACAGGTTTCCCTTACTAGAGAAGGGACAGGCCACAGTATATACCATGGCCACAAATGGATAGAGAATCTAAAAAAAACAACACTCTCAATGTTGACATCTGGAGCTGGGAAATGGATACACGAGTTAGAAAAAATGACGGGAGGCAATACCGCTGGCTATAGGGGATTTCAAGGGTCTTTTGATCGCCATACTTGGTGATAGAGCTGACAATGTTTGGACACGTGCATGTTACCCTGGTGTGACTACAGTCAAGACTGTGCACTACGTTTAACAATTGCAGAACAGGGATATGGAAAGCGCTTCGAGTGCTATACCCGGACACTTCTGACATGGGAGCTATAATGACATGCAAGATTAAAGAGGGAGATGATCCGTTGCTTTACATTCAGACGTTTCAAGACGCATGGGTACTGGAAAATCGTGAATCTTGGGGGAAATCTATACCTGTGTTTTACCATATATCATGTCAATGGCTGCCAAAGCAGCTCAAGAAGTTGGTAGGAATCGAAGCTAAGCCATGGTCAGAAATACAACTGACGATTGCGCATTATTGCAGGCTGCTGCGAGAGAAAAATCTCAAAGAAGAATGGTGCAAGGAAAGGCGAAGAGGCCAAATTAGTGCAGAAAGAATTGTCAAAATATACAATGCGCAGCAGGTCAATAACCAAAAGCAGTTTGATCAAAGCAATAATGGAAAGGGATGGCAAAATAATCAGGGAGGCTTTCAGAATATGCAAGGTGGAAATCAAAATATGCAAAATGGGCAAATGATCAGATCGCCGTCAACATGTTGGACATGTGGGATGACAGGGCATCTAGCATGTATGCGCAGGAGTCAAGGGATGTTGCAAAATGATAAATTTACAAGAGGGGGTGGGATGATGTATCCACCTGCGTTTCCGCAGCAGGGTGGAGATGGATTTGCGCAGAATCAAATTGTCCAGCAGCAAGCACCAAGAGTGCAGCTAAGCTAACAGCCACAGCAGACTGTGACCAATTTCCCGCAAGGGCAATCTCAACAGTTTCCTGATGAAACTTCTACAGACTACAGGCACAGGAAAGGTACTGAACTCTAGAGCAGGAAATTCCACTGGCGATGGAGGAAATCCATTCACAAACTGTGGGATAAGATTATACATGGACTAGGACAGCTCACTGGGAGACCTGATGTGTTCCATCCTATCAGTGAAACCAAACCCTCATGAGGAACCAAGAGTGGCCGTTACTAAAGGGGATAAAGAATATTTGTTCCTAGTGGACACGGGTGCAACACGTTTGTGTATACGTGAAGGCAAGTTTTCTTTATCCGGCGATGCCATGAACACCCAAGGTTTTACAGGAGCTACAAGCCATGTTCCTTTCATAAAAGAAAATCCAGTTTCTATAGGAGAATGTGACATGAAAGTGCCACTATCGTATTCGAGACAGACACCTGTCAATATATTGGGGCAAGATTTGATGAAAAGGTAAAATATAACAATCACTGAGGAAGGCATAGTGTGCTCAACTCCATGAATGCACTATTTAAATGTGTGCAAAATGATCAGAACATATGCAGGACTGGCTACGAGAGCTATTCCATTAGAACCTGAGATATTTGCATATGGAGTGCGCATATTAATGTTGTGGCTACCAGGCCTTGCAGACAGGACAATGAGAACCCCAGATGAGTTTTTGTTTAGACCAAGAATATCTATGCATGAGGAAAACAGACAAGCGTTTCCCTTAACAATACAAGCAGCCATAGAGCGAGGAGAGATGGCTTTGCTGGATGGTTGTGATAATTGAGTGACGTCACTGATGACGATCCGTTTGAAGAACTAGGCGAGGATGAGATGACAGTTGAGGTAAACCTCATTTATTGGGTAGAATGATTAAAAGAGAGGTGCCCCAAAGAATGATGCTGGCAAAAAACGCCCTGAATATTTTGATGACGACATGGCAAAGGTGCCTATCTCAGTATGGACTACAGGCCCTTATGATGTGGGCTTACTGAGTCGGAGAAGCGAAGATTAAATTGAAACCACGAGCAATTTTAACAAAAGCACAACAGTATCCCATGTGTAAGGAGGCAGATGAAGGGATTTTTAAGAACATTTCTGCCATGATACATCAAGGCATTTTAGTGACGTCAGAGTCCCCATGCAATACGTTAGTGTATCCCGTGAAAGAAAGTAAGGGGGGGGTCTTGGACGCTAATACAAGATCTTCGCCCGATAAACCAGATAGTAGAGGCTGAGTTCCCTCTAGTCCCTAACCCGTCTACAATTCTATGTAACATACCTGTTGAGGCACGTTATTTTCATGGTGATTGATTTGAGGAAAATGCATTTTTCAATCCCATTGCACAAAGATTTGCAGGATTTGACATCTTTTACGTTCAGACAAGTTAGTCTGAAAAGTACAAGGCTGCCACAAGGTTATTGCGAGTCCCCTTCGATTTTCAATAGAGTCCTGCAGATGGAATTGAGCAACATTACATTAGAGAGTGTTGTTTTGCAATACCTGGTTTGATGACATTCTAGTTTGCAGCACAGAGGAAGAGTGCAGACACGATTCCATCGAGTTATTGACTACTTGCAGAGAAAGGATATAAAGTTGACAAAGAAGTTACAGTATTGCCAACAAGAGGTGTTGTACATAGGCCAACTGATTTCACATGAAGGAAAGGTTACCCCTGAAAGAGCCAAAGCTATTTTGAAAACAGCTAAGCCACACATGATGAAACATATGCAGAATTTTCTAGGATTATGAAATTATGTCAGGGTATGGGTCTTTGTCTACAACTCTTATACCAGGCCCTTATTACAAGCCTTCAAAAAAGCACAGGCAATTAAAGAAATAATTGTGTGGACTAAGGTCATGGAGGAAGGGTTTGATGAACTAAAAAAGGCCATTTGCACGGCACCGGTTTTAGGGATTCCTAATTATACAGAGGAATTCAACCTGTTTTCACACACGGATGGTACGGTTATGACAGCAGTCCTTACACAGAAAACCATGTTGGGGTACAAGCCCCTGGCATACTACAGTGGAATTTTAGACCCAGTAATGAGAGGTCATGTCCCGTGCAAACAATGTTTGGCTGCTGCTGCGTTTGCCATAGAGAAAGCTACAACCATTGTAATGGGGTGCCCAATGACGTTATTTGTTGAGCATGCATCGTTTGCCATGTTAGAGAAACCGAAAGGTACATTGACATCACAAAGAGCTTCTGCTTATGAAGTGGTCATAACAAATCCAGCGATTAAAATAGTTTCATGCAGAACAGTGAACCCAGCTATGTTTATAGCAGAGGCAGTTACTGAAGGAGAGCCAATACATGATTGCGCAAACTATGAAGAATTCTAGGATGAGATCCCCAGAGTAAAAGAAAATGCATTGGCAGAAGGAGAAAATAGTCTTCATTGACGGTTCTTCTAGGATCGATCAAAATGATGGACAGAGATATACGAGTACTTATTAGTGCATGTTTACCCACTCATTCAGCACAGGCTGAAGAATTATTGACGTTGATACCCACACTCGAAAATCACGCAGACCAGGAAGTGACATTGTACAGTGACTCTGCCTATGTGACGTCACCAGTGCATGCAGGCTTAGCGCACTGGAAAAGGAGGGGCTACCTCCAAGAGGACGGCACACCAGTCCAGCACGCCGCCTTATTGGACAGGCTCATTAAGGCACTACAACTCCCAGTGTGCATAGCAGTTGTGAAATGTGTAGCCCACATGAAAGGGACTAATCTGCAAGTACAAATCTGCATCCCCATCTATCTCGAGGGAACTGCTACTCGTCTTAAAGGGCTGTTTGAAGATCATCCAGTTCACTATGCAGTTTTCTTTGGGACCACGTCCAGATTAAAAACATGCGTGTGCTTGTAGATGTGTTTTTGATTAAATGAGGGACACAATTTGAACATATACATAGCTGCCACATAGTGAACATCTGATAACGATTTAAAGTTGAGATTTCGAGGGACTGCTCAAGTGCAAGCAGTCGCACCTGTGACCACGAGAATCTGTTACATGCAAATTTCGAGTAGAGGCGTGTAACGCTCAGGAACAGAAGAAGGGGGTGCCCAAAACCATGTCATCAATTGTAAGTAATGATCACTTTGCAACTGAGGGAGTACTTCAAAGTCCGAGTGACATTAAACATACTACGATCAACACATATGTAATCAATAATGACAGACTGCTTGCCCCTCCTCCAGGTGGGTTTCGGAGGAATATCCCCTCTCAAGTTGCCTGTCTATAGTTAAATCGCTAATGAATTGTGCCATCCATTTTAAGTGAGTGGCCAAAAAAGCAATGTATATTCAAGTCACCTGCTAAAATTGTGAAAGAAATGGAACGGTCTAAAACAATGAGTTCAAACATCTGCTCCAAGTCTTGGAGGAAAGTGCACTCAGAAATGCCACCATGGTTCCAGCAAAGATT
Source organism: Ambystoma mexicanum (assembly GCF_040938575.1). NCBI lineage: Eukaryota > Metazoa > Chordata > Amphibia > Caudata > Ambystomatidae > Ambystoma > Ambystoma mexicanum. Next base: position 536,383,122 of record NC_090939.1, read on the forward strand.
CAGTATTGCAAGATTGCCAGCTGGAGCAATTATTCTGAGCAATTGCGTATGAATATTCTGAGTAGCCCATGGCTCCAAAATATAATTCAGGTCCGCTTTAACTGCCACCATTGGACCTGCAGAGGGTCGACCTTGGGCCAAAGCTTTGGCTGGGATCAAGGATAGGATATATCCATGCGGTAATAGGGGATTATCAATAGAATAATGTCAAAATTATTCAGGGGGTTATGTTCAGTGCTTGAAACCCCTTGTGTTCCAGCCAGCTAGCTTGCAATTAAATAAATTCACAATGTTTGGTTGTTACACATCGACTGCGTCCCCGGCTGGTGGGAAAGATCTATTACACCAAGGAGCATTGCAAATAGGTGCTGTAGGTAAGGAGACTTCCTCACTATGACAAAAGCCCCCTCCCCCCCAACCCCCGGTACAGTAATTCTTATCAGATCCAAGCCTGTGCCCAAGGAGTCTGTTGTTCGCGTTTCAAGTTGATCTGCAAATCTATCTTTATACATATCATCTTGTTTTAGAATAAAGCCCATACGAAAGTGATCTGCTTTAGCTTTCCATATAGTATTAACTGTGATCCACAGCCTAACACGTGTTAAGTCGTCATATGTAAACCCTACCTGCGATATGTCCGATGAGCACAAATCTTCAAGTGATTGAATGTCACTGAAGATCGAGAGATAATATGCTAGTTCTATTTAGGGTGCCAGTTTGAAAACAACCAGCCCTGCACAACAATAACGGAGTGTTCATTTTTACGTTGATTCAAACAGCTTTCCTGACTAGCCATAAGAATTTTCGAAAGCATTTTTAGTTAAGACGTGATTATCTGTTACACTTCCGGTCACTCCATTATGTACTGTTTCAGACAGACTATTAGACCAGATGCGTAATCTTCGTCCTTGGGTTTTGTAAGGCATTTCGGGTTGCAGTGGGTTTAACAATTTTACTTGTCCGTTGCTCTAATGTGATGAACAGGAAATTAGATGCCCAAGTCATAAATTAGTTTTCAAAAATTGATTAGCGGAGTTTGCTTATTAAAATTGTTTTGATTAGCAAACAAACCCATTTGTTTAGCAAATTTGCACTAATATTGTTAATGTCACCAGGCGTTATTTGTACCGACGACATGAAATGAGCAACAATACGGCCATTTTGCGAACCACTGAAATAAGACAGTGAGAGAGAGTCACATTTTGCAAATTCTTTAAACTTCAGGCAGACGTGCAGGTTGGTTAACCTAATTTACCTATTTAATCTAAGAAAAATGCACTCAACCCATAGTAACAGAGGACAACAAATTTAAAATGCTATTTCCGTAAAATGGTGCATGTAACTACAAAACAACTTTGTTTGGCAGACTGCTGCCATCCAGAGGCCAGCCACAGAAAGTGAAACATTTATTTGACATATAGTGCAAACAAAGTAAATGTTAAATACAAGTTTCAAACATCTCTTGTAAATGCTACTTGCCCATAAAATCTACTCAACTATGCAAGTGGGCGAAAAGACTTTGCGAGGCATAGATGAGTGTCTAAAATGTAAAAAGTTAGCTGCACGAATGGACGCAAATAGATTTGCTAAAAAAGGCCCTGAAAACAGTTTGGCCAGTGTCTCCTGCAGATGGTAATATATAATGCAATCAAAATGAAAAGCGAGCGCTGGAGCCTAACTACAGTGTTTGCTATTGCAGTAGATCTGTAGATGTACAGACTGGAAGGAACTATTGATCACTACTTTGCGTAAGCATCTAGTTCACTTTGTGTACTCATTATGTAAAAGGAAAGAGTAAGCAGAGTGGATTGCGTAGCAGGCAGAGAACTGGGCAAACTAGGTGGAATATTGTAGTTTATGGTCATCTCGCTTTCAGGGTACCTGGTATAAAGCAACAGGGTGATAATATAGAACGTCAAGGACTATGTGGCCACCAGTTTCAATATGTATGCAAACTGCAGGTTACAGAACTAGGTTTGCCATCAAAAGCATTTGATCATGTACATTTTCAAAAGTGTTCACTCGTCAATATGATGTAAATGAAATATAGTTGACACTATAAAATGTAGATACACGAACCTAAACTTTACTGTAAAGCATGGAGATGATGCAGTGTTTTACAGTATCAATACTGTTTTATGCATTATCTAACAACTTACATTTTAGGAATGGAATTGCATGAAGGTCTTTTACAAAAATATATAAAGTTGACATAATGGCCATTGCCAGACAGAATATAGAAAGCTTAATAAAATGATCATCCGATATACTTCTGCATTGCAATTATTTGAAAAATAAATTAATGCCTAGCACTCGCAAACATGCCTTTGGCACTAACAGTCGAGGAGATGATTACTGCTGCACTTTCTCTCCATTAGCACTTGATGTGAACAGAGAAAAGAGGAACAAACGGTGCCCCTTGCAGACCTATGGGAAGAGGCCATGTCTGCGATTGTGTGCGGTCCGTGAGGGAAGAAATCAGTAGGGATAAGACGTTTTGCCAGCGTTGTGGTGATTTGTTGGGTGCCCTGAAGGAGTTTGATCCTGAACTTTGGGATTTTTACATGAGGATGAAGTCTGGTCCTGTCGGAGGACTGACCTTTGTAGAGTCAGGTGAGGCCAGTATGTATGCAGTGTAAACGTTTTGGCCTTCTGGTGATGTGGGTGGCGTCGGGCCTTCTGGTATTGCATGTGTGCGAATGTTCATGTTGTGGCCCGTGTGTGTGGGTGGAGTGATTTGATGTTTTGCTTAACGTTGGAACGTTATACTTCGTTGTCATGCTATTTGTTGTAAAGGTATTTTTCCTTGCAGGTGATGTGGGAAAACAAAAATGGTTTTGTTACTCATGTGTGAGGACTTGAGGGCGGGTGATACTCTCAGTAACCTATGTTGGTTAAGAAGGTTTATGCCTCCTAGAGATCTAGAATAGTGCAGGGTAGGGATGGAGCATGCGACTCCCCATTTATGACCCTCTGTTTTCTCGCTTCTTCTTTGAAGTGGGTATTAACGTTGCCCCATGTGGGCAGACACGGGGGTGGGGGTTTCCTCGTCATCCAGGACGGTATGCCAGTTGCATCGGTGTGGTTTCTTGTCCTGTATAAAGAATAGACCTTGTGCCCTTACACATTTTGCGTTTGGGGTATGTGTGGGTGAGTGTCGGTGGGTGCGTCTGGGTGCGCTGTTGTACACCGAGTAATGTATCGCTTTGAGGTGTAGGCTGACTCTAGGTGGTGGTGTTGTGTGTGGCTTGTTCCCCTGGGGGGGGGGGGTGGACATTAGGGTTCCGGCCAGGTTCTTTTGTGTTCCATTAGGGGTCATGTTGTAGTTGTAGGCTGTGACTTGGGGTCATGTTGTGAGGTTGTAGTGGTGGTGATTGTGACTAGGGGTCACGATATTAGAGGCTGAGACTAGGGGGTCATGTGTGGTTGTGACTAGGGGGTCACGTGTGGCTGTGAATAAGGGGTCACGTGGAGGATGTTGGTGGTTGCGACTAGTACTCATGTTGTGGTTGTGGCATATTGGTTCGTTTATTATACTGTGGTAGTTCGGATTTGGGCGGGTTGTTTTTATTTTAGGGACCTTTGGGCCTTTTAGTGTCCCAGGGTGTGGTTGAGTTGGGCATCATATCAGGTTGGTTGTGCTTGGGCGTGGCAGGCTCGAGGCCCCGGGGGGCAGCTCAGGGCGGAAGGATGTTAGTGCACTGTGAGGTCAGGAAGTTAGTTGAAGTTGTCGTTTGACTGGATAGTGGATGTGGCAGGTCCAGTTCTGAGGGGCAGTTCAGGACAGGTGGATGTTGGTTTTATTATTTTTCAATCTCTTTGGTTGGTGCCCGGTTGGATTTGTCTTTGTTAGTGGGTATTTGGTAAGAGTTTCCTTGGTACCCGTTATTGGGGCCTCCTTTGGGGCAGTTTTCCGTTGATTTTTGCGCGAGTGGATGCTGGTTGGTATTGTTGTTGGTTTAAGTCTGGTTGGGTTGCCTTGTGTGGAGTATCTCTGATGTCTTTAGGGTGTTAGTTATTTGCTTGGTAGGTGTGGGCGTACCCGTCAATTGCGTGGTGGCCACACGTTGTGGGCAGGTGCGGTGGTTGTAGAAGTGTTTTTTCATTTTTGGGTTGTAGATGTTCTCTTTTGTTGTGTTGTTACCGACGGAGAGTTTTAGAATTGCCCAACGGGGGGGGGGGGGAGGAGTGTTTTGGGAAGTTATTAAGTAGGTGTTAAGTATCTACTTGTTATGGTTTGTGAGCCATCTATTTTTAGAGTTCTTACGGGGGAGAAGTGTTGTGATGTATACTTGTCCTCGTGGGTGAGAGCTGTTGGAATGTTGAGAGCGTGAATGATGTATGGAGGTTCTGGTGGAGCCGTTAGAGAGAGAGAGATCCTTATTGCATGGATGGGACGCCGGTGTTTCTCGCACAAAGCTTACAAGACTTGGTAATAAAGGCGTATGAATATACATAACTTGAGAGGACATCCTTCATGCCACAATTTGCTATTAGTAAATATCTTAAAGGGCAAACAAGCAGCATTAACATTTGCTGGCTTCAACTTTGTGGCCACACGGGACCCTTGTGTAGAAACTGCCAGTTGTTCAGCGGATGGACCATTACACTCGTCGACAATATCCACCCTCTGTGCCTTGTCCTGCATGGTTATGAACACAACATCTTGGCTTCCTCTGTGCTCCCTAGATTTAGCAACAGATGAAATTGTTTCCTGATCCAGTGGGCCTGGGCTGACCAAGGTCAATGATTTAAGTATGTTGCGAATTGGCACATGCGTTTTTCCTGCAGGCTTTCTGGATTACAGGGGTTGCCCAATCGATGAGCGTAACCTGTTTGGGAGTAATTATTTCCATTAGACCATCAGGCCTAATTATTTTCGGAAAATCACTTTAATTCATTTCATATTGCGCAGGTAAATTGGACAGTAAAACATTGCAGAGTTTGGTTAACGATACCAGAGCAGTGTTCATAGCACCTGTGGTGCTTGTGAAGGAGTCAAAGGAGAACATGCCTGCAGGTAATGAGATGCCAAACCGGATTCCACAACAACTTTATCAGAAGAAAAAGAAAAAAAAAAAATCAGCACTTCATCCGGGATATCGACAACCATGCCAGCTGTCTTCCGTACCTTACCCAACTGCAGTACCTCAGAGGTAGTAACCAACACTGGCTTGGTTGTACAAAACTCCTGAATGTCCGAAGTGGCAGACAGTATTTGCGTTCGTAAACGCATCAGCAATTGTTTAGCAATAGGCTTGGGCACGTCTGGCTTCGGACTTCTGGAAGCCCCTAATTTCGACTTGGGTGCAACAATGTCCGACTTTAAAGTGTATGTATAACTAATTACCTAAGATTCCCAACCCAGGAATTAGAAGCGAACTCACCTGCTCCCCAACTGCACTCATCAAGAGGACTCTTGCAAGGGCGCGCACGCGCAAATGCGTGCAGTTAGTTGCTTTTGAAACAGACAGGAAGGGGGACGGGGGGGCAGAGCCAGTAAGTTTCAATGGTTAAAGTTTAAGTAAAAGTTCAATGAAGTCCACAGTAGATTGTAGATATTACATCGAAAGTTAGGAGACGTTCCTGCACCCACTGCTCTCGTCAAAAGCACTCTTGCAAATGCAAGACAATGATAATATATGAACCCATGTAATAGCTTTTCATACCATTCTAATTGTAAGTCTGTTTTCTTAGTCTTAATCCCCACCCCCCCTTCATTCACTCCACGGACCAAGGTCGGTTACCCCAGGCAGGGGCAGAATACACCAAGGTGCAAAAATTCAAGTTGCTAGACAGCCATAAGAAGTAACTCGGCACCTTAATGCTATACATACACAACGCACACCACTTCTTACTCGACAAGAGCCAACTATCACTAGCCAATGGCTAGAGGTAAGAGCAAATTTTGTTCCCTGGAATACACCACTTCCGCAGACAAGTCTTATCAGCGCAAGACTCTTGGCGATTAACAAATGTGTACTGTGGGCATGTATAGAATAGAGGTGGCGAGTGACTGACTAGTAGCTTTCACCTTGAATGGTTTTCAGCTGGGTACAGTGCAACATCTTACGGTGCGCCCATTGTGACATCGGCCACAAAAGACAGCCCCCAAGGTGACCAAAAGCTTAATATGGGCAGAAGCCGAAGGGCTGAATATGGTGCCAAAAAATGATGATAGAACATGCCCTTTAAGTAAAAGGTACTGCAAGAGGAAGATTGGAAATTGAGCGAGGGTAAATTGAGTGAGGAACGAATGATAGCAGAGCAAACATGCTGCATATTGTCTGCGCACAAACAATTTTTGGCAGCATGCAAGGAGGCAAAGGGTAGCGGGGCCAGCACGCCAGACTTTAGTCAGATGCATTAAAATCACCACTCGATAGTTATTTCCGAGGATAGAACAATTGTGTACAATGTTTAGTTGAATTAGCATAGTATAGCCTGGTCCAGTGGAAATGGGTAACTGAGGACTTCAAGTCTCATAAGTAAACACGACTAGAATCTTCCCAAAGAAATATGGCTTGTTGGCATACATAACGGGCAAAATAGCCTGAGCATCCTTCACCACAACATAAGAACATTGGAGGGGACCAAGGTGACTGGAAAGGAAATGGAAATAAGCCAAACATGCATTAAATGAGACGAAATGCATGGTGAAATTGGAGTTAGATTTGAAAATCATGATTTTGTTAGTATATGTATATATAACTAGCATTACACACAAAAACCAATATGCAGCGCAATTGAAGGCCTGCACTTCAAGATGACTGCTGATACATTTGCAGAAATAACCAAAGCAAATGCATAGGATGGCATATGTTTTGGTGGGGGTGGCTAGACACCGTTGTGTATTAGATGCTTTGAGAAGTGAATTTCTTGTTTTCTGTGATATTTGTTCCATGAAAATATCCAAAATAAGGTTTTACCAATGAATATCAAACTACAAACTGTCATATTCAGCAATATTTCATATCGTTAACAAAATTACATTGAGGGAAAGAGGGATTTTCTTCTTAGATTGAAATTCCTTGTGGAATTTTGCCAAACAGAGTAGGCAACAGAATTTAGGGTATTTAAGAAACAAATTGCAACCTTAGAACGATAATAGAAATCTGAAGAAAAAAAAAAATGTAATCTATATCGTGTTCAAATTTCTTTTGAAAGTTGTTCTTGTGAATGTAACCAGGCCACCGTATGCTGCCAACGTTGTTGCAGGCAGTAAGGCAGGATGAACATGCAAAGGGACAGTGGGACTCATCTCCTGTGTGTTAGACAGTGTGCTTCAGAATATCTGACGGCTCACTGGAAGCAGCAACGGTAGGACCAATCATGGCTGGGAATGACTGGAGGTCACTGGGGAGATAGCAGGCTGCAGCTTCCGAGAACGAGAGACACCTCCTTCACCTGCATAGAATTGGTGGGACACTGGCTTGGGGAACACACTTACGCGCCCTTAATCCACAAGCACCAATATTTACTGCACATCACCATCTAATAGGCTACTGCCACTAATTGAGACGTATAAGCACGTTCTAAATACACAATAAAACAAAAATACCTGCCCGTGCCCGGCATAAAGTCCTCCTCCTTCCTCCATGATTCTCTTCCTAGGCACGTACACGTCCTACGTGTAAGCGTCAGGACGACTTAGCGGCATTTCAGAAATACGTGATTGACGTCATCCCACCATAAAGGCATTTCAGAAAATATCGGCGAACTTTTAAACAAACGTAATGCTATCGGGTTTCATAGGGACTTTACATGCAAGTTTCAATTGATAATAAACGCAACATAAGGCCTCTTATGAAGCGACTTAAAACTTCAAACTGCTACATTGGTGTATTGCGGAGAAAGCCGTGGCATCCAAAAAAACACTGAGAGAAAGTAAAAATCGGCCTTCGCCAAAAGCTCCTTTTAAGTTTCCAGGCAGCATCAGGTGAGTGCATGCGATACAGCTCTAGTAGTGAATTTTATATGCAATTCTTTCAGCATCCATTAACGTAGATTGTTCTCACCCCCTTGTTAAATTGGTAAGAGGATCCATTTCGCAACCTCTGGAAATGCATGTTGAAGTAAGAGGCTGCAGCTGAAGTATACTTGCCAATATCCTATGACCAAAAAGGTGTAGGATTTTTCAAGTTTCAAAAATAATGCTGACATCACAGGAAAATACAAAACATACATTGTTGGCACCACTGGAGCATTCTATAATACACAACCCTTCAAACAACACAACATGGAAAGATGTACAAATGTTTCTGAATGGTAAGTTAACACCAAATTCAATTACCTAACTTCATAGAAGAAAATCACACAGAGCTGGTAGGCAACGTTTTGCCACTGCTCTTTAGAAGCAGCCTGGGAGTACGTATTTATTCCTGCATTGCAAATAGAATACTGAATGACCGACTGATACCCACATCCGTCTGATTGGAAGATTCTATGTTATGGTGGTATACTCTGCCTCTTGTCTTCACTGGTGGTTCACCAAAACTCTGTCCCGGCAAGAGTGCAGGGCAGAGTCACGTAGCTGTCAGGTCAATGGATTAATCTAAGCCAATCACTCGAAGTAATCACTTACACACCCACCACACAGATAGACAAATGAATGTGCTGCACGCTTTGTCCTAGGCCCGGTCTCAAGCAGCCTGCCTTAGAGTCACATAAATTACCTGTCACTGGAAAAAGCAATAGGATCGGTCCCCCAAATCTGTAGGTCTGCTTAAAAAGCAGTAGCCTACTGCCTAAATCAGTAGGGTTGTCAAGTATGCTAAAGCTGTAATTCGTTGTATTATACTTAGCATATGTTGAAAATAAAAATTCTAAGTACGTGACTTTCTAAACATCTGTTTTTGAAATTACACTAGGCAGCCTGTTGTTGGTATTTTAGACACAGTAGCTGTTCTGAAGCTGATTTATGGTACAGTTCAGGCTCTGGAATGCTCGCAGACGCCATAACCGCTGTGCAGCTACTCCACAGCCTGCGTGTGAGGAATTGTCCTGCGAGATCTCGGGAACGCACCGAACAGCAAGGGCTGTGGTCATGCACCAGCGCACCTCCTGAGATGAGGCCTGAAGCATCCACGCCGTAGCACACTGCGAACACGGACTATATGGAGCCTAATCATTTTTTTAAGGCACTTGTAAGTAGTCTGGGACTGCCGCCACCATTGCCATTCCTACAGTATCACAGACCACCTAGTGGAGGTTGCCCACCACTGGTCGCCCTCATGTGGTTCTTTTTGTTTTCAGTGACCCAGCGGTGCGCTAACATACCCCATCCCTGCCTGCGCTAACATACCCCATCCCTGCCTTTGAGCCCTGTGCAATAGAATTTGACTGCATGCTTGACGGCCATAACTGGGAATCTGCTGGCCACAAACATATGTCACGTTGACCTGAATCACTTCATTCTTTGGGACACTCAAGGCATTGATAAATCAAGTCTTCTTTCTCCTCACCCGAGGTGAGAACTGCCAGCAGGAGTTCCTGTTTCTTTGCCTACCATGTGCTATTTCTGACCTTTTTGTTTTATTTTAGACTGCACACTGTTTTTCTAGTTGGTGGTGTCTCTCTATTGACACCAACAAACTGTTTTTCTAGTTGGTGGTGTCTCTCTATTGTCTTCTCTTTGAAATGTCCATAAGAGCATGTTTTGTGGCACACCCATCAGACTCTTTGGGTTGGGGGGTGTAGTTTCTCCAACACGCCCACTATGTCTCCTGTTGCCCCTTGTGGGATATAGGTTCCTCCTTCAGTGTGATTTTTTTTTAATTAACCACTGTATGAATTATTTATGCTCTGTTTATAATGGTTAGACTTCGGAGTCAGTCTGCCCCTCTCATTCATTGGGAGACACTACAAAAGGTTGGCATTCAATGCAAGTTCCACCTCTGATGACAAAAAAATGCATAGAATATGTTTCAGCTAATGTTGTGATGAAAGAGATTTTCTGGTAGGGCACAGCCGTTTTTGAGTTTCTGAAGCCTCCATCAAGCACATTCACACCCTGATGCTTGTGATTACAAATAAGAGCGTAATTCAATGGCTACTAGATGGCCTCGTGGGAGCTCATGTAAATAAGGTAGGACCCAGTGGGTATCGATAGTGCCCATCTGTTCCCTACATTACAAGAACAGATGGACACTATTGATACCCACACCAAATGACAAGAGATGAAGAAACAATCGAGGTCAGCCACCCAATTACCAATCTCACAGACAGATTCAACGACAGACGCCTTCACAGAACCTCTAACGGTCGTAGGCAACATAAAAGCATCCCAACGGAACACCCACAAACCAAAACCGGGAACAAAAAAGAAACCAAATGACACCAAAAAGATCCACTGCAGTCTAATCAACCCAAGATCAATGTCCAAACATGCCAACAAAATCTACGACCTCCTAAGTGACGGAGGCATCAACATCCTTTTCGTAACTGAAACTTGGCTAGACGACAACTACAAGATCACCCTCAATAACTGCCTGCCCAATACCTTCAAGTGCATCCAAGTAAACAGGAAAACAAAAAGAGGTGGTGGACTAGCAATCATCCACAAGGAACACCTGGAAATAAAACGGAAGACCCACTAAACATCAACAAATGTGAATCCCTAATCATACGTCTATAACAAATCCCAGAACAAACCTGAAATTCATACTGATATACAGGCCACCAACGTACAATGCAGCAGCCTTCATAGACAACTTCATAGAAGCAATCACCAACCTAGCTATCGAGCGCAAACAACTGATTATCCTCAGAGACTTCAACATCTGGTTCGATGAAGAAACTACAACCTCACAAAAATCTCTTACCGGCCAACTAAAAACAATGGAACTAAATCAGCTGGTGAAAGGATCAACCCACACGGCAGGACATACACTAGACGCAATCTTCGCCAACAGAAAACTAATTACCACTGATTCAGATTCTCTGGAGCGACCACCTCATCATCCCCTTCGTAATCACACTGGCCACTCCAATAATAAAGCAACAGGACAAGCCACCAATCATCATGAAAAGAAACTGCAGAACCATATAAAACTCTAACTCAACAGAACGACAGGAGATCACCAAACCACAAATGACGACCATTAGCGAAGCTGACCTAGACACCAAAATAGATATACTTCACAACTGGATCACCACAACAATCGACGAGATCGCAAAAGAAAAACCATTCAATCTATCCCACAAAAGAGCAACGGCAAAATGGTTCACCCCACTACTAGGCGCCATGAAAAGGAAAAAACGGACATTAGAATGGAGGATCAATAAAGACTGCAGAAAGAAATTCAAACTTCAACAACATACCCGTTCATTCAAAAAGGAAATACAAAAAACAAAAAGGAAATACTACGACAGCAGAATCCTCAAAGCACCGAATACCGAAAAAGAACTGTTTAAAATCATAAACAAAATTAAAAACCCTCCCGGCTGCAACAACACTCCAGTACCATCAAAGAAATTATGCAGTGACCTCGCGGACCACTTCAAAAATAAAATCACGACCATCCAGCAGACCATTCAAAATAGACCATGTAACCACTACACTGAAGACACTGACCGATGCAAGGAACACCAGAACAAACTCCGAAACTTCCCGCACATATCAGTGGAGATTTTCATCAAACTCTTAAATCAAAGCAACAAATCTGGCTCCCCGTGTATCCCTGCCCCCCTGACATCTACAGATCAATCCTCGCACAAGGAACACCAATGGAATACTACAGGAACACCCTCAACCAATCAATCACAACAGGAAGAGCGCCTCAAGCCTTCAAATCAGCATACATCAAACCACTCCTCAAGGAGACAACAGGAAACAGAGAGGACCTCTCCAACTACAGACCCATCTCCAACATCCCCTACCCAGATAAACTCCTAGAAACACACATATACAGAACAACCCAAGATTTCATAGAAAAACACCACCTATTAAACCAGGCACAAGTAGGCTTCAGACCGATGAGGAGAACATAAACGGCACTTATTTCAATCTGGGATGATCTAAAGGCGAACGCAGACTCTCAAATAACAGCACCGCTCTGATACTTTTAGACACTGTTAACCATGATGTCCTCATCATGAGACCTGAAGAATTCAGAATCACTGACAGCGCCTTACTTTGGGTGAGATTGTTCCTAACAAACAGAACAGAAACAATATGGATGAAACCTTACAAATCAAGTCCACGAGAATCATCATGCGGAGTCCCACAAGGATCATCCTTCTCGCCACTACTATTCAACATCTACCTGTCACAGCTAATTAAAATCATCGAAAGACATGGCCTCACCTGTTACAATTACGCTGATGACACACAAATAATATACAAAATACAAGACAACGCAACTTTAGACAACTGGCTTCGTGAAATACACAACTGAATGAACTTAAATTACCTTAAACTCAAGCCAGGCAAAACAGAAATGATTATCATCACAAAAAACAGAGAAGACAACTGATACATTCCCATGGCCAACCGAACTTGGCAAAACCCCAGCTCCATCATCGACTGTAAAAAACCTGTGAGTCCTGATGGACAACAAACTCACTCTAGAGCCACAAGTAAACGCCCTAATCAAGAAATCTTTCTTTCTCCTGAGATTGGTTAAAAGGATCCTACCATTCCTCTCATTCACCAACAAAACAACTGCCGTCACCGCCATCATCATGTCCAGATTAGACTCCGCCAACAGCCTACATATGAGATTGCCTGAACGACTCCTAAACAAACTCCAACGCATACAAAATGATGTGGCCAGACTGCTCCTTAAACTACCTAGAAGAGAACACATCACACCAACGCTAAAGACACTAAACTGGCTACACATCAAACAGCTGATCAAATTCAAATCAATGTGCATAACCGACAGAGCAATCCACGACCAAGGTGCAGAGTTCCTCAGAAGAAAACTAAACGTACATCACACTGCAAGGCCACTCCGAACCAGCAGCGACATCCGTTTGGAATCCAAATCATACAACAAGAGAAAACTCAGAGGATCCTCTTTTTCTCACCTCGCCCCAAAAACCTGAAACAAACTACCAAAGAGCATACGGAACACAAGAGATCACCTACAATTCCTGAAACTCCACAAATCATGGCTCTTCACCCCATAACCAGAAAGAACGCCGATAAGGACATACACAGAGGAACTAGGCTGAGCGAAGAACCTATCCTGACTCCTAAATCATTAACCCCTATAAAATAGGATATACAGATCTATAACATATTCACTTATCAATAAACAAACCACACCAATCAAACCTAGGAACACCACAGACCAATCTGAAGGGAGAGCAAGGTATGACCCAGCAATGGCACCTGGCATCCCTCGAAGGCACAGGCAGCAATGGACCACCAACATTAATAGTTAGGAAGGAGCGGGAATGATAATATAACTCCACCAGCTAAGCAGGGATTATGCTCGCCCCTGGATGTGCTAAGGTCAAACTTAGATGGAGGCCAGCCTCAACCACAGGCCATGAAATTTGACAGTCAGGAAAGGAAACGGTGGATTATACCACCCAATGGACCACCAACAGTAAATAGATAGCAAGGAGCTGGTTAAGGATAATATAACCCACTATCATACTAGGGGACCATGCTCACCGAACCTCGGGTACTTAGCCAATTCAATCTGCTGGAACCAGCCACAGTATCACCACAGAAACTAGACAATCAATAAACCAAGAGAAAGAATATACCGACCCAGTATGACAACCTGATGCATAAACTAAACTACAGGGATTATGAGACATACAACCCACTAACCAAAACCTCAAATTTCTGCATACTTAATTCACACAAACCCACGCAACCACCTCTCTCAGAGCAAACCGCATGGACTTCACCACACCACAACAACGAACAATCAAAACCTAGGTCGCAACAACAGCACGTGAGGACCCGCTGCAAACCTACATGCACACCCAAGCTCAGTGCACAGTGAAAACCGAACTGAAGCTGCCAACAGTACATCACCTCTCACTTTCCTATGCCCTCTTCACCCACTAACCCACCGCCCACCTTTTTGTTTACAGATCCGCCTGAGCGGCTGGAGACCAACTCCGTTAGTGACGGTGTGCTATATAAATACCATTAGCATTAACAGTGCAGTGAAGCCAAATGAACTGACCTATCAAGGACTTAACTGCAAGTACAGCAATTTCCTTGCTTGTTTTAAGGTGACAAATTAAACTCCTTCTCTTCATCCTGGTGTCCTGTGTTCATTGGGCCACCACATAATTGGGTACAAGGACCTGTGATGGACCCACGTAGCAACCATGCAAGGCACCTCACAGCCTCCTGCTTTCCTCCAGTCCCAGGCCTGCTATTCCCTGGCAACAGTAGGAGCTGTTATTTACCACTTACTTGGAGGCATTGGGAGGTACGGGCTATTCGGCTGCCAGGAAGAAAGCCATGCTACTAAACACCAAGGGTGTTGACGGTCAGTGCATTTTCGCATGCCTAAAGACTGAGCCTGCTGCGGCTGATGCGGACGATGTGTGCAAAGAGGCAGTGCAACGCATTATAAAGCGCTTCTCCAACAAGGAAAACGTGGTCCTACACAGGCTCAAATTCTACACTAGGAAGCAAGAAAGCAGTGAGCCAGTTGATGAGTCTATCACCCTCATGAAGGAGCTTGAAGCCCTATGCGGTTTTTGGGACAATGTGGAGGAAGTGATATGTTGGTAGTACATACCAATTCCAGCAAAGTCCAGGACCAATTCTTCCAGGAGAAGGAGCTGAACCTGGACAAGGCAATTCAGATAACAAGAGCCAAGAGATATCAAGCAGATGCAAGGAAATGGGCGGACCTACGCCAGCACCCGAAATGGCGGACGTCCAATGGAAGGGACGCAGGAACAAACAGCCTGGAGACTCCGCCAAGGAGAGAGGACCCAAGTGGAGAGAGACCCAGAAATGCTACAGGTGTGCCAGCACCAGGCACTAATCCAATGATAAAGACTGCCCGGCAAGGAACAAGGAGTGTTCCAAATGTAGGAGATTCAGTCACCGTCTCCTGCACCTGGAGGGAAAATTAGGTTGCATACATTGTGGTTGACGGAGTGACGAGGAGGAAGCAGAAGACAGACCCACAGTGATCATGGCAAATTCGACTCGTGCCAGGAGAGCGAAACCTCACTGCATTATAAAAGTGGATGGCAATGAAACCCGTGTAATGGCCGACTCGGGGGTCAGATCTGACTATCCTCCCCATACAGACTTACAATAATATGGTGGGGCGTCACTTGGTAGCGATCAGAAGCACCAGACACAACCCCACAGTCTATAAGGGGGCCAAAGTGGACCTCTTGGGGTACATCAATGCAAAACTTGAATTCAAGGACAGACATACCATGACGAAAGTGTATGTTTTAACCAAAGGTCCTGCAGTACTGGGATGGGACGATCAGCATACATTGAGTATCCGGTTGGACCCTAGCACCGACAACCAAGTGTTGTCGTTCTCCTCAGGAGGAGCATCAAACTTACGAAATGATTTTCCCATGTTGTCCTCGGAAGAGCCAGGGGAAATAAAGGACTATGTTCACAAGATATCAGGGGCTTGCGGGTAGACACGTGCCCACAAAGCCAAAGGGAGAAAAGTACACAAGAAGCAGGAGTACAAGGAGTCCTGCAGACAAGAAAGGATGGGCAACAAAGGCAAACAGAAAGGGGTAGGGAGTACAAGTAAAACAAACGCATTAGGTTCCCTCTTGGGGTGTATGCAGAATGGGGGAAGAGTTTCCCACAGAACCAGGGAAACTCCAGCCTTCTAAGCTGGTTACTATTATAGGGCCCCACTCTGAATACTCTTGGAAAGGAGCAACAGCAGTGAGTGTCTATGTCTGGACCCTAAGGCATGAACAAGGAAAGACTGAAGCCTGTACAGGTCCAGCAGGAACTGAACAATGACTGCCTCCTAAAACAGGAACTATTACACCATTAACAATGGCACAAGGTACAATACTGAAATGTGACAAAGGAAAGGGGTCAGAGATTGCCTGCTGGAAACCCAGCAGCCATACTCTGAACAAAGGAAATACACAAGGCACAAGTGAAGACGAGAACTGTAACATAAATATCCAGGGAAAAAAGGGAGTCAAAGAGAGCAAGGTTCAGGACCGAGAACCAGAAGAAAGAAGAAAAGCAAGAAAACCAGTATCTAAGTGCAGGGGTAAGGAGACTGTAAACGGCAGACTGGTAACAAGGAACAGTAACTCTGGACTGGAATAACAAGGGTAGGACTGCAGAGAGAAAACAAGGAAACTGTAGCTCTGAAGTGGGATAACAATGGTAGAACTGAAGACTCAAGGAAGTTAAAGACCGGTAACACAGGCGATGGGCACAGCACAAGGAACTGTAGGCAGGGAACAAGATAAATGGTGGTAGAGAGCAAGGGGCTGTAGACCGGAAACAGAGTACTGCAAGCAGGGGAGCAGGGCTGGAGTACAGGAAGCACAGAGGTGCAGGGCAAAAGGCAGGGGAGTAAAGGCAGAGTAGCAGGGCTGCAAGGCAGGGAGCACAGGGCTCTGGAACAGGTTCTGGAAACAACAGGACACAACATAAATCCAAGGATCAAGACAACAAAGGGCTGGATGCAAGCTCAATGCAAGAGACCTATGCTCCTGTAGGCAGCTGCTTAAATACTGACCTCCTCTCTGCTAAAGCAGGCTAATAAGCAGCACCTGGAGCAGCACACCTGAAGGTAATTGGCCTCCTCCCTCTCTGGTCCTGTGAAAGTGAAAGCAGCACTGATCTCTTAGGCTTCTGGTGATTGTAATTCTCAGACTGCTGCATAGGAATAGCCAGGGAATGGGAACTGCCATAAGGTGCATTATGAGACATGTAGTTTGTGAAATTAAATAAGGAAGTTCCAAAGTCTTGCAAATGGAAAGTAAAGACACATATATGAATAGGTATTGTCTGGGCAGGATTATAGAGCTGAATGAGTCCCAAATAGTCTATGATGGGTGTCAATTGGTGCGCCAGTGGCTCATTTGTGACACAGGATTCGGCTGAAGCCGCATGCCTTGCCAGTGAAGCACAAAGTCAGATCGGTCCCGGTGAGGGTGGCTTTAGAGTCTCAACTCCGCAAGATGCTTGAAGAGGACATGATGGAGACGGTTGAATCCTCAGAATGGCTAAGTGCTGTCATCCTCATCAAAAAGAGATTGTCAAATGACTTAAGAGTGTGCATAGAAATGCGCAGCCTCAACTTAGAAGTGGTCACGAACAGTTTTCCCTTGCCAAGTATCAATGAAATGATTCTGATGATGAATTTTGATGATGGAAGAGGGGGACAATCTTCCAAGCTGAATATGTGAGACACCTACCATCAGATAGCCCTACATCAAGTTTCACATCCCCTCACAGCATTCATCACGCTGTCCGGCACATACCAATATACATGTATGCCTTTCGGTTTGTCCTCGGCTGCATCGCCATTCCAGAGAATGATGAACTCCCCGCTCCACCACATTGACAATGTGTCTTATTTCCAGGACGATATCCTGGTGTATGCCAAGGACGTGGAGACCCGTGATGGGGTGGTAAATCTGGTCCTCAACAAGCTCCAAGATGCAGGAGTCCGCCTACGCTATGGAAAATGTGTATTTGAGGCGCATGAAATGGAGTACCAGAGCTACGGGATCTCGACTAAAGGGGTGAGCCTGAAAAAGGACCTTCTACAAGCCATTGTGGATGCCCCTGTCCCAACCTCGAAGTATGAGCTTCTGTCATTTTTGGGACTCACAGAGTACTATGCCAAATTCGTACCCAGATTTTCCGAAACAACTTCCCAGTTGAGGGAGCTTCTAAAGAAATGAGCTGAGTACACATGGGACTCACAGCAAGCGGCTGCATTCAAGGAAGTCAAGAAGAATATTCTGCATGCCCCATGTTTTGAAACTTTTCAACCCTGAATGGGAAAGGTATGTGACTACCGATGCCAGCACCTACGGACTAGGTGCCACACTCACCCAAAAAGGGGAGACACTCAAAACATAGTTACCTTTGCAACGAAAGCCCTGGGCGAGTCGGCAAAAAAAATGACTGAACCGTCGAGAAAGAGATGCTTGCATGCGCCTGGACCGTGGAGTAGTGGAGTACTTGAGGGCATATGTGTGGGGCACCAAGTTTCACCTGGTTACCGACCACAAGCCCCTGGTGCACATGCTGAGTCCTAGAGGGACAAAAGCAGCAACCTTGCGACTGGCAAGAACTGCAACAAAACTACAAGAATATACAGCCGAAATTACACACATCGCGGGCTGGAAGAACGCCCAAGTGGACTGTGTGTCAAGACTACTCGATCAAAAAGTCCCAGGCACCACGTTCTTCGAGGATGAGTGCATCGTGGCATCCATTGCAGACCTAAGTAATGGGGAATTCATGGAAATGAGAGAGTCCAATTGAAAGGAAGAAATGAGGCAAGACTACTCCCTGAGCAGAGTAGCGGAATGAGCCTGCAATGAGTGGCCCAGAGAGAGGGCTATCCCGGAAGGCCTATGCCTGTTCTGGAAGGTCAACAAACGAATCGTAGAGATGGACAGTCTGGTTATGAGGGGCGATCAAATTATTCCCCCCAGAGGTATGCAGAAAGTCATACTATGCAGAGCCCATGCGGGTCACCTGGGCAGCAACATGACTCAACGCAGTGTGTAAGATGCCTACTAGTGGCCAGGCATGGACCAAGAAGTAAGAACAATGATCGAGAGGTGCCACGAATGTGGCAACAGTTACAAGCATCCATGATCCCCCACAGAAATTCCATCCGGTATTTGGCACAAATTAGGGCTGGACTTCATA
This sequence comes from Ambystoma mexicanum, assembly GCF_040938575.1. Classification (NCBI taxonomy): domain Eukaryota; kingdom Metazoa; phylum Chordata; class Amphibia; order Caudata; family Ambystomatidae; genus Ambystoma; species Ambystoma mexicanum. The sequence continues at coordinate 536,401,954 of NC_090939.1, forward strand.
GGCCCATTGGATGGCATGTCGATCGACAACAAGCTTGGAGCTGCCACGGTAGACTATTTGTGGGTGGAGGTGGAATTCGTACCGGACATCACCACAGTCATTGATGTCCTCAGTGCAATCTTCCAAAAGGAAGGGTTGCCCAAAGAAATTCATTTGCCTGAGAGACATAGACAGTTTCCTCAAGAAGCACAACATTCAGCAATTGAAAGCAGGTCTTTACCACCCCCAAGCAAACAATCTGGTGGAAAAAGCGAACCACTTTGCCAACAGAGCACTGCAAAAAGCGAGTGCCGCAGGGATGAACCCCGATTAGACAGTCAAAGAGGCTGTGACCGCACACTGGCAGTCCCCTAATACCAATACAGGCATCTTGCTGTTCCAAATGTTAAGAGGGAGAAGGGCTGCATCCACGTTGGTATGCCCGTGGCTTCATCAAATTAGGCAGGAGAATGACATCGACATGAGCAACTGAGTGTGGAGAATACAGAAGAGCAAGGATGTCATGAAAGCACAGAGTGACGCCCACAGAGCTGTACCCGCACTGAAGTGAATGAAGGAGATTTAGTAAAAATATGAGTGCCCCACAAGGACACCACAACTGAGGACACCACAACTGATTCCAGTTCTAGCCAAGGCATTGGTGTTACCCGGAAAAGCACCAATCATGTCTACACCCGCAACGGGAAAAGGTGGAATCTATAAGGGGTGGCCATGAACAAGAAGATGCCGGCAAGTCGCACTTCCACAGGAGTAGGAGACACCAACGAAGTGTGGGAATCAACTGATGGTCTGGAGCTGCAAGGGTCGAAAGATGGGGACGAAGAGAACCAAAGCAAGAGTGTCATCTGGAGCCCCGAGCCCTCAGCAAGAGAATATCACCAAGATGTAACCCCAGCCGCACAAGGCTCAGGGGAAACATCATCAACCTTCATCCTGGTGTCCTGTGTTCATTGGGCCACCACACCGTGGTCTGGTGTAAGTGACATATATATATATATATATATATATATATATATATATATATATATATATATATATATATATATATATATATATATATATATATATATACTGCGCCGGCTAATGATTGCAAATGTGCACTGTTTCCAGTGCCCAGTGCCTACTCTAAAAGTAGAGTCCCCAGGGCTAATGACTGCAGATCCAGTACTTTCTCTGGGTCTAATGACCCTTCTGTGGATAATAACTGCAGGCACAGTGTCTGTTCTAGGCCTAATGGCTGCAGACACAGAAACAACACCCCCAATGAATATCAGCAGACACTACCTTCTCTAGCGCTAATGGTAAAGGCCCATCACATCCTCTGGCTGAAGCGTATGAGTGCAGACACAATACCTGCTCTGGAGCTAATGACTTCAGATAGAATATTTACCTGCTCATCAGCTACATCCGTCAATACATGCCCTGGGGCGAATAATTGCAGAGCCATCACTGTATCTGGGATACCGATTCCAGACACAGTTCCTGCTAATCCGTTGCATATGACAGAATACCTGAATGATGGCATGCACAGTAGGTACTCTGGGGCTAACGTTTCCAGTCGCATTATCTGTTTTGGCGCTATTGTATTTAACGCAATACCTGCTCATGACCAAATCCGGGGTTAATACCTGCAGAAACAGTAAAAACCCCATGCACCCTTTTCTTCTCGTGTGTCATTTCCCATTCCTAATTCCCCTCTGCAACCTTGAAGCACACTCTCTGAAATGAATGTACAGCATAAAGAAGTGATAAACCATTGTGCCACGAATTTCAAAACCTTTTTGGTACAACTGATGGGATGCTCATTGCCTGCACTTGCGCCAAAAAGATGGTGAACCGTGCACAAAGGACATTTAAATGTGTGCATCATAGTTGTGCACATTGAGGTGCTATTCTCCCACCAAATGCACAACTGAGCAAAGCAGAGGGTGGAATGGGATTTCTGAGCAGTCAAAGTGCGTGTGCTGGTGACTTGCGCTTAACCACTTTGAAATAAATGCACTTGTGTGTCATTTAAAGATTTGCAAAATCAATAATTGTTGAGCCATTAATTGATACTCTTGATCACAGCCGACACGTGTTCCGACACTAGGTCGACCTCAACGCTGTTTATGTGTGTGTGAAAACGTCTGAAAATTTATTTATACAGCATTTCATGGTTAAAAAAGTTGCATTGCAGGTAAACATTGTGTACAAAGAAATAGTTGTTACATACCCAAATTATTCAGGTGGGGGAGCAAAGAGGAAACAGACAAGGTATAGTTTCATTAGGTTGTTCACACAAAATTCCATGTACATTGTATCATTGTCGATTTGAGAAAAAGGGTGCTCATTCGCCCCTACTCGGTGAACCTCAGTGATTTAAGTAGGACTGAGTGTCTTTCATACTATTGGAGTGATAGCATGGCACCTTGTATAGTTTTTGCCAGTTCATATTAGAGTGTGATTAAGTCTCCTGTTGGAATGTGTGCCCATAGACCAGTAAGTGTGGTGAGTGTTTGCATGCCGAAAGTGTAATTGGAGTTATCCATGTTGTTGTCGTATAATTAAGGTCTCACCCACTCCTGTGGTGCACCAGAAATATGTACCAAATAATGAAATAATACTGATTCTGGGTGTTGGTATCTAATGGCATAATAAAGTAACAGTTAAATCCTGATTAGGATCCGCATTGTATTCCTGTCTGGTAACTGTAAAGATTGGGGGGGTTTATCTGTACTCCTGCTCTCTATATGGCAGAGTAGAGGCACAGAGCGCCCCAGCCAAGATTATCTATTTGGTATTGTGGACGAGCAATACAGGATTAAGCTCTCAGGAGGTGATGCAGGCTGGTTCCTAAGTACAGTGTAGTCCCCAAGCACCCACAAAAGAATATCCACACACTATGTTAGTGATAACACAGTCTTTATATAAATAAAGTTTATCTTATATACACAATCACAATAACACACTTTGTACTCCTTTAATTCTAAAATGGTAAATATAGACAGTTTCTTCCTGGTACCACAATTACTCTTTGGTTCCATTAAAATGCATCAACTATACTCAGATCAAATGTCATACAAAAGTGGACCAACAATAGACATAGGAGGAAAGCAGTTGGTTAAAACAATAGGCAGAATACTGGGCCCCTACCGCTAGGCACAGTTGTGTATGAGGATCCCCCCCACCTGGGCAACCTGTGGATAAAGATATACCAAAGCCAAGTCCATACATTGTCTAACAGAGTCTTATCTCCTATAAAAGTTCTACCGCCCCAAAGTACCTGGTTTAGCAGAGTTCGACGTTGTATCGTCAACAAATCCTTCTTGTGTGACCCCCCTTTAAGGCATGAGTCATGGATCGTCCCACGGAGAAAATGTGAACAACGGCGTCGGGGCAGCAGCTTCGGTCCTGGCGGTCCTCGTCGATGATCGGTCGTGGACATCCTGTGAAGATGAGGCATGCGGTGCACCTCGGCGATGATAGTTTGTTAATGCAAAGAGTGTATGAAGAACTTTGGCCCAGCAAGGGCGTCGAGTCATCGTCAATGCGGTCTTCAGGTGGCGGGAAACCCACCAGCGGATTCTCCTCGGTGCGTCGACGGCCTTGACTTTCTCCGGTGGGATAAAGCGGTCACCAGTGATGAGTGAGTGATGGACTTCAATATCCGGGCGCTTCATGATTCCGTGGCGCTCCCTGTCCCATCTCCTGTCGGCAGCCTTTCGAGGACTGACTTCCAAGGTGCTTTGGCGAAAGCTGGTGCACGATGGTCCCTCGTAGCTTGGGGAGAGGTCTCCTAGCCAGGTTCTCTCTTGGATCAGTTCCTTGAAGGCACAGCAGCTTTCAGATTGGCGAAGGATAGCAACAGCAATTCTTCTTCTTCCATTGGACTTCAAGGTTAAGCATCAATTATCAACTTCAGCTTCTGAACGATTTCCATCAGTGAGGGGTCCCCAGATATACTGTTTTGTCTCTCATTCACTCTGCTGGGTCACACTTCTGCAACCAATCATCCCGAAGGGCATTGATGCAGGCAGACAGCCAATCAGGATCACAGTGCATTCAGACCATTCTCCTCCCTCCAGACACTTACAACAAGGAATGTGTATTGGGACAAGTACCCATCCATTCAGCACTCTACACTGCATTCATACCAGTTTCGGGCAGTGCTGTCACATTCGTTGTGTTACATACCAGAAACCAGACACCCATAACAAGAAGTGTATATTAGTCACACACTCCATTCACCCAGGTCCCACCCCAAGGGTGTACCCACAACATACAGTCACTGGGAAGGCTCCAGCCAGTCTGGCCTGGACATCCCTGCAATACCATACCTGGAACTTACACCCAACAGCCAGTCAGGGGGAAGGGACAGAGTCAGGGCTTCCCAGGACTTTGGGAAAAACAAGGTAACAGGCGATAGAAAGCAAGAGGCCACAGGGGCCATCTTGTTTCCCATCAGGAATCAACTGATTTCAATGGCAGGGCCTGGGTATCCCCAAAATGGAGGATACTCAGAGCACCTGTCAAATTCAGCATGGAGCTGCCACCAGCCAATACCCTGCTCTGTGGGCCACACACAGGTGCCCAAAAACATACACTGGGGGTACAGGGTTGTACCCCCAACCATGGGTGCCATAAGGGTATTCCAAGGGTCTGCACACCAAGCCAAAAAAGAGGTAGAGATGCACTGTCAGGAGTCCCGCATGGACTCCTGGACAGAAAACAATACACAACACACGCGAAAAAGGACTACCGAACAAGGACAGGGGGGCCCTGTCCCTCCAATGCATTTCCAGCATCACAGTAACCAAGAGGGGTCACTTACCCCTAATTGGTGATGATTCAGTATTCTAGTATCCCAATTCATTAATTTGCTTATTCACTGAAATTCTTACGACGGCTTCCGCTGTAGATGATGAAAAGTTAACAAGTTTTACTTGAAATACTAAACAACATGGGCACAGTAATATTAAATCTGTCATAATAGCCCAAGCTGCGCTAGTTGGCGCTTACCTATTGGTGTCTTGTGGCATGCATCGCTGGCCGATATTTTTCACTATCAAGTCTCAAAACCTGTAAGAATTGAAAACGCATTGTTAAGGTACCATAATTCACCACAATGTAGTGGCTTGACACTGTAATGTCAAATATCCAGAATTGCTTGCCTTTGCATAAATAGCGCCCATAACCTCAAAGATGTGGGCTACGTACCCCCATGAAGGTTCCTTACCTTAATAGGTGTAACAAATCACCAGGATAGTTCCTGTGCACCACGTCCAATTTAGGCACGCTGTTGCCATTTTAGAATCTAGCTTATATTTAGGTTGTACTGCGCGTCACGTCACATGCATTAATGTGTGATGTCATCTCGATGAGCCGAATGTTTACATTGTCCGCGGCATTTGATCCCATGCTGCTTCCTATCAATGAGCACAGTGAAACTAGCAGTAGCATGTCCCAGTGTTCAGGCTTAACTGATTGGGCAAAGCTACTCCTATTTTATATCAGCTTGTTTAAGATTGCATGTTGCACGTTGGTCAAAATCCCATGCTGTGTGCCAAGTATTAGTGGTTTGGTGACTAGATGCTATAGGGAAGTAATCTGGTGTGTCACTGCCTCTAATGCTTAAAACAATTAACACTGGACTGGAAGGACTGCTGTGTCGCTTGGGATAAGCCCGATAGTACTTGTGGGTTTGGGCCCCTGTCCTCCTTTATATTGCTTCACATTCTCATAAAATTAAGCTTCTGGCAAGTCTAGTGAGGTGCCCGGGTGCAAATCCTCAAATGGTATGTCATGAATCATGAACATGTGTAATACACAGGTTCATTTGCTTATTCTTATAAAAATACATTCATTTCATGCTCAGAGTTGAGCACAAATTTCACACACCGTAGGTAACATATACATCTCGATTCCATCTGGCATAGTTTGAGTTTTAAATCCCTGCCTCTTTTGTCCAATCGTGCCCTCATAGGGCCTTTACATCTCAGATCTTTCTTGTCAGCTGTCTGGTGCCATTCCTGCCGATGGGTCGCTAATGGAAGTTGATGATCTTGGTTGGTCAAACTTGCCATATGTTCCCTGATCCTTATTCGTAGCTTTCTAATAGTACTGCCTACATAAGTTTCCTGCAAACGCATATGATGGCATACACTACGAAATTTGTCCTGCAACTGATACATTCTTTAATCTTGATTGTTCCCCCCCCCCTGTGTCAGTGTACTCCTGGCAGTCTGGGTGTGCATGCCTGCACATACTATATGTGCTGCGCTTGTAAAAACCTGTCATAGGCCCTAACCAATCGCTGACGCTTGTTCTGCTGGTATGTAGAAAAGATGGGCAAAGCTTGTTCCTAAGGGTTGGTGCTCTGGTGTACACAAGTATTTTATCTTTTTTCATATCCAAATAGGGACATAGGTCTGTGTCCATGAGTAAAATATTCCAGTGCCTTTGCACTATTTTGTATAAAATGTGTGCATCTTTAGATTATCTCGTAATGATGTCAATGTTGCTGCGTTCCTTCGCCACTTTAGTAGCAGTTTTGAGCATGTTGGATCTTGTTGTTTGATTCTGTTTTGTTCCTTGTGGAGGACCTTGTTCAGGTAACCCCTCTCATGAAATTTGTCAGTCAGTAAATTGCATTCTTTAGCAAAGGTGTGCTCCTCGCTGCAATTCTGACATGCTCTGTAGAACTCACCCACCGGTATGTTGTTAATAGTTGTCTTACAATGGCAGCTGCCCGCATGTAAGGTGGAATTACCCTGAGTCGTTTTCTGAAAATGTCTTGGTCTGTATTCTCCCCTCTGATATGTAGATGTGAAGGTCACAGAAGTCAATTTGGGAGTTATCACAATGGCCGGTTAGCTTAATATCAAAATTGTTCTTGTTCATGTATTCAGTGAATTCTGCAAACCTTTCTACTCCGCCATTGCCATATCATGAAAATGTCATCGATGTAGCGCCTCCATATTGTATTGTATTGTATATTTATATAGCGCTATTTCCCCACTTTTGTGGCCTCAATGCGCTTTTTGCTGGGTTGAACACCCTTGGTGACTGTAGTCGATGTGGTTGGAACGTTCTAGGCGGTTTAGTTTAAGAGATGCGTGTGTGCATGTTGCCGTTCTAGGACTTGGGTGCCTGGCAAGGCGCGACTAAGCAGCCCAAGAGAGGTCAGACACATGGGTGGGTGCTGGTGAGGGTTAGAGATAGCTTGCTGTTGTTGAGTCTGTGTGAAGCCAGCTATACCAAGTTTCTTTCGGGTGGTGGTTGCTGTATGCTAGTGGCAGAGGTGTTGAGGTACATCAGATGTTTCAGTCTGGATGGCTATGTGTGCACTAGACTGAATGTGCTTAGCCTTAGCCTTGTTCTATCATGCATGGATGCTTAGCCGTGCGTGCGGCACATGTCCACGCTAGTGATGTGAGATAGTCATACCTTAGGCTGCGATGTTGCTCCAGGTCTATAACGGGGGGGGGCTGGCTTTCATATGATATTGTTTTTGAATTTGTCATTGCTCACTGCATGCGATTGATCATAGTCTGCCATAAACAGGTTTGCTAATGATGGAGCATATTTTGCCCCCCTAGCAATACCTTTTGGTTTGGACATAATCTGAATCTGCAAACAGAAAGCCATTGTTCTCGAGTGTAAATCTCAGGTAATCCTTGAGCATCTCGACATGCAGTCAATATGATGCCGAATGATCTTGATAGGTGTGGTCTATGACCTTAATTGCCAAATCATGGTTGATTGATGTATACAGAGCAGCAACATCCATTGTTGCTAATTGGTATCCCTCCCGCCATTTATATCAGACAACAGTTGAAGGACTTGCGTGCTGTCCCTAATGTATGATGGGACTACTGAGACATGTTCCTTGATCACGTTGTCAATATACTTCAACAGACCCACTGTGGCCCACCCTATCCCGCTAATGATAGGGCTGACCTCTGGTAATTTGTCATATTTCCTATGTATTTTTGGTAAATAAAATACATAGTCGGCATGATCAGGTTGGTTATACTTCTCGTCATCTGTCATAAAACCCTTACCATGCCACTCTTGTTTCAGAGAGCCCAGTTTGTAAACAATGGTTTTAGTAGGGTTGGTTGTCAATTTGTTATAGCATCCTGGAGTGGCCAGGTGTGCCATGCCCATGCTGTGATAGTCTCTGTTGTTCATAACTACCAAATTCCCACCCTTGTCTGCCTCTTTAATAACCAGATTCTCATCAAAGCCCAGGCTTTCTAGAGCTTATGGTTCTCCTTTACTGAGTTTGTCCCTGTTTCTCCTTGTTTTGCTGTATGTCTTATCCAAGTGTCTATGTATGTCATTCGTGACAGCTTGATGAAACGTTTCAATCATGCTCTCATTAGATAGCTGAGGAGTGAACCTGGACTTGGGTTTAAGGTCCTCTTTTGTAAATGTCTCACATGTACATCTAGATCCGTGCAAATATCTTCTTGTGAAAGATTAGGTTCTGATTCTAGCGACATTAGTAAGTGTGTGTTTTTAATGTCTTGTATATGGGGTAGGCTAGGAGAATCCTGCACCACTCTGGCTACAAATGGTTTGACTTGGGATGCAAAAAACATTTTTCATTTTAATTTTCTAATGAATTTGAAAATGTCGATCTGAAAAGAGGCAGGGATTTAACACTCAAACTAAACCAGACGGAATCGAGATGTATGTTATCTACGGTGTGTGAAATTTGGGCTCACCTCTGGGCATGAAATGAATGTATTTTTATAAGAATAAGCAAATGAACCTGTGTATACACATGCTGATGATTCATGAGATACCATTTGAGGAGTTGCACGCAGGTACCTCACTAGACTTGCCAGAAGCTTAATTTTATGACGATGCAAAGCAATATAAAGGACGACAAGGGCACAAACCCACAGGTACTAACTGGCTTATTCTAAGCCACACAGCAGTCCTTACAGTCCAGTGTTAATAGTTTTATGCATTAGAGTCAGTGAGCCACCAGATTACTTCCCTAGAGCATCTAGTCACCAAACCCCTAATACTTGGCACACAGCGTGGGACTTTGATCAACGCGCAACATTCAATCTTAAACAAGCTGATAGGAAATATGAGTAGCTTTGCCCAATCAGTAAAGCCTGAACACTGGGACATGCTATTGCTAGTTTCACTGCGCTCATTGATGAGAAGGAATCTTACCAAAATGTCACCCTCACAATTACAATGGTCGAAAATGCAACATTGTATCAAACCCTGGGCACAATGTAAACAACATGCGGCTCATCGAGATAACGTCACACGTTAGCACGTGTGAAGTCACGTGCAGTACAACTCAAATATAAACAAGATTCTAAAATGACACCAGCGTGCCAAAATCGGACGCGGTACATGGCAACCATCCCATTGATTCTTTACACCTATTAGGGTAAGAAACCACCATGGGGGGAAGACGTAACCCACATCGTTAAGGTTATTGGCACTATTTATACAAAGGCAAGCAGTCTGGATATTTGACATTATAATGTCAAACCACTAAAATGTGGTGAATTATGGTACCTTAACAATGAGTTTTCACTTCTTACAGGTTTTGAGAGTTGATAGTGAGAAATATTTGAACATAGCTTTTCGGCCAGCGATGCACGGTACAAGACACCAATAGGTAAGTGCCAACTAGTACAGCTTGGGCTATTATGACAGATTTAATATTACAGTGCCCATGTTGTTTAGTATTTCAAGTAAAACGTGTTCACTTTGCATCATCTAGAGAGGAAGCTGTCGAATTTGAGTGAATACACAAATTAATGAATTGAGATATTAGAATACTGAAGCATCAACAATTTGGGGTAATTGATCCCACTTAGTTACCAGACAGGAATAAAATGTGGATCCTAATCCGGATCCAGCTGTTACTTAATTATGCCATTAGATGCCAACACCCAGAATCAGTTGGTATGTTATTTCATTATTGGACACATATTTCTGGTGCACCACAGGAGTGGGTGAGACCTTAATTATACGACAATATGGATAACTCCAATTATACTTTAGGCATGCAATCACTCAGCGCACTTACTGGTCTATGGGCACACATGCCAACAAGAGACTTAATCACACTCTAATATTAACTGGCAAAGACTATACGAGGTGCCACACAATCACTCCAATGGTATGAAAAGCAATCAGTCCTACTTAAATCAGTGAGGTTCACTGAGTAGAGGCTAACGAGCACCCTTTTTCTCAAACTGACAATGATACAATGTGCATGGAAATTTGTGTGAACAACCTATTGAAACTATACCTTGTCTTGTTTTCTCTTTACTCCACCCACCTGCATAATTTAGGTGTGGTACAACACATTTCTTGTACACAATGAAATGTATAAATTAATGTTCTGATGTTTTAGCACACACAAACAGCCTTGAGGACGACCTAGTGTCGAAACACGCGTCGGCTGTGACAAGATTACCAATAAATGGCTCAAGAATTAATGACTTTGCAAATCTTTAAATGACGCACAAGTGCATTTATTTCAAATCAAAGTGGTTAAGCGCAAGTTGCCAGCACAAGCACTTAAAGTGTACATTTTGGAAAGGGAGGTTAAGGGGAATAAATACCTCCTAGTGCTGACGTTGCAGCATACCACACAACAAAAGTCAAAGGGAATAGCACACCAGGTTGCGGTTCTACCCCTACATTTTCTGAGATTTCTGGCCATTTTCAAGTAAATCTCGATATTCAAAAGAGGTGCACTTTTCAAAGAACAAGGAAAAACACATTTTACTTTTCCTATTTGGAACCTGTGCAGGGGGATCGAAAGGTCTCTTCTGATCCTCTCATGCAATGAATGATTGAATGCTGTGTGTGAATAAGTGAGTGAATGTTTAGTCAAAGAATGTGTGTGTGGGTGTGTTTATGCTGGGCCAGGGAGCTGATGTTGTCTGGTGATGGCAGCACAGTAACAATAGTCTTTTTTTTTTTTGTTTAAATGTATTTTATTGGCATTTTCAACCGTAAGACCATATGTAACGCCATCCTTTCTCGCCTCCACCCTTTTCCCTCCCCTCTCCCCTTCCCCCCTCGAGCCAAACACATGTAACCAACAACGTACCCAGTCCTGTCGCCCCCCCACCCCTTAGTCCATAAACTCTGTAGATGGCTCCCGGTCCCAGGTTTATGTGAGTGGCCAGCTCTCTCGCCAGCCAGTGTACGTGCCCTTGCACTGTTTGAGAAACCCCCCACCCCCATAGTCCTTGCCTCCCCTAGAAACTTCAGCCACATCTCCTCCAAGATTCCTGTGAAGGCGCCCTCCCTAAGGTGCCCCAGCAATTTCATTTTCCTAGGGCACCATGGGGCCCTGCGAATCCCGCTGTAGGACAATGTCCCTGTCCGCGAGAAACCTTTGGTGATCCCCTTGAATCTAATAGGTCACCCACTCCAGTGCCACAAAGTTCCTGATTTTACTAACCCATTTGTGTTCTGTGGGGGCAGCGTTTTGTTTCCATTTGTGCCGCCACTATCAGGATGACGTATGTCTTTCTTTGAGCTTTCCAGGGTATACTTTCCTGAACCCCCATTCCCAGGATGCCCATCCCTATGTTGTCCGGCATCTGACTCCCAAAAATACATTTCTTCACGGATCATGTCCCATTAAGGCTGTATGACTGGGCATTCCCACCAGATATGCTTCCACAATCCCAGTTTCCCACATCCCCTCCAGCCGAGCACTGACACAGTTGGGTAGAATCTATGTAGTTTTTCTAGTGTGAGATGCCATTGGACCATTAGCTTTACCCACATCTCCTGAATCTGTATGGCCTGCGTGAGCTTGGGGATATCTTGAGTCCAAAGGTCCCCCTCCAGCGGCTGCCCCACTGCAGTTTCCCATTGCTCCACGTAGTGCTATGCCTGGCTCCTTTCCCCTTCTGCTATAATTCCATATAACGCTCCTACCAAATGCCTGTCCCTGTGTACATCATTGCAAACCGTTCAAAGGGCGTGAGATCCTTGGTGGCCGCTGACCTGACCATTGGGTTCGTAAGCCAGTGCTTCAGTTGAGAGTAGCCATACCCCTCCCCCTCAACTAGCCCAAAGTCCTGCTTCCACTGTGCAAAGGATTTAATGTCCTGACCCGAGAACATGTCATGTAGTTTGTGGCACCCTGCCACCTCCCACCTATTAAGGGCACCCCTTCCCATACCTGGTGTGAACTGGGGATTCCTAAACAGCAACGTCAGTGGGGAGGGGAAGATGGTCAAGTTCACCCTCCGCACCAGTTCCTCCCAGTAGTCCCTCACTGGGGCCCCTATCCTGCTATGGTACATGTTTGCAGGTCTAGCTCCCTTGGGTCGCCACAACACCTTGTCCAGCGGTGAGTTCACCACCGCTTTATCCATTCAACACCAGACCTGCCCGCAATCGCCCCATAACCAATCCCGGATCACTCTGATTTGCACCACAAGGAAATGGAGGCGGATGTTTGGTGCTCGCAGCCCTCCTTTGCTTCTGGGAGAAATCAACATCTTCATAGCTACCCATAGCAGTGAAATGTAATAACTGTGACTTGTGGGCTTTTATTTTTAACCCTGCCACCTCCCCAAAGAGAAGTTTCTGCGAGATCCCTGTCCATGAGGTTTCTGGTTCTGTGATCAAGAGGAGCATGCCATCAGCAAATGCTGCAACTCTATGCTCCTCATCCCCAAAGAGAATCCCCCTAATATCTGAGGAGGCCCTAATGCTGGCCAAGAGCGGCTCCAGGTGGATGGCTTATCGGGGAGTATGGGCAACCCTGCTTAGTGCCTCGTGAGACCGTGATCCTCTGGGAAAGTTGCCAGTTGATTACCAGGTGCAAGGAGGGAGTCTGGTAGTTAGCTTTTACCACTGAAAGAAATTTAGAACCAAATCCAATAATCTCCATGGCATGGAAGTGATATGGTATTTTGACCCGGTCGAATGCCTTCTCGGCATCCAACACTAGTATACGTGCAGGGGTTTTAGATTTATTTACTTTTTCAATCCGATGATAGACCGCACTTCATCACATTGAGCTCCCCCCTCAATGTAACCTTAAACACGTCCCACAGCACCTGGTCGCGTACACCCTCTGTTGTGTCAAGTGCAAAGTAATCTAAGATTTTATTCTTTATGTCCTCACATAGGACTCCATCCTTAAGGATGTGGCTAGGGAACTTCCACCACCATAGGCCTGGTTCGTTCTGCCCCATATTTAAGGTAATCATTATAGGTGCATGGACTGACAGGGCAACCACTCCTAGCTCTATCCCTGCAACCCTACCGAATAGTGACCTCGAAATCCAGGAGTAATCTATCCTTAAAAAGGATCTATGTATGTGGGAATACAATTGTGTAGTCCCCCCACCCTCCACGATTCCCTCCAGCCATCTCCTAACGCCAATTGGGCCATGTGTTTGTTTGAGCAGGCAGGTGGCGCCACCTGGTTGTGGAACACCCTTGCGCTCCTGTCTCCTCTTGGGTCCCACGCCAGATTAAAGTCGCCTACCAATACTATCTGCCCTTTGGCAAAAGTCTCCAATTTGGTCAGTGTCGCCCGCTAGAACCCATCTTGCTCCATATTGGGGGATAGATTTTTGCCACTGTATGTGTCCCCCTCTCCCATTGGAAAAAGGCCGCCAGCTACCTACCTTCTATGTCAACCCTCTGTAGCTATGACTTGAAATCCTGGGATGTCCCATATAGCGATTTAACTTCCCCGTCTTCCCTGGGGCATTGGATTGCAACAGAAAGCGGCATCCCTTGAT